>NC_080633.1:24950499-25577999 GCF_027579445.1 Ammospiza nelsoni | reverse complement strand
CAAAATTGGGCCTATCTCTCAGAAGGCCTAGAGAAATAACAGAATCGGGAGTGAATAAGGGAATGTTTCTCTAGCAAAATGGTAATATAAATTATATGGGGTTTACTAATTATACAGTTTCCACTAACAGAATAACATGATGATCTATAGAACTGAAATCCAGAGCATAAGCTAAGATGCTTTTCTTACTTTCCATCTGAGTCAGTTACAACAAAACCTGTGTTCAAGAGACCAAGTTGCATACTTTTTGCTTCCCCATTTAATCCCATGTGGGTTTCCCCATCTGATTTGAAGATAAGCAGAAGATACTCCACATCAAAAGCCCTATAATGATGGTTCAAAGACAGATCCAACTCATAATGAATTTATAATGCAAATAATCTATGGTCAGTTTGAAAGGAAAATAAATATTTCCCATGGGCAGAACTGATATTCTTTAGCTGAAAGAGAGTGAATCCAGGATACATGTGCAAGCACAGTGTCATATATGTCTCTCAATTCACAGGTTTCAAGATTCCAGTTCTAAAAGGGAGCACATCCAACAATGTGAGGATTAGACAGAAGCTCAACCATGCCAAATCCCTGGCCACCACTTACTTTGCCCTACATGTGTTTTTCTAGTGAAGAGTGTGGCCTGTCTCATTGCTTTCAATGCAGTAAGTCATACCTCTTTTGTTTAAGTGTATCTAGACAGAACTTTAATGGAACAAATTGTTATGTCTTTAGTCAATCTTCCTCTGTCTGCACAGGAGGGATACCCTGAATCTGGTCATTATCTTGCAAAATAAATCTAGTTTAAGGATTATCCTTCCTAGAAATGTTATATCTTCTCTTGGAAGTTTTGTTCAAACCATTAAGCTGCCTGTGTATCATAGAAGAATCTGAACATGGGATCTGAGCTAAGACCTTAAGCAGTCTGAAAGGTCAGTGCCAATTTGGCATTGGCTGCCAAATATGATACCCAGGAAAACACAAGTCCTCTTTCAAAGGTAATAGACACACACACACACACACACACACACACACACACACACACACATATACATACATATTTATGTATATAAATCTGTATAGCATATTTGCCGGCCTAAACTCCTTGTGAAGTTGTTTTTCAATATAGCAAATTAGAAAAATATGCCCAGAATTAAAGGTTACTTAATCGGGTTGAAGCAGCAACTTCAATTCCAGCAACTCCCTCCCACTATGTTACATCTGATAATGTACCCAAGTCCAAACATAAACTTAGTTCAAAAAGATGTTTGGTTCTCAAATGTAAAATGACACTTAGCTTACACAATTAGCCAGGTAATACATATCCTTCCAAGAGAAGCAATTTTTACCACAGAATTATCTGCGTTTTACTAATCTCTGATTGTTAAGTTTTACTTGCTGAAACTTTTCCATATGGCTTTTTGAATATCACTGTCCTGTATTTAATTACCACAGAGGGATATTAATGAAGAGGTTTGAAATTTGGCCCAAGCCCTGTTCCACAGTTTGGACAGTTTAATGGAGATAGAGGCAGTGAGCTGAACAGTGCTGTCAATAGAGGCTGTGCCATTTCACACATAAAAGCACTGGCAAAAGAGGAACAAACAGACACACAGAAATAAAACACTTAACTATTTTTGAATTGTCCATAAACTTCTAAGCCAGCATAATTTTAAAGTAGCACTGAGTGAAGTGAAACACTACTTTGCTGACTTAAAGGACAGTCAAACTGACTGACCTAAAGGAATTGGTGGAGTAGTTCTTGAAATCGACACCATTTTGATTAGGCTGGAAGACAGACACATGTCCAAAAATGCAAAGTTTACTACCCAATTTTAAAGGCAAAACATGATATTGAGCAGAACCAAGGCAAGGGTGGGCAGCTTGAGTGCAGAGGATGCGAGGAAGTTAACGTGGGTGGGAAAGCATGTGTTACTGCCTGCATGAGGAAGTGGTACACCACAGTTACTTCATAAGTGCGAGGGATTTATGAACTAAATCTCCTAGGGACTGTTTTAAATAGACAAAGAATGACATGCAGCTCTGAAAGGCTTTTGTTTGAGAAGGCTGGTTGCCTTCCAAAAACACTGGACTGTCACTTTTACTAAATATGACTATTTTTAACCTTAACGTTTTCATGTAATCAGTGGGGAGATGCACCATGTAGTAAATTATTTTGTCTAAAGCATAAAATCAATGTCTTCCTCTGCCTTACCTGACAATGGAACACATATTCTGGTGTAGTTTTCTTGAACTTCATGTTCCACACCAAGGCTACCCCATCAGGCTCATGTGGAGCATCTTCATTATTGTTATAAGATGCAACCATCAATTCGGGGTACTAGAAAGGAAAAGAAAATACAAGTAAAATAACATGGATAATGAAAAGCCTACACAAAATCATATAAGACAGAAATAATCTACAGTAAATGTGCAATATCTGGTTTTAATTAAAATAAATGCTAGTTCAATCATATTATTCTGCTTCATTTTGGTTTTACAATTTACTCATCCCTAACGTCCTTAAAGCCCCTGATACTTGCTCTCTATCAGTTATTCTAAAATATCACAAAGGCAATGTTATTTTCTGCAGGTAATTCTTAAGAAAAGACAACTAGCAAAATATTTATAAAGGGAATGAAAAGGAAGGAGGAAGAAAAATTTGAAAGCTTGAATAATTTTAATATATTTGCTCAACATGTCTTCAGGGACAAACTGCTGTCTTAATTGACTGATAATAAAACACTATGACCATAGGGTTGACTAGCTTTTATTCTGAAATTCACTTTTTTTTCCAGCATTCCTGAAAACTATTCTTTCTTATTTCATTATGCACTCTTATTCACTTATGCACAGAATCAACTTGAAAGCTCTTCTTGATGATTCAAATGGCAAACAAAACATTTTCTTCACAGAAGCTCAATTTTGCAAGATGCTGAGGTCATCTTGTAAAGCACAGGGTGACCTTGAATTCCCCTGACTCAGTAGGATTGATGCAATAAGCACTCTAAAAACACAGCCACACTTTTTTGTATACCCATTATCCCCTGTTGTATAGAAGTAGATATGCAGCACCCATAATCATTTGCTTTGTTTATATATACCTATCTATATATACATAATATTATAAATGAAAAATCAGAATTTCACACTATCTTGATGACCTTGCATCATTTTAAAACACTGTAAGAAGTAATAATTTACCCACAAAACATCAATCACTTTCTGTCTACGTAGTAACTCCCAGTTGTTCACTCTCACATGTTTGACACTAGGCACCTCTGCTAACCTCTGTCCTTCCCTCTGAGTATTTAGAGGGGTAAGGCAGTGGAGATGATGGCATGTCCAGAGAAAAGCATGTGGCTTCTGCAGACCAACAAGTCAGCAGCTCAAGTTGTGCAAGACCTACACTCTCCTCTTGTAAATTAGAAATGCTTTCCCTCAAAATTTCTCAGTATCTGCAAATTATTGTCACTTTTTGTCTTTCCCAGGTAGATTCCTACCAAACCATCCACCACTTTACAGGAGAACAGTGCAGCTGGTAGGAAGCAGGACAAAGAAACTCTCTTTTGGGAGTTGTGAATTTGGTCCAAAGGCACTTTAACAGTTAATAAAACCCCAAACCACCAGCCTTCCTATCATTATTATTGGGGTCTGAACGTCTCTGCTCTCAAAATCCATTTGGAGGAAATAATGCACACAGCTGTAACTTCTGCCACCAGCAGCTGTTGCTTCCCACATTCTGTACACTTCCATGGATAATGGATCACAGAGCTGATGATTTTCCTACTCAAGCTCATTGCTCTGAGTGAGCCTGGACCCATGTGTGGAGGAATTAGCAATGACACATGGACACCACAGCCTGGCCCTTTCCCATTTTAAGGAAACTCTGACTAGATTATACCTACATCCCTCCAGACCCTGACTGCTGGCACAGCTTGTAAGGACAATTTAGCACCCAATTCACTTGCATGGAATTTAAAGGAAGCAGTAGACCAATCAGTACCTCATCAAGACCCAAGGGGCACTTGAAGGTGAATTAATCCCACACCTGAGATGCCACCTCTCTGGACACAGTAGTGCCAGCCTTGCCCTCAACTGCTCTCATTCATCTCACCCCTCTCCTCTCTCACTCCTGCAACAGAGCTTACAACCACTTCTGAACAGCAAACTCAGCTTCTCCTTTGAACCTTTTCATCCCACACTGGCCCATGGACAAGTAAACAGAGTGTGCAGCAGGCTCTTGACAGGGCATCACGCTGTGGCTGAGCAGGTTGGGGACCATTCACGTGAGTGCCTGAGCCTGCAGCCACGCAGGGGCAGAAACACGGGCAGGCAGAAGCAATAAGCCCTCCTGCCAGCATGACTACAGCCAGCTAGCGTGTGTGGCCAGGCACCAATTTTGAAGCACTATGGGGCTGGTTCATGCTCCTGGGAAGTTTAGTGGGCATGGTTGGCAGCACATCTGGCCATAAACAGACACTGACTCAAATCTTTCTGGTCTATTGTCAGGTTTTGCAATCAGATTATGTATTTGACTGGAAACACAGTTTAAAGTTCAAGCAGATGCTGGGGTCATACCTAGATGAGACTTTTTGACTCTTAAAAAAACAGAGCTGAGTGCGGTACCCTAAATCCTCTCTGGCACAACAAACTCCAATGCCCCACTCAAGCTACTTCCATTTACACAGTTTCAGTCCTCACCGGGTGCCCAGATGTCCTGCAAATGAAAGCAACATAGAAATGGTGCTGTGCAAAACCTCCTTCGAGGCTGCTGCCTGAGGGTCCAGAAAGACATATCATTATCTCTGAGACCATGATTTTCTTGGCTTTAAGTTAGCTCCCATGGACAGAGTAAGGTGCTATCATTCTTCATGTTTAGTCTCAGTCAATTGGGCCTTTCCCTGAGATCCCTAAGCACCTAAGCCATTTTCCTGTTGCTCTGTGAAAGAATCAAGGGGCTAGAGGGTTAACTTGAATGATATGAATGATCCCACATGTTTGAGACTGTATTCTACATGTGACTGGGAACAGAGTAACTTGTTTAATCAATGCATCAATGTCCTTTGTTTGATTAAGCTTCTATTTGCCTCCAGGCTGTTTCGCAGCAGCAGTTTTATCGCAGAAAATTGAGCAATGTGTTCTGCAGTTCCCATGATTATTCAAGTTATTCTTTGGCACAGTGGACACTGCCATGTCCTGGAGCATGTGTGAGCAGCAGAGCTAGTGGTTAGGTGAAATACCTCTGTCTGGCTCCAGCCCTTGTCTCATGCATACCACTCAAAGCAGGAAGGAGAGGAGGCAACTCCACACTCCCAAGCTACTGTAGGGCAGCATGCAGAAGCCCCCCACATAGAGAAGCCCCTGCTGGGGTGCCAGGGAGCTGAGCATGAGGAGTTAACAAAGAGGAAGGCAGGAGGGGCCACCCTGGAACAAAGAGGTGGGAAGCAGAACATGCCTTCAAGCCCCAGGGGCTGAACAATTACATTTGGCAGTGCTCTTCTGAGGCGGCTTTTTTTCTTGCTGCCCTGGGAATACAGTAAGAGCTGCCTGTTAGGAAAATATCAGATAAGAATTCCATGTAATTTCCAGCCCCTGAACAAGTGAACAACCTAAGATAAGTGTTTCCTCAGGCTTATATTTGATTTCTGTGGAAATCCATATGTGCTTAAAGGCCACCCACATCACAATAGTGCATACCTGTTGCTAGGCTGATATTTTGTATGAAAGCAAAGGTATAAATCCTTCATTTCACACGTGGAGTGCAAGCTGGCTATTACAAGAAGCTTCTCTGCAACTGGCTGTTGTGCACCACCCAGATGTGCTCAGCCTAGCAGCTGTGCTCACTGGGACCCCCTGATTCTTCTCCTCTCTGCAGCCTCCTGTGCAGGCAGCTGCCACCTTGCCTGGGAAGTGCCCAGAGGGATGGAAGCAGCTGTGTGGCCATTTCAAGGGAAAAGAGAGAAGCATGGATGGAAGTCCCCGTGCTTCTTATCCCGTGGCATGCCTGAGACTGGGTTTGTGCTTGCAGTTGTGAACTCAATGTCCTCTTGGAGCAGTTTTGTTAAATGTGTATGGTGGATTTAGGAGCAGAGTCTCCTTGGTTCTCTCCCCAAGGAGACCACATGCTTTTCTCCAGGCCAGAACCTAGGAAGAGGCTAACAATGATGAAACAGGACAAGGGGAGCTGGAGTAAAACTGGAACCAAATTCATTTAACAGGACCTGTGATGATGTCTGATAATCCCAGCTCTCAAAACAGAGTAACTAATTAAACTGGTTTCTGCACTTTGCTAATGTGATTGCATTGGTTTTGGAGAGCTTAAGCGAGTCTACCATCATTTTTATTTTCCAATGACAATGCTTTGCATGCAGAGAAACTGGGTACATTCCAGGCATGCTGCCTTAGCATGACCCAGAGCAGCTGCAGCCTCCTCTTCCATCACTTGAAGAGAGGATCCAGCAGTTTTTGAAGGACCTATTTTCAATCTTTTTAAATTGTTCAGATACTTTGACGTTTTAAATTTTAGTATATTAGAAAAATTAATTTTATTTCTCACCTTTTCTAAAGATTTCATGTACTACTATGTATACATATTATATGTAGTAAATTAATTTTAGTTAGTTTAATTTTAAACCTTTTGTCCTAAAAAAAAAATATCCATTTTTGGATGAAGTAGTGAAAGGGGGAGGAAAAGTAAAGACTTAATCTTGGTAGGTTTGTTAACCTAGGGTTTTAACACAATATCCTGATTTTGAAGACCAAGTAACATATACAAAAAAAAGACAGCTTCTATATCATCCACCACTCTTCTTCACAGAGAAAAGTGCTTTCACTCATACAAGGCCTTGCTGTTTTCTCAAAAATAACATCCTGTTCTGCATAAAGAAGAGCAAACAGAGGCTGCCCATAAGTTTTATAGGGAGAAGTGGAAGTGATATGGAAACACATCTCCCAGCTCCACATCTTACCTGAAGAGACCAATCCATGCAGGTGACGACACGATGCTTTGACCAGTGCTCATCATAGAACTGCCGGTTAAAGGAGAGGTTGGCTCCTGCTTGAACATCTCTGTGTGAATTCAAACAAAGTGACAGATTTTCAGGTATCAGGGTTCAAATGCTGTGAAAAGCAGTGCAAAAGTTTTTGACTGCTTCTCAGATCTCTGCTCAGCCTGGGGGAGTCTGCCACCTTGATTTAATTTCTCTCACTGACTGTCTGGCTGAAAATGATGCAACAAGGAACAAATTTTAGGTCTGTTTCACAAAACCACATTTTTAAATTTCTCACTGCCTGCCTGACTCTTCTGGGTCACCCTGGACCATCTCTGCCCTCTTTTTCTCCCAGGATGAACCTGGCCCTGGCATTCAGCTCCCACTTTTATGAACCTTCACCTCCAAGCTACAACCAAACCTCTCTTACTTTTGACTCCTAAAATGTTAAAGGTACAGCACCATCTCCCAGAGATGGAGACAGCAGATGCTCTGTGACACTGTGAGGACAGGCTGAAGCTCAGTACTGGTCCAACAGTGCCACACTGATGCACTCAGCTGGTCCATAGGGATGCTGTTCTGGGTTAGCCTCCAGTAACTTCCATGCAATACAGCTACTGATTTGCCATGAGGCTTCAGCAGATACACAGCTGCTGCAAACTAAATATTTCTTCTCCAACTAACAAGTTTTACTGCTTTGCTCCCATATCAAATGCTGAAAACAAAACTTGTCACTTCTCGTCTTAGCTGTTGAGATTGCAAACGATTTGGAAGATCATTTTCATCCCCACAATGCATGGTAAAGTGGGATCCATTACAGACCTGAGGCAGTAGTAGAATATAAACAACACTAGTTTGAATTTGTGAAAATATCATAAGCACACACACGTACACTGCTGGAATGTATACATTTACATGTACATGTGTATTTACCTCTTTCAGTTATTTTACCAGAATTTTGAATTTCATCCCAAAATGAAACAAAAAATTAAACCAGCTAAGTAATACATCAAATTAAAAAACCTGCCGAAACCCAGATCAGTAAATCACAAACCTATTTTAAAATATTATTTTAGATGACAAAGTGACCCAGGCCTTCACTGAGAGATTTTAGGCTTTTCTTAACAATAAAAATATTAATTTTTTAAATTAAGGCTTCCTGTTATTAGAATTGTCTTTATAAAACTTATTTTACAGAAGCAAAAAAAAAACCCCCAAACTGACCCATCTTTCTCTTCTACATCTCTGCCACTATAGTCAAAGAAGATGTCAGAATCTTCAGCCAAAGCTCGCTCAATTACACGTATTGTGCGGTCAAAAAATATCAGGAATTCTTCTGAATGGAGAACTTGTTGCTTTTCTTCTTCTGTCAGTTCTCTAGGAGGAGCTTGGAAAATGAAAAGATGTAGTTAGGAGTATGACATTTCACCCCTTCCCCAATGAATCAACATCTTCAGTGGGTTTCCTTTGACATGAAAGCTTGCCGTAGCCATGTCAGGAGAAAAATCAAAGCTTTACTCTTAAAATCATGACTAAGAAGTTTTTAATATGTCTAAACATACTTCTGTATATTACCAGAATATACATAGCCTTTACATAGAAGAGAGCCTGTATCTTATGTATTTATTATTCTGAAATGGAAAATACTTAAACCCCCCAAATTAAATAAACTCAGCGTTCCTATTTCAGGAAATGGCCGTGACTGACGTTTAGGCAATACCTAACTGGAAAAAGCAGAACACTTATGCAACAGAGGAGCTGTCAGAGGAGCTGAAGATAAAATAATCTTCTTAACTTATACCACAGTTCTTTATATTAAAAGGTCTCACATAATCTCTCCCTTCAATTCTTCCAATTTCTACTTGGTGTCACTGATAAATTCTGTCTTTGCTTCAGAGCTTCTGCAAAGTAATGAAGTGAATAACCAAAGATATTCTCTGAGGCAGCAAAATTGAAAGCAACCAGCCAAACAGCAGTTTATTTAAGGCAGTGTTATTCCCTGCTAAGACCCAGAGCAACAAATGTCACCAAGCCATGGGCAAAGCTGCCCTGGGAGGGGTAGGGGCTGTCTTGGGCAGCAGTAAGAATAGCATGTCTCCCCCAAGATGAAGCTGCTTCTTTGCATATACACAGAGTTGCTAAACCTTTACTTCAAATATTTACAGTTTGGCCCTACATTTGAAAAATACTGTCTTTAAAGGACACACCAGTGCAACATCTCCATCAGTTTAATGACTTGTTGGCAAATTATAACTCACATGTGAGCATCAGAGGAAATGAAAGTTGGGATGCTGCTGTTACTACAGTAAAAAATTCTGTTCTCAATTGCACTATCAGGGTCATATTGATATTCTGGGAATATTGTATATTGATTATGTATTTTCCTACAAGTGCTTTTGAATCATCATTATAGCTATATTTCAAAATTACTTGTATTTCAAGAAATGACAGTATCTTTACAGTTACCCTAAATCAACCTTGCAACTAGCCTAAATTCCCAGCATAGAAAGCTCTGTTGGCAGAGAATTTTGTTCCAAATTTATAATTAGGAACACAAACAACATATCATAAACAGATTTACTGCAAAACTACAGAGACTCCTACGTAAGAGTTTAACAGGAGATCAAAGGTCTCCTGCATTTAGCTTTAGACTACAGATTTGAGGTGTTTACCTGTAAAAATGACCTTGCAGTCTCCATAGGCCATATTGGATTAAAAACTGGCAGCCAAAAAAGGGAATTGAGAGAACACCCACCATACAGCAAAGTTTAACTCCCAGCCCTGTCATACATATCTCAGTGTTTAATTAAACAATGAGTGACACACTTTCAAGCTACAGCTCAAAATGATTTTTCAGTTTCTGTGCCATGCCACACAGCTTCTTTCAGTGATCAGGCAGATGTGGCCCTTGCTCTCCAACTGATTTTCCTGTGCTTCATTGGATTCCTGCACTCCAGTGCCCAGCTGGATGGGGCACGATGCCACCCCCATCCCTCGGGGCAGGAACGGGTGGAAGGGCACAGCAGCAGGCAGGAGGAGTGACGTGATCATCACTCCTGCAGTACCCCCTGTTTTCAGCATCCCTGCTCTCAGAGGTGCTGTGGCTGGGAGAGGTTGCTTTCACCATGATTTTTCTCAAGTGGTCAAAGCGTTAGCTGTGAAAGACAAAATCCCTGCACTACACCTGAGCTAAACAGAGGGCAGGAAAAATGCAAAAGGTGGAGGAGCAATTTGGCCCTCAGGAGACAGAGCAGCTAAAAAGTTACAAACTTTAGCCTTTGATGATCTCCCATGGCCTTGGCCCTATGTCTCCTACCAGCAGGTTAGTGGTCCCTGTGGAGCTCCACACATCCAGAGAATATTTGCATCCCCTCACATGGTGCCCCTGCATAGCAGAGTGACAATTTCCAAGGCAGGAGCACAATTTGCCCCTGAGTGCTTTACACAGAAGCAATGCATGTGAAAGAAAAGACTAGCAAGAAGAACAGCCTGACCTATTGCAGCATCCACTGCTGAACAGTAATTGGCACTGAGGGAACTCATCTGGCAAGGAAGCCTGTAATGAGGCAATATCCCATCGTCACCACTAAAGCATTGCTTTCCCTGAATCAAAGACAACAAGCATGACAATGCAGCAAAATGGCATAAAGAGGGGGAAAACAACTGCAAAGGCAACTGGAAAACTCGTGGTAAACTGCTGCAAATGGTAAAAATTATTTGCTAAATCAAATCCTCTCTACAGCTTGGAAATATAAATTTATTACTCGGCCATTTGCTGGCTATAACTGCAAAGAAAATACAACCCAAAATCAATAGAAAGGGAAAAGGCAAAAAATAAACAACTTGGGAGCTGTGGAGTGCTCACAGGCAGTGGAGAAACAGATGATTGTAGTTCTACCTCAGCAAAATCTCCCTTGCAGTTAGCAATGGTCTGTGGGAGGCCAGCAGTCTATTAAACCATCAGGAACACCTTGGCTAAAGTTTTTAGGGCATAAATCAGCTTACCTCATTCATCTGACTGACACACCAGATGCCCCCTGGCAATTTTAAGCTTCATATTTTAGCCTTATTTTCTTCTTTCATTCGGCTGCCTCTGAAGTTTTATTTGGGGCAATCTCTTCTCACAAGAATGTTATCATTACTTTTTCCAGTGTAAAACATTGCTATAACTACTGTAAATATATGAAGTATAAGCAAAAAACCCAAACAGACAGCCTTGTTCTTTCAAGTATGGAGGTTTTCTAACCATTTATCTTTCAGAGACATTCCCATTTTCTCCTTGTTCCTTCTCGCTCTCTGTCCATTACCTCAAATAAAATAAAAAGAACCTATGTAATTTTCTGCAATTTTTCTTCCGATCTGGGAGCTTGCAGTGACTTTGATCTCAGCTTTCAAGAAACACAGGCTCTCTTTAAGGAAAACTGAGAAACATAAGTAGTTGATCAAAGTGTGTTTTGTTTTGTTTTGTTTTGTCACAGAGACCTATGTGATGTGACAATATCTCCAGAAATTCCCTGTAAGAATACAGCATTTGTCTTAAAGTATCTGTTCTCCCTGGCATAAACCCCAAACCAACCACATCTAACCTTCTGTGCTGAACAAAGCCCAGTGCAGTGTGTATGTTACCACCACTAAAAGCTACGTGCCTGTTGCCTGGAGTGCCATGAAAACTCCTGCAAAGAAAGCTCCACAGTCTGCTTTTGCTTCGACACCACAGCTTCCTAGAGAACTGCTGTGCCTGTGCTGTGACCCCACCTGAAGGAGCTGGACCCGTCTGTGGCCCTGCCCAGCTCATGCAGGAGGATCTGGGGTGCAGCCACCCAGTCCTGCCTGGCAGGAGCCCTGGGTGTCCCGTCTGTCCCTGAGCCCACGGAGACAAGGATGGGACCCCACAGCAGCAGCAGCCTGCTCTGCAAGGGGCTGGGCTGGGCTGTCACCCACAGCTGCCAAAGAGGCCCTGTGTCCATGCTAATGTGCAATACTGTACAAAACAAAATGGAATTTACATTTAAAATTAAATTGCCGTGCAGAGTAATATATGCACAGAGGGCACCACAGGGAAAGAAATTGTGAGGTGTATCTGTAATGAAAAAGAGTATATACTTGTGCTTGAACAGGAAGGTCTAGAATATGAAACAATAGTTGAACATGATGTGAAAACAACCAATTTAATCAAGACTTATTTACAAAAATAGGAATATTTTATCATTTCATGTGACTTAAGATAATCCTCAGAAATACCATATTTCACATCAGGTTCTTTGTCCATAAATTTCTTTGGGCAAAACAGAAAAAAACAAAAAAATTATATTAAAACATCTTCTTGAATTTTAGGAACAAAGATAAAATTGCTGCAGACTTGTTCTTATTCAGCAGAAGCATGTTTGTAGTAAATACAACATAAATAGTTGGGATAACAGTTCAGGAACAAATTTAGAAATATTCAAGTAGCAGAATTTGAGTCTTCTCTCAAGGGAGTTAAAAAAACATTAAAAAATAAAACAAAACAAAAAAACCCCATCCCACATTTAAATAAATATAACAAAGATTCTCCTGGAATCTCAGCAATTCTAAAAACCTGATAAGAGAAATGAAAATTAGGTCCATTAAAGGAAAAAGAAAAAAAACCAAACAAACAAACGAAAAGAAAAAGACCAAAAGGTAAGTGAATGAAAGAAAGGGCAAGCTAATAAAAACAGTAAAGCAGGAAGCAGCCTTGTTATCAACCCAGACATATAATGAGAGACAGAAGGAGATTATTAAAACCCCTTTAAGAACTGTATTATTTCTTTCAGCATCTATTTAAATCCATGTAAACTTTAGATGTGCTGACAATGGAGGATGGCTGAAAGGCACAGGGTGAGAACTGCAAGGTGTGAAGTGGCTCTCAGCAGCTTTCAGTCCTTTTCTGCCTGTGATCCTCCTGTTTTTCTTGTGCTTTGCATTTTCATGTCAGGCTTGACAAATGCCATATCCTGCTTTGCTGTGTCCCATACCATGGCTTGATATATGTCATGCCTTTGTTGTGCTGGCAAGCCCCTTCACGGCATAACCACTAAACATAAAAAGGAAGATTTCAAGCTTTATTTAGGGATTTTAAAATTCTGAAGTAGCAAGTTACAGAGCCTTAGATTTGATACTGTGCCAGGCAGGGCTGTTCCCACTGCCTGTGCTTCTCCAGGGGCCGCGCTGGACACCATCCCTGAGCACACCTGAGCTGGCTGTAAGGATGGGCTGGCACACCTGAGCTCACTGTGGTGCTGGTGGCAGTGAAACTGTGACATTTCTGGCCATGACAAACCTCACCACAACCTGTCTTGCTTTTCCAATACTGATGCCTGAGCTGTTGGGAGTGAAACCATCCCCACCAGCCCAGCCTGCTCTGTGGACACCTGAGCCCCATGCACAGAGCCAGGGCAAGAGCAGGGCACAGCAGGTCTTTGGAGCTGCAAATCTCAGCCTTTCCCATCGCAGTCTTTCGTGCAAGTTTCTGTGGATATGCCCATGGCTTCAGATAAATGCAGGTTGAGGCCCACTTTTAAGACCAAGCCCATCCCGTTGTTCTTGTGGTTTCTACTGACACAAAGAGGAGCCTTAGGTGGAGCTCCAGAGCTCTCTGGTGGTGGAAAACCCCATCCCACTTGATGCCACAGTTTGGAATCAGTCTCTTGTTTATGTGTTCAGGAGAGGCTGGGAACAGGCAGAGCCCAGCCCAGTTCACCATCAGGTATCCCACACTCGGTTCTTCCAAAAACCATGGGGAGAACAGGCACCAGAGACATGGATGGCAACAGGCAGCCCCACAGAAGGAACACAAGGTGGTCCCAAGGCTTCATGCACTTCAAGAGGTCAACGAGTCAGTTCTTCATCTCCCACTCCACTCTGGGGGGCTTGAGCTGTTCCTCTGCCCTTCAAGCCTCCATGGCAGTGAAGCTCTGCAAGAGGTGCCATGCCAGACAGTGATGCTGGGACATGTCCAGAACCATGGTCAGACCCTGCAAACACCCTTGGCTGCTGAATAATCCCACCAAACCCCATAGGGCAGCTCTGGGGTGTGCAGGGGGAAGATGAGGAAATTAAGCATGCAATAAATGTCTGAAAAATTAAGCTGAACTACCTATAAACCACATAGAAAAAAAAATCCCGTTTCCTCTTAAAATACCATTATAAAAATAGAGCACCCTTGTCCTGTTGGCTTGGAGAAAGGGAGACTGAACAGACTACATCCAAACTTTATTTTTTATCCTGACCAATTTTTGAGTTATATTCATGAAAAAATGCTCTGCCTTTCTCTCCTTGCACTTCTCTCTCCCATGGATTTTTTCTTAACACTCCTGTAACTCAAAAAGGCCATGCTGATTTTTTTAATCTGTTAAAAAATGTGCTCCCTGAGCTGAAACCAAATTTCAGCCCAGAGCAAATTTTTACGGCTGGGTTATAAATCCCTGAAAAACAGGATTCATAATGGAAGTGCTGACACAGCCTTAACTACTATATAGCAGTGTGAATGGCGCCACTATAATGTCTATTAGAGATTCTTTAAAAAGTTTGCAAAATATTGTCTTGCCTTGCAGAGAAAAAGAAGCCAGAGTACTTAATGCCAACATAAACATGCTTTTAACCCATTATGTGCTAATTTGCAGAAAAGCTATTAATTCTGAGTAGGCACACAGAGTGCAGCACCAACAGGAAATGTTCTTCTAAACTCCTGTTTGACTTGTAACATGGTTTTAATCACTTCCATGAAACACAAACGATGGCTTAAAACTCTGAATGTTGCTCAGAACATGAGAAGGGTGATTACAACAGAGAGGAAAATGGGATTTTGTAGGCAAAAGGGCTAAAGCCAAGTGGGAGAGAATGACACCAAACACTAAAAAATGGGCCTCCATTCCTTGTCAGTTTGTGGACAATGGCTTCATCTGATTCACAGCAGTTAATGCCTGTCAGCAGCACTCCTCTATTTTATCTATCATAACACATACTACAGGTCAAGTTCACTTTCTATCAGGCAATGAGCATGTTTTCTTCTTCCTTGAACCCCGTCAGATGTTAGCACCTTACAAAGTCAGTTCAGCTGAAACGAGCTGTGCCTTGCTTTTCCAGCCTGCAGCTGGTGTGCCTGAGACCAGTGCTAAAGCAGCCCAGATGATCTACTGCTCCTGGGGGTCTGCTGGGCAGGGAAGGGGAGCACTGCCCTCTGACTAAAGCACTGCAAAGAAATAAAAGATGTCGGCACTGGTGGCTGGTGAGCAAAGTACATAAAAGGCTAACTTGAAAGCCCATTAAAAAAGTAAAACAAATCAGTTCATGGTTCTAGTTTGATTTTTTTCTTCTTCTCTTCTTGCAGGAGTTTGTGCTCTCTCCCCATGTGTAAACATTAGCATCAATTTTCTGTGGGAATAAATGGGTGTGGGATAAGCTCTAAGTTGAATATTACAGGGACAGTCAGAAACCCAGGACAGTGCAGTAGTAGAGGTTTTTATGGCTTTCTGTTGCCATCAACAGAAAGGGATACTGTGTTAGATCCAGTGACTGCAAAATATGCGAGTTTTGAAAAGAAGAGTAATTTCCATGAAGAATGAAGTTTTTCTATGTTGCCACATTTCTTGCTCATGTCCTCAGTGCTGCCTTTGCAGACTTGCCTGACTCCTGTTCCTGCTATCTGCACTGGTCCCCTCTGCCCATGGCATCAGTGGCTGGGGCCAGTGGAAGGAGCAGAATGATGAGGAGCAGGAGGACTTTTATCTCTCCACATTTCCACAAGAACCTAAACAAGCAATGAACACTACAGGATTTATGGCAGCGGTGATTTCTGTGATGCTCTAAAGAGGGAAGAAAAATCAATTTATAATCAAAATAGTACAGCTGGCACTTCAGTGGGTGAGGATAGTAAATGTGGGTACTAGTGTACCAGATTAGTCTTTTTTGGATACTGATGAAAAGATACCAGTCTCCCTGGATGAGAAATAAGCATTGGCTGCTGTATTCCCAGTTGAAGATTTCATGGGCTTCCATGTAAAATGGCTCCATATTTTTCCCCTAGTGAGATTATCTTGGGAAAAACCAAGCTCACAGAACTATCCTGGTAATGATCACCATAGCAAGAAATAATTTAGGCCCTACCTGAAGAAATAAACTACCTTTCAAGAGGCTAAACAGAATTTTGAGCAGTCCTGGCAATACAAAATTAAGAAATGCTGGAGAAGAAACCCATTTCCTTCTACCCTACAGCTGCTGCTATTTCAGTTCTTTTTCCCTACTCAACACAGGAATGACCATTGACCGTGGAAGGCATTGACACACCAGCATAGCCAATACCCTAGTACATTTCTAGATGAGGAAGACCAAATTTCACACCATTCTTCTAATTTGAAAGCTAAGACAGGTCCAAGGAAAGGAGAAGAGGCATCAAGCATATCTACCACATCAGTGCTGACATGCATGACTTAAACAAGTGTCCCTTGTCTGCACCAGAAGCAAGTAGTAACCTGAATTTTTGTCTCTTGTAACAGTGCAGAGCACCTCAATACAGAGTAATGGACAGAAGGGCTGGACCAGTCTGGCTTCAGAGGGGTTTTTTAAGTTCCTTGAGGCAGTTCCCACAAAATGTTTTGATTTTGACAGAAGACATTTTTCAAGTGAAATCATTTTCTGCTGGAAGATTCCTGACTACCACTAGGTTTAGCTTTGTTCCTCTCTAGCAGGCAGGCAGTTATGGGCTCCAAAAGTCTCTAAAGACCAACAAACTTTATAGAACTGCTGGAATGCCTGGCATTCCCATTTTAAATCTTTCACATAAGCAGGACACTTGAGCCAGAGGACAAATTATACCAGTACTAGGATCCAAGAATCCCTACTTCATTTTCAAATTATAAGGACATGCAGGACATTCTGCTAAACAGCTCAAGCCTCATGCCTTTCACAATCTTCTCAGGCCTACCAGCTGGGTCTCTGGGATACAATTTTCTGCTTTCATGCTACTCATATGGTTTTGAATCATTAAAACTGGTGATTGTTCAATTTCAGTGTTCTCAATAGTGAAAACTACTTATGAGAGTAGCTACTGGCAGAATCTTATCCTTTAAACATCCAAAATAATCCTTTTCATTTTTAAAGTACCTTCTTTCACTTCCTGCTTCTGGTCTTGATTTTCTGTCTCTAAGTCATCCTGTGTTTTTGGCTCCACCATCTCTTCATCATCTTCATCCTCTAAAAAAAAGAAAAAAAGGAAGAAAAAGATTTGTTAGATTCTCCTCCTTAAGGGGCCTGGAAATTGTCTGACTTCTTTACAATTATAAAATGGCAAGGCAAAGTGCCCAATACATGGAACATGTACATTTATGCTCAGAGTGACACTCTTAGACATTTCCCCCCTGACTGCAAGATAATCTGCTCGCACAGGGCACCTGCCACTTCTGCTCCCTGTAACTTCCCCTCTCACATGTCAACTGAATATCTCCCTGACCTCGGATATGACTCCTTGGATGGCATGAGGACAGATACAAATACCTTTCAGCCTGGCAGCTATTCCACAGCTGGGACACCTGCTATCCAGATACCTCATTTTCAATTCAATTCTCACCAGATTAATTTGTCTTTTGACCTACAGGAATAGGTTAAACAGAAAACTGACCTCAGGTCAGATGCCACTAGCAAGGAAACAAGCATGGCACAGTTCTGAAAAGTCATCACCATCAGCTGGGGGAATATAGCAACCAAAAGTGGCATTTGGAGCTTAGGAACCATTCTTGCATTAATACAAATTTAATGAACACTAAAATTTGACACATGTCAGTTACTACTGCCAGATGTTTTAATGACCTTTCCTGACCTATGCAAATGCATCTCTCCCTCCCCCTCTCTCCCCACACTCACATGTTCTCATTTTATTCAGGAAGGCAAACCATTCATTCCTTGATGTTTCTCTGAGTTACAACAGTTCTGATTGTCCAGACCAGAACATAATACAAGCAGAGCTGAAAAGACAGTGATGCACCAAAATGCCTCAGAGTCTACCTAGCCCTCATTACTTGTTAGCAGCTTGTTACAGCAATGTGATCCATTTTTCCTGTGCCCAGGGCTGGCACCCAACCCACTCACATTCTTGAGAGGATAAAGACACACATCTTTCTAGATTTTGTGAACTATGAGGAATGAAAATAGAGCTGTTCCTAAAAGTATTTAACAATTAGGATGAGTAAATCCATGGGCTATGGAGGAATTATTTTGCAGTTATTTTGGAGCTTGACATACCACCAAGGCATAGCAAGCATCACTGGTGCCCTGTATTGGTCCAGGGCACAAGAGACCACATGTTGTCTATGCCCTGGGGCATTCAGCCATCAGGAGAACACTGCAGTTCCTCTGGGGCTTTCTGAACAACCTCCTGTCGCCATACAGTTCCTCATGTCATGGTGTTTCTCCAGGCACACTTCCTGCTCTAACCTGCCATGTTAATGGGGAAAACATATCATCCTTCTCCAGCTGGCTGGTTACTGGCACCTTCTGCTATGACGGCTGGCTGTAATGAGTCCTGGCTTCTTGTGAGATGCTGGTGCTGACAGGTTGCATTTAAGCAACAGGAACATGCAGCTGTATTTTGTTTTCAATAACGTAATAGGCACCGTACTACTCCCACCACACTGCCTACCCTAGGACTTCTCCAGAAGCCCAGAGGGGACACGTTGCTAGCTGCCATATGGGCCATTAACTTAAGAGTTGGACTCCATGATCTTTGTGGGTCCTTTCCAGACTCAGAATATTCTCTGATTCTGTGATTCTGCAGTCTCTTGGCTGGAGATCATGTCTCAGGCACATGCTGTAAGGAGGCGTCTCAGCATGGACAGATGTGCTTTTCCCTGTTGGTAAAATGAGGAAATCTTGGCATAAAATCTGCCATCACTCCCCTTACTGCTAGTGACTGCAGTGGGGAAAAAGGAAAAACTCATCTCCCCAGCCACCAGGGAGGAGGGATAGCCATGTGCTTCCCAAGCTGGAAAGGGAGGACGAATCCAGCATGGATAAAGAGGCATTTCCAGAATTTAAACTAAATTCATTAGTATGAATTTAAATTCATACTAATGAATGCCATTCCCTTATCAGGGATTTGTCAGACCATGGAACCTGAGGTGGAAAAGAAGGTAGGGTACTCACAATGCCTCCCTTTGGTGCCTACTTTTCCCCAGATACCCTACACAGAAGGACTAAGGACAAACTTTTAGAGAGTAAGCCAGGGTGGTTCAGTTTGGCAGGGTAAATACATTGCTCTGTCCACTGGCTGAAAGACAGATAGCATCCAGCACAGTCAGCAGAGAGCTGGTGAGGAGAGCTCTCCTGCTGTACACGCACAGGAGGGGTAAAAAAGGTCCTTGTGCCATTGGTCTGTGGTGCTAGGGGAGATGGGGATGCATGGAAGAAAGGCACTCCCAGCTTCAAAGAACAGGAGAGAAGTGTGAGTGCCTGGTGCAGCAGGGAGTGAATACTCTGCCAGCCTCAAGAACCATGCACACGCAGATAGGATCACAATGCTGTACAGATATATACACACAGACAGAATTATGGTAGATACTAATAAAACCAGCTCCTACAAAAGTTTTGTGAGTCTTGCATTAAAGGTTTTCATTCCCTAAAGCACCAACTTTTGGAACTAGCTGTTTAAATATGGATTTTGCTTCCATTTTTATCCTGTTTCTAACCTGAGAGCTTGTGCAGGGAAGTTTCAGAAGGTGAAGGGTTTGAGAAAATTTTCAGGCAGCAAACAAAAACTACACCAATATTCAGCTGAAGTATTTGGGATTTTTAAGGCTTTTTGCAATGCTTTTTAACGCTTCGCTTGCAATTTGGTAATGGATAGGGATCATGTAGCAAATTTAGAACTTGAGATTTAGTATCAGGTTTTCAGGTTGAAGTGAAGCAAAGTTATCCCTGTTTCTAGAAGTCCTTGATCCCTCTAATTTTGGGCATCAAATATTTGTTTGTCTATAGTCCTTTCCTGCTTCTAGTGCAGTGTAGGGATAAATGGAAGCAAGTAAAGGTTATTAAAACACATCATGCCTTTTTCCAAGGGCACAAACGTCAAAATAGTTTTACTGAGAAAGCAGTGCAAGAGTTTATAGAGATTAGCCACAGTTTAGATGTCCTTATTTATTTACAGAGAAATGTATACACATACACAGAGAAACTCAGCTAAAAGAATGATAGGGTTGTGAGTCAAATGCTAAAATCTTAGCAAATGCCAGAATTTGGATTGTCTGGGCACGATTAGCTCCTTTCCCCTCCCCACATGTAGGCATGATGACATAATTCTGGAATTTCCTCCCTCTTGAGTGGTTGGCTTCATTTTCTGGGTGCTCAGCAAGAGACACCTGGGGCCTGAAATGCAGAAGTGCTGAAAGCTGAAGTCAACTGGCACCGTGCTTTGAGTGGAGAAAGTCTTAGGGAAATTCTACACATGCAAAGGCTCCCACAGCTCCCTTTTCCAGCTTTCAGTGAAAGTTGTCATTCTGACATTTTTGTCCTTTCTTCCCCTGTGCTTAAGTGCTTATGCAAGATGGCAATAATATTGTTAAAAAAAAATAAATAGAATTCTCACCCTGCATAGATGTTTTGCAGAGACATGTTCATCAGGATTTGTGGCATATTATGATGCTGTTGAGGAAGCAACAGCAAAACTAAACCTTGAAAGTGGATTAATGTTTTTTCTGTGTTCAGTGTAATACTTTGATCATGTGCACTAATATGAGATCTGAGGCCAGAGCACTCAACAGAAGAAGATAAAAAGCAGAAATGTTAAAAAACTGCTCCCTTATTGACTGGCTGAAGCAAGAATATGTTAAGGAAAAAAGCCCCCAAATGTTATCATGCAATTAAAATTATATCATCCTACATATTGAAGAGGGCTGATCAAGAATGCTCAAGAAATCTGCATTCTGGACTACCTAATGTTGCTTGGCTTTGCAACCTAAATGTTTATATGACATTAGATATATATATATATATATATATATATATATATATAGCATACTATTTAATACCAATGTATGCATCCTCACACTTGTTCATAGTACATACATTTGTTTTTGTTATACATTTGTCATTTGACTGCACATACATATACATTAAGAATAATGGGAAGTGCTTCAGCATTCATTTTCCTGTGTTTTATTTAAAGGTGGCAAAGATAGCATTTACTGTACATTTACTGGAGAATCTATGAACATCTACATGGTTATTCATTTCCACACGTGCCCACTCAGATTGCAATAATTTTCCAGATGAAGAAACTTGTGTATTTCCTGAACATACATAGCCTTTCCCTTTTCAGAGCATATCTAATATTAGGAAGCTTAGAGAAACAGCTTTCTAGCTGCTCACATCACAGTAGTAGGAGTCTTTTCGTCACATTTGGCAAACAGAGATGCTACCAGCACCAGCAGTAGTGTTGCGCCCTGCTCAGAAGAGAACAGGGTGTAACACTATCAGAACTCAAATGTCTATTAAAGGAACCACATGAAAAAGAGCTAGTAATGAAGAAGTGTGTACCTGCCATGCAACACTTCTCCTTTGTGGATATAAAAGGACTTTGCAAGGAGGCCAGTTTGGGTATGTCTATTTACCACACAGAAGCTGACAGACCCACTCACTGCACACCACGCAGCTTAGGGAACACAGAGTGGGCTTCAGAGTTTCAGCCTAGAGTCCTGCCCACTAAGGCCACCCTGCCTTCTATAAATAAACAAATCCTCAATGGAAATGATCATTAAATGCTTGGATAATGATGTCTGTCTGCTGAAGCTGGTGGAGCCATATGTGGGATTAATACAGACTGAGATAACTGGATTAAAAATGTTTTCTTCATAACTCAGAGCTTGATGACTCTCCAGGATCTAGGAGGTGGCCAATCTGAACAGTGCTTGACAAAGGAAAAGTAGAGCAATTGTTTTCATTTTGGTCTCTTAGCTTGAACACTTCTGCTTCTGTTCCAGACCAGAAGTGGTCCTGTCTGTCTAAAAGCTTGTCTGTTTTTCCCAACTATAGAAGTTGCCCTAATAAGAGTATGACCTCTCCCTACAAACCTGGGTTTTTTTTCATCTGGGTGTAAATACTAATTTTCAAATGTTATCCAACTACTAGCTCCAATGAGCCTGCTCTATGCCTGGTCTTTGCCTTGGACACCACAACCACTTGCAATAGGTGGTACAGAGGAAAGCTCTGTGAATACATGGCCAGCTCCCTGGCAGCTGCAGAAGAAATGTCCAGATGTGCCGAATTGGATCAGATATTCACAGAGAGCACAGATGATCTCAGAAAATCAGAAGCTGCATTTCTGCAGTGCTGGACTATTTAATACCTACTTGGACTTTCCAGGGCTTTTAAACCACTGTATTTATTTTTACAGCACATAAAAACATACCAGGCACATTCAAGACAAACTTGAATACTAGAATAAATAATTGCATCTGAGAGGACTACACATGACATTGGCTTAGGGTTTCAATTCTTGAGATGAATACTGTATTGCCTTTTTTGGATTGCCAGTTTTAGGGAGTCAGCACTGGTACTGCTCAAATAGATTACTAAATAGCTGATTTTTGGGGGGATGCAGTCATGGTCTCTGATCTGCCAATACGTTAAACAGCAGGCAGCATGTTGTGCATTCTTCTTCAGTGTAGGATTGACACCTCCTCAGACCTGTGCCTCTGAAGCTAAGAAGTTGCAGCTTCTGTGTATTGTTTTTAGAATTGACAGCTATACTGAATTAGACCGATAGCTCTGGTTTTAATTCTGGGTAGGTACAAACAATCCCTTTGTTAAAGACACGGCTTTAAAATCCCAATTTCATTAGCATCACAATTATATATTTTATTGACTGAGTCAGTGATATATGAGAAGCCAGTGGGTTGTTATATGGGGTTTTATATCATCAGCCATGGATATGACACTTTCAATAAAATCAAGTGTCTTCACAAAAAGCAGAGTCCATATTTGCAACTATGAAATACCAGAAACCACTATATAAGTTTTATATTTACAACTGTTCAAAATAACTTTGCTGCTACTGTTACAAAAGAACTACAAACTGAACAAGGACAAATGCATTGTATTCATATTGGCATAAGCCTGAACCAAACAAGTTGAATACTGTTGGCATTATCCTAAGTAGGAGTTAAAACACTGTCTTTCCTTTATGAATATGTTCTTTCCATCACTAGCAAAATATGCAACAAGCAAGAGAAGCCATATTTTTTGAGATAGGACTGCCTGACAATCCGCATTTTTGAAAAGCTGTGATTTGCAATCTGGCTGAATGACCTATTTTTCATATAATGTCATTTTTTGAAATCTGTCCAGTTTTTTACTTTCATCTTTTGACTGCCCTTTGAAGCAAGAAGATAATTAATTCATCAGTGGATCTTGTTTGCAGAGTGGGATGTGAGACTGGACGTACATTGGGCACATGTTAGTCATCCCAGATGGAAATATTCTTGCATTAGGCAGCTGCCTTCTAAAATGTATTTCATTTAGCCAAAGCAAGGAACACTACTCAGACCTCAATACTGAGCAAAAACCCCACAGGTGAACAGAACTTGCCCTAAGCTCCTTGAAACAGGCAACAAATTTCAGATGAGAATTTCATGTGAGCTGGAGCTTGCAAGCATATTTGCACTCAAGAATCATATGCATTCAAGGTACTAGTGCTCATTATCCAGAAAAATACTTCAATGTGTATTGGAGGAACATATAAAAGCTCTGGCTCATCCCTGTGAAGTTCCCCATCCCTGTTACAGAACACTCCCAACATACCACCTTGTCCTTATGAACTAGCACAGCGAGTTGTGCTTTCCAATGGCCATCAGATGAACAAAGAACATTAGAAAAAGAAAGGCTAGAACTGATGAATTCATTTCTGGAACTATCTTATGACCACAGCACCTATAAAACTTAAACAGAATTATATTATGTTCTTCCTTCATTTTCCACATACATTATTTTAATCCTGAAAAAAATGATCTGTTACTTGACTGCATTTCTGCATGAGCAAGAAAAAAATCACAGTGCTACAAGAACAGACTGCCTAGCATCTTCAAACTCCCTTGATTTTGTTATCTTTTGTCATGTGTTGTTATCAAAGTGCAGTGGTGCTCTTATGCAAAAGAGAAGTTTGAAGATTGGTAAAATACAGGCTGTAGGAGTCATGCTACTTTTACCTGAGTCAAGCATATTTACTGAGTAACTTTAAAGAAAATATTGTTCTAAAATTTATGCACAAAATAATATAATGCTTGACACATTTATCATTTTAATCCAGAAGGCTGCAGGGCAGTTCTCTGTGACTTTATTTAGCCTAAAGTCTTCCACAGTAAATAGACTAGTAATGATACATCAGCTTTAAAAGTGCAAGACTAACAGAAAAATCCTATTTTTCTTGATTCTTGCTAAACTAAGTACATCTCCCATGTCTCTGACACATCTAAGAAAGGCGTTCTGATCTCATCCCTTATTCTGCAATGCAAATTTGCACGACTTCACCCCTCATCCCATAAAGGGCAGGTGTTATTACCAGCCATTACAACCAGATCCCCAGAGTCCTGCTCTCAGGCTTCAGCTATCCTTGTACAAACGCAATGAAGGAAATACGTATTTCACCCCAAAAACAAACACTTAGCCTGGCCGACTGAGAGAAGTCATTTAGTTCAGAAAATTTATTTTGCCTACAGCATAGGCCGTGCCTGTGCTATTGCCACTTAAAAATTTGTCCTGAAATTTACTACACTTCCCTCTTAAAACAAGCACACTGTACGTAATTTTTACTCAAGATTTCTTCTCAAAGCTCTCCTTAACAATTACCACATTCAATTACTCCTGGTCAGGGGATTCTGAGGTCCCCAGTATATGATTTCTCAAAACCATCTCTTGATCTAGGGTTACACCACTCAGCTCCTGTCCCTATGCCTCTTCCTGACTTGTGTTTGCCGTCAGATTTCTTTTTGGTACATTATGAAGACAGATCTTATTTTTCCATTTTGTGACAAATGATAGACTAACCGAGCCAAATGGCAAGAAAATGTCACAGAAAAATTTGTTGTACTGTAGCATTTCACTAAACTCTTTGTAGCCCTGACTGCAAACCTTTGCAGCGGTTCAAATGTTAGGATCACTGCTTCAGAACACAATCGTTTCTGTACCAATTAAAATGGAAAGCTGCTTCTGACTCTTCAGGGAAGCATTTCTCTAACCCAAGAAACTGATTTTCCAGTTCCTTGGCCTGAACACAGTTTTCAGTTGTGGTGAGAGTCTAAGAATTCAAAGTGTCCCTTGTTTTTAGTTTCTGGTTGGTCTAGATCAGACGTGGATTTTTCTCTCCTCTTTTGGGCTGTTGCAACATCACACTGGTTGAAAGTGTTTTTCAGTCCCCAGAGAACTAAACTGCTAAGTACCCCACTGGAGTCATCACCTCTTCTAGCTGACTCCCTTTTCTCCTCTCTTGCCCTCTCCAAATCTCATGTTCAATTCTATTGTGTTTGAAAATATTCCAGCTGGAAGATGTAACACAAAAATAAAAGTACAGAAGTTTCCTTTCCTTGGCCATGGTTGGGCCTTCAAATGAAATACCAACATGAAATAATGTTTGAACATCAGAAGCCTTACAGTAGCATTTACAGGCCTCCAACTCCAAAACCAAATAGTATAAATTTAAAATACCCTGCCCCAGCATAACTGCAGTTAACCTTGTGGAAGAAAAAAGATGGAGACCCTTCATTTCTGTGGATGAAGAAGGGGATTACTAAACCATGCAGATTTTCACAGCCTCTGAAACCATTGAGGATTTGTTCCTGCTGTGCTGCTGGAGGAAATCATGTCATGCCAGCAGTGTGAAATGACTCCTGCCCTGGGAAAGGGCACTGAGACACGTGGCAAACTTCTGGATAGGGCCTGCTCAAGACATTTTGAAACACTCAGATCATGCAATAGTGTTAAATCACAAAAACTTAAGTATGTTAATGAAAACCAGTCCCCACAAGCGATGGCATGAGCAGCAATTGTAAAACAAAAGCTGCTTTCACACTAAACACACACACACAGATGAAGTATCTGGCACTTACACTGCCCCTGATACAGAGGTCAATCGTGGTTGCCTCAGCTGGGCACTAGGTACTTAAAACTTTAAGTACAATGTAGTCCAAGTGAATTCTGTGGGATCATTACTTCTGACATATAGGGGCCTAGGACTTCACTCATAGACTCATTTATTCCAAGTGAAAATGACTTTTGACTCCACTGGCCACCTCGTCTATTTTCCACTGGGTTTTTGCACAAGCAACATTACAAAATATAGCTGTCGTAGGAGAAATTAATTCTCCACTTCCATACTGTATCTCTGCTCATGCAGCCATACTAATATGCCTTAGGACAAATTCTCCAGCCCTGACTCTGGATTTAGCTTCTCCTTCAGGTATTAGCATGAGTTCTGGCCTTTCAGAGTTTTTCCTTCGTTTTTGAACATGAAATAAATGTTCACTTCAAGGCCCAGAAATCATCTGAATGGCCACACAGTTTTTTGTATGACCATTGTTTAACTTTTAGTGCCATCTTTTCCACAAATCTTCCCATCCCAGTTTTATGGGATTTTATGAATAAAACCCAGTGCTTAAGATGTAGCATATGTTTTTGTCACTGAAATATCTGACAGCATGAATTCCTACATTTACACACAAACCTCAACCGACAGAAATGGAGACAAGGCTGCTAATATATTAAAACTGGAAAGGATAATTGGAAAAAACAACTATATTCATAAACAATTACCACAGCAAATAGACAAAAACTCCCTCTCTTTGTCTCCTTGACACACACAGGCATAAATTTCTCTCAGCACTTTAAAAATAACCATTAGTCATATGGCAACTGCATTTTACATGAGCAAAGATTAATTTCAACATTTTTCTTAGGAAAAGGCAGGCAAAAAATACTTTATTAAAAATTTTTAAACTACAAAAGAAACACTGGGTCAGGGCTGGATGAGTGTGTGCTCATTACTTTTATGGGCAGTAAACGGACCCCACTTAATTCTGTTTCCCACTGACGTCACTTCACCTTAGTCACTGGGGTTAGCCATGATTTGCATCAGCGTATGTGAAAAAGGAATTCCCTCTGACAGTTTTGAACTTGCCATATTTTAATTGAATTTTCAATTTAATATTTTTGTTCTACCACACTGGAAGAGGAGAAGCTTCCACTTCTAGACACTCAGTTGCAGGGGGGTATCCAGGCGAGCAACACCTTTTGGTGGCAGAGAAGCCAGGGCACAAGCACATCAGCTTCTTGCCCCCAGTCACTCCTCAAACAGCTGTAGATGACAGAATGAAATCCTGGTCTCCTGATTCCTAAACTGATATTTCACCCACTGCTTCTCCTGAGGCATGTGATCCGGGCTGCTTTGGAGGCTGCTCAGCCCTCATTACGTTAAACCAGCTGTTAAAAACACAGCCGGTTTCCCCCAAGCAGCTTGTTGCAGCCTGTTGGGAGAGCACCCAGCTCCCAGCACGGCTGTCCCCGGGGCTGGGAACCCCCTGCCCACCCTGACCCCTGCCTGCCCTCCTGCCCCCGCAGCTCCCGCACCCCGCTGCCCACCCGCTGCCTCTGCCTCCGCTGCCAGCCTGCCCACCCTCCTCTGCTCGGGGTCACACTTCAAAGTCTCCCTGCCCCTGGCAAGGAAGGCCTCTTCCTCCCTCCTGGCCCCTCTCCAGCCTCCCTGGCATTTGGTCTTCCCAAAGCAGATATCAAAAATCCCCTACTTGCAATCTGGGGCTTTCTGCATGCCAGGAGCCCTACCCACCTGCAGATTCCTGTTTGACACAGAAATGCCCTCTGATTTGGATTCTCAGATGACCTTCTAGGTTTTTCTGAGAACTTGGGTTGTAAGACATTAATTATAAAAAGAAGAAGAAAAACCAACCCCCATCACCCAAGTTCACAACTGCTATGTTTAAAATCTTATTTATCTGTTGCAACTAGGAGGATCAGGTATGTTTTTCTGTGTTTAACTCAACACACTTCAGTGGGGTCAGACGTCTAAACAGGCAGACTGCACCTGCAGTTGGGGTACATGGGAAGATTCAACTGCACCACGACCACCCACTGGAATATGCTGCCTTTTTCCCTCTTCACAGTTCAGACTCATCAGGAAAATAATTTCTGTGGCTAGTTTATATCTGTCTCTCTTTGGAAAATGGATGCTATGAAGTGCCATACTATGCCTGCCTGTGAATTAAAACCCTTCCTTTTTTCCCAAAACACTGCCAAGACCCTCTCCTGCAAGTTCTTGGAAGCTCTCAGCTACAGACAGGAGATTTAAGTCAGGAGAATCATATGAAAGCAGATAAAAAATGCTGGGTTAAGCTGCCTCATGATCCTGTACTTGAAGAAGCACCTCTGCATAATTTTTTTTTTTTGTTAGTTTTTGCTTTTTTTGTTCTCAAGCAAAAGAAAGAAGTTGCTGGCTTCTGCCCCTGTGTCTTTTCACTGTAACACAGCTCACAGCTGTGAATTTACATGTGTTAACTTGGGATGCCACAAACCAGGCAGCACTGAGGTTGTCATCCTGATCTGAGGAAACACAACGCACATACACACCAGTGAATTTACTGCTAGCAAAGGGTTTTGCTGTGATAATTCAAAGCACATTATGTTTCATCTGTTGACTCTTCCATCTATAGCCAGATCACAAAAGCCAGCAATGCTGGAGTTATATTCCACCAAAAAGGAGCAGTTCCATCAAATCTTTTTCTTTTGCAAAATGATGCCACTTTCTGTGTGGAAGTGGGGAAATTATAAAAAGAAACCAAGATGAAGAGGCAGTCCTGGAAACATTAAAACGGTCTGTTCTCACATTTTCTGAGTGGATTTTTTTGGAGCCTTCCATTAAAAAGTACTTTTTTAGACTACTTTAAAATATGAGGTAAAGCAAAGCAAAATTGAAAGTTTTCAATTTTGTTAAAACATAGATGTTTTCAGTAACCAGACTGGAAAATAAGGCAAAATTTTACTTAAGGTGGAGTGTCAGTACATTGGAGCATTCTTTCAAGCTGGTACAAAATTATATTTTGAAATTTGAAATTTCACAGCACTGCATGAAGGAGAGATTTTCTCTGGGCCTGACTTTAAAGCAGCCACTGCCTAAGGGATGCAGTCATACTTGAGTGGAAATTTTAAAATCTGATATTAAAGCAACATAGAAGCACACACTCAAGGATGTCTTTCATCAATATAATGACAAGATATCTATTCCTATGATCTGAGATTCCCTCTCTTAAGACTTCAGGTTAATGATTTCTTTTAGATGGGACAAACTTCAAGTCCTGCTTTCAGTTCTGAGTGCCTGTAGGCAAATTTCACATCCATGTCCTGAGAACAAGATAGCAGATAGTGGTAACAAACTTGATACACACCTGAAACACAGCCCAGTACATCAAACAGGAAATTGGTAAACACGTATTTATTGCTTTGAAGTCTGGTCATGACTCTTTATATTTGTATACAGAACTCAAAATGAGCAGGACAAATGCATTATGGAGTCAGAAAAGTGCAACCAATTTGTCTTAATGGCTCTTGCATGGAGAAAAATTGCACAAGCCAAGGCTGACAAGCATCTTGGAAACCATTGTCCTGGTAGGCTCTATGGTTACATGGTTAGATAAAATAGGAAAAATCACCTCAACAGAGGTGTTTGTTTTGGGGGTAGGTACTGGGAGCAGTGCTAAATTCAGCAGCCAGAGCAGAACAAATAGAAATTGTGAGCTTTCCACTACAGTAATGAAACTTCATTCAAAAGGTGGAGTGTAATGTTCTTCCAAGATGGATAATTCACATAAGCTGTGTGATTCAAACACTCATGTCTCCACACCAGCTCCACACCACCTTGGGATTTATGTTTTATTTCAGTTTTCATCAGGCTGCTTATGAATGACCAATGACAAAAGAACATGTGTGCATTTTTCTTTTTCACAGGTCCCTGTTAATGAGGACTCTGTTGCATTAAGATAGTCAAGATTGTCTCTGGCAAAATGTGTTGAACCAAGGTGTTTGTGCCTGCATAAAATTAAGCCACAAGTAAAGCACTTACTTCTGACAGCAGATTTATAATAGGAAAATCCCAGCAGGAATGAAGAGTTACAAACCCCCGTTGTAGCCTTTTTCATAAACTTCACCTTGATTTAGTATTTCAAACAAGTAGCAGGAAAGGCTAACAGCAGAGGTAATCCTATCATCTTTTCTCCAACAGCTCCATTCCATCTTTTTGACTTCCTCATGCTGCTAACATGAATTCAAATCATCTGTGTTTAAAGTTAAATACAGTGATTGACAGATCTTTGTAGTCTCAGTTCATACTGAAGATTATTCTAGATACCTATCAGTTATTACTACAAGCCCTGTCTGATATTCAATACCTACAGGGAAAATTGTTTTTAACAGTGTAATGTCTGATCTATTTTGAAAGCTATTTTAAAATAAGAAACTAACCATAACCAGGTGGCTAAAATCTAGACAGGTTTTTTTACAGCTTGATTTTTGGGGAGAGAAGGTTGAAGATAACAGCAGAACTGTCTTACACTGCAGTAACAACCACGATTCAAAGCAAATCAGAGACAAAAAAGCATTTTGTTTTGATTCCATGATGTCAATTTCTGTAAAAACACCTATTCCAATTACACAGGACAGAGGAAGGTTTAGGGGTTTGCTCCTAGCTCTTAGAACAGTGCATGCTGCTACAAAGTAATTGCTTCCTTTTATGAACACAAGCTCAGCTGCTGTACTAGAAAACGGATGCTGGAAGAGACTTCTGGATGTACAAAAAATTTTACTGTGGACACAAATGTGAAACAAAATATCAAAGGCAGTGGTCAGACCAGTCATTGTGCTCAAGGAGCTGTGATGCAGAAAGGCAGAAGGTCCTCTTCCATGAACACTTGCTGTGCCCAGCTCTGCCAGCCCCACTTGCTTTTCCAGTGACAGCATTCCAGAGCAGCCTGGCTTTGGGCACAAGGAGATAGATCAGCTCTGGGTGGGAAAGCACTCTGGTCCATACCCTGTGCTCACAGGGAGGAAAGTGGAAGCACTGCTCTCTTACATGGGCAGCTCAGCAAAGGTGGAAGATGGAGGTGGGTGGGCAGGCAATGCCAGCTAGTGCCCATCATTGCTTCCATGAGCTGACTGCTCCACTTCTTCCCCACCACTCCATTTGCTGCTGAAAGAATTTGCCAGTTCTTGCCTCATTCTCTCAGTGCTTTCCTCCACAGAACTGAGATGTAATAGCAGGGAAAGTAGTGCAAGAGAAGCAGCTTGGCACAAGCAGCAGGCAGGATGCTGCCCTCAAGCTCCACCACTTTTCAGAGCTCCTACCAACATGACTGAGATCCCATACAGACCTTTGTGAAACTTGATTAACTTTGTGCTTATGGTTAAATGATTCTGAAACTGTTAGACAGGGTTGAACAGTTTGTTGCTCAGTTCAACAAAGTCTTTTCTGGTTTTGCGACTGGGATGTGAGGAGCAAGCACAGCTAGTGTGTTTTGGCTGTAAATCATGGTAGGAAAAGAATAAACAAAACTGGGGAACAGAGCTTGTGTGTCTTGGGTTGGTTGGGATGGTTCAGGCTGCTAAAAATTCCTAGTGGCTTTTTCAAGATTGAATCTACCCCTGGTTGTTATTCTGTGTGCTTAGGAATGAAAAAGAAGTACAGAAGAGTTGAAAATACAGACTTTATAAAGCCATATTCAGCCCCCTAAAACCAAAGGCAGCAATGGTATCAGTAAATGCATCAGTAGTTTGGCCAAATCAGAAAGTTACAAAGATGGGCAAATTCCATCAGCAGAATGACAGCTAAAAATAATCTTCCATGGAAATGTGCACGGAAGTTCATTTTTCATGCACCGGGCAAATAAAATCCAATTGGTATTTGCATTGTCAGTATTACCCCATTACACTTCATGAGAGCTTGAAAGAAGATGATGATTTAAATAAAAAGATCCTCCCCTGTTTGTCAAATTGTCATTTTTCCATCTGCAAATAATGAAACATAAACTACTCTGAAAGGGAGAGAGATGGAAGGGAATGTGTTCCATGGATCTGTGGAGAACCACATAGAAACATATACAGAAAAAGAAGCTGCAGCACAGAGCACTTCCTGACCTCCTCTTGGCTACAAATCTAAAAGAAGTCTCCAAGGCAAGAAGCATGAAAGAGCTTAAACAAGAAACCCTTCAGAAGTACAGCTCTTTGCTGCATGAATACCACAACACAGGGAAAATCTGCTGTGTAGGAGTACAGTCCTCCCACTTGAAAAGAGCTGGTAATGCCATCATGTCACGGAAAGATTTTCTTCATGGCTTTTGTGCATTGAAGGCATTAGCAAAGTGGGAAAAGTGTGAGCTGACAACTGTGCGAAGAGCTTCTTAATTACATTGTAAAGCATGTCTCATTTAAGCATGCAGCAGAACTAATGTTAAAAATACATGTCTTCCCATATAAATGGATGTGAAATCAGTGCAGGTTAATCTAGCAGATAGTGCACTCCAGAGCTCCTAACAAATGGTAAGAAGTTAAGCTTCATCAACAGCACATTAGTGTTGCTACCACCCCAGCTTCTTTCTGTAGCAAGAAGTCTTGCTGCAGCAAGAGTCTCAGTCCATGGCTGGACCTTGATATAAGTCAGTCCATGCTTCAGCATTTGGCCAAATGTTTTGTCTGTACTGCCTGTTCATCGTTTCTCAGTTCACAGACTCCCAGTCTGGGATGTGTTGACCCTTTCCTATTTAGCCATGTCAGGATGTCTGCTCGTATCTCCTGTGCCATGTGGTTTCAACCAATTACACCCAGCCTGCTGGTGGTGGTGACATTGGAGCTCAGATCAGTGTCTTGATGTGCTCCCACCCAACTGAGTTTCTCCACGTGGGGATCAGAGCTGGCTTCCAGGCATACCACACTGCAAGCCAACAGCCAGGCAATATGGAGCACCAAGGCATTCAACCTTGAGCAGAGGCTGGGAACCCTTATGACAACAGAAAGAAATAGTCCAATTGTCAAAGACGAGAATTGAAACCACGGCTCTGTGTTTGGGTCTGATACCCTACACAAAAGACCTTTGATTTGGTCTGAGTGACCAAATCAAAGTCTTTAGCACCCAGTATGTGGGTAAGATCTGCTGGCTTTTGAACTAGGACCACTGCCTCAAGACCACACCAGGATGATGGGTTTTGCTATTAATGCCTGACTTCCCAGATGTGCTGGAAATTAACATGCTTACTCACACTATTTCCTTTTGTTATGTGCTGGTGAATAGCTGCCTCCATTTCTGTGCATGCCATTTTTCTCATTTCAGCTGGTGTATCTGTCACTCTGCAGAGCCTGCCTAGCACGGTAAGAACCAGAGAATATCCTACACCAATTAGTGACACAGACACTTGTACAAAATCCTTACATTAAATAAATACCAGAGTGCACTTCCCTCTGCCCCCCTGCACATGGAATTCAGAATTAAAGGCCAGACTTGCTTTCTTTCCCTGCCTTTGGAAAACTCTAACTAGCAGTATTCCCCTCCTGCCCCCTGATTCTTCAAATGGCCTTTGAAGAATCCTTCACTGGCATGCTTTTCAATTTGGCAAACCCTTTTTTCCTTTCCTTGGAAGTCCACTGCGGCACAGGCAGAGCAGGAGCTCTGGCTCTTTGTGATGCTTGCACAAGGTGGGGAGTGCACACACAGGCTCCCACACGCACGCCCCAGCACACGGGGCCAACAGCACGGGGCAGCTCAGCCCTCACCCTGCTTTGGGCTATGCTTTGATACTGCAGGCACCAGAGCCTTGCAGCGGGGCAGCAACGAGCTGTTCCAAACATGCTTTGTGTTTCATTTCCAGAGGAGGTGTGGTGGAAGCGCTGGGGATACTTTATCACAAAATGCTGAATATTTAAGCCCTATTCCCCTCCCACTACCCTATTTAAATCAGCAATGCAGTTGGGATGAAATACAACTCGGCTTTCAAACATTTTCTTATTTAATTCAATTTACTACTAGATTGATAGCTAAATTCAAAACAGATTTTACCCCTTTTCTCCTGGATGGGGAAATAGAGATGACCAAGTTCCCTTTGAACTTGGTTTAAAATGTTTCTGTTTTTTCCTATTAACTAAAAGGAAACAAACAAAAAAAAAAGCAATTATTAAAGTGGTCTGAAGTCTATTTCCAGTCCAGGATTCATTGACAGGGGGTGAAGAGCTGAGTCTCTTCAGGCCTAAGGGACAGGTGTTTCTAGTACGAACACATCGGGCGTCTGTCTCGAAAAGAGAACAAATCTTGAGTGAACTTTTTAGGAGCAAGCTTTCTCTACATTAAGGTGTGCTTTCTCTAAGTTAAGGTGAGCTTTGTGTGGTAGGAATTGTGATTTGGGGGTAGGCAGCTCCAAGGGCCATCCATATACATAAGGAGCAGATGTGTAGGATCACAAGAGATAAGGCTGAGAAAAGAGTGCACTCAGTCATCACATGTATTGTACTAGTTGACTTTTGGGAGGAGTAACACCAAAGTAATACTTGATCACCTCTTTTGGGAATGACAAGAGTAAAGGGGAATGGAAATTGGTAACAAAAAATTGGTAGCTTCCAGTTACCTAAATGCTAAAATTCCCCAGGTAGAAATTTCTAACAGTCTAAACAAGGAATAGTGAGACTTTTTTTGAGTGATCCTACAGCAAAATGGAAGATGTAAAGGGTTGTGGACACAGGGCACACAGTTCATGTGAGGAAGAGTACTGCCACAGCCCAGCTTGGACTGAACTCATGCTGCCAACAGCTCTGTTCATAACCAGAGACATTTAATATTCACAGATATTAGTTTTGCCTCTTTCATAAACATTCATTGCATATTAATACTCTTTTTAAATTGTTTTGGTTCAGATACTTCTCCAAAGTTTGGAGGACTTCATTTCAACATCTATTTTTTCTGAAAGTACACTGGAAATACAAGAAAATCCTTCTGCTCTCAAAGCTCCTCTCAAAAATTTTTTTTCATGAGTTTGTTCAAGTGCAAAAGGTAATAGAGGAAATGATGAGTAGATGATCTCCTGAGGTGCCTTCTGGCCTCAAGCATTACTTGATTTTGTGAAAATTGACTAAAAATTACATTAACTAGGTATTCAAATACAAGAGCTGTTTAAATTTTGGACAGACGAGATTTTTTATTTGAACATTCCTATTTTCAGCATTTACTAATTAAATGCATTTTATTAGTAAATGCATTTCTGAACAAACAAGTCACAGTGTTTGCAGCTGAGGCCTCTGTTCAGTTCTTTTTGAAAGCCTAAAACCAGTGTGCTCTCCCTGCAGTTGCAGGTTCCTGTATCCAGCAGGGGAGTGGAAAGGGCTGTTCTTTTACTTCTGTAATTCTTCCAGTGCCTACAGTAATGAAACACATCTAGAACCTCCTTCTACATTTCATTTTCATTGAGACACCTATTTCACACACCCCAAGCATAGCTCTATTTCACACCTCTCTCATCATTTCAGTGAGTGCAAGTCCAGGCACAAGGCAAGCCTGCTTCTGAAGGACTCAGTCCTGCAATGTCTGTTCATGCTCAGTTCTGCTCTAGTATTTGAAAGTCTCCCTTCAGAAGTACTTTACAATTCCAAAGTCAGAGTGAACTGTTTTGTGTTTGGAAAACTGCTCTGTCCTCACTAGTAGACCCAGACTCTCTTCCATGTACACAGGAATCCAATAAACACACAAGGAGAAAAAGATCTACGAGGAAAATAATTTAGAAATCAAAGGGTCATAATATACCACTTAAAGTATTTTGTGGATTAAATTACTGAACAATAATGAAAGATGAGAGACTAATGACAACCTGGTCCAAAGACCTCTATTTATATCCAGGCCAAACAAAATGGTAGGCAGGTGCAGTGTATCCCTGAATCCATAGAGAACTTCTGTCTGCCCCTAGCTTTTCAATCCCATTAAAGTTATTATACGTGCTTTTGTAAAAAGACAAAAATTATTTCCCAGAGTTAACAACAAATGTATTTTATCTTTAGTATTTACCTCTATCAATTACATTTTTGGCAGTATTATAAAACAACTCAGGGCAAAAAAAATCTCAATCCATTCTAAGTAGAAATCCCTGCAAAATTGCTTTCATCTTTGTTCAGAGGAAATCCAGACAGACTATTAAAATATCTTCTTCTTTTATTATTTTTTCTTTCTTCCTGGTGTGAACAATCTTCTGAAAATTTTTACTCTTTTAAGAATTTAAAAATTTTTTATTTTGTTCTCTGTTTTGCCATGGCAGTGTCATCACAAATTTGCCAGAATAGAAAACTTTATCACAACAGCGAAAAAAATCCCCAACATTTATTTCCTGCCTCCAAACAGATTTTTAAAGTTCATGTTAATGCCTTCTCTAGCTCCTGTTCCAAAGGTTCTTCTATTCTTATACAGCTTTTTATTGCACATTCATACTTGGTTATGTTACTTGACTGTAACAAATGGAAAAGCCCCAACAAACTGATTATCTGGCAACAAGTTGGCTCATTTATGAATTCTTTTAAAAATGGGGTGCTGGGGGGGGGGGGAGGAGGGGAAAGATGCTGTATTAGAAACTTACAGCATCACACAGTTATTTTGTTTTCCCTAAGTTATAGTTCTTTGTGATAAAGAACCACACCAAATGTACCAACAAAGATCAGAAGACTGAACATAATGGTCTTTCCAAGCTAAATCATAAACAATGGCATGTTTATTGCAGTGTTCAAGTTTTTAGGAAGAGTAATGACTGGAGAAATGAATGATACCCAGAAATGGTCTTGAGCACTTTTATGAATCAAATTCTGTCTGATGGCAAGAAACATTTGCTACCTGAAAGCTGTTAATTAGAGTGTACAAAGTACAAAGGTAACTGTAGTCCAATTTCAAATAGACAAAGATCAACAACATACTTCAATAACATGCTGTACACTGAAGCATGGTGAACCAGCATAGACATAAAGAGTAGTAGACATTTAGGTAAAAACTGGTTTGTTAAATAACTTTGATGAAATGCAGCTTCTGATACAGAAAGGGCATCATCTTAAGGCAATTGCAGGATACCTGCAATTTTAAAACTCTCCATACAACGTTTTTTAGTGATTCTCTCTGCAAGTGACATAGAGCAAATGTAGCAGACATCACTGCAAAGTGAAGCCCTATAGAGAGGAACACAGTTTAAACCACTAAAAAGAGTGGGAGGAAAGGAAAGATTGGGAACTCAGCTCTACAAGGCTTTTTTAGGCCAAACCCTAGAAAATCAACTGGAAAGGCTGCGTGCTCAGCACTTTGGGTAACCAGGCTATTTGTTTAAGTGCCTGTATACAGATTTATGAGTCAAAGTTTCAGCTCTTTATAAATCCTTAAGCACAATGGCAGAGGGTTAATATTTCACAAGTTCTCATGTCTTAATTACAGGAAAAAAGATTAGGTGCAAATCTACAATGTAGAGAAGATTTTCAGAAGACCTCCATACCAAAAAAGTCCCAGTATGACCACCTTGAGGCTTGTAGAGAATCAATTACAATGTCTACTTATCTTAGACTTAAACAAGACCTAAATATATTTACAGCCATGATCCTAGGACTCTCTCCCTAAATGCACTAAAACAGGTTTTTTCTGTGCCTACTACTTTTAGATGGGCTGTGTAAGACTTGCCCCATCTTTAAGGTCTCAGCTCTGCCCTTTCATCTCAACTGAATTTCCCTATCACATGGTGGTTTTACAACTCTTACTTCATCTCAACGCTGCCATTGCTATGTGAGTGCTGAAAGGGCTGCAGAAGACATGGGTGTGCCAGCGGTGACCTGGACGGGCCGCTCCTCCCCAGACCTGTCTGTTGTCCACCAGACCACTCTTTTTATGCAAAGCCATGGTCTGGTCCTCAACACATCCCCAAATCAGGGCCAGGTTCAAAATACTGGGTGCTGCTCACACAGCTTTTCTCAGAGGAGAGCATAGCACCATACTTCTAAGGACCACTGCTTTCCAAACAAATGTGTTGCTGAAAGAAGTCTTGAGGAGAGGGGTGGAGAAAGGAACTGGGGTGGGGGTAGAAACCAAGATGAGAGGGATTGACTAAAACCAACCTAAGGAATATTTTTCTTATTCCAGCATGAAATGTTGACAGAATTAAATGTGGGATTAAAAAAACCAACCTTCTAAAGCACAGTTTCATGTTACCTCCGCAAGAGTTTTGATTCCACTTATGAGACTTCCCAAATGAAAATGTTGGCTGTGTGCCTGCCTCAGAAATACATTTTTTCCTCAGCAGAGTGGGTTTGCCAGTTGTCAATGCCATTTCTCTGCTAGCCAGCAAAATACGTTCATGCTCACAGCAGGCAATTACCATTCTTTTCTCTACTGGTAAGGGGCATGACTTCACCCTTCATCCAGGGTTGAAGATCCCTGGATCCTTTCTCTATTGCACCGTCTACTTAGCCAGCGTAATTAACCCTTAAAGCAAATGGAATAATTATTTCCTTTCTTTTTAAAGCAAGTTTAAATGGTTTCATCTGAGAATGGCTTTACAAAGAGGTGAATCTGTTTTACACATTTGTGGCCTGTTCTGCTGGGAACAGAAGCGCCACTGCAGTGAGGCTGCTTCGCAGCACGGCTCAAAAACCTCTGTTACAGGCAGCACTCTGAAAACAAAAAACACCAGCCATCGGATCCAAAACTTCTTGAAGTTAATGGGAGCCTTTTAATTAGTTTCAGTGTCTTTGGGGAAAACCCTTAGGGCAAATATTCCTTTTTGAAACTTGTTCTCCAAGTCGTGGGGCTGGGAGGTGGTATTTTTCATGCATACACAACAGTGTGGCAAATGCTCCCGAAGTGCTCTTATTACAAGCCCCAAACCATACCAGGAAAAGAAGGAAAAAAACTCCAGAGGTCTCTGGATTACAAGTCTGATCTGCTTTGTCTGATAAGAGCAGCATTATTCCAGTGAACAGTGAATGTGATAGTGCTAACAGAACTGACACCACACTCACTGTGAGCCAGTGTGGAAATTACTAACACTAACCGCTAAAAGGGGCCACAGATATATAATCAAAAAAAGTAAAAAGAAAAATTCAGGGTCCTTATATGAAAGCAATTGTGAATTCAGCTGCAGAAACCAGTTGCTTAAAAATGCCGGGCAGAGAGATTTCCTACAGTCAGGAAAATCTTCTATATGACATGTGGGAAATTTGGGGATCAAACCACTAGACATCCACATTAACGTACAGAATTCATGGATTATATCTTTCCTTGTCAAGCAGAATCACTATTTCTTATTTCTGCCACTGCACAGCACACAATTAAAAGCCAGCATTGTGCTGCAGACAGAAAGACATACTCCAAAATTTATGCATCACAGCTCTTCTCTCAAAGGAACAAAGTTATCAGCTTTAGCCCATGTTTACACCACAAAAAATGGGATCACGAATGGCACCACAGTACATGGGGTGCAGCTTACCAGACTGAATATGGCCCTGGAGTTATGTAGAACAACCTGTCTGTACCAGAAATGCAGACAGCTTCTTAAGGGTTACATTTCCTTTTTACATACTTCTACATCAAAACCATATTGCAGCACAGCCCGGGATTCAAACACATCCTACAAAAACAGGCAGCATAACTCTGATATTGAACTCCAGCCCAGTTTTAATTGACTGCCAGCTCTCAGCCACTTCCTAAAGCTCCAAATAGCCAATACCAATGTTGTAATTTCTAAATGTGGGCTTCTCTCAGCTGGAGATGAACTCCAAGGGCTTCAGCTTGCTTTTAGAAATGTAAACACGGTATCTTAACTCCCACAGTGGAGCCCCACCTTCAACAGCTTTCTGAATGGGGAAAAAATTTAAGGAGGGCAGCAGGGAGGCAGTTGCTTATTAAGAAGATATCCTTGAAGTATAAACAACCCAATATTTTCATCATTCATTGACAAATAATTTCCAGTACTGCTGGTAAAATCCCTCAGAAAGCTCTTCAGGCACTGACAACACGGTAGACTGATCAGCATTTTTAATTAATGCCACTGTAATAATGTGTTCCATTTACCTGTGATGGTATTTTCATGAAGATCATTAACAGCAAAATGGTTTTCAGTGCATGCTACAGTTCCCAAAAGCGTGAGTCTACAAAACACAGAAGCAGTCTACAAAACTTGGGCAAGAGAAAGATGTTTAATCATGGGAATTTAGGTGAACTCTACACACTGTACATTACTACAGCAAGGACTGGCTGACAGTGCACAAACATTTTGTCCTAGCTAGGTGTCTAAGAGCATTTCTAGGCTTTCCATGCTAGAGGGAGTTTAGGGAGCAAGCCAGTTAATGAAATAATTTGGAAGCTCTTGAGTCCCTCCCTTCTTCAAATGGTTATTCCCCACTTTGAATGTCCATATTTTTCCAATTCACACTTCCTCTGCAGACCGTTCTCAGGGGAATGGTCAACAACATCTCATCCCTTCAAGTTGGAGTAAATCTTTGGGCAGAGATCAGGGACTGAGACAGCAATGCCAAGGTCTGGAGTACTTGCAGTGTGCTAGCAGCAGCACACAACAAGAAGCAACACTAGTTTTCTTTATTTATAGGATTGTCTGAAAGGTTTCAAAAGTGTTGTGAAAAACATGTCACTTCCTGAAGCATAAAGGCATAAAAACATATGAAAAACATGTTCTCCAGCCAGCCAGAGTATGAGGTTTTGGTAGCAGCGAGGAAGCCACATCTGTCACTCTGGGAAATGTGTTTAAAAGAAAGCTGAGTTCCAGTCCTGGCTCACAGTGTAGTGGGAGTGGTGATTTAGTAATTATTTCTCTTGCCCATTATAGCATCTCATGCCTGCAAAGCTTGGAGAATATTGGCACTATCTCAAAATATCTCCAGTGCTGATAAGACATCACCAAGCACCAGAGTGTAATGATGCATCACCGCCTCCCCACACAGCAACATGACATGAATATCACTGAAGAACAAGACAGTGACTTTATCACTGAGTAATTTAATGGATGACTTGAGCTCTAAATAGCCACTTCCCTTCACCTCCTCAGCTGCATCCCTACTTCTAAAGATGTCATCCACACTGAACTAGCACTTACTGTTGTGATACTGATTGATGCTTCATGGCAGAAAATAAAAGGAAAGAGCTCTAGTGGAAGTTCATTAACTTCAAGCTAATGCATTGCATGATAAACAAACAACTGAATCTCTGGGGGAGGGAGAACAGCTTTTTTTGTCCTATTAATATAGGAGATGATCTGTAAAACAGCAGGCAAGACCAAAAGCCAGATGGAGCAAAGAGTGAAACAGAGGAAGATGGAGAAGCTAGAAGAATGGAAGTATTACTGTCTCTCAGCACAGGGCTGGCAACACAGAACCTCCAAGTGTTTGGTTCCCTAAGCACATATTAGATAAAGTAGGAAGTCTGTCCCAATGGGTGCCAGGGTGTTCCTTTATTTTATTCCTTTTCAGAACCAAATATAGGAAGAAGCTGAGGGAAGACCTGGATATGAAACCATGTCAGTTTATTTCACATACTCTGACTCCCATGATCTTTTTGGTCACCAGCAGTTTCAAGACAACTTGAGTGATCAAGATTCTGCTTAGCTTGAAGAGAAGCTGGGACCCCACCTCACAGTTACACAGTCATCAAATTTCATGGCTGTATTGGTTTTTCCATGAGCTCATACACTGATGGAGTTAGTTTGCCTTTCCCACCCAATCCCTACTCCAAAACTGCTTTCTCTACTCATGCCTTGGAGCCACTTTGTCCCTTTTTATCATCTACATATCACTCTATATCATCTACATCCTGCACTCTAATGCTTGGTTTAAGGACTCCCAAGTGGTCTGGACCAAAACAAAACTTGTGACCCTCTCCATATTTCTAGGTGTCATTGCATACCAAGACTGAGGTCTCTTCAGTCTCCCAGACCTGGGGAATGCAGGCAAATTCCCACAGCTGAGCAACTCGGAATTGCACAGGCTTCTGAAATTCCACCAAATTTCTTCATTCAGTCTCTAAACAGAGTAGGGATGTGGAACATGTAGGTACTTGAAGCTTAGAACTACCTCTTGGTTAATTATATAGTTGATTATGTAGGACTCTGTTGGCTGACATACATGAAAGCTAGGGCATTCCAGTTAAAAAAAAAAAGTAAAAAAAGTAAAATAAATAGAAAGACCTACTGCCACAACGTGGCAGGAGCTAGGAATGATGAGAAACAAGGTCCTCTGGCTTCATGTGTGGCATTTACAATATGGAAAACTCAATGCCACACATGAAGTACAGTAAAAGTAACAGAAACAACAAAGTAGTTTTTGGTTTCCTTATTTAAACATTTCAACTACAGCTGGAAGCTCCCATTCTGCAAAAGCAACTCAGTCAGCACAAGCCTTCTGAACTTTTTCACCCGACTTGCCTGGTAGAAAAAATATAGTTTCTTGCTGCTCTGTAACTGAATTTTTAAAAGTATGTGTGTATATTTAGTAGGGTTGTTGAATTATGGAAACCAGAGCTACACCCGGCAGATACTCCTCGAAAAAAGAAAAGGCTTTTGTGCATTTTGATTGGAATGACTGCTAAAAATACTCCAATGCAGCTGTTTAATTTGCTATAGCTCAAATGCTAGTTTTACACTTTTAATTGCTACTATACAAAATTCTTTGATTGCATTTGATGAAATTAAGATTTCCAGTGTTTAGTGATTAAACCTAGGGAAGAAAATGTAACCACATGCTAGTTAAAATGTAAATTGTCTGTGCTGGGAAACCTAGGTAAAAACCTATTCAGATAGTTGTCAGAGCTCTAGTTTTACCTAGCTTGATGAACTTCTCAAAAAACAACCATTCTACAGTATCCTAAGGGTCAAAAAATGTATCATGTGTCTGTTACTATAAAACCTAGATTACACTGCAGTTGCATAATTTTGCACTTATATACGAAGGATAAAATGCTTCCCTGAAACAGCAAATGTCTCATTTTCAAACACCCAAGATAGCCTGGTTTAGGTACAGGTAATTTCGTGGGTGCAGTTTTTACGCACTGGCCCTCAGGCATGCAAACATTGGGATTCACATGGACAAAACCTATACACTGGGAGTGTGCAAATATCATGTGTATAAACAAGAGAGATGTTTACAGGAACACACAGAGCTTCGTGGTTGAGGTGTTTTGCTGTGCATGCAGACACACAGGGTTTGAGCTCTCCTGGAGCCATGCCGAAAGCCACCCGCATTTAACCACAGGTTCTTTTGTGTGTGGTACCTTGACCACCTCAAGGCAGGAGCCTGCTGGGGAGAGCAGAGTTTCCACCTTAGGACATCAGAGCTCTCACTGTACAAGCACTGTTCAACTACTTTTTCCTTGTGTAAGATGCAAGCCACAGCCCTTCTCTCTCTAAAATTTGAAGTGCTCCAGATTGTTTAGTCTTGCTGTAATGATGCTGTAGCAGTCATGCACTTCATCTGATATGTTTCCTCTATCTGTTGTGTCAATATCTGGGATAATGAGGCTGGTGTTCAGATTATATTCTGGGAACTTGAGTCTGTCACCCCAGACAGTGTTACTCAAGCATAGCTCTGTCAACAAACCAAATATATACTGCTCTTTCAAACAAGAGCAAGCCATATGAAAGGGAAAGTTGAAGTGCCAGGGAAAAAATACAGTGGGTGTTACTGGAAGCATGTACCACAGGAGCATTTGCTCTCACAAAGTCTGTAAGAAATACAGCAATGACTAAAGCATGCTGCTATCTATCGCAGAATCTCAGTCTCCATGAAAATGCACCCCAAGTACTGGACTTTGCTGCTGAACAAAAACCCTAAACCAACTTCACAAGCTGCACAGGGACACAAGGAATCTACCAGAAGCCTCTGCTCCTATGCATGCATGCAGAAGGCTGTACTTAATTCAGGCACGCCATTTTTTTATGCTGTTATATTTTTACCTAGTAATTATATTACAAAGGCACATAGGGAAAGGACAAGCACACAAAGCACACTCTCCTTCCATTTTCTTCCTCACTGCAAGAATGCCAGCATTTGAGATGATCTCTGACTGAATCTTACAGTACTAAATTCTACCTGCTTTTAGGAATCTAGTATATTTTTGCACCATGGAATTTTACCTAACCAAAATATTTTATGTCAGACACAGCTCCTGAGCACTATTGTCTAGTGTATAAACTCTAGCCATACTTAGACATAGCAATCTGCAAAAGCTTTATAAAGTCATTTCTTACAGTACCCCAAATGAAAAATACATGAAATCCTATCTTCATGTATGCCAGTTGTGCAGCTCACATGGATCACAGTAACTGTGGTATATACATCTGGGATTTTTTGGTTTGGTATTGGGTTATTTTTTGCTTTTGTTTAGTTTGGGGTTTTTTGGGGTTTTTTTGGTTGTGGGGGTGGGAGAGGGTTTAGGATGGGCAACAAAGAAAATTCATTTTGCATGAATACTTGCAGAAAGAATTGGACTAGTTTCCCAGCCCTGAAATCTGAAGGAGGTGCTGTGGCAAAGATTCAGTGCAACACTGGGATCAAAACACAGATGTATAAACTCTGTCTCTGGCAAGGTGTTGATCACAGTGTGCCTCTGTGATATATCACTAAGGGCAGGAAGGGGATCACTGTGGGTCAAGAATTCCCATACATGCCAAAATTCCCCATGCATCATCCATGCTGCAGCATGTGCTTGTGCATGACCCAGAATGTGGAAGAGGTGAAGCCTGAACTCCCTTAATCGTGTAACAGAGTGTCCCTAGGTATGTCCCACATTGCACACTATGAATAGTGGGAGCACAGGTAGGGAAGAGGGCTGTGCTCTATGAATCAGCCCCACGCACACAGCATAGGTATAGCCAGCATGGTTTCAGAGAAGTCCCACACTTTCTTTGCATTGTTTTCCCAGCTACAGAGCATATAGGAAAAGCCTGACTTGTCTACTTTCTGAGTGCGTAGCCACGGCTAGAGTATTTTCAGGAAACCACACCAGAAGTATTTCCCCTATATGTTAATAGAAATGGCACTTGTATTAGGCAGTAAAATCCCTCATGTTCATTTTGCTACTTCCTCTGGCACTGATGCATTTAGGTCCTCAAAGGCTCATTATGACTTAAGTCAGTCCACTCCTATCCTGCTAAATATATGGTTGCAGAAGTTAAATAAATGTCATTAGGAAAGCTGTGATCTTCCCTCAGTCATCTCAGGCATTTGCTAAATCTGCCTTTTTCCATGGTGTTTTCTGTGATCATTTTGATGCCTGCAGCTCCAACAGAGGTAGTAACAACAGGAGCACTTGTTTATACAAGCCATGAAGAGCTGTCTACATCAGAGTACTGCTCTCTTTTGATCTCACACACACTTACAGTTTTACCTCTTGAGTCCATTTTTTTAACTGTGGCCACTTTTCCCAACATTTCCAGAAAAAAAAAAATTTCTTCTGATAGACTGAGGCTTTTTTTGTGCCAATAAATAAAAATTTAAAAAAGAAAAAAAAAAAGTTTCCCGTTTCATTATTCTAATTAAATAATTAAGATTGTACTAATGGCACAGGCTTATTATAATGATAGATAATATTTTTTGATACAAAGCCAAAATAATAATCTGGAGAAATCTTGTCTCATTAAGCCTGAAAACAAGACAGATTTTGAAGTGTACACTGTGAAACTTACAAAGAAAAGGGGCAATCTTGCTGTTTATTGATTTTTACCAGAAATAAAGATTAAGAACTGTTACAATGTTTTCTCCAAATCTTTGCATTGAAGATAGAGGTTTATTCAAATTATAGTGAGCAGCAAAACCGATGCACTCTGAGGCATGACTCATGTTTTCTTCTTTTGAACTCCCAGTCCAAAAGCAGCATGCGTGGTACAAGGCATGGGTTCCTTTGCCAACGCATGACATTTTCCATGCTGTCACAACACATCTTGTGCCAGCTAATCTGCCAGCCAAGAGTGGCACCCACCAGCTGCAAAGGATGCTCATCACCTCCATTCCCAGCTGGTGAGAAAATGTCATGTAGGAAAAAGTTTGGACACATTGAGCAATGCTGTTTCTAACAAGTTATTTGTAAAAAAGCAAACAAAAAACCATCCCTTATGACAAAATTGTAAAAGATAATATAGCAGTGACACAGAGTCTTTCAGAAACAATTCATTAGAATATAAGTATTTATAACTTATACATATTTAAATATCCTTATTTAAATATAAATATTCGGATATTCTTATGCATGCTCCAGCACAAAAAAGTACTTCAAAGTCTGTATAACGAAAGCAAAAGGCGATGAAAGATCCTGTACAACTTCAATTCCCCCTCCCTATCCCTCCCTCAAACACTGAAGTTGCCAGGGTTGCACAGATGTTTTGAGATCATAACACAAGGTCAGAGGATAACTGGTCAGGTCAGCTAGAAAAAGGGGAATGTAAACACTCCTTTTGGACCTTCATGAATGGGACTCTCAAAATAGGAACTTCGTGCTGGAAGAAAAATGAGATAATCTGACTCCACTGCTCTCCTATACTGGTTTGGGGTTGTCAGTGTCTTCTACACAACTAAAATTTGTTTTACCTGCTGATTTTTTGAGTGCCACTCCAGAAAAGGCAATGATAAAGAGATTGAAAATCTAACTTGGTAAAAGTAATTCTACATTAAGGAATAATAAATAAAAAGAAAATATGTTCTGTAAGTTCTAAGCAAACCAACAAAAATTTTCTTTTGTTCCATTATGAGAGAGCAGCACACTCTACTGGCTGTTTCCTTGCAGTTTTCTAGATAAAACCCTACACATTACTATAAATCAGGATCTTTCACTGTTCCACTGATATTATCAGAGAAAATATGGTGTAGCTGGAAAAAAAGGAAAACCAAAGGGTACAGACAGCAAGTCCTGCTTCTGCTACCAGTTCGTGTTGCTAGAGGCAAATGACTCGACTTGCAGCACTGCAGTTCCCATGTTAATAGAGCAAGGAGAATGAAACCAACCACTGCAATGCACACTGACCTTCACAGTCTAAAAGCACAGACTGAGAGAATTAGTGCTGTAGTTCCAGTTTTCACAATGAAAACACAATGGTAGAGGTTTATGTTTCATCTTTCATACCAGCTCAGTAGCTCAAGATTCTTCAACACTGTAGCACAGCACAGTCTCAGGAGAATGTCTGTATACTTATCAAGATGTTTGTGGTTAAACTTCCTCTGTTCTTTCATTTTGCATCTCTGTGCAAATACACCATTTTGCCTGGGAAATCTATAACTGATGAAACTGAAGACTGCTATTTTGCTGATTTTGCATGGAGTACATTACAAAGAGATGTCATTCACTCTCAGAAAAAGTCCGTCTCAAAGGCATGTGCCCTACATGCCAAGTTGTGTGTCAGACCACAAGAAACAGTTAAACTGGTGCTCCAGAGTTGTGTGAGGTTTCTGCTGTTAGCACCCAGTACAAAGAATCCAGTTTCATGTATCTGATGGGTTTAACGTGTTATCCCTTCAAAATATACTAATTCAGTACATTCCCAAAATGTTACTGCTAAAGATTGCATACTTAAACATCCCTCAATGTCATATACAGAGAACTGACTCTGCTTTCAGGTTGAAATAAACTAACCTATTAAAAAAAAACTCAGCTGCTAAAGCAAAAACATTGATTTCATGAACAACTCTCAGTAGTGATAGCGTACTGCAAAAGTTTGAAACAAATATCTAAGTTTAAATTTTTGCAACTGTTTGTAGAATATCACTGCTACTGATGACTTTTCTTCCTTATGACAGATTACACTAACTTCTTTGTAATTCAAGAAAACATAGTTTCATTCCTCAACTACACCTTGCATATGTACAGACTACTTAGAACACTATTTAAAGAAACTTCCAAACTGGAGATAGAGAATTAAGACAGAAGAAAAAAAAGTAACAAAACTCCAGATCCTACAAACAATTTTGTTCATGTTTACATAGCAAACTTTTCTTAATAGCCTATTTCTTTCCTATAAATTCACCTAATGATTTTGCCTTTTTCTGATTGCAGATGAAGAAATACAACCAAACTCTTACAGATTCTACAAAAACGACAACATGATTGCCAGAGACTTGCATCCTTTTATTCTACAGAGAAAGAAACAATTCCCTGGGGGTCACTGAAAGTCAAACTGGCTCTTATGTGCAGCTGCAATTTTTAGTTTATATGAAAGCAAATCAATATCATGTCCACAAAACTCTGACTCCTTCTAATAGCACCAAGCTGAACTCCCCTTTATCAAATTCTCAGCAGAATTTCAAGTTTATTTTTCTAGGTTTAAAAGAGACTACATTCAACCAATCATACCTATGAATAGAGTATCCAGCCCTTTTATCAGAAAAACTGGACAAGAGCTTGTTTCATGAAACTACTCCACTGTCTACAAAAGAATATATGATCATGAACAGCATCCCAGGAAATAGGTAAGATGGTATTCAGAGAAATTTTCTTTCAGAGAAATGGAGCAACTGGCACTTTTCACACACTTCTTTCTGTCTCACAGCTAAGGAGGGATGAAATTTAACCCTGTAAGAGAAGCTAAATCCTTCTGGTATTATAATTCAACCAGTCAGACTTCAATTCCTTCATCCTTAGGGCTTGATTCAAAACCTTTTGAAGTCAATAGAAAGACTTCCCCTGACTGCAGTAACTTTGGCTCAGGTCCTAAGCCATGCTTCTATACCTTTCACTCACCCTTATGCCTTCACACCCTCCCAAGCCTTGGAACCAGTGTGCAGCCTCAGGGCTGCTCTAAATTACTTTAGCAAATATTATCTCCCAAAGAACTAACTGGGGGGATACAGCATCAATCTATTGTACCTTCTCCTCTGCTGCATCTCCATAATGACCTCAGAAGAATGGTTGGCTTGAGACAGCTGAGATTTTTAGTGCACCAAAAGAATTCGTATCCAGAAACTAATTCAGCTGTTTTTATTTTAATGGCAGAAAATAATGCCAGATTCTGGCTGGAAACAACTACAATTCATCTCAGAAAAAACACTTTCTCCCAGCCCTGCATTCCTTCCCAGCAAAGAGGACCTACTCAGAGCTGGGCTCTGGGAGCCCTTCACTGCAGGGGAGAGCATAGCATAAGGCCCTCCACATGCCAATAGCACCAATTAACAGAACAGACACAATAGTAAGGGTCGGATGCACAAGGACTCTCCTCTTTTATGGCCATTACAATCAGTCTAAATTTATTAAGGTAGCATTCACAGTGGCCATTACATGTTTTTTAAGTGTCTCTAAATCTGGCTGAGTCCTAGCAGGATGCCATCCAGAACCCTGGGTTCCTCTTGGAGAGGTTCTGCCTTTCTCTTTTTTCCTCTATAATCTCCATCTCCATGGTATTCCAAGCAGCCATGCATTATTCAGCAGAGCACTGAGTGGTGTGAGTGACATTTGTGGGTCCTTTTTCCCTTCATATTCTCATCAGAGAGAATTATATTTCATTGTTATCAGGCCCAGTGTAATGGCCAGGTGGTATGGACTGTTGGGAGAGCCACTTGCCAGAAACAGCTCTCCCATTGTCACTTACATGTGTCAAAGCCATTTGACCACACAAGCATCTCCTGAAATCCCATTTTATCTCACTGTTACTGAAATTAAGGTATGTTCCATAGGTCTAAATGAGCAACACAAAGGAGCTGACTGCTGAACTCCATAAAAATGCAGTCAGTGCAATTATGATTGAGGGTATAACAACAGCAAAACCAGGATAAAATAGAGGAAAAAGTTTACTGAGAACTGTACATCTAGGTAAAAATTAACATCCCTAATAAAATTATGTCATTTTCATATCCAGAATTTTGTAATTTTCTGGTAAAACAAGAAGTGCAGAACACCTGAAGTGTTTTGAATATACAGAACACCTGTATTTTACATACAGAGAAATGCAAATTTTACTGCAGAGAATATAATATACAAATATATCACTCTCCACAGCAGAATCAAAACTGTATTACACAGAAAATCAATCTACAAAGCTATACAAACACCAAAGACATTGCTTTTTTTGCTAGTTCCTGCTCACTAATTTTCAACCATTCTTTTAAGTGCAATAATAATATTGAATGGGTCCATTTTATTTAGTTACCTCCTTTAAGATAATGGGACAGTCTACCAGCCAGTCTGCATGTTCATACCTTCTCCATTTGAATTAACAAATTGCCTTAACCCCATAAAAATGACAAGCTATGTTCACTCTGCACTGTTTGTACTTTTTACTATTTCTTAACTTAAATCTGTTCAAAAAAATGTTTGTGCAATCACTGACACAAACTCCAGAATACAAGCAGTCCAGAAATTCCTCTTCAGGATTTTAGAAAGCATGCCAATGTCGACAAGGAATCTCATGCTCACATCAGCTCATCATCAACAGACACAAACACATCCTTCTAAAATAGACTCTGAATTACACGTTAATAAACATCTAAGCAGTGTGGAGTTATTTCTATCTTGTGACCTAGTATTTTTTGAAAGCTTGATGAAACATAAGCACAGTAAAAGGGAAATGTTGCTACAACCTGCAATTGCACGAAATAGGAAGTAATCAGGGGTCTGCCTAGTTTTAGTTGCACCATCTAAATGTGGAAGACAACTTTGACCGCTGGGAAGTGATTGCTAAGCACACAGCCAGCTGCATGGACGTGTTCTCCTCTTTCCCAAAGCAACTTTCAAACACTGTGCCTGCTGCAGAGCCTGCAGACAATGCGTCAGACGTGACTGTGCTCGGGGGCCAATCACCCACTGTGTTCTCCACAGCTGCTGCCTGCTGGCACCGTGGGTTTGCTCCTACCTGAATTCAGCCCAGTTTAAACAAGCTATCTGGGCTATCCATGAGGTCAACAGGCTGAAATAGGCATCTCCTAAAGGCAGCTCAACCCACCTTGGATTTTTATGTTGCTGCTCTCTAGAGATGTCCCTGACTACACAGACAACTCCAGCAAGTTCCAGCAAGGAACTCCATGGCAAGCTGGGTAAGACAGATGCTGTGTTCAGGGATCAGGTTGCAGTTGAGGTCTTAGAAGGGTCTGGCTCAGACAGTGATAAACACAGCATCCAGTGATGTCTTTGATAGGTGCTTCTGGACCTTAGGAGAGTCTCCCTAAATAACCACTGGGCTGGAGAATAGTCCCTGCTGGGCATTAGCACTCTTACTCTATCCTTAAAAGTGATGGGTTTTGTCTCTTCCTACTTTTATCTACACAGATTTGATCCACTGGTGAATAAGAGAAAACCTTGTAATATTTAAAGAGCCAGCTTCTGATCAGGATGTTTCAGGTACTAGTGTATCTACAACACAAAACTGCTAAGCTGTAGCTTGAAATTCCTGTTGCACTGTACAAGAACAAGAGAATGGTCTGTACAACTGAACAGCAGCAAAGTCAGACTTGAAAGGAGGAAATACTTTTTTCAGACAAGGTGTAATTGGACCTTGGAGCTCATTATGACAGGATGTTACTGGGGTTATGGTCTTATGAGAGCGCAGGCATGTGCTGAAACAGTAGTAATATCCAGGCTTGTAATAGTTAATGCTTAAAGGAAGAGTATGGGAACAAAAATGAAACCTTATGCTTCAGGATTTAAAGCAATCTCAATTTACTAAGAGAAATCTTTTCTGAGTGTGATGAAAAGAGGGAGGAATTGTCCACCTCTGCCTGCTCTGAGCTGCTGAAACATTTCTCTGAAATACCTCATTCTGGATGTTGTTGAAAATAAAAGTACTATATTGGATGGATCTCAGATTTGACCCAGGCTAGTATTTATGCTACCAAATACCTCCTGTATATTGCACTGTTGATTGTATACTACAATAGATTGTACTGTATGCAAGATAGCTTTCTTTAAGGACAGAATATTCAGATGGATTAACTAACTACTTGTTTATTTGTTTACTTTAGTGTCAGAGATGTCTTTTCAAGCCACATATATATGAATTTCACAAGAAGTGCAATTAGACTTTGGAGCTCATAGTCACACCATCTCCCTGAGGTATATGTATGTAAGAAAAGATTTTGTATTTTTAGCTGTCTCTGAGGATCACAGAGATCACAGTTCAAGCAGTTTAGGCAAGTATATTCCTCGGGGAAAAATGGTAGGCTGTGAACAATTCCCACTGACACTGTCAGAGACAGTACATGGAAAATGATGGCACAGGCAGCCCAAAGAAAATGTTAAGGGCAACAAGGGAGGGTTGCACGTACCCACAGAAGTTTCAGCCATATTAAAATAAGATGTGTTACTGTTAGTACAAGGTGAGAATTTTTCCCCTCATCAACTAATAGAAGGCCTGGAATACAGAATATGCTGAATTATGTATTTTTCTGGGGAAAGAACTGGAAATATTTTCTAATTGAAAAGGAGACAAGTGGATTTAAAACGTATCATGGTTTTAGATGACTATGTTTCCTCTGTATGGAAGAAGAGATATAAATATTGCATTTGAAAAATGTCACGTTGATAAAAAAGCTACAGTTTCACCAATATAAAATATGAATGTAAACAACATGTCTGTCAGACATGGCTATAACATACTGCTTAGCACTGCTAACTTATAATATGCACCTATAATTGTTGGTTCTCTTAATGAAAGAAAGACACTGCATAAATTCTTGAACACATGTTTCACTTTTCCAGCTGCCTTGTGCTGTAGAACATCATGCTAACAAGAAGTGATGCTAACAAGAAGCTAAAACCAGTGTAGCAAATGGGGCATTTAAATATATATAAACATACAGACATTCATATATAAATAGAAACTAGCTATTTTGGGGAAATGAATGGATCCCTAGACAGACATATTTCAGTTTAATATTACCTATATTTTCCTACATGGTAACCATTACAGTCCTGCTTAATCAGAAAAAAAATTGTTATGCTCACTGCTAAAATGGAAAGTCAATATTCAGCTATCATCTCTTTTACGTTCAATATAAAATTTTGTCTGTCAAGTACAGGGAGGAAAAAGTATATGAATTTTGACATTTTTCTTCAGTCACTTCAAATTGACACTTGACACCTATATGTGTCAGTAAAAGGTGTGTGTGTTCATGTTTAGACCAGTGCCATAAAGACTGCCAGCATGCAATGGCTAACAAGGTCAGAAACCCTTAACCTGTGTTTTAATAATTAATAAAAGAGCATGTTTTATTACCATCTTCAAATGTATTGTACTTGAATTGTCTCAAAGAGGTTATTTTCTGTTCCTTCTTGTGCCAAAATCCATGCTTTCTGTTGTGATTTTCAATCTCAACTCAAGTACAAAGCATCAATATCATTATTTACTGAGAATTGCATCCCAATATTGCTGCAGGGTGGCATACTTCTATCTAACCAGCACATCAAAAAAATTCTATTTTGTTTGCACCATGCACTAAATACTGACTGCATGGTCATATGCAAGCATTAAGCTATCATCTTTCTTCTGAAACAAAAACAAAGAACTGAAAACAAATCAAAGGGACCTACATAAAAAGTTGAGATGTTCAATACCTGATGATGATCACTAAGAAATCTGAAAGCTTGAGTATCTGATTAAACAGACAGGGAAAAATGACCCTTTGAACTTATAACCTACTGGGGGTGGTTTCTGCAGCAGTAACACCCCATTTAAACCCTGTGGCTACAGTACATCTGCGGTTCACTGGCTATAATTACAGCTTTAATACTGTAACTGTAGCAAACAAGTCCCATGGTGTATTAGACTAAACACACCAGGCATTTTGTCCTCTCGACTACAGCCTGTTTAACGGCATCTCAGGCTCCAGCACATAAGTCTGCTCTTGGCCACGCTCTCCCAAGCAGTTAAAGTTGGCCTGAACTAGTTCCAGAGCAACACCGATCCAGCCCAACTGGGCATTGGACAATTACTTGAGAATATCATTTAGGGTTGAAACTGATATTTATCTAGTGATTGAAATCAGTTGGGAACTCAGATACTGTTGTGTCAGCATTATGTCTTTCCTGGAGCCTTCGGCACTGTTGGTTTGGCTCCTTCCTACACTGGGCTGACGTGGCAGCTGAAGAAGCAGCACACTGAGTGTATTTGTTTGTGTTTTTTTATTATACTTCTCTCTTTGTCCTGGCCTCTCTCCTGAAAAAAAAAAACAAACACAACTCACATCAGGAGAACCGAGCTCACTTTGACTATCCTTTCCTTTCCTTTTCAGAAGTCTGCCTGTGCTCCCCCCTTGCTGTGCACTGCAGGCAGGAGTCCAGCCCAGAGCCAGGGACTCACTTTGAGCCTCTTTTGTTGGACATGTTGCAATGTGCAGCCTCATCTCTGTGACTTCCTAAAGAGAAATTGGTGTCTACTTAGGATAAGTGACCTGGGGAAACCCTTTAAATGTGATGTTTCCCTCTGCCTTGACCAGCTGTCCTGGCTTTACCTCTGCTGTTAAGCACTGGCCAGTGGAGCTCCTGCTGCCATGTCTCATGATCCATATATGTAGATCCCTGTCATCTTCCCTTTACTGAGAGGTTTCATCCAGGCTGCCCTGTCCAGAGGACCAACTTTGAATATCTTGAATCTCCCTTAAATTCTGCACAGAAATAATTACTAGTAGCCATACCCTTATCCTGACCTTCAGAGTAAGAGGCAATTTTATTCTCCAAGTAGGATTTCACTTTTGCTTTCCTTCACAAAATTACCATTTTTCCAGTTTTCTGATTATATCACTTGGTCAATGAAACTTCATGGTCCTGCCAACCACAGTTGGACATTTCTCTTACAGACTTATCTTTTTTTTTTTTCATCCTCTTTCAAAACTAATATTCAGTATTGTCTCCAACACAGCATATTTATCTAAATGCAGAGTGACCCTGCATACAAAGAAGACCTGACATTTTGCCTGTGAGGTGGAATTAGACACCAGTCTTCAAAGCAAGGCCCTTCCTTTGCTCCCCCACCATCCATCCCTGAGCCTCTGTTCCTCTGTACCCCCTCTCTTTCACAGCTCCTCCCTTTTAACTGTCCTCTTCCATCACATAAAACACCTGCATCTGCATTCCCATTTCTTCACCTGGAAATGCCAGGCACTGCAGGAGGCATGCTGTTTACTCGTCTGTATGTCAAGTAAAAACTTCAAGTTCCTGGCCACAAAAAAACCCATGGTGAATATAAGGCAAGTATATTCTTATACTTGCCTTATAGAAAAAAAAAAAAGAGGTTTTTTTTGTTGTTGTTGTTTATTTGGTTTTATGTAGGAGAAACAGTAGATTTAATAAATTATCAACAGTACCTTACATCACAACCGGGATCTGGTGGGAGCTGTTTCGACCAGCTGCAGGTAGAGAGTGAATCAAAGGCAGCCACTTATTCCATCATACAACTACCAGCCAAAGCAGCCAAGGGCATTTCCTTAAAACACTGGAAGAGCGCTTGGCACTCAGTTTGGTCAAGGGAAAGAGCCTGCACATGAATATATAGATGCCCACTCTATATCCTCAAAATAATGCAGGTTAGAACTTTAAAAATAATATACTGCCTCTAATAATAATAGTAACAGTTCACAGGATTGTACGTACCTTTCAGCCCAGGTTATCAAAACACTTTACAAAGGCAGTTAAGTAAGTATCATTATATCTATTCTACTCTGACGTGACAATGACTTTGTGTCAGCTATAACTGAAGAACAATCCAATATCTGCCCATTATTCAGCTTCCCAAAATAACCTGCAGCTCCCTAAGCAGCTCTAACAGGAAAACAAAGTTACAAATGGGGCAACTGAATGATTCATCCAACAGCAAACTTCACAGTTTATTCTCCTAATAGACACAGCTACCACCTCATAGCACTCACACTGCAAATAATGACAGCTTGTATGGACACAGAATCTTTCACCCTGGATGTTCACAGAGCCCTGCACAAATTCTGCAGGAACATCTGAGAACTGCCACATGGCAGCACAACACAGCCACGTCTGGGAAGGAATGCAAGCAGCATACTGAAGCAGAAAATTAAAGAAAAAACCGGCACAAACAATAGCTTTTTCTAAAGGAAATATGAAAAAGAGTATAAATTCTCAGTGTAGAAATATAGCAGAGCTCTTTTTGGTAGGAAACATGAAAGTTATAGTGAGACAATCAGTTAAAGAATTCAGGGGTTTCCTAAATAAACACAAAACCCAGGGCCCCAGCAGGTGGCCAAGTTTGATATTCAAATCTAACATTTTACATGTGGAGTTTTCATTAGGACAAGGTTACCACATGATGGACAATCTGTATATATTTGCAGATGTGGCATGCAGGGAAGTCAAACCTGGGCAAGGAGCATAATTCACAGCAATCTCTCTGCCCGAGAATAGCTGAAGGCAATGTCCAATCAAAGTACTGTCAGTGCAGCGCTTGGCGAATAAATGAGTTGCTTTGACAGGAAATTCCAACAGCAATTTTAATTCTGATCAGGCTTCAGGAAGTGGAAAGAATAAAAACACATCAATTATAGTGACAGGAAGTTTTAAATCACATGGCAAGCAGCTGCTGCCAAAGGACATGTCTGCCAGCTTTGTTAAGAAGTATGGTATTTTGGTGCGACCAAAATTTTACACCAAAGTTTTACAGGCTGACATCAGTCTCTAATTGCATGTTATCCCACTACAAGGGTAAGGAAAATGACACAGTGCAGACAGCACACCATCATTACAACAAATCAGAGAGATCACTTTTTTTTTTTAAATCCTGACCCAAACTGAGTGTATTTATAACAACTCCAGAACACACCAGCAGTAATGATATGGACCACAGCACATCTACCTCAGTAAAGCAGGCAATCCCAGCAGCAAGGCAGAGCCCATCCTTCCCTGAGTCAGCCTCAGGCTGCAGAATGATCAGCACTTTAATCGTTTTACACGCACTGCCTTTTTTCATTAATCCATTTTGTAAACAGTGACCACTGCAAGGAATCAGTGGTGCACTGAGAGCAAGCCTGAAGTTTGCTACCAAGCCTGACATTTGTTGATGTTCCTACTGTATGTTGCAGGCCCAGAGTACCAAACACATTCCTTCAGTTATATGGGTGCTTTTCCATGTTCCCTGTGCAGTACCATGTAATATGAACAAATTCTAGGCTAGATTTCTCATCACAGAATCACAGTCACAGAATACCAAGGGTTTGAAGGGACCTCTGTAGATCATCCAGTGCACCTCCCCTGCCCAGACAGGGACACCTAGAGCAGCTTACACAGGAATGCAGCCAGGCAGAACCTACTAAGCTGGCCTGGGGATGGGATGGTGGGACTTGGGTGGACAGCAGGCAAAGATCTCAGGCCACATTGCTAATTTGCCTCTAGGGGAGCTTGCTCCAAATGGCTATCACTTCAGGAAAAGCCATTCAAATTGTTCTGGCCTCACTTTCCTGTACACTGAAGCTGTCTTATACAACACTGGGATGGAGAAGGGCATTAAAGTAATGTAAATGTGATTTATAGTCCAGCACAATGCTGTAAAGCAGCCCAGCTATACAGAGGACATAGAACACTCAAATAATATCTTGATCTCTGTTTCATCAGCAAATATTTTGTAATTGGCTTCAGCAAGCATTTCTGTGCTGGAGTCCAAGAAGGGAACTGCTACTGCTGCCTTCATGACACACATCTAGAGGAGGTTAGCAGGATGTGGCAGGGGCCATTCAAGGCAAAGTGACCAAAGAAGTGTGTTGAGCAGACAAACATTGATTGACCCATATCCTACATGGATAAGCGATTTATATCCCTCACAAGTGAATTATACCCTCTGCTGTACAGCTTCCTGACTCAAGTAACTCCTGCTGTCCCTTCACTGAAATCACCAAGAGGAGCAAAGGGCTCAGAGCTGAAGACTGTTTCAGGGTGGGCAAGTATAGGACGGAAGAGCTGGCCCTCAGAAATAGAAATGTTCATGAGGTTTGCTATTCACATGGACACAAACAGCACAGTACTCTCTAGAGCACTTTCTAAAATGCAGAAAGAAATAATCAAAAGTGACAGAAATATTTATGCAGATTTAGCAAAGGTCACCAAAAAGTGTGTCATTTTAACAATACTGGCAAGCTTTGTATAAAGTTTTGCTTTTCAAAGAGAATACTTTTCAGTGTAAAGACTACTGGAGGAAAGACTTAAACTAACTCTACATAAAATTTTTCATTATGCCTTTGGAAACTGTGAATATTGGATTCCAAAACAAAGGGAAAAAAACCTGTCAAGATAAGACATGATATATCTTTTTATTTCATTTTAACTTCTACTTAAATAGTAAAAGAAGCTAAAACATTAAAGTACTCATAGCTTCCTGCATAATTATCCACATTCAGATTTCTCCTCAGGAGAGATTCTGTGGGCTTTCATCCAGGGATTTTGAAGCATTTAAGGGAGATAGAGGAGCAAAATCTTGTATTTCTTCTGAAGGAAATATGGTATAATTTTCTTATGGTTTTAAGCATGTTCCATGCACGGACAATCTGGCCTGAAGCCAGAGACAAGGAAAAGTACAGGCAAACTTATTAAATGTCCATTATTTTTGTATGTCTGTTTCTATTAGTTTTTATCTTTGTAAGATTCTCTTCATATTCTGTCAGAATCAGTGTTTCCAATCCAAAGAATACTTAAGGATATCCATAGTGTATCTAACTAATAGTCCACATTTTTCATCAAAATGATCCTATTTCACCCTAAAATGACATCAGTCTCTGCACACAAAGATTAATGGTGAACATGGTGGTACTAAAGGGTGGATGGTGAGACTTGATGATCTTAAAGACTTTTTCCAATCTTAACAATTCCATGATTCTATGATTTGTATATACAGATTAGTGTATTCTATGATTTGTATGTACAATACCTGCTAATGAGCACTTTGGCTCAAAATCCCCTTGTGCTTCAAATGGCTCAAAATCCCCTTGTGCTTCAATAGTTACCTTAAATAGGCAAAAGAATAAGAGAGATGAAACAGGCAGAGATTTCCTGTTTCTATTCTCCACTACTGTCCTGCCAACAGTTAGGAATGTATGTGTACAGACCTGCTTCCAAAATCCAGCAATGGCCTTAGACATCCAGAATTTTCTCACTTAGGTCACCTAGAAGAGCACCTTGAAAGACAAGCGTCCTATGGCACACCCTTGGATGTGTGCTTGGCTACCCTGACTTCCTATCAAAATGGTCTTAGCAGCGCCACTTTCCACAACACTCTTGTTCTGCATAAAGGGCTGGGGCAGGCACTGTTGCACTTCAGCTGAGCTGAAAGGCCCCCTTTTCCACCCTAAGATCATTCTTCAAGCCTCTGGTTCTGTGGCACTTTCACATGCCAATAAAACCTGCTACAAATCAAATCTTCATGCATCTTCATCCTTTGTTAATTGGCCACTTTGTGTAACATACCTACAAACCATGGGAAAAACAACCTTGGGTTTCTGTCATTTGACTTCTTTCCTGCTTGATTTCCTCTCTATTTTTTAACATTAAGACTACAACCAGCACCAGGACTCCTACACTTTCTTAGGCCCTGCCTTTCTGCTTCAAAGGACCCACAGGTTCACTGTCAGACTGTCAGTGTTCACAGGCTGATGAAACACGAACAGCATGTCACAGCTGTACACAGCTCAGCCCTTGTAGTCCCAAACTCTAATTCTTCTCAGGTTTCTTCCCCTTTGTCCCCAAAAGTCCTTATCAAAAGTAACTGCAGGAACAAAGGGTACTAGTTAAACATAATGTTGTTTTAGAGCTGGAGATCACAGGAATATAAACTAATGCTGAACAGCTTGACCACTTGATAACATTAACCAAAGGCAAAGAGCAGCACTGATTTACCAGGAGGTGAGTTACAGAGGCTTTGATGTCCTGACTGATACTGCACACTAAAGTGCATGGCCCCATGATGTATGATAAAATTATTCATTTTTACAGCTGTGTGATGCTCCCTTCGTGTGGCTCAGCCTTATGTCTGGAGAAAGTTCCACACCACGAGGCACAGGGTGGCAGTTCTGAGACTGCCACCTTCACACTCATACTAAATAGAAGTTGTTCTGGTTTACACTGCACAGAATCTAGTCCATCAGCTGACAACAGAGCCCCAGGGACAGGACATGACACTCAGCTGCTGGCACATTTAGTCCCAGAGCTCCCTGTACTAACCAACAGAAGCTTTACCTTCCCTGAAGGGTACATTGCAGCTTTGCTCTAACGAACAAAGCTTCACTGGAGACTGCAGCCAGAGCATCTGGAATCAGGAGCAATGCAATAAGATGACTCATTAGTCCGTGGTCATATTTTTTCCCATGTAGGACAGTCAGCTCCTCATATCCTTTCCTTCTGTTATCCCCAGGAGCATCCTGTTAATTTCTGAGGAAAATCCAATATGTCTTTGTGGTTTTCAGGACTTCCTCCACTTTCTTCCAATTATTTCTTCATTTAATTCTTTTTCATTTCTTCATTCTTTACAATTTCATATTTATCCACGTTCTTTTTCTGTTCATCATGCTTTTTTTTTCCATGCCTATCATCAGGAAGTATTCTTCAGCTTTTGATGCTCCTTCATCTCTTCAGCTCTTTGTCATTCCACCAAATGCCAAATGTCACATTTTTCAGCATTTTCTCTAAAGACTTTTTCTGATGTAGTTTATGACTGCTCCTCTCCAGTAACATTTTATTCCTTCATCAGGTGGGAAAAACAGATATGGTGATTTACTGTTGTTATTACTATTGGCTAAACCTTAGAAAACTGTGTTAAAGATCACTGGTGGATTCAACACTGAGATCTCCCTCCCAAGAGAACAGTCTCATCTCCAGGTAACCACTGACTATTTGTTTTCCAGCTGATACACTCATACTCCTGGAAAGCCCCTTCTTCTTTCTTAGCCACCTTCCAATGAGATTGTATAGAAGGCTCTGCCAACCTCAGAGAGTTGATAGAAAAAGGTGATGCTGGTACAGGGTGATTTTGTAACCAGTTTCCTATCCAATGCCTCATAACTATTAGAACAAGACACATTATTTATGAAGATGCCTTTCAACATTCATCTCAGTTTTCAAGTCCCTGCAAAACCACTGGAAGTCTGTAGCCTCCTTTGCAGACACTTCTCCAGGGACCATGCTACTCCCTGTAGAGATGTGAGTTGCTCCTAAGTCCTGTTCCTCTGGTCCAAGACATCTTGCTTCATTCGTTCCTTCCCTGAGGAACTTGTTCAAGATTCTTGCACAACTGAGATCTCACCATCCAAAGAACCACAAAAATACAGCTCTGTCTTCCAGTCTGGCCACACCCAGAGTGAGGATTTTGAAAAGAAAGTGCTTTTCAAAATGAAGAGCCTACCTCTTTTAGCACGAACTTACTTCTGGACAGAAGAAATACTGATTGACAGCTTGCAGGAAAAGGACACAGGTCACTGCCCTTTTTAGAGACCCTGAATGAAAGCCCTAACACACAAGAGATGCAGAAGACTAAAATTCCACTAACTCTAACCAGCCATGGGAATGACCCAGCTTGTTGCAGTGTCTCAGCATGTCTCATAAAATGCACTGAAACATTTGCTAACGAGGCTATCTGCGTGTTATTGTTCATTTTTATTACAGCAGCACTAGGAGTGCCCATCAATACCAGGACCTTGTGCCTGGTACAGATGTCAGTGTGTTAACCAAAGGAGAACACATCATTCAACTTTCTACCCCCAACAGAAGCAGTCAAATAACAAGACCCTTTCATGTCAGTGTGTCATTTGTACAGACAAATGCTCAGCAGCATGGGTCATAAAAGCTAGCCCACAAGGACTGCTTCAAGGGGGAAAAAAGATTCTTAAATTTAAGATTCATATCTATGCATTCATGCCTGTGCATTTAACCATATAAAGAATTCACTTAAGTGTAAGAGACCTGCTTTTAAAAACTTCACCACTGTGTCATACCATGGAAACTACCTCAGGGCTACTAGGAAGGGGGTTCAAACATCCCTCTTATAAAACACATCATTATGCATTAGAGGAAACTTCATTCAACAGAGAAGAATGGCACACCAGCTGGAGGTGAACACCATAAAACACATAAAGTTTTAATTAAATTCATTAAAAATTCTTTGTCTCTCACTGTGTTTGGAGGCAGATAGAACCCTTTAACAATGGCCAGCATACAATCAGGTTTGTCAAAACTAATAATAATACAAAAGCATTTGCTTACCCTGGGACATTTTGAAAAAGTTTGAGTAACTGTATTATTTTTAATATGGGACATTTATAAATTATTGCAAGATGTGGCCAGTATTGGAGCAGAGTTGCTGTTTCTATTGTTCTTTGGATTGATAAAAGGTGTTGGTAATAAAATGCACATTTTTAGCAGTTGCCAAAGTGAATCAACCTGGAATACAGGGAAGAAGCATATTTTCCCCTTAAAACACACACACACACATATATTTAATATATATCTTTAGTAGGGCCTGTTGCAACGAAACAAAGGGCAATAGCTTTAAACTAAAAGATATAAGGAAAAGTTTTGTCTCAATGAGAATGGTAAAACAGTGGTGCAGGTTGCCCAGAGAGGTGGCAGATGCCCCATTCCCAACCATTCAAGGTCAGGTTGCACAGGGTTCTAAGCACCCTGATCTAATTCAAAACATCCCATTGCAGAGGGGTTGGATTAAATGACATTTAATGGTCCCTTCCAACCCAAACTATTCTATTACATATCAACACATTTTCATGATCAGTATTTCTTTACAGCATGTTTTCTATATTCTGTACTGATAGGTATGAAAAATAAACACATTTCCTGCCCTTCAGAGCTTGTAGTCCATCAGCAAAATGGGATACAACAAATGAAAGTAACAGCACCAGATCCCCTTTTGCAAACACATACATGCCTGATATCAGACAATCAAACATGTCAGAGGATAATGATGAGCACAGAACATGCATAAATATTTGCAGGATTTAGCCTGCTAACCAGGGTAAAAGCAAATAGCTATTTGGTTGCCTGGCCCTTATGTAAATACTTTGTTTTTCAAAGCTGGAAGGCCTAGCTAAATACTTTTTTATTTAATCAAATACAAATAAAATGATTCTACAATGTACTGAAGGGCTTCACATGATGAGTCAGTGACAATGTCAGCTATTTAGGCTCATGGCAAGCACTTCACTTGGTCCCAGTCCAGGTCCCATTTCAGTCAGCGGGAGTCTTTTCCCTGATTGCAACATGAGCCTTTGTTACTAAATTATCTCAAGCTGATGAACTGTGAAACAGAAAAGGTACTTTTACTAACCTTTTCTAATCCAGATTCACTAAGGATAATCACTAACTAGTACTAACTAATTCACTAATTAGATCTGAAAACATCCTCACTGCATAGCTAATACCTAGGGGTTGGGCACTCATTTTTTATACTTCATCAGGACACTCTGATGCAAGAAATATCACAGGTCAAGTGAACAGTCTGACAACCTATGTGATACAGTTAAAGGGATGAAAGAAAAGATGAAAGGATATATTCCCCATCCTACAGCTCAGTAAACAAAGCTGTGGTTTTGTCCATTTTACAGTCATGGTGCTATAATTTCCAGATCTAGGTATGTATCCACTTGATGCTCAACACTGTTTGGGGGAAGGAATTTGATGGGCTTTACTGTACAGAAAAACCCTTGAGCAAAATGGGGCAGAAACATGCATTTGAGGAACTACACAATATGAAAACAAGACTGATGCATCAAAATAAATGTTAGCACATAAAGTGTAGTATTGAGTCTACACAATAAAGTCCTCTGAATAGTATGAAAACACTACTTAATTGAAAATATAAAAGAGCAAAGTAATTTTTCTATTTTTTCTTGATACTATTGCCTTTATCAGCTGGGAAAGAGCTGCCCTCAGTTACATAGGTTACAGGGGAAAATAAGGTGCCTGCTTTTTCACTATTCTTTCACAGAGGCCTAAGAAGCCACTTCAAAGGGCAATACATAAGAGATGAAGGAGCTCAAGAAAAGAAATAGCAATAACAGCAGTTCCAAAACTGTTTCAAGAGATGACAGTAAAATAATTCATAATGCAGTTGCCCATATTCCCATCACAAAGTGGTTGGAATTACCTAAATCATCTAAAAATTAAGGTTATAATTTGAATGTGTTGGTTAAGTCCAGTAAGCAGTGAAGAAAGGCACAAATAGAAGATAATTTTTTCCAGTGTTATGATAAATACAATAGATAGGATAAATTGCCTTCTGGGAGGTTCTGTGTCACTCTTTTGAGTATGGAAATTTACACAAACAGGCCTGGCCCCTCAAGGCAGAGCTATTGCCTGTGACTGCACTGGACTCCTGAAGTATCTCAACAAGGATGCAGCTACCTAGCTTGGGTACTGGCACTAGTCATGCTGCCAGATCAGACAGCTCTGTGACAGCTAAAAATCCTAGTAAATTAGGCTGTTGTGAATTCACTTAGCTCATGTTTAAGCTTTCAGTGGTCTGTACTGTGGGAAATGAAGAGATGGGTCTATGTCTCTGCATTGATTGTAACTCAGTTTGTGACTTGCTCTGAATTACACATACAGATTGTAATAAAGATAAGACTCCTGAGATTTACACCATTGCTTTGAGCCCAAGGGTATCACTTGGCAGGCAGTGAGACTTGTAGTGGTCAGCTTTATGTGTGCACCTACAAACCTCTGTAATCTACATATAAACAAGTCTCTGTAAATCTACATATAAATCTAGATATACAGATAGGTAATACATTATGTAAACATTGTATCTATAGCTGTACTTATAACTAAATATTTTAAAAAACTATATAAATGTATCAGCAAGTTTTAAACATGCATAGACTAGAGACAATAAGAGGAAAGAGAGACCAGATTAATCTCCTGTTCACTCTCTGCCTCCATCCTGTTACAAACTAGGAATGGCAGAAGAGATGTTTCCCAAGCACACTGTGTAATGGTGCACTTGTGCCTGCACACTCCACCCTAAATCTGTCCAAGGCATTCTTGAAAACGGAAGCTCACTGTTCACTAGACACCTTTTCATGATTGCACAAATGAGAACCAGATGTAAATTTGTTATATCTTTACTTAAACAGCAGCTCCCTGCCTACTTGGAAATCCTGAACCCAAGCTTACTGCAGTACCCAATCTAGCAAAGAAGAAAAGGCAGAGATAAGAGATGCTTATTCCTGATCAGTACGAACTGGGAGCATGTTACAGCATGCCCAGCTGACATCTGGACCAAATTAACTATTCCACTGCTCTGGAAACTTGGGCACAGACTGAAGGACAGTCTGGGCTACGTCCATGTCCCTCTCACAAGACTGTGCTGGGTTCAGCTCTTTTGGCCTCAATTATCCCCCCACGTGAATGCCAGCCTGTCTCATGTCACAGGTAAGAAGTCAGTGAAACACATGCAGGAGGAGTTTGTGCTGTCTCATTGTGTAAGATGCTGTGTTCTCAACCTGCACATTATCTGTGATGCAATACCAGCACACAGAGAACTCTTCACGCAGCCACAAGTGAGATCTTTAGTGCTTTCTGTGTTTCACAGCAGATGAGTGCTGTTTTGCATGTGCTGTTGCTGAGTAATTGGTGCCTAGGAGAGAAGAGTGAACATCTGAGTGAAGATGACAAGAAAGAAAATATGAAATAACCATGATTAACGGTTAAAATTTCAAAAATTCTCCTGTTGTGCAGCTGGGGCAAGACCTTCAAAGAAGTTCAGCTCCAAACCAAGCAGTGGATTCTGAGAGTCCTCAAAACCCAGCAGCTGCTACTGAGATCAGTGAGTCTATTCATAAGTGCAGGGATCTGCTTGTGCCAATCACAGAGGAGCTGAACCCACACTGAGCTTGGATGTAGCAAACTTCACAACACAATTGGGGTGAGGAAAAAAAAAGGAGTATCCACAGCAACAACATGCAATTATAGACTTAAAATAAGTGTGAAGCTTCGTGGCTCAAGCTCAACACATTTCAGAAAAATAATGATTATGTTTTCACTTCCAGTGTGCTTTAAGTAGGGTATTAGCTTGCAGGAAGAGAGAGGTCTGGTTTGGAGGTTTATGGTTAGGACATACATCTGAAGTAATTGTGGCTCAGAGTGAATACATGCTAAGTTTATTTTAAATAAGATAGATGGGCAAGTGACAGCCAGGGTCTGGTTGAAAAGTGACATTATTTGTGGAGACAGTCTATTGTATTGCAGCAAAAGAGAATTCCATCTTCTATTAATAGTGGCCAGTGGGAATTCATGCTGAGACTTTTACTTTACTGACATATCCATTTCATTAAAGGTTTCTTCACCCAGATCCTTTCTTCAGTTTTCAGAGTAACTCTTTTGAGCGAGCAAGCAAAAGGATTCTCTGGAAAGGATCCAGCTGCTACCGATTTTGAGCAGGGATTCTCAAATATTACATACAGATGAGATCTACGGTTTGCCTTTACACTAAGTATAGCAGGACTTTACATGACCCTGGAGCAGCTCTTGGGGATAGAAGGGGGCCCCGGGGTGCCATGGAGGGCTCTGCACAGGTGCTCAGGTCAGAGTGTGGGGACACACCTGGGGAACAAAGACCCAGCTTGGGGCGCATCCCCATTCATCCCCAAGGCAGGCAGTCATGTGGGGTGTGCCAAATGCTCCACTCCAGCCAGCCCAGGCACTTGGCTCCCTCTCCAGTTAGTCTGAGGGCAAGCAGCTGACACTGCTCTATCCAAGGCAGGTGGCCTCTCCTATGGAAATGAGCCAATTAAAGGAGACTATAGAGGGGCACAATTAGCCAGCTTCTCAGGCTCAGGCTCAGCTATAGAATTGAAGATAGAGAGGTGCTGAACAGGAGAACTTTCAGCTGTGTAATTTTTGACCCAGTACATTAGTGCTGTGGGTTAAAACAGAGGAGGGGATTTTGGCACGTGAATCTTTTTCATCTCTTAGAGTCCAAGTGCCAAGGATCAAACTGAGAAGTGTGAAGTAACCAAGCCGTTTTCTGTACATCTTTTTAACACCACTAATGAAGGCCTTTCCACATTATGGCCTGTGTCTATTCCAGCCCTGATTTTGTATCTACTTACAGGATTAGAAAGATTAAGGGCTAATTAGAGCACTGAGGATTAATAACTGCTACTTCTACAATGCACATTTTTCTTAATCTTGTCTTAAATTCTAGTGGAGATTGGTCCACGTTACAAAGCCAGAATTTGCCAAAGGTTACTAAAGACATAATAGAAGGTGCTGGGTATTATTCTTGTATATACTGAATAGGCATCACCCATTAGTCTAAAGAAGGAATTACAGGAATGGCAGGAAAAAGCGTGCTTTGTTTCTGAAGAAAACAAAAAGGCATGTCTTCATTGTTCTGTTGGAAGCACTGTTAACCCAAATTTCACCCTTTTTACATTTTCAGGTCTGGACCTTCTCATTTGAGCATTGTAATATGTATACACACTGCTAATTCAAAGAATATTCAAACACTGCTGAAATGATACATAAAGTGATAACTAGGAACATATGAAAAAAAAATTGGCCACTGTCATTCCACTGACTGTTGACTGGGGAAATCATGGTGCTGTTCATTAGTGGGACAATTTCCTTGTTCTCATGTTAAAGCTATGTTACAACATACTAATAGTCATATATTTGCAAATAAGTTTAGAAATATTTTGTTGCTTGAGGGGAACATTTAACAAATCAGCTCAATACAGCAGTTGTTCATGTGTAAAACACGGCCAGGATCTTTTGCAGAGAAGAAAGACTTAGAGGAAGGTTTTCATTTCCAGCCAACAAAGAATTCAATTTGCATACAGGTGTTACAGGGCTTTTCTCTGAATTCATGGATCACTGCTGGTTTCAGATGTCAGGACACAGAGATGGGTCAAAGGCACTGTGAGATGACTTGCAGCTAGTTAAAGGAGTCTGAGGTCAGGGCTCTTAACATCAGCTCTCTTGTTTTCCATCAAGCAACACCAGATGTACCAGGATCTTATTCAATCACATTATTTCCCACTGCAACTAAAGGAGCAGACTGGTTTCCACACAAGGAGACTGACTACAATGCTTTTGGGATTATTCTAGGAGAGAACAGCTTCCCATTTCTTGGGTGGAGGATGGAATCCACCTGGTTAAAAGCACAAAGACCCATGAGGATCAAGAAGGGGCAAGGAAGGTTGGTACAGCATGGTCCTTCCCCATGATGTCTGCAAAGGCTCTGAAGCAGTGTTGTTTCCATGCACAGAACAAAATTGCACAACACTCCCCTCCTAGGCAGCACAGGCCAAAAACTGGTTCCTTGTCTCACCAAGAAGGCAGTTAAGCTTTGGTTTGTTCCTCATCTTTTGTTGCCTGAATGGTTTAGAGAAGGCATGGTTCAGCTGTGACAGGGTCTGTTGTTCTCTCCCCACCCTCATAAAGAATTCCCAGATATGCTTTCTTGGCTGGCATTTAATGCGGGAGCACCTTGTGCAAAAGAAACCAGAGTCTGCAAAAGGTCAGGGACACTTTGGAGCAGGGAACTCCTATGTGGGTGTGCCTGGTTTTCAGGAGAGCTGCCCAAAATTTTGTTAAGATTGTGGAGCAGCTGCAAAGAGGTAAGTAACTTGATCCCTGTGTAATGAAATGATCAAGAAAAAGTCCAAGATCTCTAAAGAGTTTTCCTTCTTCAGACCTCCAACTGTCTGTGACTAGAGGCAATCTTTCTGCTAAACCAGTTCTTAGTAGATAATTCCCTGAGAATTACTGATGCTTAATAAATTGTCAGATCTGCTTGTTCAAAACAGTTTAGCAATAAAAGGGCTCTCTGCATAAGACTATCTGAGAATCATCTTGAGAAAAGCCCTTTTCCAGAAGTCTTTAGAGAAAACCTGGAAGGAGAAACAGGGAAGGGAGCAAATACTGAAGCAATGACTGCTGATTAATATACTGTTAGGCCACCTTTTACAAAGGGACTGGCACTGCCTTGTTGAAATCCTGTTTGAGCCAAAGTCTGCTACATATTTTACGAAAACAGACATTTGATGTCCCTTTCTGCACTCAAACACCAAAGTATCCATGACCAGACTGTGGCCTCTTCATTCTTCCTCCTAGAAGAAATCCTCACAAGTGTCAAATACATTTTTCTGCACAACAGAAACCAAAGAAACTAATTTCTAAAGCCTAGTCCTTATTCTAATTCTGCACCACATAAAATTACCATGAGCCAGGTGGTGAAGAAAGCCTTCAGAGGTATACATCCAATGTCTGTATCTGGTGAGGAGTGGAATACAGACCCAACACACCTGGTAGCTGCCTGTTGTGGCTGGTCTGGAATACATGTACCTTAACAAATTGTACTTCACTCATTGTACTTCGAAAGGGACTGATAATAACAAGGGTTTGCACCTGATTTCACCAGTGTATTATTGCTCTGAATACCTAAGCTTTTTAACATTTCTAAATAATATAATTTTTACCCCAATTTCTGTATAATGCCTTGGTCTCTTCTCACACTTCTTTCACCAGCACTTGCATTCACACATCTCAGTCATACATACAACTCAAGCACCTTCTGTCAAATATAATTCTTGCCTCAGGCAAAAGATCAGACGGGTGTTTTCCCGCAGGTCTCTCCGGCATTCCCGCATCCCTCCCTGCCGGCATTCCTCAGGCACGGCGCTTCACCGCTGCACCACCAGAGAGCGCTGCCTGAATGCCTTTGAAAGATTTTTATGTCAAAACTAAATTTAAAAAAAATAAATTAAAATCCACCTTGAAAAGCTTTTTATTTAGAAAAGGTGATGCACTTGTGACAGGAAGAAAGAGGAATTATTGAAAGACTGCTATATAATGCAATGCCTCAAATCTTTGCACTGTTTCATTCTAGTCCCTTCCAATCTTGTACAGTCTGGTACAACAGTAAAAAATTAAGCTTTTTTGATTTACAAAAAAAGCCATCTTGAATCAGAGTTCTTATGCCAGCTATTGAGATCCACAGTACAACTCTGATGGACTGCAGTCTGAGAAGAAAAGGCAAACTGGAGTTTTATATATCTTTATAACTAGTAACACTTAGCAATACATGGTACTGCTTAGGATGGAGCATAGTATTTTACAAAGTTACAAAACATTATTACAAAATTAGTGCCCATTAGTACAAATCCTAAGGCTCTGTTTCTTTAAAAAAAGTTTCTCTGCTTTAACACTGATTCATCCTTAGGTCATCTTCTCTTTTTAATAGTGATTTCCATCTTAGTTTTGCTTTTCAGCATCTCCTTTTGTTTACCTCAGAAGGCCTTTGCTTTCCCCCTAGTTATGTCCAATTTCCATCACACAATATCATGGATCCTGACACACATGTTGCATGCATGGTAATGCACAAATGTGCATCTGCATTTCCCATTAAATGAAGCATTCAAAGCTATTCTTGGGTCCAGACTTGTCCTGTTGAGACTGGAGCTGAGCTTACAATTTTCTGGAAGGGAAAATCCAAAGTAAGCTCTTTAACTTAAACCCCAGCTTCTGATCCACGAGCTCCAGCCAGATTGCCCATGGGAAAGCTCAAGTATGATCTCAGTTCTGGGACTGGCTTTTCCAAAGCACAGCATGCATCCACAAAGCCAGAGCTGAGCTACAGTCAGGCACAGCAAGGCACAGAAGGACTGGGGTGGAGTTTGCTGGGCTAGAGGGCTGCTGCACAGCATCCTAAAGCATGTACAGAGACAGATCTCCCCACCGATTAAACCTGGAAATCTTGGACCTTGACAATCAAAGTATAAATAGAATTAAAGTATAAATAAAATCCATAATATCTACAGATTTTATCATGGAAAAGATAAAATTCCAGAGGTCTGACTTGCTTTCACAGCATTGGAGCTTGTCAGTCCTAGTCACAGATAACTCCAATCCAATTACCAAAACTCAAAGTAGGGCAGAGGCCTCACATATGCCAATGTAGCACTCTGTAAGACATACCCATTTTACTCCATAATGACAAACCTAAATCAATATGGCTATAAAGAGCTCTCTTACCAAGTCTGGCAGTGAAGAACTAGTCAATGCAGTCTGTGGCACCCGCAGAATTTTGGTTCACCCTACAGAAGACACTTAACATTTGGTATCACACACAGACAGGCTCATGTGTCTCATGAGCCTGACTGAGAGAATTCCCCTCTCCTCCCTCACTGCTTTACAAAGGGCAACTTTCAGGAACCTCAGTTCAGAGAATTACACTGTCAGTCACACACAGAAACCAACCCAGCCTCTGGAGCTCCACCTTCATTTTGCCACTTCATTCCAGCCTACTTCCAGATGGAGTAGAGAGGTTTCTTTTTTTCTCTAATAGTCAAAATACCCTTAGTGTTTAAAAAGCTAGATAAACAGATGGATCACAGGTCTCATTGTGTTCTTTGCCAGAATTGGGCTACATTTGTGAGGCAGGATGAGGTTACCCTGCTCAGGAGGTGAGTATGGCAGATCATTTGTTTTCCCCCCATCTGCTGAAGGTGATGAACTGATGAAGTGCACATGACTTCCATTGTTTTAGAAAGCCAGATCTTCTCTTGTACACAGAACCTACTCTTTCAGGAATGCATTTCTGACTAACCTATTTGCAGTGACAGTCTATCAAGGCAGAATGTGAGAACATTTAATTTTATTGATGAAGCAGTTTCTACTTTGCAAAAGAGGAATAACCACTCTCCTGACACTGGACAGCAAAGCCAGAAAGATCACAGAATTTGTCCTTCTTACAGCCCTCAGTTTCTGAGGGGACCTAGATCAGAAGAGTACCTCCCTTCTCTGAGATTTTACCTCCTGGCCCATTAAAGAGCAGAACAGTAAGCTGGAGATGAGGCAGGCATCTAGCAGAGCCTGAATGTGCACACTGTTTTCCTGTTGGAAAAGGTGGACTGCAGGCAGTCACGCAGAACTCAGTCCACTGCTGCACCCATCCTGGGTGAGGGACCCATTCTGGCCTTACCAGAGGCTAGGCCATGGCTTTTCTGTTTTCTTCTAGGTGCACTTTTAAGAAACAACAGGTCTGCAGTGCTTTGGAGGGTCCAACCACTGAAGGCTACATGGGGCTGCCACTCCTGAAGTGATGTGAGAGCCACTGCACAGTGAAAGAAGTGTGTCAGAGAACTCTCAAAAATTATTTGGCATGGCCTAGGTCTTAATCAACTCCAGAATGGAAAAACAGCGCTAGTAAAATGTCTCTCAATGCCTACAAATACCTAAATTCAAGTTCAATTATAGCAGGAGGAAGGGGAAAATAAAGAGCATGATTTTTTCTCAGGCTCCAGAGCCAAGATCTGTGTGTTTTTGAAGTCATCTTGCAAGGAAGAAAAGAAAAGGCTGAAGCTGACTGTGACCTAAATAAAGCAAAAGAATTAAATTCTTCTGATCAAAGGATTGAATGATACATATACACATCTCCCTAAATAATAGAGTTGGTAGGAGAAATGACATGTCATTATTCCTCTGAAATAAGGCAAATTACTTGCTCTGAAAAGAGGAGTTAATCTGTTTTTTATACAATGATGAATAATGCCACACTATTTCTTCTAAAATTAGCAGCTGACAAGCTGAGACTTCAGTGCACATAGCATCTGGCTCTCTGGCACCACTTGGACTTACCAGAGTGAACCCTTCCCTTTCCAGTTTTATTAGGTTTGGTGGGCAATAGCCATTACCACAAAAAACACACAGAGAGCTCCAGAACAGCAGTAGGTTTAAAGTACCTCAGAGTTTCTTTCTTGCTCTATAGAGAAGCAAATGCAGAAAATCTGATGAGGATATTTTGAAAAGGGTCAAGAACTTTGAATGGAGTCAAAGTTCTCATTTCACCCATCTTTTCAATCAGCTATACCCTTCATTAGTTGTCTTCCAAACAAGAAGCCAAGTGTGAGACAATCTCATCCTAAAATTCTGCATTTTGACATTTCCAATATTTAAGGCAGTCAGTGAAAAGTGAATTCCAAACACTGAAGCCAGACTCATCCAAGTTTCTTGTTTTCTATTCTCAAACTCTAAGGCTTCAGATGCTAAATAACTGAGCCCATAGCCATAGTAATGGCTGAACAATTTATCTTGAAAAGATAATGGCTATATTTTATCACATGAATGCATAGAAACAGTGTAGAGACTTCTTCTCTAAGCTGCTCTCCTGAGGAATCTCTCTCTTCTGTTCATGTTTAGACTGACAGTATGAAGGGCTCAGCATTGGGAGGCCAAAATCACGGTGCTTATTTACCCCCTAGAGAATTTCCAGTTAAATAGTCTCTCAACAGAATAGCCAAACTTTCCTGAATCTCCTTTGCTGATGCACAGCCATAATCATATCCAAGATACATGCAGAGAATTCCCCAGTAGCAGATTGGAAAGGAAATGTAAGTTACACTTTCTCTCCCTCACACATCTGAAGTAAGATATTGGGTGATATTTCCTTTGGGTGATATTTCCTTTGTATTTTAATATGTAAAACACCACTGCTGTTGATGTTTTCCTTGGCTGTGATGACAGAGAATAGGAAATATAACAAATCCAGTCACCAAACCCACATACTTGACCCCTTCCATCACAGTTTTGGCTCAGGCAGCTAAAAGTGCATGATGTTTTATGTTTGCACTTATCTTCTTTCACACAAATGAACGAACAAGTGACCTTCCTCTGTGCTGGGAGGACCAATTCAAACCACACTGCCTCCCTGCTCATTGCCCTGACTGCCAGGCTCCATGGCATCACACTGCTGTTTGGAGTTTTTTCCTTGCGGGGTTGGAGATAGTCCTTTTGTCTAGCAAGAAAAAGATTTTGTAATAGTTGAAGAGGTCATTGGGGAAAAATCAATATTTTACTGAAAGAAGATGCTTCCTTAAGTGAGCCTGTCCTTTTCATTCCAGCCTACTTCCAGATGGAGTAGAGAGCTTATTTTTCTTTTTTCTGTAATAGTCAAAGGCAGGTCAGCTCATACGAGTGCTAGAGTCATAGGTCTAAGGGAGGCAAACACAAAGCCATGTCTTAAATTCCCCATATCCATGGGTTCTTGCATTGGATAAAGGCCACGTGCCAGAGAGGAAGGACACCCTCTCCATCTGATCTAACAATGAACTCATGATAATGCTCCAGGGTAGAGCATCAACTGGTCCTCAGCAAAGAAGACAAAGACTCAGGGGCAAAACCCATTTTCTCGAGGCTTCAGCAGCCCACAGAGAAACAAGCAGAGATGAGCTGGACTGACCCAGGGAGGCTTCTGAGACTGCTTCTCCCTATGAGCAGGCAAAGCTCTCTGGACACACTGCTCAAGGAGTATCATCCCAGCAAAAGAGCTGTCTGTGTTTGAAGGCACTATTTCTGACCACAGAGAACCAAGGTTGTTCTCCAGAAAAGCACAATCTGAGCAGCCAGCTCAGCAGTTTCTATTTCTGCTTCCTAAGGCAGACCTGGTTACCCAGTTATAAAAAACCCCAGCAACAACTGGCTACATTTATCACTCTATTTTCCCTGACAGTACCTTACATTTAGACAGATTTACCACCACCACCACCACCTTCTGAACCTACTTGAGTATTTTTCTTCTCTGAATAAGGCCTGGTAAAGTTCTACATTATCTTCTGCAGAAAATTACTCAGTTGTTGAACTTTTCTTGATCCTTCATTATAAACAGCAAAAATTATGTCAAGACTGCTATGAGTTTTTCCTCTTCTATCTGCTTTGTTCTAGTGCACAGGAAACATCAGGCTAATGTGCTGTTTTGCAATCAGTTTAAATGGTTCCACTGACCTGCAATCAGCATTCTGCAGTACAACAATGGCAGATCAGCAAACCTCTGCCACTCTGTGTATTTATTCATCAACAAGAGAGCCAAAAAGCCAACAAACAGCTCCATGAGTACAGATGCCAGCATGATGTCAGCAGAGAGAAAGAAAGAAAGACTGTCCACATCAAAGTATGCAAACCTCCTTTTTCAGTGTATGAAGCTAAACTGCATCTTCTCCCTAAGCTTCACCTACAGCAGGGGGACACAATTACCCTGATCAAACAACTGAGGGCAACATTCCAACACTGCCTCTTTACAAAGCACAGAATTTATAACTTCCTTGAGAAAACATAAAAAAAGAAATAAAGAACAATTTTAATTATATTCATAACGATTTATTTTCAAAAATGTTCCCATTAAACTGCTATCTAAGCACAACCCATTGTAAGTCAGAAGTAGTTTGGTTCCACCTGTATTTAAAGTGATTTTTATAATTATTCACATCAGAACAGACATTAATCACATAAACAATAGCTGCCTTGCAGAAAACACATGATAAGCAGCTATGTTATGACTTACTATTATTTTTATTACATTCTTTAACTTGGATGCAAATTTTCTATTAAAATGTTTTTTTAAAAAACCATAAATCTTACCTTCAGACTGATGTGTGGCCAGAGGTGTCTGTGTCTCCTTGGAGTACGATACCACCTCCCGGGGTAAGAAATCAACCTGGGTAATCTTGGACACCCCTAGTTTGTGCAGTCTGCGTCTGAGGTGAAACACACAACATCAAAAGGTCAGTCATGGTAAATGTAAATCAGCACCAAGAACAAATGCTTGCTGCTATGGACAGGATAAAAATACTTCAGTGTTTGTAAAGGTGAAACACAACAATGCATGAGAAGTACCTCACTGCAGTGAAGAAAATTAACCTGGGAACCATTTGCCATAGTAAAGTCCAATTGTTGAACCTCTAGATCATGCTGCTGAGAGGGAGTGCAAATGGGAGAGAGAAATGGCCTGCTTGTGTCCCTCTTAACATGCAACAAAATTTTCTTTCACACCATCATTACTATGATATTCTGTCTGCTCAAAGGAGCTCATCCTCAGCCTGGGACACACAGCTGTGGAAAGGGTACAGAGGGTTTAAACCAGAATGAATTAAACTGCCAAATGTTCAGCTGGGAGCAGTAACAGAGTCTTTAACTGGCAAGGTGTGTCATTTCCATAAAGAAGGAGATTCTGCCTTTCACAGGAACCATTAATAGTGGCCTTGAAGTAGGTTTATAATTAAAGTGTAGTCCTAATGCAAGGGCTGGAGAAGAGCTAAAACATAACTGCAGCAGAGCAACTATTGCCTTCTATTTTGTCTACTTCCCTTGCTTTAAATAAACCATAGGAAATAAATCAGTGAATCAAACTGTAAGTGGGCAAGGGAGAAAGAAGAGATGCACTTGAGTATGGCCATGAACACTTTTAGCTGTGCACAGTTCACTCAGCAGCAGGGGAAAAAATCAGTTTATTTCCTGAACATTAGCTGACTGTTTGCAGGGAGTGAAGAATATAAAAAGGTTACTTGGAAGTGTTTTACTGGAAAAAATGCCAACTTTTAGCAGAGAAATAATGCAAACAAAATAAGAAAATTAATTAAATAAGGCCAGCTGCCTGAATCAACAAGTGCAAGCACACTTGTGCACTTATAGGGAAATAAATTCCAGGACACAACGTTTCTCAACTTGCCACATTATTGAAGAGATAAATTTGGAAAAACAGAAAATTCTTACACATTATCCATATCCTCTTCATTTTCCAGGTTATCAGAAGAAGTCATAGGGGTTTTGACCTAATTAATTTACAGTGGTTTAGGTATTCAATTAAGATTCATGTCTGAAAGGAAATGGGAGTCTAAAAAGGAAACTGTCATCACTGGATAACACCTACTGAATTTTCAGCTGCATCAATAATTTTTTTTTTTTTTTCCAATCTGTTTTACTGCCTGGGTTGTTATTAAGCTGACTGCAATTAGATTCAGTAGGTAATAGGTACAAATCAGCTGTATTGTGTAACAAACCACTAGAGCAGAAACAGTTGTGGCTCTGAATCTTTCCTCTTTTCAAAGAAGAAAAATTAACAAGTCTCCCTCCTTACAACCATCTCTGACTTTGCCAATCTGAATAAAATCTACAATTGTCTAAAAACTCTACAGAAAAACTTCTACCTCATTACTGGGGGCAGAAAAGTTTCTCCAGCTGGCAAAAATTTTAGTAGTTTTACATTTTGTAGCTGCTTTAACTTACGGTCTGTGTGAATTCAATCTTTAATAAATATCTCACCCCAGCAAACTCTCATGTGCTTTTCCCTCCCTCAGCACCAGGTGTGCAATCTCTGTTGCCTTCTTGGTCAGTTTGATTTCCCTGTGCATCAGTCCCCTGCTGCCCCAGGCTCCTCTTTCCATTTACTGAGGTTCTTTGCATTGAAAGAGACTCTTGAAAGTGGTCTTGGTTAAGTATAACCCCTAATTAATTATGTGTCTAATCTGGACCTAATTAGAACCTCACCTAATTCTAAAACAGTTTCACATGAGGTCACTCTGTATCTCCTGGACTGCCTGCGGATGGGGAACATGACCCTAAAGGAGAGCTGGATTTAACTGCTGGTTGGGTGAATTGAAGCTCTGCCCACTGTGTCCCAGAAGTGAGCTACTTCCCACAGCACTGTGCTGAGACAATGCATGGAATTCCTCATCTGAAACACTTCCAATTCAGCAACTGCTGGTGCCTCTACAAATGCCTTGTGCCACCCATATCCTGTAATTACTGGTGAAGACTCAGAGGTCCTTCCTCATCTGAAGGAATGTGATCTGTTGATCGCTGATTGCCTGTGTCTAATTGCCACCTCTAATTGTTCTCATGTTACTAAAAGTTGGCCTAGCCTTTGGTCCCAAGCACTCGGGGACAACTGGAGCTTCCTTTCAATACCTGGACTTTACCAAATATGTGCTGTAATGTTCAAGCCTTTCATTCTTTTTAGGGCAACACTAAAAGGTTTATTGTTTTCCCATCCCCATTTTTCATCTGAGGTGCTCATAATTCTCATAAATTCAATAAATATTCATCTTAGAGAGCCCATAAGCTTTGAAGGATTCCTTTCCAAACTGCTAATGGGAAGTCAGTAGGAGGATAGAGACTAAAATCCATACATGAAAACTGATTCTTCTGTCCATAGGTATCTTAAGAAACATGTATCTGCTAGAAGTGTTTTGAGACACATCATTTAATTGCTGACTGCAGGATTTCTTTTGCATTGGTTTTGTTGGGGTTTTTTTGCTCTAGTCTCAGGACATTAGAGGAAAGTTTAACTCTGCCTTGGGTTTGAAGACAGTTTTCTTTCAAAAGGGACAGGACATCCATTACAATGTATGCCTGTGGATTTGCTCTTTGGCATGCTTCTTTTCTGCCTCTGCACTGGTTGCTGGTAATTGATTGAAGTCTCTACATACAGAGTAATCTTTTTGTGAGTCAGATAAAGGAACTTGCTTTGCACAGCTGTTTGAGAAACCTTGCTCCTAGGAGTCCTCATCTTTTAATTCAAACTTCTGTAAAAAAAGCAGCTGGGATTTCTATAAAGTTTCTGTAGGTTAAAATAGCTCAAAAAACTCTACCTTTTTGGTACAGCCCAGGTAAAGTTGTAGATGTGTGACCTATTTGAAGTCACACTCATGTGTAAACTACAAACATTCCTAGGAGTTCTAGATATGGAGAAACACTTCTGTTTAGAAAACTCTCTGGATACTTTCCTTGTGGATCTTCCCTGGTGAATAGACCTAACACACCTAACTGCAGCAGGGAGCCCTGTCAATCAGCTAAAGGGAAGCTGTTGTTTTTCTGACAGAATGGTGAATAAAGTAGCAAAAGCACGAGAGAGTTGCCTGGAGACTCAAAACAGACAACCCTGTAGAATAACACTGGTGAAACAAATTTTTCACAGCAGTGATTTTGTTTTACCTATGACTCATGCTGCTACCCACCCTTTTAGGGGAACAGGTTATCCTAAATACCTCTGCAGGCAAGCATTTCTACATAATTTAAATAAACTAATTTTTTCACTTGTTGGGGTAAAGCAGTCCCAAACTATAAAATATTAATTTTAGCTCTATTAAAAATTTCAAAAGACTTCATAGGCCTGAACTCAACCAAGATGGCACTTACTCTGGGACTATGATCATACTTAATTGTACAATTTTAAACACACAAACAGCTCCTAAGGGAAAAGGGGACATTGTTACTGCATATGGAAACAGCCTAACTATAACCAGCAGAAAGGAGGAGGAAAAGTATCTTGCAAATGATTCAGAGAACAGTCTGAATCAACAGGTACAAACAAGATCAATGTAACTATACATGCACATATATGCCACAATAATAACATTTCATCTGAAATGAAATAGTTATTTGTATTGTGTTTCAGGCAACAGAAATAGCAATTTGTCTTTTCATAAGGTTGTTTAAATAGCTGGGTTGTTTCCCACAAATATGACTTTGCTGAAGCTTCTTCTTTATGAAACTTAAAAAATGAAACTTAAATTGTGGTCTTTTTGACTCAAAAAAGCAAATGAAATTCACATACAACCAGCTCAGCTAGGAAGCATTTCCAACATAATTCTTGCAAAGAAAGGATAACAAAAAGAGCTGACATATACCCAAGTTCAGAGTCAGACTGGAGTTGCAGCACTGAGGGGTCTGTGTCCCATTGCAAGGTCCTAGGGTGGTAATCAGCCGTGCAGCACGAAGGGGAGGGAAGAAAAGAACACACAGAATTAACTGAAAGGATGAACAAAACCCCATCTCCTTAGTTACATGCTCTACATAGTACATTCAACCTCCAGGTGCAAGCAACAGCCACCATATGTCAAACAAGGTTTGTATGTCAAACTGAGACAGGGCAGGCAATTTAATAAAACCACATATTATTGATAAACAGAGGAAAAAACCTGGATTTTCTGTCACATATTGATTAACTAAACATGGGGTTGGGGTTTTTTTTGCTTTTCCTGAAAAATTGTAACTCTTTAACTTAGGTTGATGGATTCACAATAAATTATAAAATCTGCAGGCACTATTTATTTATGTTTTTATGATAAGGTAGACTGAGCACTTGCCATGAACTCCACTGAAGAGTCTATCCCTTCACACACTCCTGAGACAGACAGCAATCCATCCTGTACACATGCTCTGGGCAGGAGCATCACAGAGTGCACATGACAGCAAATGGCACACTGACACCAGCTCTGACACACTCTGAGGGCACCTGGGACAAACAAACAAATCCTTTTTCTTTTCCTCCCAATAAAATTCCTGGGGAAGAGGCTAATAATACATCTGAGAAAATCAGATCTATGACAATCTCTCAGATGAGGCTATCACCAAATGTACAAACGTTCCAGAGGTGTGGTCTGAAGTGAAGATGTTGCTCCTTGCACTGCAGTGCAGTTTCCCATGCAACCAGCTCTAAAACACCTTGCAAACACTCACAGAGCCTTTAACGAGTCTTGTGAAAAATTCAGAATCCTTCAGTTTAGAAATGCAGAAACTGACATATCGGGGCCAACATTTTCAAAAATGCCTTCTCCTTCCCTGTCTATTAATTTCACTTTATTTTTCCACACTCAGGAAGCCACATCTTATATGCAAGAAAACTGCCAGAATCCATGACAGAATCAGGAACACTCAAGTGGCTCCTCAGCACCTTTTGCTGTAGTATGGATACTAGATTATGCACTGCTCTCACTAGCAGAGGGTAGAGTAAAGAAAAGTGCTCCTTCCCTAAGCAAGCAAGTCTTCATGAAGACATGCTGGAAAATAATAGTTGTCAAAATTAAATCCCCCCAAATTTCTTCTGAAAACAAATTTTGAGGATATAGAGATGACAATATTACCAGGTTCAGCCAAAACTAGCTATAGAATCAGCTGTGGTCAATATACACAAGTCTTTCTGCAACAATAGCAATCTCTGCCAATGAATCACTCATATAAACCAAGAAGTTACTGAATTAGTTCAGAAATAGATCTATTAAAGCCAAATAATTATTCTACCTCTTTTCCTCAGTAAACTCACCCATTCTATTACCAATATTAACTCGCTCTCTTGACAGACAGACAGGGGCATGTGCTGCACTCTTGTCATTTCAGAATGAAAAAGAATCAATCTCAACACCCTGTGCATACAAAAAGAATGAAATCCTGTAATGCAAAGCTACTTTCTCATGCCACATAAGGGCACTCATTTCCCTCAACTTATGATCCATAGTAATATTCATCAGGATAAAAGAATTTATACTGGTAAAGAAAAGCTTCTCCAAAACTAAACGGTATTATAAAAGGTCAGCAATAAAATAATACAGCAAGAAATAACAGATTTTTCCCTTGTAACTTGACTGCAGTAAGTACAGTGGAAAATGGACCTAAGATCTGAATGCCTGATGCAAGGCAAAGGCATCAATGACTAATGCATTATAGATACTCCATTAAAAATTCTATCTGTGTGAAGATTGCTCTTGTAATGTCACCAAGGTCAGCTGCATATATTAGGACTTGCTACATAAGTGCCAGTTTCTAATTTTACTGCTTCCTAGGGGCTACTCATACATTCATGTCCAGGTTTTCCAAACTCATAAAAGAAAACACACATAACTGATTTCAGTTTCCTCCCTCCAACATTCACTTTCAAACCTACAGGATTTGTAGGGCAATAAAGGCTATTTCATTGGAAAGAACACCATTATAATTCGATTAAAGCAAGAGCTTGCAACAGGTCTGTGGAAGTACAGTCCCTATGTTCCACCTCCAAGAATCCAGGCCAGGCCACCTTTACCTGGTACTTTGATAAAAATGCCCCAAAATAAAAAAAAAATAGAGATCTCCAACACTCAAGACAGCACTCAAATCCCAAAACTATGGGGGCAGCACTTGTGGTTCGGGCCATCACAGGCTGACATGTATAGAGACATTATTTAAGTATTTATTATCTGGATTCTCATACACAGCCTTCACCACGCTGGACACTGATACCTACTTTTAATAGTAATTCTCCTTGACTCCTAATTACATCTGTTTTCAACAGTTTTAATGCATCTGCAAAACATTTCCATGATTTGTGCTCCCTGGTGCATCCCTGTGTTACCACCTGCACAGGTGTGAGGAAGAGATGAGGAAGCAGTCTGCTTCTCTCCAGCTTGGCTGAGCAATGCTATCACACAAAATGAGGCTGCAGGTAACAAATCTTCAGGTTTCAAGTCTCTCGCCCTGGGAACAGAACACAAGTGGCTACACTCAGGTAGTAAAGGCTGCAGAGCACAGGGAGTGACTCTGTTTCAAGGAACACTACTGATTTGTTCTTTGTCTCTTCCTGGCACCTGAAGAATGTCATCAGATCAAAATGAAAGTGAGTGAACAGTAAAGATGTAATCTGGACCTGCAATTTAGCCAGTTTCCATGGCAATAACATCAAAAAAGAAAGAAACAGATTCTTTGAGGTTTAGCAACCCAAAAATGATGTTGAATAGCCTGTGCTGTCATCCTGACTGGAAAATTAAAGCTAATCTGTTTGTGATGAACAGCCATTGCGTACGACATTCCCTGATCATATGGATGAGCACCATAGTTACGCTTGTTCTCCTGTGGCCTCTCCTCAGTGGGGATTTTGAAATGCCACTGGACCTCAGCAGAAAAGCAGCTTTTTTCAACTAGTTCATGAGTTCCTCCTCCAGACCATTCTTCATGAGGAAAAGGACTAGGTGCTCTTCTTTTTTCTTTCTTACTTCATAAAAGAAGACTGCAATGGCTTGACTTCCATTCACCCAGAGACAGAGGCAGAGAAGGTTAAGTCACAGACCCTGAGGACAAGTGCATGGCCTAGGAGTCAGCAGGCAGGCTGAGGTGCTCCCACTCTGGACATTTCAGAGAGCACAAATTGCTCGAGGTTCCCCTAAATGGATTCAAAGGATTTTGGCACAGGTCCATGTAGAAGAGATGAAAAACATTTTAGTTGAACATTTTTATGGGGAAAAGAGAGGAGCATTAGACCGAGCAGGTAAAAGCAGTGCTCCCTAGCAGTCTCCAGTCCTGCAGACTCCTCCCAGGGATGAAGGGAGTGACACAGGCATGGCAAGGATCCTGGAAACTCACAGAGCAGCACAGTCAGGGCTAAGCCAGATCAGTCCGTTTCCCCCAGCCAGACAGACGGACACTATTTTAATCAGAACTACCCAACATTGTTTCAGAGCTGGGTGCTGTGTCAGTCTCCCACATAGTGGCAAACAGTAGCCCTGTGTCATGGTCCATCCCCCTTGGACATGTTCAGTGCACAACAGCTGACTGTTGTGTCTGAAGGATAAAAAGCTGTATCACTAAATAACAGATTGTTCTAAAGCAGCACAAAGGGAATGAGGGCTCTTAGATGTTGCACTAAGAAGACAAGGTACAAATGTTATTACCTCTCTTTCAACTGATCTGCTTTCACTCTCTTCCTTCAGATAAGCATCTCAATAACCTATTTTTTCTCAAATTTAGGACAGTACTAATGCTGGTGCTGTTTTAGCACTAACTACTCAAGAAGCAGCAGATAATTTTGACACATCATCTTTTAATAACCTGAAGAAAGAAACCAACAAGAGGAAGAGGCCCAGATGACATATGTTTACTGAAGTTAACAACAACTGAATGTTGTTATTTCTTCTGAACTCAAGTCCAAGTCCAAAGCATTAGGAAGATTTTCAGAGCACAGTTCTAAAAGGACAGAGAGCTGTTACAAAATCTAAGGTGGGAGGAATTTGAACAGAAGCATTCCCTTTTCTGTAGCATTGTTATTATTACCATGGAAAAACAGGCACTGCCATATGTTACAATGCTCTGTGTAACCTTACCTCCAGAAGATTTTATTCTGATTGCATAATGTCAATTATGTAGATTAAAAATGTGGAAAAGACTAAAATAAACTACAAATAAAATAAAACACTTGAAACCTTTTGGAAAATTCCCAACATCAGAATGCATTAATGTTCCACCTCCAAGAATCCAAAACTGTCTGGAATCCATGAGAACTCTTCAGCTGATTTAAGCAGCTTTGGGTCTGGCCTTAGCAGTAGTGTATGAAACACGTACAGCATCAGTTCCAATACATATCCTTAGTAATCTGCCATCAAAAAGTGATATTTATTATCTGTAATCACCACCATATCGCAACAGAACTTGGCTCTGGGTACGTGCCCCAATCCAACACTGTTCATGTGCAACATACTGACAGCTTAGTTGTGATTCTGCTTCCCTGCAGCCAAAATCAAATCCTGCCTCATCTGTTGCTGATGCTGCAGAACATGTGTTCTGCATGATTTCTTTTCTCCCCCAACTCCCCTTTCCCAGGTCAAGAGCAGCCAGGCCTGAAAATCCATGTTTCTGAAAAAAAGGCTCCTCGCAGGAAAAGCAGCAAAGTCTGCTTTCCCAGGGGCTTCTTGCAGGGCAGAATCCTCTTTCCAGCATTGCAAATCACACCTTCAAGCAGAACTGGAGGAAAGCAAACACCATATTCTGGCATCTCCTGTCACCAAGAGCTGTTGTGCTCTCCAGACCAGGAGAAAACTGCACTGACAGTGTACTGAGACCCGAGGTATCTCCTGAACTGAGATACCCATGTGTGTCCCTGATGAAACACCATTAGAGCTGACAGGCCCCAAACCAAGCATCTCCCCTTGCAGCGACAGCAGTGTCCTAGAATGACCCTTTGTATGGGAAACAGCAATGTCCTCCTAACCCTACAATTCTGTGACAGACTGTGCCATGACTCCACAGATTAGGCTGTGCCACAGTTTTCCAGGGATCAAAGGCCAATCCACTAAGCAGAGCATAGACTGTTACCAAACTGAAGCAAAGAGACCAGAAATGAAGGTGGGACTCCCCCGGAGCATATGGACTCACCTATCCTGTAGGAAGTCTCAAGGCACCTTTGCTTACTGGAGTAGTATTTCTAAAAGGATGTGACTGTGACTAGCCTCATTCTCCCTATCTGTTGTAGGAGGGAATCTTTATGCTGCAGGAGGCGTTTATACAATCTTCAGGCACCTAAATGAAGGGCTCCACCAGTGAAACATTACCGTGGGCTCTTTCCACACAAACACAAAGGCAGGAGATTGCTCCGTGCAGCAGCTCCAAACACCCAACTTAGACTCCAGTTGTGAATAGGTATTAGAGCTGGTTTGTATCTTTACTGTTCACTCTCCCTTTGATATGCTGAGAAATAGATAAGGAAGCAATCAGCTGCTACTTGCAGCCTGCAGGCTTCAGTCTGCTTCATGCTTTCTTTTCTTCTAACTTCAAATGCAACTAGCAAAAGAAGCGAATTAGGAAAAATGAGCTAAACAACAAGCCCAAACCTGCAGAGAACACAATTCTGGCTTCTGACTTTGATGTTTAAAATTACAATTTTAACCCTGGATTACAATTTCCAAAAGATTCAGAATTGCTTACATTAGGAACTCTGCACCTTCATACTGATGGCACATCGGAAAACATGTTACACCCAAGTCATACAACCTTGAAAAATACTGGTCACAACATCTGTGAGATAAGAGACCTCTTTGAAAATCACCAACAGAATAAAATGCTAAAATGTGCATGAATTATTTTTTTCAATATGATACCAAATATTGTCAGCAATTTGCAATCCAGTAGTATTTGTAGCTCCAATGTGTAATCTATCATGTATCTAGACCAATTTTTTTTTCAATGTCTGAATACTGCCAGAATTAATTTAAGGCTGCATAATTATTTAGCTACTTTAAAGAGTTCTACCTAGTTTCTTGTGTCACTTTCTCCAAAGCTACTAACTTGCTTCTGATTAAATAGAAAAATCTGAACTAAGAAACCGTTGATGAGAAATTATTGTAGATGTTTAAATATATGTGTGTACAGATAAGCTATTTGTTTTTATTAATTTCACTCTACATTTTTATAATTTTAATTTTCTCCGCTGTGATTTTCACTTGCTGATATTTTTGTACATTTGAAGTGTGTCTCCACAACAAACTATACAAAAATCCAGGAGATTCAAAGCTACTAGTCAGAGATGGAAAAGTACCACTTGCCTCAAAGGATGGTTTGCATCTAAGCCACTATTCTGCTGCCATTTGTGCTCTGTTTTGCAGATCTGTTCCACTTTGAAAGGATTGGCAAAAAGAAAATACCTTCCTTGTGCTGCTTGTTTTCTGAAGCACACTATAAGCAAGATGGCAATCAGCAGTGGGGCAGGATTTGTGCCTCTCACTTGTGCTCCTACAGCAAAGTCTGCTCTGACTTCTCTGAGCACTCCTGTGTTCAGAGCTGGGCTGCTACTGCTAATCATAAAATAAAATGCCTTAATGCATGCAGAGAACAAGGAGCTTGGCACCACTGCTGGAGCACAGCCCGAAGGTTTTGCTTGGGTTTGCATTTACACTTCCAAGCAGGCTGACACCTCTGACTTCCAGTCTTCATCAATAAAAAGAGCAACTCTGACCTCCCTGAGAGCACAGCACTATCTTTTAGCTGCCTGGCAACCATAAGAGCCCTTTTCAGAATGCCATGAGTTTAAAACACTTTATTTTTTTTAAGGTATAGTTATGAAAATATCATGGACAAATAATATTTAAAACACGTGTATTTCAAAATTCTTCTTGAATCAAGGCTATGCTGCAGAATGGATTTAATAGTTTTCAAAAACCATTTGATTTTTAAATCAGGGTGAACAATTCTGGCAAGCCTGCAATGATAAGGATGTACTGCAGGACCAATTGATTCCTATTTCACAGAATTCTACTAATTAAATCAGAAATTTAATTCATCCTATCTGCTGAATTTATTTGCTATATTTGAAGTCTTTCCTTTGGTTCAGGTCTGCATTACAGATCTCCTGGCAATATCATACTCACACTTTATATTCTATAGCTAAAGAAATCTTAGTCTGCAAATTTATGCTGGTTTACCAGGAAGGTCGCTGTGGGCAGCTGGATCTGTGAGGACAGAAGGTCAAACAGAACTGACACAGATTTACTCTGAGTGCCAGATACCAAAATGGTCATTTTGAAAGTGCAGTAAAAAAAAACTAGGTTCAGGGACAAGGCACAAGTTGCTTTATTCCCTTAGCAAACCTTGAAAATTCTTTTTTGAAACACTATTTTTGTCTTGGTTTTTATACCAAGAGTAAGTCTTTGCAGCAAAACAGAACTCAAATGATCACAAATATAAAGAAAGAACTTGGCAGAAATTTTATGCGCTATCAGCTCATGCAAATGCTTGAAAGGAACTTCAGTACTCGCATTAGGAGTCTTTGATCCAGACTCCATGGATATGCATACAAGGAAAGCTTTCTAATAAACTTCAAGGGACTTTGAATACAATTGCACAAAAGACAAAATCATATTTAATAGTCAAATCTAGGAAAGGCAATCCATAACCTTTCAGAGGACTCAAAGAGGTAACATGAAGGTTGGAACCTACAACTTTTAGTCTGGTATTATTCAGCTGAAGAAGATGGTGAAAGATTTCAGCAAATTTTCCATTTTGTTTTGGTACTAAAATCCAGTAACTACTAGCTGGAAGAAGAGCTGGTGTTTTCCTTCCTTTATACAATTTATTTTGTGGAAGAAAAAGCAAAATTGTTACAAAAGAGATGAGATTTTGCTACAGTAAGGGCTGAAACAAGAACTCACTGTATGAGAGTTATCAAAAATTTTTCACATAACCAGTCAAAATGTCAAAAGTTCCCTTGACCCAATGATCTGACTTTCAAGAGACAAGCTCAGAAATTATTTTCTGAGTTTGAACTATTAAAGTAAATAAGTACATCTGAAATTTATGAATCAAAATCATTTTTAAATGGCAAACCATTTATTTTCATAGGTTCTGCTTATGGAAAATTTTATATGGCATACTTAGACTGTTTCAAAACTCCTTGGGGAAAAACACAACAAAAAAAACCAAAACAAAACAAAAAAATAGCAATATCTCCCCAGTGGCAGCAATTTCCACTTTACATATTTGAAGGGATATCCTAAAAATTGCATTACTGGAATAGTTACTCATTTAATAATTTTATTTTATCAGATAAAACATGAAATTGTGAATGGAAATTTCCTAAGGTCTTTTTAATAGGCTAGAGAAGGAGAAAACATTAATATGCACAAACTGTACCAGTTTAACTATATTAAAGAGTTTAAAATGGGAGGTGATCTTACACAATTTAATTAAATTAAGATGAAATTCAGTGCAAGAGATCTGTTTAAGCTGAGCTGGTCTTTGCAAGTAAGTTACTTTGTTTTAAGAGGATTAGTATTTTAGTCCCTAGAATCATCTGATTGTCTGACTAAATATATTATGATATGCCTGTAAATAACTAAAGAGAACTAAGTATAAATGGGCTGCTAACCTAAATGGTTAAGTGGGGCTTTATACATTAATATTATTTTCTTCTGGATGCAGCTGGGGCTCAGGTTTCCAAGGCATTTTACGAAGCACCCTGGGAATGGCAATCTTTCCTTCTCCTTTGATTTATAGCATGGAGATGCTTGCTAATGAGAAAAATAATCAAAGATCTGGAGGACTGAACTCTATCAATCCTTTAGGAAGGAAAGCATGAAAATCCTTAATGATGCCAGAGGCTCACATGCTAAAAGGATTGCAGATGATTCTAATTAATATGGACCATTCAGACTTTGTAACTGGCACGCACCGAAAAACACTCCCTGCTTTCTAGGTCAGATATACAGACACTTGAAAGCAGCTGCCAAATATCAGTCCCTAAGGTGTCTACTTCTGTTTATGGGCTAAAAAAATCCAACAAAAAAAATAACCAAACTGGCAGGGAGAGGCTTTAGATATCTAGGGCTAAATATTCATTGAATGTAAAGGAGAAGGATTGTAGTTCTTCTTTTGCAGGGAGAAATGGAGGGAAAACAATGTAAGAAATCTGCCCTCCCTCAGCCTTGCATCCTAACCTGTGCAGGGCAAGCTGTGATGTGCAAACAGCCCAACAGCCACCCACTGCTACCCTGTAAACAGCCTGATGTGGGGAAGTGTGAGAGTTCAGCAGAGTTCCCAGGCCAAAGCCAGCAGAGACAGCCAGGGTTCCCCCTGGCAAGGGGAGGATGCTGACACTGTCACTGTTCACAGAAGCCATCACTATTCAGCTCAGGAAGGCTTAAGGCACGATTTGGCCTCTAAGTCTGCTGGAAACTGTAAAATGAAACGTGTGCCAAGCCATCCTGACAATGGAGTTGCGGTAAATTAAATGGGAAAAAATGTAACAGCTGGGTGTTATTAATTTCTGTCCTACCATGTAATGGTGCACACCCCATACCAAGCCCAAAGCCACCAAAACAGAGTGGCAACACAGTGTCCCAGAGGGCATGCCATTTATCTCCAGTCACCAAGTAGAAAACTTCTCTTGACTCTGCACTGTGAAAAACTGCACAACAGTCCCTAGGGTTACGATCCTTCTTTGTCTGAATAAAACACCATGCAAGCAAAGTTTGCCATGAAGCAGTTATTTTCCTTCAGTCTTTCCTGTAGTCTTCACATTGTTCTGTACTTCCCTTTGGCTCAGCCCATTTATGAAATAAGTATGCCACTAAAGCAGCCATTTAGAAAGCATTTTGTACATATAAATTGATCTTACAGAAAAGCACCATAAAGGAAATAATCCACTACAAATAATGGTTACAGCTGCTGCTCCTGAGGCAATACATCACAGGCCCACTTGTCCTGGAACAAGTGAAGAAGGATGCCTGTCATTTCTGAATGTGGGAACACAATGAAATGCTGGTAATGCAAAGCTGAGTGGCAGTGATGAAACAGCATCACTGCACAGAACCTGTCAAATGCATTTACTTAATGATAAAGTAGCTGAGCCCGAGGAAATGTGGTTCTGCTGGCAGTGGTTTTAGCAGATCTTTTAGAAACAGGGTTTTGCTAATGTCTGTGAGAGATGTTTTCTGCAGCTAAAGAGAAGATAGGAAATATGCTGTATGGACTATTAAAGGTCATCTACTACAATAATCCTACATTCCTGTACAAGTGAAATTGAGACCAGAATCTACCCTTTGCCTTCTTTATCTATCTAATTAAACAGCAAAGTAGACACTTAAAAGGGAGAAGGGCATTCTGATACCCTTTCTTCAGCTTGTTAATGTGTTATATTACTGTTCTAACTAAGAAGCTATTTGAAAACTAAAGCTGAGTTGCCAAGTATGATTTTTCAGGAGAAAAAGGACACAGCTCAAACACTTTGATGGTGTGTAGATGTGCTGATGAGAGACCATAGAACAAAAAGTATCTTTCTGATTTTAAATATTATGTAGTAAGAATACACTGGAGTAGCGATAACCTTTTTTTTTTACTTTCAGAGAGCAAGATTAAATACAAAATCCAAAATAATTACATTCTTTGACTCATATGGTGCCCAGATTCTCCAGAGCTATCTCTTTCCTTTTGATTGTGTATCTGAAAAGCATGAAATGTTTGTGTTTGACAGTCAGAAAAGAAGCAATGTGAGATTAACACAAGACTGCTCTGTGTGTGTTTAGATGCTGCAAAATAAATCAGAATACCTATTATTTATACAAAAATGAGTAAACAATATGCTGCAGAGAAAAAGGACTGGAATCATATCTGTTTCTTCCTGCACCAGGCCAATACAATCTGGGAGTGAACATCAACACAGAGAAAGAAAATATACCCTAGTGTATTTCTTTTTACAACAAAATGGCTCAAAGCGGCCATGGTAGATGGAAGGAACAGGATCACATCTGATGAAAACATGCACAAATGCAGACTTATACTGTCAGCAAACTTCAAAACAGAACGAGACAGAAGAAGACATGCTCTCAACTCTCTATCAGTGAGGACATCCAACCTGATGTGACAGCTGCTACAATATTCCCTGGAATACAACTGGGAACATTCAGAGGTCACAGTGACTGCAAGATGAACTGATGTAGTGGACAAAAAAATCATGCCACGAGCCAAAGCCAAAGGCCATACTGCTCCTTAGAGAAAAGTGCTCCAGCATTGAAGACAGCTGTTCTATTTCTAGGATTGTTCATTTAACATATTTTATGCAGAATTAAAAAACTAGTGATTATGAGATAATCAGGATTCCAGAGTGATCTAACTTCTCCAGCATTTTACTGCTAAAAAATCTCTTTGAGTAATCCAGTTTCCTTTTGTTTTTTGTTTTCTTTGCTACCTAATGCAATGCTCAAGCTCATTCTCACAGGAACTTTCATTAAATATTTAGAGCTTCTTCCAAAGAAGGGCTAACCCTGCTTTACTGCAAGTACGCTTTGTACACTGAAGGAAGTGAATCAATTTCAGTGCATAAAACTTATCTCAAAACCTGTGATATCAAAGGAACAACAACAAAAATCAGGTAGGAGCCATTTAAACCAAATATTACATTGTAGCCTAATCCAAATAAGAACAATAATTACAGAATGAGTAGCTGTAGCCAAACAAATCCACAGCACAGTCCAATGGGCTATGAGAGAAATAGCACAAAATAATCCGGATTACATTATTTTAGCAGATAAAGCACCATTTTGAAATAGCCATCTTCTGAAAGAAGCCACTAGAAGATTAATAGCTTTGTCTTTATGTGAGCCCACAAAACAATCAGGTACCTAAACTTATGCACAGCAAAATACACAAGTTAGAAAGCAAAAGAGCACAGATAAAATTCTTGCAGAAAGAAGGGCAACCATTAACCTTTACACATCCAAGACAGCTGAGCCTGGTGCAATTCACTGAGCAGATGGAAGGCAGGAAACCTTACACCCAGTCTAATGGGATTCTCATGTTCCCCAATGCACAGCAGGAAGTGCTGCACACATGGGACTCCACTGGACACACACACACACACACAATTCACAATAAATGAGATGCTACTGTGCAAACCTACTACCGTAGGATAGTGAAAATAGCTGGGAACATCCTACACGTTCCCAGGAACACATAGGAGCAGTGAAGCATACAGGGCAAAATGGGCCACAGAGATAAATCACACTTTGGTCCCCAAATGGAGCTCCTGGCAGCATGCCCCATGCCAGGTGAGCACAGGACTCCCTGTTGGTAACACAGGCACACACACCAGTGCAGGCTGGTGTGAGCCCTGAAAACTACCCAGCCACAGCAGCACCTCCTCCCAGCACAGAGCTGTTTCTGCTGCCTTATGCTGGGTTGGCATGCAAAGTGCAGATGGACCCTACCTGAGCCAGGATAGGAGGTCTCTCCAGAGAGCTGCTCAGCCCACAAAACCTTACCCTGCACTGCCTGCCCCTGAGGCACTGTACAAGGATTGTCCTTGTGCTCTTCCTCGCACGACACAAACCCAAAATTCATGGCTGTCAGTGCTGCAAAGACGAGATTTACAAATGCCTAAGGTATGCTGAGTAGCAGAATGTACCTCTCCATGGGCACATTTCATGGTGCCTCAATTATATTAGTTAGTGTCCTCTCTAGCATACTAGGGTAGCAAAAGTTCAGAGTATCCATAAGGGAGATGCATACAGTTATTACAAAGGAGTTTTATATTAATAGAGACAAATTTGTGTTTCACACTGTGCTACAGCATAGGACCTCTCAGCAAATGCCTTTACCTCAGCCCTTTTCTTCACAGGCATTCAAATCTCCACTGAAGTTGTGCATGTCTGTGCATTTATAAGATGAACATCAGCAAGAGAACACATCAAAATGCTTACAAAATATTTAACAAACCAAAACACTTATCCTGAAAGAGCCAAGCATACTCTATTCCAAGGAGAATCTCCATTCAATCCTGCAACACTGTCTTATGAAAAATGAGTAATGTCTGAATACATCATATAAGAAAGCTCTGTGAAATGATCCATCTATTCAGAGATGGATATCTGCTCAGGCTCTGTAATTTTTCCATCCTCTCTGTATAGCACAAGCAACACAGGCATCAAAAAAAGCAAAGTGGGATGTACAAAGCAATGTGGAGACAGGTAAGTTGCTCTCTGAGCAACAACTGGGCTCCAATGAATTGTTCAGTGTAGCCTGGTAACTAAGAGCAGCACCAGAATCAAAGTGTAACACACCTCTGTGTACCCAGAAATGATCCCCAAGACCACAAAAACAGATACAAAATGTGGCTCTCCTGTCCAACTGAAATCGTTCAGCCAGCAGTTTCTAGAACAGCTATCGATCTAACATCTGCTTATTCTTACAGTCGCTGTCATGGCTCAGGGGGAAGCTGGAATGCTGCTCAAACCTAATATTTTCCCAAGTGACAAATAGCAAAATGGTACTAGAGATTAAGCAGTAAAAAAAATCCCATAGAAACTTGGGATGAGTAAGACAGAAATGGTTCCACAATTCAGTGCTATTACAAAGTCCACCCCATTTCTTCTCCTAATACAGTGAATGGCATCAGAGAAAAGATAACAGTGCTCTGGCTGTTGTGCTGGAGATAATGGACAATGGTCCTGAGGATAGCAGCACTACTGGTCTGTAGGTCCCATGGCAGAAGTGACTACTGTGACCATGCAGCTTTTCTTCCTGTGTAACAAAAGGGCTGTACAGCTTTATGAATGAGTTATTGTTTGACCTATTATCTGCCTGTTTGCCACACACATTATCCTGGACAAGCAACAACCAGTGATAGAAGATCCCACACAGTCTTTAGGTAAATTTGTCTCACTATTGAATTTTTTTCTGCTTTATATTTCTCCAACTTCAATACCAAACACTTTGCTGCTTCCACCTTTTCAGCTGGAGGAGCCTGTTTTTTCCTTTGTAGATATTACACTTGGTGAGCAAGTTGCCAGTCAGTTTTCATCTTGCAAAGTAAGACTGAGATCTGTGGTTCCAGGACTACAATTACTTAAAAATGTTCAAATTCTCCAGTTTATAAATTTTCTTTCCTGAAAAGCAGATGTCATAAACCTGTGTAAACCTGGCTGAATTATATTCACTTTTATATAAGGCATCACATATGCTTGCTGATCAAAGCATATCTCAAATATACTTGGTGATAATGGGACCAACAGATTAAGTCTGTGAATTACCAGAAGTACCAACAACTCTAAGAAATATGAGCATGCCCTAGTTCTGTACCAGAATCTGGTCCCTCTCATGGGAACTTATGACGATCTCCTGCATTCCTCAAAGCTTCAATAGAGCCTCTCTCCTGTAACAAGCCAAAATCTGTGACTTCACAGCTTTTATTTTTTTTTTTTTTTAATATCCATCATCTTCCTCTGGGGAACACTTCAGCAATGAGTAACCAGACTGCTTGCAGGATTTCTGCCAGGCTGTGTGAGCCTGTCATTCCTGCAGCAGCAACAATGGACAAGCTGTGATCACTGAGACTGGGGCATTAGCAGCTTTGAGACTAATCTGCTCTCCTCTAAAGCCTGAGCTCAGCCTAGAACAGAAAAGGGAAAGATCTAACAAGCGTGATGGCATGGCAGGGGATCCAGCAGAAGTGTCCCCTCTATCACAGAAAGTGAAACGGAAAAATAAATTAAATTGAAGCAGGATAACCTTGTTTATACAGATAACAGGGAATATATGCAGTAGTTAAAACAAGTTAGATGCATGGTCTGGGCACCTATCAGAGAAAACAGCTGAGGTGGTTTGATCCTATTTACCCATTGTGATGACAGTTCTACATCTTCCTCTCAGTATCTGACACTCTATCACACATGCAGGCCTGAGTGCACCTGTTCACACAAACACTGCCTGCAGTGCACATCTACCTGCACCCAGTGACATTAATTCCACTAACTGCCACTCAATACTATCCACTGGTTGCAGACATTCCCCAGGGCCTGGACCAGACATCATTTCCATTACAAACCAATCACTCCAGGAAAAGATCTGCAAGCAGCCTTCCTGGCACACAGCACAGCCCTTTCAATACCTGAGAATATGCCAAGCAAACTGGGACACTACAAGCAAGGTCTCAGGATTCCCACTGAATTTGTAGTACAGCCACAAGAAGCTGGAAAATGGATCCAAAGTGAAAGCCCAGAATGCAGAACATCATGAGCTCAGAAGGAGGGGACAAACTCCATTCTCCTCTGAAAGAACATGTGGTCATGTGCTCTCACTGCTTGTTGCTGATGGACAGCCAAACAGCTAGCGTGGGTAACAGCCAAATAAATTCTTCCAAGAGCCTTTTTTTAACCTTAGTAGTAAAAAAGTTACAGCATTAAGGTTCAGAGGAAAAGCAGGAATTCAGAAGTCTTGTCAGAGCTTCACACAGGACTATGGTAAATAGGTTCATACTGAACAGCAGGCTGTACTTTGCTTTAAAAGGATTTTTGTTCTACTCAAAGCACTTTGACTTGCTGAAATCTACTGCATTTACTTATGAAGGCAGAATTACACTATTTTCTCTCTTTTAAACTGCTACATCTTACAAGCTAGGGCTTTTCACTTAGCAACCTCCACTTCTAGAGAGTAGACCTGGGAGCAGGGCTGAGCTGATTTAGTAGCAGCTGTGCATCACCCACATCACAAGGGAGAGTGTCTGCATCTGGCTGAAGGGGACACAACATACTCTCTGCTATGGAAGTGTGATTTTACTAAGCAGCAGGCTGGTGTGGCATGAAATCTGGTGCTCTGTTACATTACAGTCTATGTCTGGAGAGGCATTCTATGATGTCTACTGAGCACTGTTAACTACAGAGAGCAATCACTGCGCTTTCAAGCCATTAGCAGTCTTGGCTCACAGACTGGATGAGCTGGCAGCTCAGCCCTATGTTGAATTAGTGTGATACAAAAAGAGCTATTAGGATCTGTCTTTTACATTTCTCAAAACATACATTATAGCTGCTTGCACCTCTTCTTACTTGAACATACCCTTGTTTACAAGCAGCATCCTCACATTCTCCTTTCTTTTCTATTCCAGAGAAGGAATTCTTTTGGGATTGCCACTTCATTTTTTATTTCCCCAATGGAAACAAAAATAAGATTACTCTTGTTTCCATCCCTCACACACATTCCACTTTCCAACAAGAACAGAGCTGCTTCCCTTCCATTCTGCATGGAAACTCTCCAATATCCAGAATTTCCAAGGCAGAATTGCCAGTGGGTCCTGGGATGTTTCAGCCCGCTCCTGTGCAAGCTCTTCTCTGCCACTGTCAGTGGCACACACTGCAATGAGCAGTCACAGCAACCTGAGGCAACCTGGTGTTACACGAGGAGGAATGCCAAGGGGACTGGTTATGTGAACAGAGAGAACTCAGCATGAATAACAGGTTCTACCCCTGGGCACATCTCCCTTTTGTTTAGTGTATTTCCAAACAGCATGAGAGCTTCCTGTAGGCCATTTCAGAAGTATAAATTCAGCTCTTGCTTCCACTACAAGGTTTGGGGCTCAGAGTTAAAGATCCGTTTGTTGCATGCATTTATTTGCCTCACATCTAAGACCACTCTTGCTGGATGGTAGCACCCAGTGGACAATGCAGAAACAAACGTACACATTCAATACAGCATGTTCTTATTTACAGCAGAAAAGGAAAAAATGGGCGAGTAAGAGCAAAGTGAAAAAAACCTCACATTAATTCAAGTCTGTTAACTCTGTGTCTTACCTTCCTATGGGTCCCAGATCCCCTGAGTCCTGGCTGCCTGCGTCACTGGGTGTGCTCACTGATTTCGAAGAGGGAGACATAGGGGTTGGGACTAAATAATGAAAATAACAGGTATCCCATGTTAACACATGCAGCGACTGCACTGATGAAGAGCAGTGTCAGACAAATCAAAACCAATGGACCAAAATGATAGTGGATGGATGAGTAGGAGAGTTTGAAATGGTGAAAGCAAATAAGGAAGGAAAGAAAAAGAAAAGGAAGAGAGTCAAGTGAATTTTAAGTCTTCTGGAAGTGTTAAAACTGACATGTATCTAGACAGGACTGAAAGCCCAATGGGATTCTACAGCTAATCAATGAAGAAGATACCTGTGGAAATAAAATAGCACTTGTTTGCTTGAGTCTGGTTTGAAGTTGACTTGCAAAAGATTTTAAAGATATGAAGAAGTATCAGGGGCTTGTCTTGTCAAAATCTAAGTGAACTCTTCTGGTAAAGTCACGTAGGCAACAGAACAAGCATACTTTTCAAATTCTGAATTTAAATCAAAAGCCAGTGTCCATTAGATATGCTCTACGGCTGCAGTGTGGAAATGACATCAAAAATAAAAGCTAAATAAGGAAATCAGCTAAGTTAAAATCATTTCCCAAAGGTGCTGAGAAGACACAGTTTACTTGGTGATTGTTTTCTTAAGTAATGTAGGTCATATAAAATTTCCATTTTCGATGGGACATGATTTCAACACTCAAGGAAAAGTTTCCCTTGGTTTAGACACTATTTGCCCAAGCTCTTGAAATGATTTTCTCTTTGCCTTGCCAGGGCTTTTGAAGCATATTTCATGCAAAGGCAGTTTTGTTTCCTGAAACAGGAAAGGAAGTTCATAGCTCAAGGTCAGCCTGAGTTAAAGCTCTTCAGCAAAGAAATAATAAATAAAAGAGTAAAAATATCCTGATTTCTTTTAAAATGGTTTCTCAAAAATATTAAAAATTAAGAGATGGCTCCAGTCAAGATTTAAAGCAAGTATTCTTCAAAGCAGTCACATTGAATAAAACACAAAAAGAGAGGGTTTTTTTTAATGCAAAAGCAATGTTTCCATTTGGTTCAAATCATGTGCATTTCTTTTTATAGATTTAACAGAGTAAAACTTTAAAATACTTTGTTATGCCTTACAATGTATAATGACAGACCTGTCAAGAGATTCGGATTTTCCATATGGTCAAGCATTTAATGCAGATTCTCCCTAGAGACTGTCACAGAAATGACTGCAGCATGAAAAGTGAATTCATCTTTGTGACAGCCCTTTGGCAGGTTACAGGTATGTCTGGTTGTTTACATATTCCATATTCACAGTGAGACCTCTTAAATCCTCCTTTCTGTATTAATTGTGAGTGTATGCAAAGGGAACAAAAGAGAACAAAACACTATTTTTAACTAAAAGGAATCATCTTTCATGTGAATTTATGTGTTCCTTTGACAGTATCAAACATAAAAAAATACCTATGATAAAAACTGATAACTTGCAACATGAATATATGTGTTTGGTTAATAAAATCATAAGGACATATATACTCATTCTTACATAAAAATGAGTATTTTTAATGCTATATCTGATTTTATCTTGGACCTTACTTTTGTATCATGATATAATTTAATAAATATATTTTATTATACATAAAAATAGCCTAACCATTACTTGTCAGACAATTCTACTGAGAAGTAGGGTTTAAAAGCTTTAGTCACTCTACCATAACTTATAAAAATAGTAACTTTTTCTCAATGAATGTTGGTTGATGGAAGTAATTAATTTAAATTCCAATTCAGAATGTCACTATCTACTTGCATATGCACCCAGGCATCTGTATAAGGTGCTTTCCTAAACCAAAACTTCAACATTTTGTCAAATTTGAAGTTTCTTCTATATATTACTGGCAGGAATAACCAGGAGTAAAATCCTAGATTCAGTCACAATGAACTTAATGAAAAGGCTTGATAGCTTCAGGGAGGCCAAGGTTTCAGCTAAAACAGTGGGAGTGGTCCCAAATTTGAGGGAGAGGGAAGGGGAAGGGGAAGGGGAAGGGGAAGGGGAAGGGGAAGGGGAAGGGGAAGGGGAAGGGGAAGGGGAAGGGGAAGGGGAAGGGGAAGGGGAAGGGGAAGGGGAAGGAAAGAGGGGAAATGGAAGGAAATTTCTCACTTTAGGATCATTCAATAAATGAGGCAGATCTTAATCAAGGCAGTCCATACTCAGGTACTCTATGTGTTTTTAAACTGAAGCCTTCAGGTTCTAGAACTAAAACATAAAAACCAAAAAAGATGTCAAGCAGACAAAACAAGAGCAAAAATCTACAATAGTGTCTGTTGATAAGTGGTTTTCTATTTGTGATTTGTTTTTTTTATTTTGCTTCTCCAGTTTTTCCTAATTTTAAAAGAAACACAGTGGGAGTTCCCACATAACTATGCTCTTCCTTCCTTACAAATGCTTAATTTGAATTTTTGAAACAAAACTTGGGGCTAATGAAGTTAGCACTTATATTTTTGAGTGAGAAGAAAAAACAGTCCATCAGAAAAGAAATCACTGCTGGTATGCGAAACCAACCTGCATTATGTTCATAAAAAAATTCTTGAAGAAATGAAACAGATGTTTTTGGCAATGACAAGTACTCAAAATGCCATGAGCTTGTATACGTGAATGGTATGGCAGGCATTCAAACAGAAGAGTTCACTTCACTAATACAGCCAAAAATCAAAAAAGCCAAGCATGCTTTAGTAGAAAGAAAGCATTAGTTGTGGCAAGGCTGAATGCTTTTCAATGTGCTTCTCTTAAATACCTAGAGGTGGTTCTGGGGATATGCCAATGCTCTGTAACAAAGCTTCTGTCTCTCTTCTTTTACGGTCTAGATCAGAATCCTCCTGAGCTGGCTCCTTCTTCTGCTGTAGATCAGCCTGAGTTAAACCAGAAGAAAACAGAAAAGTTTATTTCATATATAATCAGCTCTAGCAACTATATGTGTGGTAATATTTGTATGCACTACTGCTTAGGTAAAATTTGAAATTCATTTTGATACTTTTAGGTAATTTATAACTTAGATAATTTATACTGTATATATCAGCAACAGTATTTTTTCCTTAAATGGATGGTAAAACTGGTTTTTGCAAGGATATATGCAGGAATTTTTACAGGACAACAATGGAAGTTTTCTGCCTTTCACTTAGTAGGTGCAACTTATTCAACTAACATAAAAGCTGACCATAAAACAAGTATCATTACCCTGAATAAAACTGGCCCTTTCCTACTTACTTCAGAATCAAGAAAAAAATTTCATTGCATTTCAGTGATGTAGCTTAAGGTCCTACATTTGCTCCCAAGCACTTGTTGGGAAAAGAAATACTGACTCATTAGCTTCAATATCCAAGAGGTGCAAAGGAAAGAACTGACATCTCTAAACCAGGACTTGGCAGCCCTTGGCCCACTAAAGGTCCACGAGACCCTTCCCTCTCTGCCTAGCTATCTCTACCTCCTTGGAGCTTCCACACATTAGCCTTCTCCCACGCTGATCTGTGGGAATCTAAGCACAGTAGGAGCACCTGCATTTGCCAGAATCCCACAATGAGGTTGCCCTTTCTGCTGAAATCTGAGTGTTGGAAAAGAGGACTTGTACAGTTCCTCAGACTGGTGTTGATCTTGGTTCAGGCACAACAGAAAACCTGGAAATTCAGACTGCTCATGTTCTCCAGTTCAGAGACAGGAAACCTTGATTTTATAGTCAAGGCCCAGCATATTCCTGTGCTCAGCTCTTCCTACGAACTATCTCACAGCTTGTAGGTTCGTAGACAGCTCCCCAGCACCAGTGTGAATGGCCAAGCACCTTTGTGAGTGTCAGCCTTCACTCCTGCACCACCTGGCACAACAGCACAACCCATTTACACAATTATGCATGGCAGCATAATTATCTGCAGATGTGGCTCTCGGGGCCAATGGAAAGTTTCAACCACCACAAGTTCTCCATGAGCATAGAGTCAGAGTCAGGGGATGAAGAGAAAGGACCTAAGAGTTCCCTCGAGCCATTAGCTTGGCCCCAGTCCCTCTAGTTCTTTAGTAATGAACCCTGAAAGCATTTCCATTTAAAGATCTGCTTATGGAGGACTTCCCCAGTGAGTCCGGGAGCCTCACCGGGGCGTGTGCTGTAACTGCACAAATGTGGCTCAAATGAAAAAAGATTAAAAAGACAGCCAAAACTGGAATGCTGATTTCTTGGATCACATCACATTTCCACAGTAATTCCATGAAATTCATGTACAATATTAAAGTGTCAGTTTAAAAGGAAACCAGTTATTAGTAAAGGATAACAGGTGCTTTAAACTATAGTAAGTGTTGACATTTGAAGGAAAGGAAGCATAATCACTTAATGCTTCTCTGACTTTGCATGAAAATGAATATCCACTCCCTGTCAATTCTCACCTCTATTCCACTAAGTGACTGAATAAAAAGAAGTACAAATCCCTTAATGATAAACCTAATGCATATTGTCAAGGACAAATAAACTAATATGTCAATCAAATTTTAACAGAACTGAAAGATGCACCCATGCCAGAAGATGAAAATGCAATTGCAATTATGTTTTACTTTACTGGAGAATAATAATTGTAAACCTGTTACCTTAGCTAGTAATCAAACTAGTCTTCAGAGTACAAAAATACATATTTAGATTGTAATGGCTTGAAAAAATGTGAGTCCTCTTTCTGTCTTTGCCCACTCTCCACTCCCTTTCCATTGAAGGAGAGCCCAGGAAAAAGCATTGTGGCAAATCAATTTTTCTTTCTCCATACACATGCACATCATGTTGTCTGAACTGTTGTCATTTGACAGTGCCGTGGTTTTAAAAGCAATTCCCTCACCCCAACATTCTTGACTAAAAATAAGCTTTTTGATTTTCAGGTTAGTCTGACGTGGGTTTGAGTATCTCATTCCACATGACAGATACCTTGGGGCATACAATACTGAGATGTCAAAACCTCAGCAAGCCCCTTTTGCAAGCATAAGCTATCTAAAAGGTGGCTTTGCAGATTTACCTCTTTTTTCTTCCTTTCTTCCTCCTTCCGTTTCTTTTCTTCTCTTATCTGAGCCAAACGTTGTTTTTTGCGCTCAAGTTCTGCTTTTAAATCGCTTTTGTCTGACATTTTGACTCTGCTGGAAACAAAAATAGGGAAATCAAGGTGAAAATTGAATGATTACTCTATTTACTGAAAAAAAAAAAGGATAGTTAATTATGTCAAAATGAGAGCTTCTAAAATTGCAACAGATATATTTCTGTATAAACACTGGTCCTTGGACTATATTGACATTGTAGGAAGTTGAATATTTTCTTTGCAATTTTCAAGAAACTAGACCAGAATATCACCAAATGTGGAATATATTTTCAGACTGCCTTTATTACAAAATTACCTTTGTGAAGCAAGCCTATTGCTGCTCAAAATAATGCTTTCAAAGTGAAGCTAAAATCTTTTGATTTCCATGGTCTTCAGCAGCTCTGCCAGAGTGTAGAGCTCAGATCCACAAATTGATTCCAAGTACCAGAATCAGAGCTGCCCCAAACAGCCCCGTACTTCCTAGACAAGTAATAATTTCACTTGCAAAAATGGAAACAGGAAAGTTTTTGCTTATGCAGGTGCTTTGCACAGCTGCCAAGCAGGATCCCCTGTCCCACCAACACAGTCCCACACAGACCATCAGCTCAGTCTCCGTGTCCTGATCACATTCACCCCTCCAGAGAGCACTCTCACCAAGCTCTGAGCTATCCTGCCCAGAAATCTCCTCCACCCTTTCCAGGGAAAGCTGGGCCATTCCCCAGGAAGCTGCAGACAAGGCTCAAAACCCCAGCAAATCAATGTTTCCCTTTAATGAAGCAGCACATTGCTCTGCCAACAGTCTCGTGTTCAGCTCATCTTTCCAAGAGGCAGGAGACATGCCTAACACTCCTGATTTGATGCCAACCACACAAACTTGGCAAAAACATTTCTTCTGAAATACTGAAGGACCTCTTCCACCATTTAAAACCACTTTTCTTTAGAATAGGGATGTGAAGCCACAAATACTCTTTGTCTTTTAAATCTCTGTCAGCCTATACTGATGCACATGAGCCTTGAAAATGAAGGGTAAGGAAATAAAAAGTCATTCTATACAGATATAGAGCCAGATCTTTAAAGAAAATATACCAATCTTTTTCTACAGTTGTAAAACCTCACCAGCGTTGCACAAATCCACAAATTAAGTCACGGATTATTTATTGATTTTCTAACATCATAATCATTATGAACTGTAATCTAACTGTATCAATACTGATTTTCTTATTAGGACTTTGTTTCAAGGACAGTTCTGACTAATATAGACATTCATGAAGAGAGTGAACTGTGCTTTTCCTGTTCACACATCACTGATCATATCCTCTGCTACAACTCCAGATCAATCAGATCAATGGCAGTGCCATGTACACGCAATGGAAGTCTATTGTTCACTTGATGCATGGGAAATTTGAATGTCAACTCTGTTAGCATAATGAGAACTCTACTCATATTACAGCCTGGATGGGAGGATGACCAGAGAGTAAAATTACCTGCTAAAAATTACATGGCATTTTTACCCATCATGAATTTCACTGCACACATCAGCTTCCTCCTCAAAATGATAAAAGCCTGATAGTTAGCCTGTGACATGGAGGATATTGCCAACAAAACACCACCTGCACATTAAGCACAATCTTGGCCCCAGATGCTCTGTTGTCTTTGCAAGCATTTCCCATAAAGGAAAGAACAGAATCACATTTGGAATCAGACAAGGAAACCATTTAATGAAAAGGAGAGGCATAAGAGCAGCTCAAGCTCCAGCTCACACTGACACAGATTCTGCACTTCAGCAGAGCTGCCCATGCTGGCAAGGCACCCTTTCAAGGCCAGGGGACTCTGGTTCCATCCACAACAGCTGCCAGCAAATGGTATAGGAAGGACAAATGGCAATGGAAGGACAGTTGCCAGCCAGTGGGACCACTGGATACACTGGCTGCATGTGGAGGATCACCATTTCTTTATTCCTCTATCACTCTAATCCATAACAGTATGCCTATCAACTAGACAAATCAAAACTGACAGAAGAAAAATTACATTTGCTATCAGGAAAAGTAAGCAGTAGCACCTTAAACAACATTAATCTGTGTGATCAGCTGACATCAGTGAGCTATTTTTTTACATGAGAAATGCCCAGAGAAAAAAGCCAAGCATTTTAACAGCAGTGCAGGTAATGTTTTGCCTACCAATCTGTTCAGGATTTCCGTGCCTCTTTTAGATATGGCTGAAATCCCATTTGAAGTCATTTTCCTAATCTGTTGCACACATTTGAATTCTGATTATGAAGTTACCCCTCAGAGCCCTTTGGATTGGATAGAGTTTTTTGCATCCTTTTAGTTCTGCAGTTTGGCAACAGAGAGAGAGCTGCTGTTTCCGTGCAAAAAATATGCAAATGCATTTTAAGGCTCCTGACAGAAACCCTGAGGGTTTGGCATCCCTTTCAAGCTGTTTGTCAGATATCAATGAATGGCTTTCTAAAAATTCATTCCCTTAATGCCAGGGAAGCTAACTAGCTTTTCCCCTGATTTGAGCATCAATGGTTTAGTGCCTGGCCCCTCTTTTACAATGCTCCAGTCAGGGCGATCAAATCCTATTATAACTTTGCTCTATTTTTAACAAAATAGAACTTACATACAACAAAGAGGATGTATTAAATTTCCTTCAAAGAATGTTGCCACAGCTCAGTTATAGACTTTCATCCTGAATATATTATATTCATGCCTGAGCCCACCAGACAGCTTACCAACCTGCAGACTGGCTATTTACAATTTTAGCACAAATTGAACACCAAGGGTGTGTAAACAAGGGTATGTAACCACCTTTCTTAGATGCCAGCAAGCTGGTAACAAGCAAGCAGGAAAATGTACTTATCACTCTGCTTGGCATGAACCACGGAGTTAACACTGTTCATTCCTGGGAGCAAATTTCTAGCAAGTGCCATTCTGAGCGCCAAAAGGCAGCCCACACCAAGAGAGATAAGGGCAAACAGTAAAAGAGATTTACTTTTAACATTCTCTTTGGTGCAGAATGACAGCCCAAGGCTTATGCACAACCTAATCTCCAGCCTGGGAGAATGCACTGGCCAGAGGAAACCCTAAGGAGCACATTTTGTACTGAAGCAATTAAATCCCCTGTGTGGGAGAAGGAACACAGAGGAATAAACACACTGAATGTTGAGTAAGTGTCATAGCAGGGCAACAGCCTGGGGCTCCCCTGTTCAAGGGAGATGCATATTCTTAGATCTTAGATCAATTTTTTACTTGTTTGGCTGAGTTTATTGTCTTGGTTTTAAAAGGAGAAAGAGTCCTCCCACTGCAGAAGAGCTTGCCACACATGCTAGCACAGGTTCTTGTTATCAGGACCTTGCACAGAGAGCACCTGCCTGAATACTTAGAGAAAATTCTCCTTCCTTTGAGATAGCTGGCTCCTCATGGCATGCCTTTTAATGAAACTGAGTGCTCCATTTCAAGATGTCAGTTTTCCTCATGAGGATTAAACATGCCCCTTAGGCTTGGAAACACAGTTAGTTCCACTTACACACCAGAGCCAGCGTGATGGCAGCTCCCCAGGCCTGTGCACGTGCAGCTCTGGCTGCCAGGGACGGCTTTCTGGGACTCCACCATCTTCTGGCTCAGCTCACAGCATCCTGGATGCCCACTGTGTACATGCGGAGCTATCCCTACCATCAGTACAGGTAAAATCAAAAGAGTCTGGGTATCCCAGGATGTGATTCCACTTTTCCTAAAGCAAATGCTTAAAATCAGCTAAGATCAAACATGCCCCAAAATCATCAATTCCTCTTTAATGATGATAAAGGGCCCTGGGTGATCTACATTAAGTTCTAGAAATCTCCATTGTAAATGCCTCAGACAGAGTGAGAAGAATCCTGTCCTTACAATGCTCCCAGAAGTTCCTTTTAGCTTGTCATTGTATGAAACAAGATATTTGAAAGACAATTTACATTAATCTTAAAATAATAATGGTGTTTGCACAAACTTTTCTGCCGTACACAACATATGCCAAACTACTCCACCAAGCTCACCCCATATGTAGTAACATCTCACAACCATCTCATTTGTGGTAGCAGTAAGAATGTAAATGTGCAAACAACAGCATTTTATCCTCAACTGGACTAAAAGCCATGCAAGTACTTTTAGAGGTTCAAGCCAGTTTTACTACAGCTTTGTAAGCTACAAGGTCTTTATCAATGATCAATAGCACAATATTTGAGCAGATATTTTTCTTATGTATTTTATTTTCTTCACCTAACAGTTACAGGTATCTAATAAGTTTTACTTGAATTTCAGTACCAATAAGTTACAATAATAAAACCAGAAAAACAGGTACAAAGAGTTGCAAGATGTGTACATAGACTAAATACAGGAAAAAATAAGCCCAAAATGACCAATGTATATAAAATTTTAAAAAAGACAATCACAACAGTGCACTTTTTAAGTAGAAAAAGTAAACAATATGTAAGATCTCCCTTTTTTTCCAGTCTGTTCTTTGTATTTGCTAGGATAGCTTTTTGCCTGCATGCTTTTGCCAAGCTCATCTAAAAAGCAACCTAAGTTTCCAAATCTGGTAGCACATAAAAAAGCCTACAGATTTTACTGCTTTTTGGTGTTTGCAGGAGTTTTACATGCTGTTCATTCAGTAGGCTGCACTAGAGTAGAAATTTTCCAAAAGGAGTAGAAATTTTGCCCTTCATGCGCCTTGAGGTCTTTCCTGGTTTGTGACTTCCTGTGTTGTCCTTTTTGTTATTATCTCTGTTGCAATTACCAAGGGGGTTCATTAAATACAGTTACATATGGCATTAGTCATCCTATATAACTAATTATAAATAATTGATTCATTAATTAACTCCTCTGAAATAAATAGGCAGCATCTATCATTTAGAGATGCTGTACATGCATTATTCATATGCCTTCATAAATAGCCAGCTCCTTTAATCCAAAACTGCAAAACATATTTGTGTAAAATGCAAAGGATTTTGCACAATAAAATATATTACTCAGTGGTTTTGGTTTTAAAGAATGGGTTTATAGAGTGGGAGTACTATTACTATTGAAACTCTGACATATGAAGTGTTCCACTGGAAAAAAAATTATTCATTTCTATAACGTACTGTAGTTATCTCTACTTGGTACAAATCAATATCTTTCCTACAGTCAGAAATATTATATATTTTTACAATAGAAAAAAATTCCCATGAGATTTACCTATGACTTCCACAACTGTAAAGTGTGCATGCAAAGTATGAAACTGTACAAAGCAGATAAACAGCTTTGGTCTGCAAGAAACCAGAGGGAGTTGCTACCCTACTATAAATGTATTCTAATGCATCACATTCATTTGAAAATAATGTTTGAAACACACTTCAGATGGGCAAGAGGGGCTAGAAGCATCTCAACAGCAATTTTTAAATAAACATGAGTGCCTCTATTCATCATGCATCAGAATTTGTACTTGACTTCAGTCGAATAACATAAATAATTTTGCTAAATGGGCATATCAATGTTTATGAAATCATAACAATGAGCAAATATTTGCAGCTGCAGAAACTCAGCATTTGCAGTATTTAAAGGAATCTCCTGTATGTGATGAATTCAGGAAAATGCTAAGTAAAATTGGAGAGACTAAGTATTTTTTCTACATAACCTTGAGGCAAAATAGTCAGGCTTTTTACACTGCATCTGTGTATTTATCTATAAATAAAAATGGTTGTCAAGTGTTACATTTCAGGGAATGTACCATTTTTATCCTTCAGCTTCTGAACACTTCGAGCAGATGGGCAAAGGTCTTGTACTTTGTTCTGTAAAGGTTTACAAATTACCAGCATCTAGAGATTTGGTTCTGTGCTTCTTCCTGGTTGCTATGCAACAGGTCAGCACATCTCTAGCCTATTTATTTGGCTGCTGACAGGGTATAAGATATGTACCCACAACTGCTCAGTTGCACATCCCTTACAATCTATTACCATTTAATCTTTTCACTCTTGTTCTTCCATAATGGCCCTACTACAAAAACTCAGTTTCAGCAGAATTGTAGGGTCTCCACAAAGCAGCACGTGAGCAGGACTCTACTACTGCCCATTCTTCCAACACCAGGAATAGTGCCAATGAAGCAACATCTTGTCATCCCTTCCTCTCATGCCCCTTTTTGAGACTCTCATGTCTTTTAAATTTACCATGATCTTTTCAATTCCAACATGATGCCTCAGGTTTTAACTTTCACTTTTTTTGATTCTGTGCTGCTTTAGTGCATAGTTCTGAGCTTCATATGGTGGTAAGCTTGATGGTAAGCTCTCTTCACAGGGTATGTAGACAAAACAATTCCTTCTTTATCTGGGGACCAAGGCAAAATGATCAGAATCTCAGGTCCAAGAGCATAAACAATGACAGAGTGAAGAGAAAAACAAGAAGGATGGGACTTCATAATCTAAAGCTATAATTAGACAATTAATTTCAATATGCAAATGGACCAGAACTTATGGAAATGTGAGACCCCATGACCCATCATCCATTTTGTGACCATTGTGGGTTGATCTTGGGTGTAGCCCTGGCTGGGCTCTTGTACTGCCCAAGGTGGATCTATTGTGGCCTCCTAAAAAATACCTACTTAATTCTTTAATTCCACCTAGGCTCTGTTGTAGGTCAGCCTTCACAAGGCACCAAAGAAACCTAGAGCCATGGAAGAGCCATCAGTGTTGAAGGGAAGAAGCTGCTGGCAACAGCTCCCTGGAGATGAGCAAGAACACACAACATTCCAGCAAGGAGCAGAATGAACTCAAGGACTCATACGAACATGTCCCTCTAGCAAAACTGCTGCACATCTTGCACCAAATATGCTCCCTTTATATTGAATTCCACAGAACCAACTGCACATATCACCTCAAAGAAAACGGAATTTTAAATAGGTCTTCCAAATGTCTTGGATTTTCTCTCAATAAGTATTAATGAGCACAGTTATATCTGCACAATGATCTCAGATGTGCTTCTGTGATATGGTCCTCAATGATGCAGCAGCCAATACCGATTTGTACTTCCCAGGGATCTGACTGAGGAATTGTGCCCCAGTTACAAAGAGCAGATGTTTTTAACAAAGCAACCACGACCATGCTTGACAACATTTAGATCTTGTAGAACAGAAGATTCCTAAGCATTCTTTGTCACTGCCCTCTCTATCAGCTTCTGTCTCTGTTATCTTTTACTGTTTGGCTGCAATAATACCCAGGATTCCATATGTGGCTCCGTATACGGCTGGGAATGGACATAACAAAATTCCAGTTTTTGTGACTCTACATTCCCCTCACATTAACTGGTCTCTCTCATTGCACCGTGTTATTTCCTGTGAATTTCCCAGCTTGCTCCAGAGAGGAACTGCAGGACGAACAGATAAGAGCAACCCTCCTAGAAGGACTGTGGGGTGCTGGTGGATGAGGGGCTGGACATGACCCAGCCATGAGCCCTCACAGCCCAGAAATCCAAACCAAACTGGGCTGCACCAAGAGCAGCATGGCCAGCAGGGTGAGGGAGGGGATTCTGCCCCTCTGCTGTGCTCCAGCGAGACCCCACCTGCAGGGCTGCATCCAGCTCTGGGCCCCGGTAAATTGGATACAAGGAAGGACATGGACCTGTTGAAGTGGGTCCAGATGAGGCCACCAAGTTGATTAGAGAGACCTCCTGTGAGGAAAGGCTGAGAGATTTGGATTTGTTCAGCCTCGAAAAGAGTGGACTTTGGGGTGACCTAATTGCAGTTTTCCAGTACCTGAAAGGAGCCTACAAGAAAGAGAAACTTTTTATAACTGCTGGAAGTGACAGGACAAAGGGAAAGAGGTTCAAACTGAAAAAGAGTAGGTTTAGATTGGCTATTAGGAAAAAAGCTTTTACTGTGAGTGTGGTGAGGCACTGGAACAGGTTGCCCAGAGGAGCTGTGGATGCACCATCCCTGGAAGTGTTTAAATGCCAGGCTGGATGGAGCTCTGAGTGAAAGGTGCCTCTATCCACTGAAGGGGCCTTTGAATTAGAAGATCTCAAAGGTCCCTTTCAACCCCAGCCACTCTATGATTCTGTGACCTCACAGGATAATTTAAAGGTGTTTTCTGACATTAAAAGAAAACCAAATGCAAGCTGTAAATGGGTAAGGTTTTAGAGATGGATAATATGAGAGAGGTAACAAGCTGCAGGTCACCTATCTAGAAAAATAAGAGCCTTGTATTTCATGTCTTTGATTTCAATTTCTTTTGTATGAATTTCTTATACAATGATAAGATGTCAATGATATCTACTTCTATCATTGATATGAACACTTCTTCAAAACCTATATAAAATATCTTGTTCATCATAACAGTACCAAAATGCCTCCCAGGGGTAAATTTAATGATTTACTAAAACCTAACATCAAATTTTTCTTCAGGTTGTCTGCTAGTCTCTCCTGAAGTGGACCAAAGACTCATTTTCTCCTTCCTGAAAACATTTCAGCCATTAAAACGTGTACTTTCATTCCACACTGGGGGGTAAAACTGACCCCTCTGACTTTTCCACCCTCCTCCTGAGATAACCCTAGTGGTACATGGCTGCAAAGTGATACTTAAAGCCATTTACCCAAACATGAAAAATGCATGATCTAGTGTCTGCTTCTTAACCCAGTTATGACAACTGCCAGAGAGACATCAAAGAACATTTCAGGGAATGTACCAAGCTATGCTGCCATCACACAGGTTTTGCTGGAAGACTTACCCAGATACCGTTTCTTTCTTCTAACAAAATATGCTTTGCTTCGCTTTGCTGCTGATGTCTGTAAGGATGTAACTAGGTTAAAAATATCACATATTGATTTCAGCTCTGAAATCAAGACAGCTAAAGATTTAGAAAGCAGGGAAGAGCCCTGGCTGTAAGAAATATACAGAAAGTTCTCAAAAAGTAGAACAAGCAACACTATCATTCTCTCTGTACTTCCCAGGGCTTATCTGGCAGTACTAACAAAGCAAGATGAATGCTCAGAGACTGCATCAGCCAAATATCCCTGTTGATGGACAAAAGAGAAAAAAGGTATGTCCAGATAACAGGGTAATGTGATAAATGCAGGTGCCTAACACCATAATGTAAAGGACATTTGCATTCTTCTAACGCAAAGAATGTGAATATGAGAGAGGATTAAGAATCAAGAAATCTACTCCTTCCATTTACATTTTCTGTGGTAAAAGCATTCCACCCAAATAGGAGAAACACGTTTTAAGGGTTGTTTCTTTGTTTGTTTGTGGTTTGTTTGGGGGGGAGGTTGGACATTTTTTGTCTTGAGAAGACTGAAACCCTCATTCCTAGGGTGACTGTTGGCTAATGAGTGAGAAGCACCAGAGGAATGGAGATTGCATTCTTAATCATCGAAGCTATTTTCTATTAATTTCTTTTCTGCAAAGATTCATTGGACCAGAAGAAGCAGATGCGAGAGAGAGCGAACATTAATCCCTAACAGAGGCCCCTGGGTTCTAGTCTTTGTTTCAGGGTTAGTTTATATTATACACAGTGACTGTTTAGTTTATAATACAATGCTGTATTTAGTATCTGGAGCCAAAGATTCCTGCTTCTTCCCGAGCATTTGAAGCAAGGTGATGAAGAGTCCTTTCTATTTCTCCCACATGCTCTGTTGCACTCAAAGAAACTTTAATATTTTAGACTTATATGAAGCAGCTTCAGCAGGAAAGACTGGAAAGGTACTTACTGCAGAAGACATACAGTTGCTGGTCAGAGCACAGAGGAAGGCAAATATATCTTTAAGCAAAAGTAAAAATTACCTAAGACTCCTTTAGTTTAGGTGAAGCCCATTAAAACCAGGAGCAGATGCTGTCAGCTGCAGCTCAGCATGGAGCACACAGTCTGCAGATGGGCTGGAGGAACTAGAGATGAACTAGATGGAGCAGCCTCAGAGAAACAGAGTGGACATATTGGCTGTTGAGTCTGGGAGCTCAAGGGTAAGAACACATCAGAAAAGGGCAAAAAATGCAAAAAAAGTGAGTTTTTAGAGATTTCCTGTGCTTCAGGAGCCAGGTGAGAGCCAAGCTGATTTTGAGGACAGAAATTTTACTTTCTGTTTCCATACCATTTTGTCAGTTTAGATCACAGAATCACAGAAATTCTAGGCTGGAAGAGACCTGTAAGATCATCGAGTCCAACCCATGTTCTAACACCTCAACTAGATCATGGCACCAAGTGCCACATCCAGTCTTTTTTTAAACTCTTCGAGGGTTGGTGACTCCACCACCTCCCTGGGTAGATGATCCCAGTATTTGACCACTCTCTCTGTAAAATACTTCCTCCTTAATTCTAGCCTGTATCTCCCTTGAGACTGTGTCCTCTTGTTCTGTCTGTTGTTGCCCGGAGAAAGAGACCGACCCCCAGCTCACCACAGCCACCCTTCAGGAAGTTGTAGAGAGTGATAAGGTCACCCCTGAGTCTCCTTTTCTCCAGGCTGAACAACCCCAGCTCCCTCAGTCGTTCTTCATATGGCTTGTGTTCCAAGCCCCTCACCAGCCTCTTTGCTCTCCTCTGGACACGCTCAAGCATCTCAACGTCCCTCCTAAACTGAGGGGCCCAGAACTGGACGCAATACTCCAGGTGAGGCCTCACCAGTGCCGAGTACAGGGGAAGAATGACCTCTCTGCTCCTGCTGGCCACACCGTTCCTGATACTGGCCAGGATGGCATTGGCCCTCTTGGCCACCTGGGCACACTGCTGGCTCATGTTCAGCCGACTGTCAACCAGCACCCCCAGGTCCCTTTCCACCTGAGCACTGTCCAGCCACACCGTCCCCAGCTTGTATCGTTGCAGGGGGTTATTGTGGCCAAAGTGCAAGACTCGGCACTTGGACTTATTGAAATTCATCCCATTAGATTCTGCCCATCCATCCAACCATTCCAAGTCCCTCTGCAAAGCCCTCTGTCCCTCTAAAAGATCAACACACGTTCCCAGCTTAGTGTCGTCTGCAAATTTGCTGATAAAAGACTCTAAACCCTCATCCGTGTCATCAATAAAAATATTAAACAGAACTGGCCCCAGCACAGACCCCTGAGGGACACCACTGGTGACTGGTCGCCAGCTGGATGCAGCACCATTCACCAGCACTCTCTGGGCCCGGCCATGCAGCCAGTTCTGAACCCAGCAAAGAGTGCTCCTGTCCAAGCCACGGGCTGCGAGTTTGTCTAGGAGTATGCTGTGGGAGACAGTGTCAAAGGCCTTGCTGAAATCCAAGTAAACAACATCTACAGCCTTCCCTGCATCCACTAGGCGGGCTACCTGGTCATAAAAGGTGACCAGGTTGGTCAAACATGATCTACCCCTCCTAAATCCATACTGGCTGGGTCTGATACCTTGGCCATCCTGTAAATTTTGCGTGACAGCGCATTATATAAACTGTTCCATTATTTTGCCAGGAACTGAGGTCAGGCTAACTGGTCTATAATTACCAGGATCCAGGTGTAGCTGAGCTTCCCAGGCAACATAAGAACTTCCAGTTTGGGGAATTCAAGTATGCATCCTATTGAGATTTGGACACATTAAGATGTGGACATGCTCTGCACTTCAGGCACAGCCTCCTACAGAGGCAATACTGGGTGCACATGAGCTCTTCTCTCCCTCCCCACACATATCTCTCAAATGCTCTGGCTTCCACTGAGAAGCTTGAAGATCTGCAAAGTGGGCTTCCTGAGAGTAAAAGCAAACAACTCTCTGTCCTAAACTGTGAGGCAATCACATCCCTGGAGCACACTGCAGGACACCTCCAGAAGCAAGCCCTAGTGCATGGCCCATTACACCAGGACCTTGGCTCCAGAATTTGAGACCAAGACATCAGTTAGAGACCATCAGTTCTCTTCAAATGGGGAAAGTGATATAGACAGTTTTGAAAAGTATATCAACATTTACTAGTGACAGTCAAAATACTGGACCACTGAAGGTCCACATGGCAGCTAGAAATTATCTATATCTGGCTATCAACCACATCAAACTGTTAAACTGTTAAACTACAGATCATTGCAGTATCAGAAGAGAGAACCAGAGAGAACCAAGGAGTAATTGGGTAATAGTTAAAGTTAATCCTTTAGCAAAAGTGGACATTACATTACATGAGAAAGCACAGCAGTCTTATTGACATATACACACATACACAGTACCTCAAGAAAAATAACAGAGAAAATGGGAGGCAACCAACTTTCATTATACTTACTCCTAATCCATAGCTTGATTTAGTGAAATCAGAAACTTTCTTGGGAAAAAAATAAATTTAATTAAACTTTACTGAATGAACACTGAGGAGGCATGATCTCCATTTAAAGACTTCAAAATCCCCACAAGTATTAACTAATATTGCTGCTACATTTTATTATAATTTTGTTCAAAAAGACTGATATGTTTGCCAATGTGGAAGTCTAGAGTTTTTTATTTCCCTGTCCCCGCAGTCACTGATAAGTAAACAATAAAACCCAATAAGTATTATGTATGTAAAGGCTGCTGTAAAAGGTGTGGACAGCACCAGTAGCAAGGCTGGAACACAGAATTTTTTCCATCTTAGCCCCTAACAAAGAGTAGAATTTACTGTCATCTTTTGAATTCTATGCTTTAAGCATATGGGAAAAATCTTAAGGCTCTTTAATTATAATTATCAGTCAAAGTACTGAATTTGCACAAGATGTTTTTAAAATATTTTCAGAGGCCCTTAAAGGTTGAGAAACTAGGCTTTCCTGCATTTTCTTTCTATTCAGCTTTCTGTGAAAAAGAAAATATTGTGAGAAATAAAGGGACAGTTTTCCCACGGGCTCTTTCAGTACAAAGAGAGAATGGCATCACTGTTTTTTTTATTTTGTCTCCAGTACAATACCCTCCTATCCCATCAGCACAATTTTTCTTGTATTATTATTACTACTGTGGAGATAGTGAAAGGCAAGAATACAACATTCACAGGCTTGCCAAGTGCAGCAGATTATGTACATGAATAGCTAACTGCACACTAGGGGGTATGATTTAGGTCACATTTCTTGTTTCATTCCAAAAGGTTATAGATTTTTAAGCCATTCATTGTTTAATGCACAACACAGTTTACAGTCATAAGCACATATAACCTGAACTATCTTTTCTCAGTTTTTTGCAGAAGTAATTTGTGTTCCTAGGCAATGAAGACTGGCAGAAGTTGATAGTGTGTAACAAAGTGCTATAAGCGTGTGACAAATCTCTATGAGCAGTTTGAGCAAGAAAGGACAAAGAATTAATTCATTTAGGGACAAGCTAAGATATGAAATAAATCAGAATTATGATACAAACCACCTTCTGGTTCAGCAATTGCTTAAAATGTAACTAGAAACAAACTGATTAAAGAAACAATGTCATATGACTTTGAATAGTGAGATTAATGAAAATAGCAAATCTTTTATATTACTTAAAGAGAAGATAAACATGTATTATGAAATAAGTCACATGAGTTTACATAGTCCCCCAACTTTGTGCTGTGAGAATCTGAGAAGAAATTCTTTCAAAAGCTCAGTGTCAGTGGAATAGCCTTTAAACGAGGACAAACAGGTTCAAATATAAGGAAACATTAGAGACCGCCTGGGTTGGTCTGCTGTTCTGTTGTTTTTTGTTTGGTTGGGTTTTTTTCCCTGTAACCCTGCTTTATTACATATTTTAATTTCTGGAAATATATAATAGCAATCATTTGAAATGTCTTTGCCCCAATTACCAAGTGACCTGGTAACCACTCTGATCCTAACAGTGCTGGCCTAATGTGCAAAACACGAAACAAGGGCATGCCTTGAATAGTAAGGATTTGATAAAACTCTCTCTGCCCTTTAAAAGCTAAGATCTGTTTTAATGGGTACAAAATGGAAGGGGTGAATAGTTTAAGGCAAGAGAAATCCATATTTTCCCAGCATGTGGTCTAAGATCTCAATGATTAACTTTCAATACTCACACGGCATAGTTTCAGTACTAACATAGCATAGCTTTCTCTCTCAAATTCAGCCTGAAAATATTAGAATCAAGGAAAGCTTGATATAAAGTGATATAAATAGATAAGAAATAGATCCTCTATTATACTTACTTATATTTAGTCATAGTAGGCAGTTTTGTGTCTTTGCCTTACAATAAATCCCCATTGTCTGAACACAAAACACACTGCATCTTTCTGCTGGGCTGAAGTGCATAATTAATAACTGAGGAACAGGATTTGGAATTATTTGCCCCATATCACAGCTAGAGGGAGAAAGACCAAGGAACTAATATAATTTCTATGTTAGGGAGAGAAAACAAAGGGGAGGGGAAGGGAAGGCCAGTAAGAAGGGAATGTGATGTTAAGACAAGTATTGAGTAAAAGAGAAAAGGGTAAGCCTCAAAGAATGATAGCAAGAGGCAAAGGAAATTTGAAGAAAAGATACCACTTCACAAACAAAAAGTTAGGTCCTTAAAAGATTCCTTCTGTATTGGTTTTCTGCTGAGTGGAATAAATGAGCCTTCTCCTTTAGTCTAATTATTGATTAATTATTCTAGGGCCAAGCAGGGACAGCCAGCCAGCATCTGGGGAACACACAGGGGAGAACTGCACTGCTCCACAAGGGCTCCCAGGAGGTCTGTTCCTCAGGTTGATGTAACTTGTCTCTCCAGATCAGCTGATTCACATGCATGGGAGCTGGGTTAAATATAAAACATGTACTTATACTGTACAATTAGGAGCCAAGAATCACAAGAGACATCTAAGCAGCTATTATTCATCAGGTAACACAGACATCTGCACACAGGTCAATGCAGCAGTTAGACAGGGACTCATAAATACTCTGTTAAGTCAATGCAAAGCTCTCATTTCCTTCAATAGTGTTTGGAGAAGTATCATGGCTTTCAGACAATGAGGGCAGCTGACTTCTGCCATCACTCTATAGGCTCTGCTCACCACCAGAGAAGTCAGAGAGAAACTCCCATTACTGTCAGCAGAGATAGGGGTGAGACCTCTGTCCTTAAACCTGAGCATGGAGTTCCAGTGTGCTGCCCACAAAAGGCTTCAAGAAACCATCACCCCTGCCCCATGCCTTCTCCATGCTGCACTGCACTCCCAGATACTCATCAGCATGCTTTTGCCTCAAAAGGTACAATGAAAAGTGCTGAAAATGCACAGTAAAAAAAATAAGGGGTATAGTTTTAAGTTCAGGAGGAGTTGGTACATCACCTGTCACAGATTATCAGAGGTGTCTTGTATCTGTAAGATCTAGTGGCTCACACATTAGTCTGCTTCACAGCTTCCTGCAGCTCCTGCCATCTGCCTGGAAGTAGCCATCCTCCCAGAAAAGTTGGCAAGATGATGCCACATAAAATGAACAGTATGGGGGAGCAAGCTCATGTATACTGTCTTATTTTGAGGCTTGCAGATGGCCAAGTGAACAACAGCTCCCAATGTCATCTCCAAGTAAAAAGAGCTAGCACACTTTTAGATGGATTATTATCAAGTAGCAAAGGGACATATTGCATCAATCTGAGAGTTAGACTGAGTCAGGGTCTTTTGGTTAAGCAGTATCATTCCTGCATTACCATTTCTGCCTGCTTAAAAACAGCTGAGGGGAGACCATTCGAGCCCTCACTTGAAATGAAAGCCCCCATATGGACATGTCCAAATGTGGACATGTATATGGACATGTAAATGTGGGCATGTATATGGACATGGAAATGTGTACTCACCTGCAGGACTTGTGTTATTCTGACAAACGGAAATAAAGCTGCACTGGCAAATGCACAGTTTTACTAACACAAGTTGCATCTCTACTAAGGGCATTTTGCCATCATATTCCATCAGTATTTTGGCTGGAAAATATCCCTTTTAAACACAGATTACATCTAGAGTCATTATGGTTTGTTTCATTTAAGGTTTTTAAAATAAAATCGGGAAGTATCAGATGAGTATTGCACTGAGAGGTCATTATGTCTGACTATGGCTGCAGAAAGCCTGAGACTTTGTATCTGCAGATGTGAATTACCCTGTGTACCTCAGTGAGGATTTCAGTGTTACTTCCCTCCAACTTCTCTAAAAATTAAAGCCCAGGGAAACAACAAGGAGGATCATTCTGTTAACATCTCACCACCACCTCCAAGCAGCAACTTATTTTGGAACTAGGTGTTGGTAACTCTGAAAGATTCCAAATTACTACTTTTGCTGCTGGTCAAACCAAGCCAAAGAAGCTCAACAGGGCACTTGAGGCATAGCCCAGGTTAACAAGCCTGAGTAGTCCTAGGGAGTGGCCACAAATATGTTTAAAATCTCTGCAAGAAGTTAAGTTTGAGGAACTGAAAGATACCACATTATTAACTGATTCACCAGCAGGAGTAAATAAAGCTTTCAAAAACAATACTGCCTTTCTATACCCATATGTTTTTTCTATATCAATCCCTTATCTTTTTCCCTTCCAGCCCATTTCACATCATTGTCCAATACCCTGCAATGGTGGTGCCTCCAACACAGCCCATCAGATGGAGCAACCAGGTCTATCTAGAATTCCCCCTCTCTCTTCTTGCATGCTGGAAAACAGAGGGCAGCAAGGAATGCCTTTTGAAACCTGTCTTACAAAAGAAAAGAAGACCAAGGGACTGAATGTGTTAATTTATTTGAAAATAAGGCAGGTAAGTTCCTGTTGCATGGTTTAGAGTACCTACCCTGAAGACAGCTGCTAAAGAAAGGCTTTTATCTATGGGAGGCATAACAGGAACCAGAAACCTGAAGTTGGAAAAATACACTGAAAAACAAACACATTTCAATAATGAAAAAAAATAGCCACTGAAAGGCATCACAAAGGAGAGCAGCTCACTGCCCTTCCTTCTATAGAAAGAGCTGGAAGGTCAGCTTCTTAATTTAAGATCTGCTGGGTACAAACTTCCAGTAATCACTGCATGTGTAAGGTGTGGTTTAATGCTGCTCCTTTAAAGATTCCTCTCCTAAACTGTGAATAAGGCAGCACTACAGTTAGTGAATTTTTATGATAGATTAATTAGAGGCAGAAGTGCTTAGAGCTGAGAGGAATCTAGCCAATCTAACTCTAAACCTTTTGGATCTTCACATACCTGGCCCTCAGAAGTCTTGCTCAACAAGGAGGATGATGGTAAGACCCAAACTTCAAAACAGTCTGTTCACAGAGAAGGTGCACAAGGGACAACACATTTTATATTTTTACAAACTATAAATTAATGATTTTGGGAAAAGGAAACAAAGCAGAGGATGCACTGGTGTCACAGTGAGCACTCTCATGGGGACAAGACCTAGATGCAGCCCCAAGGTTTGTGTTGAAGAAACCCATTCTTGCAGAAAAATGCTGCAGAGAAATTATAAAAGGAATTTTATCTGCCTTCACTGAATATGGAGAATGTGACTAGAGATGCCATCTCAAATGAAAATAAAAACAGCAACAACAAAAAGATCTTAAAAGAGTCAGAATAGCAAACATGTAACTTTTCCCCATTAACTTGGCAAGAACAAACAAGGCACTTCAACAAAGCCCATTGGCAGTACCAGAAATTAAATGCCCCGATTGCTCTGATAACACCATCTATCAGGGGACAGGCAGTCCTGGGACCTGGGACTTCCATTCTGAAACAGGTTTTGCAGTCCTGTGCTTCATGATATTTAGTACAGTTCCCAATGTTATTTAAAGTCCTCATGCAGAAACGAAGCACTAACAAAACCCTGCATGACAAGATAAATTTTCAGGTGCCAAAGTCACGTGCCAACTTCATGTCAGGTCCTTCCATCTCATACCCTCTATATCAGCAGGATAGATTGCTTGATCTGCCAAGAATCCTTATGTCATATGCATTTATAGTTCAAATCTGTACTTTCTGTAATGGCAATATTGACAGAAAGACAAACTTTGTTCTAGTCCATAAAACAGGGGCTTTGTCTAGGAAATCTGGGGTCTTATGTTCTCTGCTGACCATGGGGGATTCCCGGGATGATGTAACTGCAATAACATCTTTTTGAAAATCTATTTCACTGGACTACCAGCGAAAAAAAGGCCTCTGGCTGACTCCCTCCTTCTCTCACCCTTTTAGGTAATGACCTTAAGAAGAGGGAAAGATCTATTTACTGTCCGCTGTCATCCTGGACTTCAGCAAACCCGCTACCGCTCACGCTGTGTGAAGAATTACAGATGAAAAACTTTTACCACCCCCTTTTGCTTTAAGCTGTTCGGCGCTCAGGCACCAGCTGGGACCCTGCGGCCGCCACTCACAGCCGGGGCCGAGAGGCGCCCCAGGGACCGGAGCAGTGCCGAGGCCGGCGAGGCTCGCTCACCGCAGCCCTCCCGCCGACGAGCCGCCAGGCTGCCAGAGCCCACCCGCGGGCAGGCATGCCCGCTCACCCCGCCGGGGATGCCCGCTCGCCCAGCCAGGCAAGCCCGCTCGCCCAGCCGGGGATGCCAGGGATGCCCGGTAGCCCAGCCGGGGATGCCCGCTCTCTCGGCAGGGATGCCCGGTAGCCCAGCCGGGATGCCCGCTCTCCCGGCCGGGCCGCCTGCCCGGGGAGCGCCTCCGGCGGCCGCACCAGGCTGCGCGGCCGCTGCGCATCCCGCGGAGGGCATTCCGCCCCGCTCCTCCGCCGCCGGCGCCGGGCCCAAGGGCAGCCCCCGCTGCCCCTCCGGTCCGGCCCCGCCGCGTCCCGGCCCCGCCGCCCCGCGGGTGCCTCACCTCCGCCGGCGCGGGAGATGCGGAGCGGCTCCGGCGCCTTGCAGCACTCACCGAGCCCTCGCCGCCGGGGGAGCAGAGGGATGCCCCGCTGACTGAAGGGCTGCTGCCAGTAGCTGCGCCGAGCCGAGCCGAGCCGAGCCGAGCCGAGCCGAGCCGAGCCGAGCCGAGCCGAGCCGTGCCGCCCGCCGCTGCGGCAGGACCGCCGCCGCCGGCTGAATATGCTGTCTCACGGTGGACAGGCTCCTCCCGAGAGCTGCTGCTGCCGCTTTCCTCCTCCCGCCTCCTCCTCCTCCTCCTCCGCCCGCGCGCCCCCGGTACACACACCCCCGCCGCCGCCCGTGGGACCGGGGCGGGGCCGCGGCTGGCGCGGGGCAGGTGGCGGCGGCGGGGCCGGCTCGGGGCCCCCGCACGGCCCCACAGCAACTCCGGCCTGAAGAGCGCCCGCTCGGCTCCGCGATGCTCCCCTCGCTGTCACCCCCGCGGTGGCGCAGGGCTCGCCCCGGGAGCAGCCGAGCCGGCAGCTTCCCGGCTGTCAGCACGACTCCGGCATCACCGCCAGCCCCGCGACAGCCCCGGCAGCATCCACCGCCACCCCACAGCATCCTGACACCATCGCAGGGCAGCAGCCGTCAGCCCCACCACAGCCGCGGCAGCATCCCCGCCGCCATCCCCACGGCAGCAGCTGGCAGCCCCACAAAGGCTTAGCCATCGCCCTCTAAGCTGCCTAGGATATCTCCAGGCCAGCCTCACCAGCACCCCCACGGCAGCCGGGCCATCCATCAGCCCCGGTCAACTGTCATGGCACCAGGCTCCTGCTTGGTCCTGTCCCTTTCTGGAAGAACAGGGAAACTCCAGAACAGATGCTGTCATGGTTAAATAAGGACAAGACTGCCCAAAGGCAGAGGTTTTGTTTTGCCCCTGTTTCCTCATACCATTCGTGGGGACAGGTACCAGACAGGAGGGCCAGACTTCCAGCATTGGCCCTGCTTCTCTCCACACACTGACACATCCATCTCCTGGGGGAGAGGTGCCAAGCAGAGCTGTTGGGGATCATCCATGTTCCTGCCAAATACCACCCACCTCCAGTGCAAATAACCCAGCTTTCCACTCCCTTATTGCTCATAGGTTTGTTGCTCCAAACATGAGGAAAACACACACCTTTTGTTTGTTCTATAAAACCTGATGTCCTGGACATACTGTTGTCCATCCCTCTGGTCCAAGAGGTACCCACCAGAGCCCTGTCCCTGGAGCCTCATCTCTTGTTTTCTTTTGGTGGGAAACACTAATTGCAGCCCCTGTCCTTTGAGGTCTAGGGCCTGTGCTGGGAAGAGTGAGGCATGCCCAGCCCACTGGAAAGCCATAAAGGACTCACATCACCTCCAGCTCCTGCCAGACCTAGAGAGACTGTGCCTGGCCAGGAGACAAGGAATCCTGAGGAGGAGCAAAAGCCCCCATTGCTGGTGCAGATACAGTAATGAAATAACAGTTTCTCAATTTAATTGGAGTTGAATCAGGAAAGATTGTAATCTTTTGCTCTCCTGTGAAGTCCTTAAAGAGCAACATCTGCTTCTGCAGGTTGGAGCCCGGGGGGGGGGGGGGGGGGGGGGGGTTTAAATGCGCAGTTTGAAAAGTTTTGAGTTTGGCACATTTAGATTGCAACTCTTTTTTAAAACAAGGCCCTTTCAATATCAGACACCCAAAATTGAACTTCACAAACTGATTTTTGCATTTGAAAGTGCTGGAGTGTTGGCCTTAGCTTTAACATAAATGCCATAGGGTTTGTTTAGGTTCCTTTGATTGCATGTCACTTGCAAATTTCCTTCAAACTCAGCGGATTGCTTTAAATTATTCCTGACCAAAGAGAGCCTTGGAGTCATTTAATATTCCTGAAATGACAGATGAGACTGGTTCTCCATGGGGCCTGATTAGATCCTGCTATGGTTAAGATGCTGTCCTATCCATATAACCATGATGCCATGGTATCACACACATATCATTGTATGGTGATACCAGGCACACTAATGTATGTCATAAATGGGTTTTCAGAGCTTGTTAAGCCCTAGATTGCTTTGTTACAGATTAACAGCATTTTGCGTTCTAGTAATAATTACATGAGATATTTCTTTAAAAAAATCCTGTAAACCCAAGTTCAATGGGACACAATTTTGATATCTCTTATCACAGATTTTATCTGTTGTCACATTTGCCAGAGGTGATTAAGTCTTTTGAAAGTATAAAAATAAAGAATGGAAATGTATGCGTCAAGGAAAAATTGTTTAAAAATCCTCATCAATCAAAATGAGAGATTTAGTAAAATTATTATTTTAAAATGTCTACTTTAACAGAGGAGTTCAGAAATAACTTCAGTGGCCAGGGTAGTATATTAACAAACCCCCAAATTTCTCCTCAGAATAAACTGTTGTAAGGAAATTTGGAGAGAAGCAATCCTAGATAGTATAGGCTAGGCGTTCCTACAAGTAATGACCTCCAGGAACTCAAGAAAAATTTATGAGCAGCCCAGTTAAGGAGGTCTCTGAAGGAATAACAAATTTCCCTAGAAGAGATGCTCTGTCCTCTTTGACCTCAATCTCACCATTTTCTTCTCTAATCTTCCACAGCAAAAGGTCTCACCATTTTTGTGGATTTCTTCCTCTAGGCATGCAAATTCTGTTGTCACTTATTTTACAAGGCAAAATTAGTGGCAACAGTCAATGTCTTTCATACACCAAGAAGATATGATTATATTCCCTTTTCAAAACAAAACAGTTTAACACACTCATGTCCTGAATGGGATGTCTGTGCTTGGTAGGCAGCACAATTCCAACATTTTGCTTTGAGGGGTGCTTATGTCACTCTCATGTATATAATGTATTTGTAACTCCTTTTAATGAAAAATACCCAGTCATTTCAATATACCCCACTAATTTTACATTTTCCCATTAAATACAAATCCATAATATTATCCAACTCAATATATTCTCCTAGTAGCATTTTCTGATTACGTATTCCTAGTCATCAGGTGAAAGTGCAGTAGCACAGAGTTAAGATTATTTTCAAAACTCTTATGTTCTCATTCTGTGAGGTGGTTATTCTCATTCAGAATTCAGTGGTCATTGTGGCCCTACTTAGCTTTATGAGAACAACAGAGGGCAAACTGGTCAGCAATTACAGACATCTGACACGCTGCCATCCCTGCAGCAGAGGTCAGTTGGGACACACAGCCACCATGCTGTCATTTGAAGACAAATCAAAGATTAAGGGAAAGTTTGAAGTCCATCCCAGACTATGGATTGTGCAGAAAAAGGCTATTGTTAAAATTACAGAAATTCATTGTTTGTCTGTCTCCCCTCCTCTAGCTTACACACATGTAAAATGTAGAGGTTTCCGTGCACATTAATGAGTGCAATGTGTGGTTAATTGCTAGATTGGAAAAGTTCAAGGGAAAATAATTTGACATGTTTTCTTTTTGAAGTTACTTTATATAAAGTTGTTCACATTTAAGTTATTAATGAAGATGGGTATAAGTTCCTCTGGCAAATTAATAACTGTTTATAATGCAGCACAAGACAAATAATTAGTAATAATTAGTAGTGCATTGCCTTTCCCTGCCTCAGGCACCAGCAACTCCTACATCACAGCGGGCGTTAATAAATGAGCAAACTCTAGGAAGTTTTTGCCACTTGAAGGTTAAAAATTAATTTCAAAGCAGACATTTCTAAGGCTTAGTGGAAATGGCAGCACATTTTAGACACTTTGCATGGTAGGCATAACCTAGGTTTGGCAAATAACAGAGGATGTTACAAAATGCCTTCCAGCTTTTCAAAATCAATGATTTAAACAAAGGATCAAAAGGCAGAATGAAAGTTTTAGATAAAGTGAGGAATATCACTTCTGAAGTCAGATTTACTGCTACAGCAGTAAAGTCACTATAGGGCACTATTCCACATGGCTTCAGAAACTTTCCTTCACAAGTCAACTAGTTAGTTACTCATGTCAAGAAATGTATGGGTGGTTGCTCAGTTAAAAACTTAATAGGAAAGTATTGGAGAGCTTGTTTTACTGTTTGCTGAAATCAGTTAGATCTCCGAGCAGATCACTGAGCTGAAATTTCTACAGGTCTGAATATCCACAATACATTCAAAACTTAAAAGGAAGATTTTAAATGTATCTGGTACACAGTCACTAATAATTCCTCTGTCAATTGGTTTCCTATTGGTAGATTGCCAGTTCCAAGCTCTTTGCCGAAACACATGTACAAAGCCAAATACTCCCCCATGTCTTAAAAATGATAAATTCTTTCTCAGAAAAAACATCAGTAATAAGAGATGATGTATACAAGTAGAAGGCAAAGGGAGATCTCTGGCGGATGGGTGAGTTCCACACTGTGCTGGATTTGGGTTACTCTCCAAACATGCTGCAACTGTCTGCTCCTAGAAACAAGTATTTTAGTGTCAGGCTCTTTTCTAAGCCTCTTTTCTTGCTTTGTTCCTCATTTTCCTACAACATTGTCACCAAAAAGTTGTTTTCCTAAAATTCAACAGTTCTGTACATCTGCAACAGGAATCATTAACTTGACTTCACATCTGAGACTCTGCCTGTTAAAACGTAATTGCCCAGGCTTCTGATTTTGCACTTGTAACCAAGGTACAGAAATGCCCTACCAGAAAGAAGGGCTCCAGAAATTTTATTACTGCCTTTGTAAACAGAAGGTGCTTGCTACGCAATGCAATCAATTCCTTTTATTTGAAAAGATTCAGTATACTGGGAAGGGCTTGGAAACATGTCAGCAAAGCAGATAACCTGGGAAGGAAGCGGAACATTCTGGGAGACACTTCCTGGCAATGGTCATGCAGGCTCAGCAGCATGGAGAGGACTTCAGGCTTGAAGGGTTTTACTGTGCTCACATTCTGAATTACTGAGGAAGCTGTAAAAGGAGAGTGCCACAGCTTGAGTGGCAGTGCCTGGAAGAGAAATGGGCTTCAGGCAGGACTGGACAGTTTAGGGAACACAGACTCTGAAATGCTCTCCTAAAAACCAAACCACACCGTTGTCTCCACTTACCTCTGTTTTGAGTTCCTGAGACCTCAATAGTTTTATTGAAGACAACAAAAGAAATGTCTGAGTTTACAGAATTACTAGCAGCACCCATCTATCTTTACAATATTTGTGCTCTTTTTATAAAAGGTTGTCTCATTTCCCCACACCACCTTTGGTTTGAAGTCCACACCTTTATATTTGATTTAAAACAACAACAATTTGCATTTTTGCAAACACCAAAGGATGCTACTCCTTTATAGGATTGCTGAGACCTCCCAAATATTAACTTGAAGCTTAGCTTTAATAAAATTAAAATCAGTGGTATATACAATGTGATGCATGAATTTAATACATCATGAAAATGTATTAAAGTGTGTGAAAGCAGATAAGTGCTATTTTTGACAACAAATGGAACCTTATGGCAAATTATTCATACAATTGAAAGTAGAAATGCATTATATAGAGAAGATTCTAAAGGGAACTATTTATCTAAAATGTTTCTTTGAAATATCCTTTATTTTTCATACTTTTTTCTGCCCAAGACAGTCATCTTTGCTTGCCTTTTCATTATGCCTTAACCATGAACTGGATAGAATAATTGGTGTGAATTAATAGAAAATTCTGGCTTTATTGTCCCATCTACAGACACAACAACAGTAGGTGCTGATTACAGTAATGATCTGGATCTTTGTGGAAATGGCTATCAATGTGTCAGTGCATAATGAAAGTTTTCAAGCAGTGTCCGAGCTCTGAGTTTATGATGCAGTGTTAGAAAACCACTCACCTGGGGCCTGAGGCATCCAGCCCTGGCCATGGCTTCCATTCTTTAACCAGGTTCTTCTCATACACACCCACTGCTTATTGACAAATATGTCTGTAAGTTTTCTTTTCTCTCACCCTCATTTTTCCTGACTTAAAGTCTCCAGATGAGGATAAACAGTTATGCTTGCCTGGAGGCCTGGATGACACTCACAGAGGGAAGATGAAAGCAGCAGCAGAGAAATATAACAGCTTAATCTTCTTAAAAGGGGATAGATGATAAAGCAGTTCTGGGGTAGGCTTGTTCCACTGCTTCAAAGTGCTGTTTGGTTAAGGGAATTTATTGTTGCACTGTGTGAGCATGATTATTTCAGCATTGCTTCTGATCCCAAAGAGCTGTCATTACCTAGAGTTGTGGATGGATATATATTTTTCTCATTGAAATCTAAAAATAAATACTAGAGGAGTTGGGGAAACTTTCTACTGAATGCTGTGAGCTTTCAGACATGGCAACCATCGTACCACAGAAGCCTAAGGGAAAAGATATGGCAGCACAGGCTGTTCCACCAAGACAAGGCAAATTAAAATTCAGCAGACAAGTGGCCTTCATACCCATGCCTTTAGAAAATCAGATCAATTATACACTTCAGTCCAGAGGAAGGAGGCTGCTTCCACACAGACAAAATGAATAGGGCTGCTTAGCTTGACGTGAACAGGGCTATGTGTCCTCACTCCACAGTGGAACAGAGTGCTGTATGTGTGGCATACAGCAGGTAAGGTGATTTGGAATCCCTCAGCTCACAGGACACTGAGATTATGACTTGGAACTTAAAGTAGGCAAGCATCCAGTGTCAGTTTAGACATTGTGGTGTGTGACAATGATTCACCTTGACTTCCCCACAGTTTTTAACACACTCATGTCCTGAATGGGATGTCTGTGCTTGGTAGGCAGCACGATTCCAACATTTTGCTTTGAGGGATGCTTATGTCACTCTCATGTACACACAGATAACACATCTCCAGTAAGCCTTGTTATGTAGACATTTCATGCCCTGTGCCATTCTCAAGGACTGCCTGCCTGCTCTCTCCAGGTGTGACAGAACTATGTCTGCACCAAAAGGCATCTCTAGAATGAAGTGCCAGGGATAAGACTGAATCTTATCCACTGAGAATAAAACCTCCTGCCCCACTCTTCTTAACTTGGAGGTTAGTGAAGAGTGCAGAAGAGATGGAGAAAGAAGGCTTAGTTAGGAAATTGTATACAAGATGGTTATAAAGCCAGTGACATCAGAGTGAATAGGGATTAGGGAGAGTTAGGACCTGGGATAAACTTTAGGTCTGGACAGGGTCAGAACAAGCAGCTCTGCAAGATATAGGCAAGGGTCCAAAAGCTATAGGCCTGAAGAACTGGGAGGGTCTGAAAGGGATTGCGGCACCTGCCTTGTTTACTTGGATTGTAGTAGAGGAACTCACCCCTGAACCTTCTGAGGAGGAAAGGTCTGGCAGCTGCTGCAGAGGCTGAGGTGACAGCAGCTCCAGGGTTGGCTCTCTGTGAATAAATGAGAGCAGTCACAGCACAAGTGGTAAAGGGAGAGGTTGTGAAGGTCAAAGATGCTGCTGCTGTGATGTCAAGTTTAGATGTCAATCTAGCACAGCCCAGATGATGTTGAGACAGGAATGGGAGGAGGAAAGATGCTATGTCTGTACTTCCAGCCAAAAAAGGAGGTATCTGCCTGAAATTCATGGTCCCAAGCAGTGGCAACCTGTGTTGCCTCTGGGGCTGTGATCATCAAGTACAGCAGGGCCTCAACTTGAGTACTGGCTTTCCTTCTGCAGATCACCTTGACAGAGCTCATTATTTGGAGGGTTGGGATAATAACTGACAGTGGGAAATATATCCATGATGAATCACACAGTTTCAACAGTGCTCTGCAGTGTCAAAGAGCCTCAGCATTTTACTGTGGAATAGTTGCTGTCTTCTGTTTTGTGGAGTACACTGGACATCTTTAGAAAACAGCCCAAAATACGAAACACTTGATTGAGAAGATAAGATCAAGGTCATGCTAGAAGAACAGTTCTTCTTCTGGGAAGCTGTATGCTGGAAGAGATGAGCTACAGTGGAGACAAGGGAGAGAGGGGGAGTATTAGGGAGGTCAAGTTTGGTGTTCCTAAGTCTCTCTTACCTCCTGGGCTGTTAAAAGTGATCAGACACTGTGGCCAGATCATCTAAGTGCCCACCCACAGACCATATTCCCACATTGCCTGTGAGATACCTGACAATAGTGTGCAGAAAGAAAGGAAAACCTTATAATCTGGTCAGAAGATAATTGCTGTGCATTGGCTTGGTGGTGTCTCAGTGATGAGTGATCAGTAGTGTCATTGTGTCTGCATTGATATCTTACTGCCTATCATGCTGGATGCAAAGAGTTGTGTTAAGTGATTTGTTTCTTGCCCTATGAACTTAGTCCCTCACTGCAGCAACAGTGTCACATCCCAGATTCCTCTGTGTGCAGGCAGCTGCAGAGCAAGGTATCAGTCAGATGTCACCTGAAAACCCATGGACTCACATTCCTTATGGGACCATGTGAGCACAGTGCAGGGCATGTGACAGTCCCCAAACTGTCTGTTTGTTCATGATGCCCAATGTGAAGGAGAAAAGGGAGTTCTTGCCAGAGTTATGTAATCTCAGAGGCCCCACTTGACACTGCTGGCCTCCTGGAAAGGGCTGTTTCCTTGTGGAGGAGGGAGAAGCCATGCTTTGGAGTAGCTAAGACAGGCACTGATTTCATACATGCACACTGTTTGACCTGCTTACAGCAGGGCTGTTTAGCATCATCCACCAGGGCTGATGCTGCCATGAGTCTAACTGGCTGTACAGTGCCAAGGGTCTGAGGAAAGCATGAAAGAAGGACCTCAACACAAACTTAAGATCACATTTTTCCCATGAAAACTTGTCTATCATCAGACAAATCTGTCAGTGTTGTCTTGACTCTTGTGCAGTATTTGCCCAAGGAACTTGCCGCAAGTCTGTCCTACACCAGCTATTCCCAAGATAAAGTATTTCTTCTTGACATTTGTATTATTGGCAGAAGGTAGTGAGTGATTGGCTGAGGTGTGGAAATCCTCCACTTGAGGCTGGAGATCTGCTGTCCCTGGTAGTGCTGCTGCCCCCCAGCCCTGCAGTGACGCTGGCATTTCTGGGACCTTGTGTTACAAGGGGAGGCTCTCACTGTTGGGAAAGCACATGGGCTTCCAAGGCCTTTTTGCTTCAGGAGAGCTATGCATGCTCCATGGGAGAGGGGTCCCAGCAGCTGCCCTGCAGCCACCTTGGCAAGCAACTCAGGGATGTGGAGCACTGAACAGCTCCACCTGCAGCCTTCAGGGCCTCCAGGGCCTCCAGGCTTCCCTCTGAATCAGCAGGGAGGGAGGTACTTGCTGCATGACTGAACACAGGCCACGGCTTTGGGAGATGCCTGTAGCCTAAATGTGGGTGACACCTTTTAGTCAGATGAACTACACATCAAGTGCAGCCATCCACTGTAAAATACCGTGTAAGTGCACATTGTGAGACATTCACTTTTTGTCACAGCCTGCTCCTGCGCAGTCACAGCCAATGGCTGCAGCCTTGGGACTGTGTATTTCACATGGTGTGCCACCAGCTTGTATCTCAGCCACCCTTCCCATTTCTATGTCAGTGGCTAGTGCTGCTCCTTTTTCCCTGGGCTGCACCTGCTGTGCAGTGTTTTCTTTAACACCTTCCTTCACATAATTGTCTGACAGCTGCCTGCAGTCCATATCTGCTTCCTGCACCTCACCATTTCCCAGCAGCACAGCTGCCAGGTCTGGCACATATTGCTAATGCCTCTCCAAAACCTTCCAGGAGTAGTAATTCATTAGCAGGATTTAGTTTTTGAAAATTAACTGTCAGGCTTTGCAGTACAGTACAGATGTAAAATCCTTCTCATCACTGGCAGCTTTTATTAATGTTCTATAAATACAACTACAGCAAGGCAAAATGATGATTACATTAAATTATGTTGAAAGCATTATAAGCAGATTAGGAGTAAAAAGTTTACAGAGGTGCTGCAATTGTCCCCCCATTGCATTACACATCCTAAAAATCCTATTTCAGGGTTACACAGGAAAAGAAAACACAGCAGATCTCATAAAGATCTAGAAGGGCACTGCTAACTTTACACTACATGGTATGATGAGGGAGTTTTGTGTTTGTAACCACTAATCAGAGTGGGTGAATTTATAAAGGCATACTGCTTTTTAACACATCCCTAAAAAACAGTCCTTGTGGTATTATTATAAAGATGTCATAGGGTTAATAAAAAAGTAAGTATCTGTGAAAAATGTCAAACTGAACCAGAGGAATCATTACCTATGTCACACTCTACACTAGGAAGATGAATGTATCCTCACCTCAGCATGGTTTTCTCACCATGACTATGATGAAAATAAAAATAGTTCTCTGTGTGTGTCTAGACAATATTCACAAAACTCTCTCCAGTACATAAAAAAAATATTTTGCAGCATGGCCAGATACTCAGCTTTCCACTGATTCATCCTATTCATCCTATATACACACTTTTTAAAAATCGCTATCCTAAAGACAACTAATATTCTACTTTTTGATAAAGATTTTATCTTCCCACTTTTTCTGAAGAATGTTTTCCTATGTATAACAGGAAACTTCATTTCAATGAATTTCAATGCATGCTGAGATAGTTCTATTATTTGGTTCTATGTATTTTGGTTTTTGTGGGTCTTATTAATAATATTTGGGAGTATTCTTTCCTTGTTCCCAAACCTCTGACATGCACGTCATCTGTGAAACAAATTGTACAAAAAGTTTCACTGAGCTGTATGAAACATGAATGTATGCAACATTCCAGTGACAAGCCCCAGGCTCCTGTCTTTTTACAGGAGCCAGTGATGACTACATGGAAGTCACTACCAAAATCCTCCTTGCTCAGAGTACACATAATGTGCATTGTGCAAAACTTAACACTGAACAGATATGTAGCATCACCATCTGGTGTCATGTTGAAGGAGAAACTTTTGCATTACATACTACTGCCATGCTCCTGCAATTATTTTAGATCACCATCCGCCTTCAAAACAAGCTGAGTTATGTACCAAGTGACTCTCATCAGTCTGGCATGGCCATTGACACAGTGAGAGGGGCCTTGCCTTTGGGAACCTCATAAACAGATCCTTAGGTTTGTGCTATTGATATCAGTCCCACGTTCTGCTACCCAAAACTGCAGCCTCTTGCATCTTTTGTGATCTCTTCCCACAGAGGTGCTCACTCTAAGTCTTCCACTGTAAGTGCTTTTCCTACCTCGGTTTAAATAGTACATTTTCATAATCATTTTCAATAAGTCAGGGTCAATCAAGCTGGTTGATGGGAAGCACTTGGATGTTCAGTCTCCAGATGAAGTGGCTGGCGTCTTTCAGAAGAGTCAGCTGCTCCACAGCACCAGTGCTTGAAAAGCCAGCATCTCATCCATGTGATGATTCTGCTCTCCATCACACAAACCATAGACTCTGTTCCTGTATACTTATGTCCTTATTTCTTATTGCAAAAATAATTTCACCATACATTGCTTTATTAACCATCAGACTTTTCAGGAAGATATGATGGGTGAATGAAAGGGTATGGGTATATTCCATGGCAAAACATATACATGACATAACAGAGTAAATGGGACAGGCACCATTCATTTTTAATTTTTCCCATTTAAATTTTTATTAAATAACGAAGTTTTATGTCTAAACTATAGGAGATAACAAAATCAGCCCTAACAAGTAATTAATTATTACAAGAACATCACTTTTGTTTCCTTAATCAACTCTTTATTTTGAATTTGTTCAAATACTCCTGTTTGATACACTACTAGTAAAATAGTTATTCAGTGTTCTCAATCCTATTTATTCAGGCTTCTCATTATATTTCCCAATATCCATTAAGACTTTAGACATTGATTGATGCTTGATCTTCCATTAGTACAAAGGGGGTCAACACATAGAAAAGGAAAATAAAACACCTCCTTAAAGTGTGAGCATCATAATAATGCGAGTATCAGAGACTCAATTACTGCTACACAGCACCATGCTGCCACTAGGTGTCAGGGACACAATTCACTCTGCCCGAGCAGCAGCACCGCAGGCTTGCTGAGCTATGGCTCACGTCCCCCAAAGATTGAGGGATAATTTTGTCTATGCTCTTACACCTCTTAGTTAAAGGCTTTAAAAAGGCAGTGGAATTGGTCCTCTCTTTGAGAAGATCACTGTGGTGAAAACTCTGTGTACTGGTGCACTTAGCTCTGCCACCCTGGTAGCCATAGTGAGGGAGTTATAAATAGAAATTAGAGGCAAAGTACAAAGAAAGTAGAAGACAAGGGCGGAGCAGCAGACATTGTCTGCCTGGACTGCTGTGAGGCCTTTGACAGTGTCTCTCGTAAGAAATTCACAGAGAACCCAGTGAAGCATGGCCTGGACAGACACACACTGTGAGGCACACTGAAAACTGTCTGAACATCTGAGGCAGAGTCTAGCCAGAGGCCAGGAACCAGCAGTGTACCTCAGGGGTCAGGGCTGGGTCTAATTCTGTTTAAAGTCTTCATCAATGGCCTGGATGACAGGGCAGAGGGTACCCCCTGCCAGGGTGCAGCTGACACAAATCTGGGAGCTGGGTGGAGTGGTTGATACACCAGAGGGTTGTGCTGCTGTCCAGAGGGACCATGACAGGAATGGGTGAGCAAGAAGCTCAGGAGGTTCAGTAAAGGAAAGGGCAAGTCCTGAGTCTGGGGAGGAACAGCCCCATTCACCATTATATGCTGGGGGACACCCAGCATGAGCATCTTTGCAGTAGATCTGGGTCCTGCTAGATGCAAAATTGAACATAAGCCAGTGGTGTGCCTGTGTAGCAAGGAAGGCTGAAGGGATCCTGGGCTTGCATTAGGAGGAGTGCTGCCATCAGGTCAAGGGAAGTAATCCTTTCACTCTACTCACCACTGCTGAGGCCACTCCTGGAGTACCATGTCCAGTTCTGAGGCCCCAGTAGAAGACAGACATGGACATACTGAAGGAAGTCCAACAAAGATTTCGCACCTCTGATCAGCAACCCCTGGGCCTGGCCATTCAGCTGTTTTTCAACCCACCTTACTGCTCATCCAGCTCATATGCCAACAGCTTGTTTATAAGGATCTTACGGGAGACACTGCCAAAGGCCTTACTGAAGTCCAGGTGAACAATATTCAAAGCTCTCCCCTCATCTACCAGGTCAGTCACTCCATCATACAAGTTCCTCAAGTTGCTCAAGACCTTCTCCTCGGGCAAGCCATGCTGACTACTCCTGGTGATTTTTTTTTTGATTGTTCATGTGCCTGGGACTGGTTTCCAGGATTCCATCACCCTCCCAGGGATCAGGGTGAGGCTGACCAGCCTGTAGCTCCCTGGGTCTTCCTTCTTGCCCTTCTGAATGACAGAAGTGGCATTTACCTTCCTCCAGTCTTCAGGTGCTTCTCCCAGTCACCATGAATGATCATAGATCATTGAATGATTATTGAAAGTGGCCTCACAATGACATCTGCTATCCCTCAGCATCCTGTCAGGACCCATGGACTCATCTATGTCCAGTTTACTTAAGTATTCCCTGATCTGACCCTCTTTCACCAAGGGTACATGTTCCTTGATTCAGTCTTTCCTCCTGGTCTTCGGGATCTGGGACTCCTGAAGGCTAGTCAAGATGGAAGCAAAGAGGCATTCAGTATCTCAACCTTTTCCATGCCCTGTGTAGCCAGATGCACACCTCATTGAGCAAGGTGCCCACATTTTCCCCAGTCTTCCTTTTGTCACCTATGTACTTATAGAAACTCTTCTTGTTGCCTCCATCACCCCTTGGTCTGATTCAAATCCAGCTGGGTTTTAGCTTTCCAGACTTCATCTCTCAATATTCAGACAATGATTCTCACAGGTATCCCTCACAGGTTACCCGTCCTTGCATCCTTTTTGTGTTTGAGTATGGCCAAGAACAACTTGTTTATTCACATGGCCCTCTTGAAATTTTTGTCTGAGTTTTTTATTCATTGGGATGGAACAATCTTGAGTATGTAGGAGGCAAGTTTTTAATATTAATCATCTTTCTTAGCCCCACCCTTCCTCCAGGGTGTCATCACACAGCACTTTTTTCAAGAGCTCTGAAGAGGCCAAAGTCTGCTTTCCTGATGTCTAGGGTTCTGACCTTGCTTTTCCCGCCTCCCTGCCCTTGGGATCCTGAATTCCACCATCTCATGGTCACTGCAGGCTGACCTGCACACAAGGCTGTCTTTGATCTTCACAATCCCAACAAGCCCCTCCTTGGTGAGGATGTGGTCCAGCAATGCACATCTCCTAACTGGCTTCACTATCACTTGGAGGCTTGGAGGAAGAAGTTATCATAAATGCATTCCAGGAACTTCCTGGCTTGTTAAGTTCTACAGTGTTGTTATCACTGTTGTTCTGCAGGTAATACTATCTAAATCTGTGCTGTGCATTGAACTTGTTATGCAATACATTCAACTCTGGTGACTTGCATGGCTTTGGCAGTCCTTTGTGCAGGATCCACACAACTACCCAAGATCCCTTTTGCCATGCCACCTGAAGATCTCTTTGTATGTAGGGACTGAACTTGGGACTGGACCCTTTCTATTATGTTTTATTATGTGTGCTGTAGATAAGATTCCTGTTTCATTTTAGCCATCAGAAACATGAGATAGCCTGCAAATAATACAGAAAACAGTGAGAAAAATATTCAGGAAAAAGAAAGATTATTTTTCTGGAATCTGCAATAAAGTAACTTCCAAAGTACTTAAAGATTTACTACACCCTGTAGAATTGTCTGTTGGTTATATATAATAATACTGCGACAGGCGGTTTTGGTAGTAGTAGCCTGAAGACTTTTCTTGGAAAATTGTTATTTTTTTCTCAGAAATCTTAAATTATGATTCAAATAACTCTCTAGCTAACACCAAATGCATTCAAATTCCCAACTATACACACTGAAAACAAATAAAAATAAAAATTAATAGAAACAAATAAGAGTCCAAAGCAGGACTTTGCAACCAGGCAAAAGAAAGAATCAGCATTATAAGAAGAAAATATTTCAGGGTCTCAGCAGGCAACATCCTTGAGCTTAGACAGTGCCACACACGCAAATCTAACCTATGCTGGGTAAGCTGTCATGACATCCTGCATTGCCACAGAAATCCGCTGGGGTGCAATGTCTCAAGGAACACAGACAGAATAGATCAGTCAATAATGTCTACTGCCCATTTAAAAACCTTCTGCTTCCTAGACAAAATAACTCTGGTTTTACAAAATTTTGCTTTCTTTTTCTGTCATTTATTAGAATATAATTAATTTAGAAAGTTTTCTCTGATTATTTACCAAGAATGGCTACAACACATATTTCTTTTAACAGCTACATACATTATGTCTGCACAGTGTGCAGCAAGATTTCAGGAGCAAACTCTAGTTAAAAGCACTTAGCAGAAAGTTACTTTTTCTGGGCCGGTAAGAACAAGCCTTTCTGTTTTGAAACAGCTTTCCTAGCAGATATTTTCACAATGCCAAAGATGGGATACAGTAGTGTCTGTCCATTCAGTGTCAGTCTGGAAGTTAACTTTCTGAAAGAACCATTAGTTGTCCATTTAAGATGTTTTGAGCTGGACTACCAGAAACTTGGGCATGTAAAAGGCATTTGTCAGTTCTAAAATAATTTCCTTTATCTGATTTTAGATTGAAAACCTGAATGTATAGAATGTATAGAATAACATAGAAGAATTATTTTCAATTCCAATGAAAATTTCAACTTTCAACTCTATAGCATTTTCCTCCAGAATATCACAGAATGTCTGTGTTGAATGAGAACATAGGTTTAGCCTTACCAGAGGCTGAGATTAGATCTGACGACTTGATTAGAATCCTAAATACCCAGTCTATTTCTGTACACCTATATCATGTTTTCCCTCACCATCTCTGCTCAGAGCCAAAATACAAACCCTGCTGCATGTGGATTCTTGGTCACATGTTGGCATGCCAACCTCTCAAACAAATGCCAGTGAATGAGGAACTGCTTCTTTCCACAGTGGGGGAAAAATTATGTGTTATGGAAATATTGACACTTCACAAATAAGAAAAATAATGGGTCTTCAATAAATTCAGTCATAAGGAGGAGAAAAGGTCCATGCAATAGTAAATATTTCTCATTTTATTGTGTTAAGTTGCAAGATGATATTTAAGTACTGTCTGCCAGAGTAAAAGGGGAATGCCATGGCTGCCTAGTTTTCATAAACAGTCTGTTTCTAAAGTACCATAACTACAACTGCCATGGTTCCCCCAGAAACTAAGTTGCCCCAGCTATGTTTTTATCTCTTTCATATCATACTTAAACTAACAAATTTCTATTTAGGTGAGCTAGTACCTTTGGGTTTATGTCATGCAGCAGATGTAATCCAGGCTCTAATTATGTCTAGACTTAGTTCAAATGCTCACAACCTGTTTCCTTGGAAATAGATGACAATAATATACTAATATACTACCTTGTTCATTGTCCTCCACACTTTGTATCTTTAGTGCAGAATTGTACTGAAGTTTCTTGCAGAACTAGGATCATTTCTCACCAGTATTTTGCCAGGGAAAAAAAGTCATGTGAGTTCATACTTATGGAAAATTGATGTCCTCAAAAATCGTACTGTTCACTTAGGGACTAAAGTTTTCACAGAAATCAGTACCAAACCATTGCCCTGTATGGATATCAAACCTCATTTGAACTCTAAATTATATATGTAGTATAAAACCACTCCATTTCTCTCTGTCCCTACACATAAATCTGAAATAATCCTTGAAGTAAAAATAGCAAAGTGACTAGTGCCCACAAGAAAATACATGACCTGAGTACATTGATGAAAATATTGTCTAAGTCCACTGCCAACACCAGACTACCCATGATCAAGCAGATCCCACAGGACTTGATGGTATTTAACTTCTTTCAATTTTCTTGTTACTCTCCTAACTGTAACTCTGACCCTAACTCTAACACCACTATCCATCCTAATATAAAGCACAGGATATTGGCTCTCAACACAGTGCTGAACACTGCCCAGGGGCAATGAGAGCTGGGACTGAGGATTTAATGCCCACCTGAGACTCACCAGCCTTCCACACTCAGTCCAGCCCCATTCCAATCTGTAAAGCCCTTCACACAGGGGTTCCCACAAAAGCATGCCTTCAGTGCCTTCCAAGTCCAGCCCTCACTCCAGCTATGCCCACCGTGGTCTCTGCACAGCTGGGCAGAGCTCTCCCATCCCTCCATAATATCCCCTGTGCCAAATGGGAAGCTTCTGTGCAGCTGACTGAAAAATTACTTTCCTAAAGGATAGGACACAAGGTCTTTCATTCATTCAGATACCATCAACCTCTTTCCCAAATCAACCCTCTTCCCTACCCTTCTCAGAAGTGCAGAGAGACGCCAAACCTCAAACTCAAGGTGTGGGTATTGGCCTGCATGGATGCCAACCCTCACAATATCCCAGGGACCATTCCTAAGTTAGCAAAAGAGGGATGACAGCTATGCCTGGGTCCTCTCCTCTAATTGTTTTAAAGAGACAGTAAAGCCATCTTAAACTCTTTTTTTGGTGATTATTTGCTCTACTACTTTTTCTTCTAAAAAATCTTCAGCTTCTGCTTATTTTGGATACCTTCAGTGAGAGATGCCTTCACTGACTTCGAACTTCAGACTTGATGTCTGCAGTCAGCAGCAAATGGTATCTGTGTATTGCTCCCTCCACATATTGACTAACTGGGCAGAAAGCTGACAGTCTTGATCTGGGAGCTGACACAAAAGCCAGGGTGGGGTGTGAAAACCTTTCAAAGAATTTTGTTTAGCTTAGAGCTAGAGACTTGCTACAGAACACATAATTTATGCAATTCCTTGAAGGGCCTTAGGGACATTTTCCATGTTTCATGAAGTTTTACTGTCTGGATGGAAGCAGTGGCCTCTATCTGACTCTCTACTGAGTACCCAGTTTCAGAATTTAGGCTAATGCAGATAACACAGTTACACCTGTAAAATATATAGGGAGTTTCTAAACATATACATGTCACCGAATCATGGAAAAACCCAAAACACTGTTCATCCTGATAGCTAAAGCATCTATCCAAAATCTGAAGCGGTAAGGAAAACAAAGATGTTTTGACCAGAAGAAAACAGAAGGCTTGAATGCCCTGCTAGGAATAAAGTCTGCAGCAGCTTACAACCCATATCACATCTTTTGACTAGTCTTGAGTATGGGTATTAAGTCCACTTTTTCTTTCACTTTCCTACCCCTCTCCAATACCAAAAAACCCAGCAAGATCATCCCTCCTCAGTCATTAGCTATGAGGTGCTTTAGCATGGTAGCAACAGCTAATCTGAATCCTATATATGGTGGTATGAATGTTAAAAAGGCCTTGATAGGACCTCTCTGTGGGACACCTATCCTAGGAGCCTACACTGTATGGGCAGGGGTGGGATGGCTCAGTGAAGCTACCTAACATGTCATCCATCCTAGTCCGGGAAGCTCACAAGGCTGTCTGACAGAGCACAGTGGCCCCAACAACCCACTAAAATAGCAGGAAGCTCTTTTCACTGAGATCCTGCATAAAGACATTCAATCAATTAAAAATTTCCCTGCAGAGCTCCATCTTACCTTTCTAATATTTTCTTACTACATCTGGAGAAGAGACAGGCAGTAAAGTTAGGTGTCCCTCACTTCCCTCCTGATCACAGAGTGCACTCAGACATTGGTCCTCACACAAGGGAATTATCAGTTCCTCCTTTTCTGCCCCCTGGCTGCTGGCACCAGATCTCCCTGATGGTCTCTCTCAATTCAGATATCCCATGTTTCCTCTAACAGTCCATGACCAATGATGGACATGACATTGGCAGTACTTCTCTTTCAAATTACTTTTGAAACGGAAGTACTGTTTATTTTATCCAGAAAGAACAAAGCACACAGAGAAAAGTATTTCAAAACAAGGAAATGAACACCTGGTTTATTTTTTCTCACTAAAAAGGTGGCCTGGTCACTTACTTCCTCAAGTTAGACAGCCATAAGAAAAAAAAAATTCAACTCCTAGAATTAATCTATACATAATGTAGGAAACTGAACAAAGGGCAAATCAGACTTTAAAAGATACTTCCCTAGAAGTCTTTAGAAATTATTGAAAAATTAAAACAGGAACCCTAAACCTGACTTTTTCCTTTCAGTGTGCCTTTTGCTATCTCCAATCTTACAGAGAGAGGTTTGATCCAGTTCCCACTTAAAACTACAGCTGAAATGACTGGAAACATTAAACTGAATGCAGCGGGCATTAGATTAGGACTTCATTCACAGTCATTCACACACTATCCAGTAACTGGAAATAACACATGTACAACTTCCCTCTGGCTGAGAAGTTAACCCATCACTGCAAGGATGCCCCAGCAACGCCCTCTAGTATCTCACACTGCAGTAGCTATGCATAGTACTTAATATGTGCAGCTGGTAATAAGATTTCCCACCATCCTGCTTAAAACCATCCATTTAACTCATACAACGACTCATGAGTTACTATCTGAGTCTGAGTACAGAAAACCACAGCCAGCTCTTCAGCAGTGCAGTAGTTAGTGAGCACACCCAGCCTGTCCTTTTCTGTAAACAACCTCTCCTTAATGTATTTTCAGACACAGCTGTCCCATGCCCAAAAACTTTAAAAAGCATTTGAAAATCTGGGTTGCACCCTACTGGAGACAGCCCAGATTCCCAGGCATGACACAGAACAAGCCTGTTCTGCAAGCATAAAGGCTTTCTCTAAGGACAAATCAAGGTTATGTAAAAAGACACACAGCACTTGGGATCAGACAGTCCATACTCTTCTACTAGAACAGGGAAACACATCTTTTTGAACATGCAAACAGTAAACAGTGTATCAGACATAAAATTAGATTTAAAAAAAATGTAAATGTTAATAACTTTCTTAATGAAAAAAAAAGGAAGAATAATGCAATTGCGTATCTCAATGCTAGTTATGTTGCTCAATACACCTCTGGAAAACATGTTCATTAAAATGAAAAGAGTGAAATAGGGCAGGACCAGACAGGGTCCTGTCCAGGGGACAGGCAGCTGTGGATAAAATAATTCAACTGACGTGATTACAGGGAAATTGTTAGGGGATATTTACATTGAGGAAAGCAATGCTATTCTGGGTCTGGTCTGGGCCCCCTTCAGCATTTCCCAGCAACCAGCACACTCAGGCAGTATCTGTGTCATAGGGCATACCCAGTGTCATGCTGCTGCCTTTTTGGTCCCTTATCAAGACGACAAGGGACACTTAAAATGCCACCCTCAGACTACTGTGGTAACTGGCACGCTGAGTCAGGACAGCTGTGAGATGCTCTTGAGGAGAGCTAAAAGGTCATGTGCACAGCTCATGCACTAGAAATGTGAGCTGCTACGTAGAGCTGTAACACCAGCAACCATGACGTTCAGGCATTCGCCATACCCTGCAAGCTGATCAATACCAGTACAAATTTCAAAAAGCTGCCAGGAGCTTAGCTTATGGTAACACAAACAGCAAAGAAAGAACAGCCAGAAAAGATACTGAGAAGTAGGAAAGATAGCAGAGCACACAGCCCTTATGACAGCCTTGAGAAAAGAATCAGGACAAACAGCTTTGGATGATCTGCACGTGTACATCTATTCCTTTGAAATGCTGGGATATGTTTCTGTACCATAGAGGGGGAAGTTATGGAAGAAGTAGTGAATGGATGGAAATAACATGAAGTGATTTATGTTCAGGTGACAGTGGCGACTCACAACTCCCTCGAGCAGCAGCATTTAGTCTCTAAAGTATATAAATTACATACTTGGGAAACTGCAAGTTGTAGGTTGTAGCCTTGTTTTATTTGGCTGTCCTGACTTTAACTGGGGTTCAATAGATTCAATTTTTCAATTTCAGACCATTAGAGAGAAGAAGGAAAGGAGGTTGTAATTTTTTTGTCTTTACTACCTTGTGATCTTTTCAGCACATAAAGGTCACCTACAGCAGATGTCAATAATCACACTCTTTACAGTTTCTTTAAAGTTCATAATTTTACAGAACTATTTCACAGGTTACTAAACCAAACTAAATTACTTCTCAGCAAGAGTGAATTGGTGCCTTTCCTATATAATTTTATGAGTTCCCTCTGGGTCTTCTCCAGTCCTAGGATTTGAGCATTTGGCACACTATTTGAAACATGAACTGACTGTAAAGGACAGGAATTATCTGGATGTTTGAAAAGTAAAATATTAGCTATTCTCCTCCAGGAATGGTTAAATAGAGACACCCTTTTTATTTGAAAGAGAAAATTCTTGGAGTCAAAATGCTCTTTGAGTGACTTCAGATGGAAATTTATGCCAGGTTTTCAACAGTACAGTTTAATTCAGCATGTTGGTCAGGCCTAGCACCTAATTTCTCAAGGTGCTATGGGTTCATAACTGACTGAAATCCCTCAGACCTGCAAGGTCTTGCAGCCTTTATTAAGCAGCCAGAAGTGCTCATACAAAACTACAGACTGCTTCTCAAAATGCAGTCCAACACTTTTTTGAGTCTTTCTCATGGAAAGGGCAAATAACACCATATTCACTTACTGTATTTCACAAAAAGAGGGGGAATGTAATGAAGATTTGACTAAGGGGAATGTGATAGAAATGTCTTTATTTGTTCAATTTTACTAAATTGCTGCTTTTTTCCTCCAAGGCCTTGAAGAAGGTAATTTTCAGCAAAAATTACATCCTAACTAGGATTCTTGGCACTGATTTGATTTGACTTCTTTTAACTGAAATGCTTAGAATTTAAAAACTATTTCCATACATGAGGGGTGATAAGCATGTACATCATTTGATGTGTGTGCTGTAAGCCCATAATACCAATAAAACACAGATACACTTGTTTACTTCAACATGGCATCACTCCCATGCAGTATCTGTTGCATATCTTACACCCAATTCAATCCCACATTGCTTCTTTAATAATATTCTTATTTCTCTTTCCTAAGTTTCAGCATTCAAGCAGTTGCAAATAAGGAACTGTTTTTCAGGATTCCATGTAGCATTTCTGGAACAAAAAGCAGAAGAAAAATTGGTTGTCCAACACCCAACGCGTGGGAAAGCACTGCCCTCCCTCTCAGCACCTGCTGAAAGGGCGCAAGGGCTATCGTGGTGATTACCAAGTTTCCTCCCGTCTATAGAATCTTCAAGGTTGTTTACCTTGGATTTATTTCCTGATCTGAATACTGAAAGTTCAAAACATTTCTCCAGTACTGTTGAAACAGAGAATAAGAAGCTTGTATTTCTTTCTGGGAATGAGGAAATGCCCAAATATTCAACTTTACTTAAATACGTATTCATGATGAGTATCCACAAAGTGGAAGGCTTAACAACTCTCACTTCAGCAGTAGTTGTGTGAGTGTGTAAGAAGAAATTACACTGCTTCTTATATGGTGTAAAAAGAGATTTTACACATCTTAGTGAATCTGGTTTTCAGCAATGAAAATATATCTTAACATATTTTTTTCAAACTAAATTTTTTATTCAATTAGTCTCACAACAGACAAAGATATTTTTTATCTCTGTTTCAGACTCTATCCTCCTGTGAGTATCTTAAAATATTTTCTTTCAAAGGGGGCTTTTTGAAACCAATGCCTGCAAACTTATTGCTGATTATTTGTACCCAGATATTATGCCCCAGAAAATAGGGAATCAAGACTTGTATTTACACATATTCTTAACTTTTAAATAGGTAAATATTTCAGCAATTTCTTCCTTCAGTTTTTAATATCTAGGGGTCTTTACCCATTAGAAACAAAATAAAATGTATGTTCATGAATGCTTGCATATGAATGTAACCACCACAGTAAATTTAGAATATTGGTGTAATTCCAGTAAATGAAATGAAGAAATATTAAACTAGTGTGGGGTTTTATGTCCCTTTAGGCAGACAGAAATCTTGGAAATCAAGTACCACCGTAGCTCTGATGATTTTGTTTTTTCATTTCAGTGACTATTAGAAAAGAATTAAAATGAAAATTGAGTTTGAAAATACCAAAGTGGATAGAGTAATAAGTAATATTAAAATAATTACAGTAACAAGAAAGCATACTTAATCCTGCATAGCAGAACTGCAGGTTTTGTCTAATATACCACGAGATTTTGCCACAATAAATGGAGAGAGGGAGAGTTCCCTTGTTTAAACTGTTGTTAATATTCCAGCAATGTGGTATTGACAATTTATCTGTTAGTCACGACACAAAAATATCTTGCACTTCCTCAGACCCAAAGGTAAAGCATTTTAATTGCGCAGTGCAACATTTTTTCTTGTACTGGCTCTTTATCAGGAATATTTCAATACACAAGCTACATTTTCATATTTAATTGCAGTTATCATCACACCTTAGCCTGTGGCTATACATTCAATCAAGTAAGAAAACTCCCACAGACCTACTGTGTAGACAACCCCTGTAGAGTATGTTATGGAAACTCAGTCTTTATGAGAACACCTGATTAGTATCTGTGAATTCACTCTTCAGGGATAGTAGTCAGGATGTTGCAAACAAAAAATAAACTTCCCTTGGGTAATCCTAAGCACTAAGGAGAGGTGGCATTCCAGAGATACCATGAGCCCTTTGAAAGTGTGGCCAGGTAACACCATAAAGAGCCCTTTTCTAGATGATGTCTTGGCTTACTATTTCCTGGACTAAACTTCTCATTCAAGTTCATATGTGGACACTAAAAGAAAATAAACTCTTTCAAATCTGATGAAGGAAATCCTGAGAGGGAGCAACTGGGAATGCTTTCTAAGATCAGCCTCAGACAACAAACCTGGAGTAAGTTTCAGGCTTCACTTCAGGACCGAAACTCAAGCCACCACATCCACTTTACCAACTGTCCTGCTACAGTCAACAGTATCAAGTGCATCTGATACAAAACTTAGCAAAAACATCTCCTCTTCACCCAGAGTGATCTAGTCTGAAAAAACCCCCACTATGTACACCAGTTCAAAGCCCCTGACCCATGTAAGGGTTACAGGTGAAGCTAGAACTCCTTCTCAGGGTGAGGTGTCTCCTAAGATGTCAAATCCAAGGCTTTTAATTTTAAATATCTTGTTCCACTAACCCCATTTCCCTATTCCTACAGAAAAAAACAACATAACTGTTCAGATGAAACATATTTAGACCTTAAAAGATGTATTCTTTTGGTAATACGAACTTTTTCCCTGACTTTTCACAAGGTGTCCACTTTTTCCCAGGTGATTTTCTCCAGAGCAGGGCTGTTCACAGTAAAGGCAGCTGTGGCCCAAAGTAGCAGCTGTCCTGATGATATCTTTCCTCTTTATTTTCCTTTGCATCTGCAGTTCGCATGGAGGATGCCACATGCTCTTCCACAAGAACTGCAGTGGTAGTCAGCTGAGGCTGGAAAAGGACATTATTTTGTGTCTAGTATTTACTTTAGATCAGTGCCAGCCCACTCTGAAAGCCTACCTTTATTTCCTCTGCAATGGTGTGCTTGGCTGAAGATTACTATTCCCCTACTTAGTAAGCAGCCTCCTGAATTGTGACAAGCATTTCAAGATAAATGCTTTTGAGTCCTACTTTTATCACAGTTTGAGTCCCAGCTTTATTTCCTGAATGGTACAGCTATACTCCAAAACAGTTTTTTCCCCTCAGCTATCTCTACACTCCTAGTTTAAACACCCACAGTTAATCTCATGCAAGCCTCTAGCTATTTTTTGGAAAAGCAATTTTGAAACCAGCAATCCAGTCTCATTTTCCATGATTTTAAAGGAGGTAACAGATAATTTCAGACATGGGTAACAAAGGCAGGGAATGAGGAAAATGGGTGTCTCCTGTTCAGGGCTGCTGAGTTGCCATGTTTACAGCTCCAAGCAGGCTGCTGACCAGCCACAGCTCCATCTGTAAAATGATCCAGCTACTGTACTCTTGACTTTTGCAAGTTATGAGCAGCCATGGGGGATTGTGTAAGTGCTGGAGCAGCTGCAGAACCTTTCCCTCACTGAACTACTGAGGAGGCATGCCAGCTTGTTTGTGTGCTCCTCCACAACCTTTCACCTACTTTGGCTGTTTTGGCTATACTGGGAGCCCCCAGCAACTTGACAACTTGTGCAGCCGCCGCGTCGGGTGACAGAAAGATGAGAACGGGAAGATATGACCTTTGTTTTTAATGCTATTTCTGTCCTTTTTTCCATGTAAAGGGCCACATAAATATTTAGAAAACAAATGTATCAGTAGGTTAAAGTATCAATCCAATTCCATAAATGCAGACCCATCTGCAGGCGGAGGGCGAGTGATTTGCCCTTGGTACTGCAGGAAATTTCATGAAGTGCTGTGAATGTGACTCAAGCACTTGTCACCAGACTGCTCTGCTTACTTTCAAAACTTCCTAGTGCTACCATTAATTTCCACCCAGATTTACTACTCCTTCTGGGTTATCATTTGCCCTTCCTACAGAAGCTGAATTAGAAGCTGCCTTTGTCCCCAGCAGAAAATGTTAGTCTGGTTCCATAAGAGAAAAAACTGATGATGTTGCCTGCCCACCTGTTCACCAAACTGTCCCTCCTAAGAATTTTAACCAAATTTGAATAATCAACTCCCTAAAAACTGTGTACAAACTAGCAGGTGGTTTAGGGAGGAGAGATTAGAATTTTGCTACACACTGGATAAAAGGGAGGGGAAACTCAACCAGACTCATTCTACTAAAGAGTAGCAACCACATCAGCAGTCATCCCACATATTCTGGCTTGTCAGGAGAGGGCACTCATCCCAGCATATCCTATTGAGTCTCCAGCATTTGTCAGCTTAGGAAAAAGATCCTTACATTTTTTTCTGTTCCCACAGAGAAAAAGGAAGAGCAAACGCAACCATGATACTTTTTTTAGACATCATCAACATGGTCAGTTATTACACAGGCTGCCTGACCAGGAACACAGCTCTGACCTCAGTACAGCACGCTGTGTCTCCGGCAGGGGTGACCACACAGGGAACATGAGGTGAGAGACAGCTGATTGCAGTGGAGAGCTATTAGGAGACAAATGGACAGGAATCCAGGCTCCATTCATTCCACTCTTCTGGACCCATCTGTTGTGGAAAAAAGCAGAATGTTAATGCAGCTCCATTTTCTTAAGCATAGTCAGCAAAACATTACTGTGACCAAGCAACTGCAAGTGTTGCTACTGCCTTTTCAAAACTTGCCCCAGGGCAGTTCAGAAGAGGAAAGTTAAAATATCTAATCAGCAGAAATGAGACCCCCTCCGATGAATACTCCAGAATTTGGCAATGCACTTCATAGCCATTGTTCTCTGATATCTGGACTTAAAACTGTCATGTGTTTCAGAAGGAAGGTGAAATGGTGGTTGGAGAGGAAATAAAGTGAGAACATTGCTAAAGATAGGAGAGATGGAGGCATTATATGAAGTGGTTACAATTTTCACAGCCTCGTTCACCTGCATCTTGGTTGATGATGAATCCTCATATATTGTTGCATTTGTGCCTAAAACTTAGCTGTCTTGCTCAACATTCAGGACATCCATAACAATGACTTCACAGATATATAGTTTATATATGCAAGAATAGAAATTAATGTTGTTCAGAACCTCCTGTAACATATAACCATCATACAAAGAGCAAGGATCAAATCTGAATTATGAAGGAGACACACTTCTTTTAGAAGATCATCTGAGTAAAAAACCCTCAGTTGTTGTGCTGCTGATGTGCAAAATCCTTGCAGAAGTTTGTTTTGATTTGAAAAACACCCAGGTTTTGAGTTACTGGAGCCTTGTCCTTTTAACAAATGGGGAAGGCAACACGCTTCCTGTATTTCTTGCAACTACAATTTTACCTTTGTTCACAGCTAAATTGAATATGTAAGATATTTGTTCAGACCTTACTGCATATAACAACCAGGAAAACAATAGGAAAACAAGTTGCTGTAAAGAAAATTAAAGCAAACAACAGAAATTGTTCTTAGTAGACTATTTCCCTAATCAGACTGCTCACAAAGGATATTTGAGTTACTTATATTAAGCAGGCTCAGCACACCAACAGATTAAATAAAGCATCTCATAGGAATAGAAATAATGACTTTATAAACTGCAACAACTGCCTGCTGCAGAGAACTTCCTGATCCAGATTTTATTGCAAAGAGTTAATTTTGAGGTCCCTGCTTGCTACCAATTAGTGGCTTAAGGAAGAAAGTGGAACTAAACAAAAGCTATCGTACATGTTTCATGGTTTAAACAAATGTGTATGATATTTTTATTTCTGTGACTCATCTGCAACTTGCAGTCAAACCAAGTTTAAACAGTCAAAACCAAATCTCAAATTCTTTAATTTTTAACTTCTGGAAAGGACAGGAAAAATCGAAGTCATTATATTTGCTTCTATTTGATGTCTAAATTTTGCTTCATTTCACATTTCATATGCCAACATTCAATCACTGTGGAAAACCAGAATATATCTCATGGAAAAATAACAGAATAAATCTCCCAATAAAATAATAAAAGAGGGAGCAATAAAATAATAAAACATAAAGTACAGCAGGAGTAGAACCATAAGTAGAGATAATAGATATACTAGGAAGGCAAAAATAAGATAAAGTTAAAAAAACAGTCTAATGACAAGCTAAAGTATTTTCCTCTGTCTATTAAACTACGTGCACAGCTTTCTTGTGAGGAATTTGATCTTCCTTCCCCTGAAAAAGACTTTACATGTTTGTGTGCGTAAATATATGCATATAAAATTGGACTGGAGAGTTGTATTCAAATATTAGGGCACAATTACTTTGTATTATTTTACTGCCACAGACCAAGACTTCAGATGTCAGAAAGCCCTCTGCTGACATTAATTCCACTCTTCCATGCCTTATGCAAACCCTGCCCTCAGTGAAGGGGACAGGCTGTGGTGGGGAAAGGCCGGGCAGCAGGGAGATCCAAGCTCCTTCCTCAGCAAAGAGGAAAGGTGAGGGGGCTTTTCCCAGCTCGACTGTCACCCTGGGGGATGAGCTGTCCCTGAGAGCCCTGTGTCATCCCCTTCTTAGGGCAGCTCTACGACAGTAAATAAAGGCCACATGCTGATCTGGGGCCAGTGCGTCACCAGCACAGCTGTCCTCCGGTATTTGGTCACTATTAACCAGGTCACAGCCATGACCTACATGTCAACAACCTGAGGCTGGGATCTGATTTTGCTCCCTTTACCTTCCACGCAGTCGGCCAGCCGACCCTCGAGCTACCCCGTCAGTGCCAGCACTGCAGCACCCCCGGTATGAGTGCAAACACACAACTGCCCCGGCACCCCTCAGGCCGGGCCATGGTGCCCGGCACCGCCTTCCCCCGAGCCCTGGCGCCCACTGGGTGCACAGCCCGCACAGAGACGGACCCCGCAGCCCATGAGGGGCGGCAACAGCACGGCGCCCCCGCAGCTGGGCACGGCCGCCCTGCCAGCCTCGCCCAGCCCCTGCCTGATGCACAAGGTCACCGCGAGCGGCGCAGCAACAACACCCAGCACCATGTGCCCTGGCCCCGCGGGTGCCCCCCGGCCCAGCACCCCGGGCACTGCCCGTGCCACTGGCGAAGTGCCCACCGGGCCGGGCCGGGCACAGGGAACGCCGCCAGCGCCGTCACGAGGGGCCCGGGGGCGCGGCCTGCCGGAGCCCCGCCCTCCTGCGATTGTAAATAGAGGCGCCACGTGAGGCCGCCCGCCACAGGCGAGGGGACGGTGACAGCCCCGGAGTCCTCGCTGTCCCAGCGATCGCTTACCTGCCACGCACCTGCCGGCCCGGCAGCGATGAAGGCCGCCCGCATCGCCCTCCGCAGCGCCGCCCCGCTGGCAGGGGCCAGCGCCGGCAGCAGCAGCGGCCGGTTGCCACAGGAGGTGGAGCAGTTTTCCCGCTTCTCCCCCTCCCCGCTCTCCATCAAGCAGTTGTTGGACTTCGGTGAGAGTCGGGGGGAGCGGAGGGAGGTCGGGCTGGGGAGCAGCCGGGGCTCGGAGGCTCGTTTCCCCATGGAGGAACGAGCCCGGGGGCTGCCGCGGGCGGGGCGCGGGAGCGGCGCTCTGCGGGACAGAGGAGGCGGCGATCCCCGCCCGGAGGGCTCGGCGCTCAGCCAGCGCTGAAGTCGCTGCCGGGCCCCGGCTCAGCTGCCCAGCGCCAGGGCGGAGGAGGGGAGCGGGCACGCCGGGTATTCCCAGCCCCGGTGGTGGGTGGTGGCGGCGGGGCGGTCGCCTCGGGCGGGGACCCCGGCCGCAGTTACCCGCCGACCAGGTGCCAGGAGCTGGAGACCTGCGGGCGCCGCCATCAGAGTTGAAGATGAGCTCCAGCACTGCTTCGGCAGTGTTGGCAGCGTGCGGGCACTGAGGCGGACGCGGGCTGTGGGACGTGTTCCTGCTCCGCGCACACGGGGGCGGGAGGAGCCTCCGGCCGGGCGAACGCGCAGTTCCAGCTCCCGTTATCGCTCTGGTGGCTGTGCGCACACGATACTGCCCGACGTCACCCCGAGCAACCTGCTGTTTACAGAGGCCGGAGCGCTTCTTAGGGGATTACAATTCAGGCTCGTGTCTAAGTGGGAACTGTACAAGTATTCCGTCCGGGAACACGCTGTGTCTTACTGTCATGTAAACAGCGTTCTGCATAAACATATAACGCCTAACTCTTAGATGAGCCGGCTAGTAAAAACTTCACGATTGCAGAGAGATAGAGTCCTGAAGTTCATGGGAAATCAGCAATCTGTATTTCTATCTTGAAACTTCCCTTAAACGAAAACTATATTTCGGATTTATTCATAGGCTCGACTAATGGATGTGAGAGAACTTCTTTTGCATTTTTGCGACAAGAACTTCCTGTGAGGTTTGCAAACATCTTGAAAGAAATTGATCTTCTTCCTGATAAATTACTAAGCACTCCATCAGTAAAATTAGTAAGAAGCTGGTAAGTATGAACTGCTCTAATTCAGCATGCAAAGTTACACAGCTTTGAGATACAGACTTCTTTGAATAGTAGAAAGTATAACAAAATACAGTAGAAATACAGTTCCTTCATGAAATCTGAGTTGCAAGCTGTTACACACTTTCCTTTTCTAGCATACTAAAATTAAATTGCAAACCAATATGATTATATTGTTATCTATAAATAGGTGTGGGGGGCAGGGAGTTAACAGTTTGAAATAGCAAATAGAGAAGGGAGAAAACACAACGTGTTCTGTTTCCATACAGCATTACAGACTCTTAGATCCACACGAAAGGGGAAAGCAGGCTATGTACTTGTTTTGATCTCTCACTGAAGGAGTTACTAACAGAGCTTCTATGCCAAAGTATATTGTCTTGACCTGTGCAGCAAGTGTTTGAAATTCAATTACCATAATCCCTTCAGTTGACACAGGGGTTGAAGCTGATTTAACCTTGCTTACTGGCACAGTTGCATCATTTGCCAGGATGGCTGACATAAAGAGCAGAAGTATTAGAGTCAGCTCTCGAAACTCTTCTTAATATAGCAAACTGTTGTGTCTTTGCTGTATGCGTCAGGGCTGTCAGATGTTAGTGCAAGCGGCTCAGCTACTTAGCTTCTGCCAAAGCTGATCAGATTTGGAAAAATTTTGCTTAAGTGGATTCCTGATTGGCATTGTTGTTTGGATCTTCTTCTGAAATACATCTCTTATAAACAATTATAAGGAGATCCTGTGTACCTTAAGTTAGCGCTTAGATTTCTCTCTGGTGACAGGCACAAGAAAAGACTGAAAACTTCTGGTGTTCAGGCAGCCAAGAAATGTCCATCTGTCATTCCATTGTTGGTTGTAACTTGGATATTTCAAAGATAATTAAAGCTCCTAGATGACTTATTAGGACTAATGATGTGCACAAGACAAAATATTTTTGATATTGCTAGATTATTAAAAATCAAATTAATAGCATATATTTCTTATCTTCTTTTTCAATAGGTACATCCAAAGCTTAAAGGAGTTGATCGAATTCCATCAGAAAAGCCCCGATGACCAAAAAGTCTTATCTGAGTAAGCTTTTCATGTTTTTCTTTGAACTCTTTAGTTCACATTCTACTTGTCACAGTATATTCACTTTAGACTAACAGCCATGATGAGCTGAATTTGATAATCTAGCAGGAAGAGCTGAGCATAGAATAAGCTGGTCGAAATCTCTGACCATGTCTAGCAGTGCTGCAAATAAATATGACCTGTTGCAGCCTAATTTCAAGGTCATATTGTTCCTTGAACTGTCATGACAGAGAAATACAGAAAAAAAATATTATCTCTGCAGTCATATCTCTGCTTTTTTCCAAGATGTCAGCTTGGGATCTTTTTCCTTTTCTTGCATTTTCCTCTGCTCAAATAAATGAGTAAACAGGGGGTGAATTTGATATGGCTCATTATACCTTTTGTTTTAAAAATGCAAAATACTTCTGTGTTAGATCAATAAAGAATTACTTTTAAAAGAGTAAAAAAAAACTACACCGTATTTTAGTATTAATGCTGTTAAGCACTTAGCTGTGCTGGTGCTGGATTAGATAATCACATTATACAAAGCTTGCTTCTATGTAGTCTGAGAATAATGTTCTAAAAAGATTTTTTTTTTAACCTAGCTTTATAGATACTCTAATTAGAGTCCGAAACAGACATCATGATGTGGTGCCTACAATGGCACAAGGAGTAATTGAATACAAAGACACTTTTAAAGTGGATCCTGTCACCAATCAAAACATCCAGTATTTTTTGGATCGCTTTTACATGAGCCGTATTTCCACACGGATGCTAATGAACCAACACAGTAAGTAGAAATTTTTACCTGAGAAAAAATTTCAACCTAATGAGTAACATGTTAATGTAAACACTTCTTAAAACAGCTGGGGAACTGCTTTACATGATTTCATGTGACACTGAAAAGTTAGTAACTGAATCTATCACTTAACAAAGTAATGGGAAAACTTGTTTTCTAGACTAAAGAACAATTGAAATAGCTCTTTTGTGGAGTATGTAGGGATATCGTTCTTTATGTCTGAAAAACCTTTAGATGTGAGCTACAGAAAAGCCAACATAGTTTGCTGACAGTAGATAATACTTTAACTCATAAAAGGCATAAACAATATTCAGTATTTAATTCAGTAATTATATGTTGCAATCACACTGCATTAGTCTCAGTTTTGGGGCTTTTTTATAACCCACTACTTGGGATTAAATGTTGTATTGTCCTCATGTTAAACAGCTCTTCTTTTTGATGATAAATCTGGCTCGGGGCACCCAAGGCACATTGGAAGTATTGATCCTTGCTGTGACGTTGTTGAAGTAGTGAATGGTGCGTACTCTCAGAGCTTTAATGTTTCTCTTCCTGATCAGTGTCTGTATCTGACTGCCAGCAGTTTGGGTAACCAGCTCCAGTTGCAGAGGATGCTGACTGGCTTTAATTGAAATAGCTGAAAGCAGTCTTATCAAAGCATGAGCTTTTAGAGGACAGAATTTAAAATACAAAATAGCAGTAAAAAAAACCATGTTGGAGGAAGTCCTAGCTAGTGACAGATGAGGTAGGAGTTAAGTTGTCTGAGGTGTTGAGATTGGCTTTACCAACTGGTAGATAACAGATGTATCAGTTCCATACAATTATCGAACTGTACAAAGATTTGCTCATGCTTCTGTAATTGCCCATTGTTCTCAATTTTTAGTGCACACAGTGGATGCAATGTTATCATTCCCTTGAGACACATTCCAGACTTAGACTGTTGAACACCTTAGCAGCTAAGGTGGTTAAAAGCTGTATTTTGCCTTGCATTTGAATGAATTTTTACATTGCTTGATATTATACTTTATATAATTTATTTAAATGACTATTTCAGATGCTTATGAGAGTGCCAAGATGTTGTGTGACCAGTATTACTTGACATCTCCAGAACTGAAACTTACTCAAGTGAATGGTAAGATAAGAGCCTATCAGTATCCAAAACTGAGGGAAATTCTCCTAATTCTGTAACCTTAGGGCACATACCAGTTGATCTGACTTGGGGTAGTTCCTCTTCCATTTTCTATTATAGGCAACTCATTCAACCTCCCATGTTAGGACTCAAATGTTGGTGTACCTTAAACACAACATTTTTGAGGTACCATTTGTAAATTTGAGAAAAGTTAGACAAACTTGTACCTAAAGTAATATGAGAAGTTGCTAGAGAAGACCTCCATATCTGGAGTGAGGAACTGGGGCTTGTGACAGAAATGCTGGGTCTGGTCTGAGCTGCCTGCATGTGTCTGGTCACAGCAGTCTGCTTAATGTTTGAAATCTTTTATAAATAAAAGGGGAATAAATACTTGATTTTTTTATTTGTTTATTTGAAAAGAAACTTATTAAGCAAGTGGCAGTTGTAATATAAATACTGTAATGAATGCATAAAGCTGTTTGCCAATTTTGGAGGGGGGAAAACCAAAAATAAAACTTGATTTTTTTTTTTTGTTTGTTTTGGCAACTTGCTCATTGTGAAATTTGGATACCATAGAAAAATATCATCACCCTTTTAAGTGTTTTTGTTTTTCCTTTCCTTTAGGAAAAGCTCCAGGAGAACCAATTAACATTGTATATGTTCCATCTCATCTTTTTCACATGCTTTTTGAGCTCTTTAAGGTATGTTAGTATAGACTGAGAGAGTGAAGTGGGATGTGGGATTGTGGCCACCAGTAGCCTTCTGCTTTTAGAGATTACATCTGCAGGTTTACCCTGCTGCCTTTTCCATTGTGAAATGGACAATGTCTTTAAGGAGTAGTGAGTGCAGCTGAACTTCAGTGCAGCCAACATGACATACAGAAGTCTGGCAACCTTTAGCAACTGCTGAACTTTGCTCTTCTCCTGAAACCTGTTGACTTTAAGGGAGTTATTTAATTTACAGTGCCTGAGTTGATGTTGGGCAAGAATGTTGTAATCTTTCACTCAGAAGAGTCTTGGCTATGCATAGATGCTTTAAATTGTGAGACCTCCTCTCATGCCTTAAATGATGATAAATCTGCTCGCATTATGCTAAAATGCTAAGTGTGTCCCTTGGAAACCAGGCAGTGATAGGAGTAGAGGATAATTTTGCCTCTGTGTAGATGAGATTTGGTTTGAAGTGCATGGATTAAGCAACGTCTGATCACAGTAACCTTCTTTTCCATAGAATTCAATGAGAGCAACTGTTGAATTCCAAGAAAACAGTTCCACCCTTTCTCCAGTTGAAGTGACAGTTGTTCTCGGGAAAGAAGACCTGGCAATCAAGGTATTTTGTTGGCCTACTACAATGGACTTACTGTAATGTTTGTTATTATACATGCATAGCTATTAAAAGATCTGGCCTCTGAGAACAGGTCGAAGACACTGTGCTTGAGCACAAGAGCATTCTCTTGATGATGTGAGCCTCCATGTAGCACAGTTATCTAGTTGTATAATAATGTGCTGCAAAAAAAATCTTTGCATTTATGACTGTTGGAAAGGTGTGTTCAAATAACAGCATTTTAAATACTATTCTTAGTGCATGCTTGTTAACTTTGTTCTCTCTTAAATCAGATCTCAGACCGGGGAGGTGGTGTTCCCGTGAGGAAAATTGAGCGGCTGTTTAGCTACATGTATTCCACTGCACCAAGGCCAAATGTGGATGATTCTCGAAATACCCCTCTTGTAAGATACTTTCAATACTCCTGTTGCAATTTTGTTGTTGTAAGTGTTGGTGGGTTTATAATGAAGCACTGTGTCCATCCGGCTGTTCTGTGGGGTATTTAAAGATTTACTGTGCCCCATAAGTATGAATTTACACTTTCTGAAACAGAATTTTAGTATTTAGCTTAATGGACAAAAATATACTTTTAAAGGCATAAAGAAGAACATTACAACCTGAATCTAACCCCCTAATTTTTTTTTCTCGCCTTACAATGACACTAATTTTCTTTGTCCTCACTCTCCATTCAGTCTTCAAACTTACTGTAGATCATGGAGTCTTTCTGGAGGCAAGCACAACTGGAACAGTCTTTGAGACTATTATGTTTATCTCCCAGTAGAAAGCTCCTTTTACTAATCAAGCTGTACTAGCAATAACAAGGGAGGGAAAAATACTGAAATTTAATGTGCAAAAGTGGGACATATGTATAGACCCTCCCTCTTCCATGGAGATCTTTTTTCTTGTGACTTGGAGTTTTTAACGGTCAGCTTCAGCATTCTCAATGAAACTGATTAGAGATTTATGCTTTCTTCTAAGACAAGAGGAAATTCAAAGGATTTTTTAACAGCTTAAAAATTTCTGAAGACTTTTCAGCTATTTAACTTGAAGCCATTAGAGCTAGTAAAAAATAATTAATTTTATATTGTGCTTTATTTTTAGGCTGGCTTTGGGTATGGCTTGCCAATTTCTCGTCTGTATGCTAAGTACTTTCAAGGAGATCTAAATCTTTACTCCATATGTGGTTATGGAACAGATGCTATCATATACTTGAAGGTATGTATTTAAATTTAGTTACATAAAAGACTACTACCATCAATGCAGTGGGATAACTACTTTTTACCATTTTAAGGTAAACAGATTCTCTGCTCATGAGTAGCTCTTGTTCTTTCTTGAGAAATGACAGATTTAGTAACTGGTTTTTAAATGGTATCAAAAAAAGTCACTTAGCTTTAACTAGTCTACTTGAACAACTGCTAGTGAGAGCCCTGTTGGTTTTAAGATTGTGTTAAGGTGTTACCTACTTGTTCATGGAATACCAAATACTTGAAGAGAGTGAAGTCTGAGCAACAGATCTGGTTTGTTTACTCTGAAAATCAGAAAGTCTTATAAACTAAATCCTTAAGGAGTCAAGGTGCTACTCAACATCTGCCACATAGCCCCTCTGTGGGATTCAGATACCAGTAATTTTGAACACTAGGCATGTAACTTGCACTGCTGTTTCTATGAGAAACACATGTTCAAACACATGCAAACAACACTACATGCTGTTTTCTGTGCCTAATAGTGGGAAAAACTTGCTTTGAATTCCTCTTGCTAACCTGAAAACACTGAAGCACAATCAAGAGCAGAAGTAGGAAAGGAAAAGACAGTTCAGATATATATATGTATATAAGACTTCTATTGAAAAAATTTCACTGGAATTTTGCAAATCAGTCCTTTTCCATGTATTCCTGGACTATCTTGAAAACATGTTAGAGGCTACTGCTTAAGGCCTATGAAAAATGCATAAATAGGATGTTACTGCAGTTGTCCTACCAAATTACCCAACCAATCATAGATACTGAAACACATAAACTACCACACCTATTGCAGAAACATTTGTGCAGATAAACTTTGTTTTGTAGTGTCACTGGCTTAACGCTTCAGGCATGCTGAATGAATTTTTGCTGAGTGACATTATTGAGAGATATTAACCTGTTCCTTCTTGACTTTTAGGCCTTATCAACAGAATCAATAGAAAAACTCCCAGTTTTTAACAAATCAGCTTCCAAGCATTACCAGGCTACCTCAGAGGCAGATGACTGGTGTGTCCCAAGTAAAGACCCAAAGAATATGGCAAAGCAGAGTGCAGCTTCCTGAAGAGAAGCTGATATCGAGACATCCCAGGGGATCAAGCTGGCTTCAAGAGCAGCATTTGGAAGTATTCATCTACCTTCAAACAAGCAAGTTTCAGGACTAGCAGAAGAAAAAGAAGATAAGAGTATCACAAACATAGGCTATATGTACTGAATCTGAAACCTTGCTGTGGACTTGAGGATGAGGAAAATAGGAGCACATATGTCTTTAAAGAAGAGCTGTGTATAGAGAAAAATCAAGCTATTTTTTTACTATGATCAAAGACTTGGTGTGGTAGGGGTGTGCAATTTTTAAATCCTGTTTAATGCTTGAATTCTTAATACTGACTGATAAACGAGTTATGCTGATGCATATTTTTCTGTTAGAATAGTTATCAGCAGTTTATTTTATTACAGAACTTCTCAGGTAGATAATTAGCATCCATACTTTAAAGTTGTATTTATAATATTTGGAAAAGATCTACTTAACATGGCAGTCTTGTAGCAAGATACAAACAGCGTTCAAGTACAGCCTGACTGGAAGAGGGGGAGCCTGGGAGGTAGGGACAAAGTGTTTGCCATATGTAAGGAAGTCCCATTTTAAAAAAAAAGCTATTCCAGGAGTAATTAAATGATTTTCATCTTAAGTGATGCCTTGCTCTGTGAGTCACACTGCTAGATATTTTATGTTAAACTGTGCATGGGAAATCAGCCAAGTAGGTCTTCAATGCATAAGGTAATGAAGAAGAAAATCAGGATATTTTTAAGACCTACTAAAAAGAAATGGAAAGCTTCTTGGTTTTAATAGCTCTAACATTAGGGTACATCTGGCCTTTGTCCCTGTATTCTGGAGATTGTGTGCCAAGTCAGTTAGGATTTACCAAGAACTGAGGTCAGACATTGCAAGTTGAACAGAAAGGTTTTGGTGATGTGTATTGTATAAGCATGTTGTGAAGAACAGCATGTTTAAAATACAGTCTTGTGGCTTGTTTCTGTTATGCTGTTAGATTAGTGGCTCAATACACTAAACCAAAATTGTCTTTTTCAGATTGTCCAATTGTCAATTTCAAACTGTCACAACACCATTTTAAATTGTCAAACTTGCAAATTATCTTTTTCAAATTTGTGTTGGACCACATCAGCTCAAAGATGTACATAGGGAATCTGTACCCTGAAAGCTGCAGCTGAGCACTGAAGGTCTGTAGAAAGGTTTTCAGGAGTGGTGTTGGAACTGTAAAAAATTATTCTAAGAACTGTTCATTGCAATGGAAAGAGCTTAGGAAATATTTCAGAATGTAAACAACACTAAAAACTACTGGAAAGCTTTTGTGAAGAGCAAAACAGGGGCAATCCCACAGGAAAAATGCCAGTGAGAGAGAGTTGTTCAGAAAATGTTCCATTCTCAGTAAGCTTCTTCCTTGCCCATCTTGCCCAAGTGTGTTTTCACTTTTGTAAGCAAGGTAGACTTTAACAGATGCTAAATTATTGGATGTTGCCAAGCTAGCCAGTCAAAAGTTCATCAGGGATGTAGAATATTACTTGAAATTATTTTTTTACTAATTATCATATCTTCTGTTTATGTGATCCTTTGCAAAAAGTTACAAATACAGTAAAGCATCCTGCTCAGTGTGACAATTTTCTATTAGAGATTTCTATTTGTAGGGCAGAAAATGACTCGATATTCCACTGTAAATCTAAAATGGTTTTCAATAGGAAACTACCTTTGCATTCTTGAAGTCCTGTTGAGATATATTTCTCATTGAAAATAAAATATATTTTGATATGCCTCATTTATTTTAAAAACTAATTTTATGTATTAATGATAACTGCTGAGCATGATGATCTTAGTACTGCATCTAGGCTGTTTTTATCCTGGTGAATGAGCTGTAATCACCAAAAGTCACCAGATCATGCATCTGAGCTCAGCTCAGTGAATGATATGGCTAATAAAAAAGAAATACCTTTGTCTAGAATATACAGGTGTAAAAAAGCTGCTTTCACTATCAAAAGTAATTGATAGTTGATGATTTTTGAATGGAATACAAGGTCACAAACACATACCAAAATAGTCATTGTTGTTAAGTACACACAATTTATACCTTTCTGTCTGCATCCAGTAATGCTTGAACCTGAGTTATGCTCTGATGGTACACTTGTAACACAGCTGCAGCTGCTTCAGTTAGTAATTTCTCTTTCAAAGCAGCTGAGGCACATATGTGCTGCAAAAATGTTTGTGATGCTGCTTGCAGAGCAAAGCTGTGGAACATTCATGATGCAGGCAGAAGTTGTGAAGCACTTAAGGAACACACAGGAAATCTGTGTAGTATCTAGGCTATCTACCTAGATAATGCTACTACTACTCCACCTTTTGCAGCATTCACTGACTTTTTATTCTAAAAGCAGAGCTGTAATTTTAAGTCTTTAAACTTGGATGTAGATGTTGAAATAGTTTTATAATAAAATGTTTTAAATGCTTGTCTGTGTCTTTGGTTTTTAAAAAGTCTGATGCAAGCAAGGGCTTTTTATTTTAAATCTTAGGAAATGGAGTTGAGAAAAACACTCATACCATGTGAGGTACAGCAGGGGGGAGAAACACTGGAAGAATGATCTGCTTATGCTTAATGTTGCATTGGTTGAGAGCTTACACAGTACCTAAAATCAGTGCATCACCTTAGCCATGTCCTTACTCTTTTTAATTAGAAGGGTATTCATTTTGAGATGAGAACTGGGAATGTTCCATCAGTGTATGTTCTGCACTCTAAAATAGTTGTCTTCAGTTTTGAAGAGTGTGAAAATTGACTAAGAAAAAAAGACATCCATCACTGGGTTTATATCTAACAAAAAAGTTTTCCCACAGACTAAAGGGATGGCTGTCTTTCAGCTCTGAAGCAATGGGCCAGCTGGCTTTTCATAGCTGGTGTGAAAGAAAATGGTAGTGATCTGATGATGTCATGACCCAAAAGTCCACCTGTACAACTGGTGCTTTAGCAGACTTGTGTTGGCCTGGGGCCATCTTGCATCTCCCTTAATTTTGAGAGGATAGAGTAACTGTAAAAATACACATATACGCTTCACCTGAAAGAGGAGAGGTAATACCAACCTGACTCTAGGTGTCTGGCAGCAATTCTAAAAGTGACAGCCTTGTGTACTGAGTTTACCTTCCTTAACAATGAGAGTTTCACCTTCCTAAGGGTTTTGACTCATAATGCCAGGGAAGCAGATTACATGGCATCCCGTTCTTGCATTTTGCAGTTACAGAAATGTACCACTCTGACATATACCAGTGTGCCAGGTATGTTGGGAGAAACAACCCCAAACTAAAATACACCAGGGACTTCAATAAACTACTACAGCCAACAAAAGGAAACCAACAACAAAAACACACATTGTGTTTTCCCATCATTTTTACCATGCTGCAGTCTCTGTAGGCAGGACTTGCATATTTCCTGTCTGGTTTTCAGAAGCAGAAATACACATACATGCTTTCTATACCTTGCCTATGACAGGCTTGGGAGCAGGGGTGCCCAAGTGCAGCAGGATGGACCCAGCTGCTGTCTGTGCAACTCCCTGTTGAGCTCATGGCCCCAGCAGACCCAGGACTCTGTGCAGCACACTGTGCACAGACCACCAGTCCCAGCCAAGCTCCTGCAGTCTAGAAGGCAAAATGTGGGGGTTTTCCTTCCCCTGCACAGGTCCAGTGGGTAAGAGGCCATGCACCAGCTCTTGGTCACTGTGTGGGGCTGTCTTGTTGCTGGCACGTCAGGGGGGCACTGACATCAGCACATTTACCCACGGCTGGAGTGCTCTGGTTTCACAGGAGATAAGCAGGCGTTGCACTTTCGCCCTTTGCTCTCTGACTGGGACCTTACACAGCCAGGTTCCTGATGTCAACAGAAACCACGCCAAAGCACCCTGTGTTTTCTCTTCTAGATCATTAGCTAAAAAGTGTACACTGATTGCTGGTTAGTGTTGCTGGTGCCTGGGGCACAAATCCAGATTAATCTCCCTGGAGCCTTGATACACAGTTGTTCATTATCATAATTTCCCTATCACTTAACCAAGTTTTTAAATCTGCCAGACTTTGCCCTTTACATGCAATAATATCCTTCCCAAAGAATTATTACAAAACAAGCTTTTCTACCTTTGATGAGAAACACTACTGGACTGGAAAAATAGTTGGGTCTTTTCCCTCTTTATGGCAGCAATGATGACTTTAGAGAATTAGGTAAAACACCAAAGAAATTTTTGCCTATAAGTTCTTTAGCCATTTGGCAAACAGGAGGTAGAATATGGCAGTTAATGATCCCTCAGCTCAGCTAATTTTTGGGGGTGGGGATGGTGAAGAATAAGGGGCACACTTCTGCATTAACATCTTTGGGTTTATATTTCCCAAGAACTGACAATACAGTTTTAAATGCCTGTGTCCTGACCCTGCATTACAGGCCCTAAGGTGGCTTTGCACATCTGTGCTGTCGTACACATTTGGACAGAATGATTGATTCAGTACCTGGCTAGATGCTGATACTGCTCACAGTCAGCAAGGAGAAAGGACATGTTGGTAGGCAGCTTCAGTCAGTCCTGGCTCTCTCCACTCACCTCACAGGAAAGAAAGGGCAGAAATATCCACAGGCAGTCTTAATTCTTCCTCGCAATCTCAAGTGTTGGGTGTCAAAGCAAGGAGCTGGGACACAGTCCTGGCACTTTGGAATATCCTGAGGGCTCTTAATAATGTAAGGTTTTTATATAAACAGAAAAATACATATGGGAGGCTTGTATGTATATGTATGATCAGGAGCTACTCCTCATCAGCTCTCCTCAGTATTCCTCCTGCAGCTATGAAAGCAAATCAAAGCAGAGTGCAACAAATTGGCTCATGTATAATTAGCACAATTTCCCTGTGTCACACTTGCCTTGCAGTTCCTAACAGGAAGACGAAAGAAAGGAAAGCATCTGATTTCCTGCTGTGTGAGGGGCACAGCCTTGAGGAATGAGTCTCACTGCCTTCCTGGGAGTCATGGCCAATTGAAAATGCAGACAGAACTGTGATGCAGGAAACACAGCAAGAGGTGTAACCACCAATCCCACTATTTTGAGCTGCTGAACATTCTCCTGGAATGTGACAGAGAGCTTCTAGTTTAGAACAAGTATGCTTTAAGTTACATTAATGTGATACAGCCCTGTCTGCAAGCCTCAAATAAGAGAAAAAGAAAAAAAAAATACACTTGTTTACATTGCTGTTATAGGTTGGGCTTTCTGTACTTTGTCACATCACTGGACTGAGCCTGAAAGCTGAGAACCTTGGCATGGGATTGGGCACACGGAGTACGACACCTTATCATGGCACTGTGTACATGGCTGTGTGTGTGCTGAGGTGTGAGCTGGATATCACAGCTGCCTCTCCTGACCAGTGTCAGTGTACCCAGAGAACTCCAGAGAGCTCTTCTGAAACAGACACCTAATAGTGGTGCCTGAATAGTGGTCCTGTCCCCAGTGGCAGAGCTAACTGACTGTAATGGAGCTCCAGACACGGGGGCACCTCCAGGCACCTGTATTTAGATGGCTTCAGCTGTGAGCTGGCTCCCAGCTCATTGAGTGACCTAAAAATAGACACCCAGTCCTATATGAGGCAAGCTGGAGTACCCTTCCTGTCTCTCATCTGTCACTCTGGAAGACAGAGGTCTTCCACAAGTCCTTTGTCATGCCTGCTAGTCCCATCAAATACCTTGTTTGGGCAATCCTGGCTTTCTAAAGTATCAGTGAATATTTATGTTTAGGTAAATGACTCAAGCCCTTTGTGGGAAACTGGAAATACAGAGCTCAAAATTACATTGCTGCTGTGTCATTGCTGGCCAGGGTGGATGTATAATGGAAAATCCCAGACAATGTTTATTCTGCAGCAAATGCCAATGGGATCACTGCAGATGAGCTGGCTGCTGGCACAAACTGTGTCAGCCTGGAGCTGCCTGTTGCAGCTTGTCATCACTGACACTGCTGATCTGTCTGGGTTTGGGACTGGTCCTAGGGCCACATGATCACAGGAGACAGCATGAGCCTCATCACTCTGCACCCCACAGGGCAGCAGGGCTGCCAGACAGCTCTGAGCCATGCTTACTGCTCCTGGGATAGCCAAATACCAATTGGTGATGAGGCCTTTTACAGAAACTTAGGAGATAACTGTAGCTGATGCTGATTGTTAAATGCCATGAGGCATATGGATGAATCAGATGCACTGATAGCTCTTTTTTGTAGTGTTTATTCCTTAGAGTGGTATTCTCTTCCTAGCAGCTTTACTGCCCACAACACCCTGGGTTGATTTTTAACAAATTAACTGGAAAACAGGTTTGAATACCTGCCAGAGCTACTTGCTGCCTCCTCCTCCAATCCCTGTGGCGTGGAGCAGAGTTAGTAACAAGCACTGCAAAGACTATTGGTGCCCAGCGTCACTCCCCCGCTCATGAAGGGCATTACAGGTGGAATTCAACCTTCACACAGGGCTGGATCAGATGGTTTGGACCACTCTGTGTTACCAGGCTTGTGTCATTGCCTCACAGACCACAGCAAGCTGTTTGCTCAGGCATAAAACTATGGTTGTGTTGACACTTGTTTCTGCTTAGTTAGGGCCTGTTATAAAACCTTCTGATCTCAACTTTCCCCTGCTTGTAATCAGCTCCACCTCGGGTTTTACATAAGTACACAATGAAAAAATCTTCATTTTCAAGCTCTGGCCAGGGGCACCTGAAGTTTTCATTATTCGTGTTATTAATGGAGATGCCCAGAAATCTGCTGATACAAATTCATTCATGTGCTTCTCCTCCGTGGCCTTGCCCTCTTGTTCCTGTGTTCTTCCTAATCCTCCTCCTGATGCCTGGCTTTGCATGGTCTGAGCCTATCTTCTGTAGCCAAAGGATGGGAACAGTCCTTTGGAGACATGCCACACTTCCAAAAGCTTTTGATGATTTTTCAAGGCCACTGAATGGTCAGTTCACTTGATGAAAAAATCAAATTGTAACACCTTCTGCATATTGCCAGGCTAAGAAGAACAACATCTTCTTACATAGATGTTGTTTTAAATGGCAACATCTATGTAAGAACAGCTGAAACAATGGCAGAATTATTCACTGGAGTGCCATAAACTGATGCAGACAGACCTTGGAAATTATATTTCAGTACTCAGAACTTCCTGAAAGAGATGTTACCATTCTTCTTCAATGATTGTTCTTGCCTTTTCCTTTGCAGCAGAATGATATTCCTCACCTCTGAGTATTGATCTTAAGGCAGAGGATTTGTCTTGACTTTAAATCTGAGCTATAGTAGTCAAGCAAAGCAGAGAAAAACTGGGAATCCTCCCAGTTCTTCCCAGGAACAAACATATTCACTGCCTTAGGAAATGAGAGGTTTGGAGGAAAAAGGTCTACCCTTATCAGGGGGCTGTTTCTTTTCATATGAGTAGAAAAAGATTCCAGTAAAGCTGTTGACACTGAAAGTGGAAAATAAATGTTTTTCAGCATTTCTTTAAAATATATTTACACCGGAAAGTTTGGGAGTTTTAAAAAATGTAAACATTTCTAGGAGAATAACAGTATATTGGTATAAATTACAGTAAATTTTCACTTATAGAAGTATTTCTTTACTGTACATTAGTAAAAAATAATAGAATAATAGATTCATAAGCAGTTATTCAGTTGATCTTATATTAATAGTGTGTGGAACACAGAATATAGATGATGCATCAATGGGTTGTCTATAAGCATGTCTGAGAACTGCTGATTGAATTTGACTGAATTCCCTGCTCTTTTCTGTCATGTTTCTAACATATGCTCTTTTTCCATTGATAAAAGAGTGTAATATAGTGTGGGATCAACATATTAAACAATATGATAGTAGTAATAATTGACCTTTAGACTTCACATCACATACACTGAAATCTGTGACAAGCTTCCTGTTGAATGGTGGACAAGCTTCCAGTGAATGGTGGACAAAGCCAAAACAGTTTGGGTTGCTGATCTGTAGAAGAGACACACACACACCCCTAAAGGTCTCTAGAAAACAGCAAGCAAACTAATTTTTAAGTTCCTCAGGGTGCAATAGCAGACAAGAGGTTGGCCTCACTCTGTTACCTGCCATGAGATCTTCAAGATGCCACTCATTGTGCAGGAGGAATCTAAAATCAAGAGCCACAGCTAGGAGAGGAAGATAAGCATATGACTGACATTTAGACCTTCAAGATATGTTGAGCATACATGTCTGTATGCACATATGGCCAATTTAAGTACACTGAACTGGCTGACAGCTCTGGCTTCCGCTCATCCTCCTTCCTTAATTCAGTACAGCCCTTATACTGGAGAAGCCTGAGATCCAAACACCCCTGAGAGAGGGAGGTCTGCTCTCAGCCTCTCTGTTCAAGCCAGGTGAGACCAAAAGCCATGATACACGCTGCAGAATTCTGGGTGCAGAGACACCATTGTGTCTGAGGTGTAAGTGTGTCCCTGTTCCACAAAGTGGGCAGTTTGTCCTTGCATCCCCAGGCACCAAGAGCCCCACTGAGATAAAGGGGCTTTGCCCATGCCTGGAGAGAGAGGGACAGAACTCTTTAACAGCACATGACAGTGACTAGCCACAGCTTGTGCTCATTTCACACAGCTGAGGCTTTTTTAGAAAAGGATTAAGAGTGTCCAAACCCCAAACAATGCGAGGGCCTGCCTCAATACGCCTGGAAGATTATTCCAGCTGTTTGGAGCCAGGTACCTAAAAAAGCAAAGTTTGCCTCCCATAGTTAGTGGAGCTCCAGACACTTGGACATAAATAGCTTGGTTTAAACAGAGGGCAGACTGGTAGATAGTGCTAGATAAAAGGATACAAAACAGCTCTGTAAATAAGAAATGAACAATTATAAAGCTTTAAAATACCCTTCAGGAAACCCATGGCTGCTGTCTGCTGCTAGCTGCTGGATCTTTTGTTCCACTTACAGCTTTTCATCCTTTTATTTTCCTTTTTTTCCTTCTTATGAGGACAAATCCTGGCTGCATATACAGCATAGCCTGCTCCAGCCGGGACTGGAGGCACGGGAAGCAGTGATGCTGTTCTGGCTGCTGTTCTGCAGCCACCTGAGCCAGGGGCAGGGAACCCACGGGCACAGCGTGTTCCCGGCTGCCGGCGCTGCAAGCTTCAAAACATGTTTGTGTCGAGTCAGCAAGAACCGCCCACACTGGTCATGCCCTGCTCTCCCTCCCTTTCCAGGCTGCTGGAAGGAGCCGTGTCAAAGTCCAAGCCCACAGTTAAGTCTGTTCCAGGTGTTAGCTGCAGTTGGCTCCTGCCTGCCCAGAGTCACTTACCCACCATCTCACCAATGCACCCTGAAAGTGAGGGGCAGACAGGGCTGCCTCCTCCCTGTTCCTCTCCTGCTCTGTGTCGGAAAGGGCAGCTCTCCCTGTGCTCAATGAGTTCCAGCAACTGGGCAGAACTCTGTGCCATCTGATATCAAACCCTTCCACGCTCACAGCACGGCCAGGCAACAGCAGACAGTGTGTTCTGGTCAGCTGAAAAAGGAGTCCTTCTCTTTGATCTCCCACAGACAGCAGGCACCCCCTGCCAAAGGCTGAAAGGGACACCAAGTGCACGGCTCAGGTACATCTCTGAGGTACAGAGGGGCTGTGTGGGGTGCAAGAGGGGACCTGGCAGCTGTAGCACAGCATGTTAAGTGCTCAGTGGAGTTTCAATCAGCTGGAAATTAAAGCAGGAGAGAGTTGGGATACAGAGACCTCCAGCATTCAGCTCTGTGCAGCTGTGTCAGGGTCTCTTGGATGCCTCCATCCAGCTGTGCTAATGCCACCTGTCTGCCTGGGATGGGGCTGTGCATGCATCTGTTTGCCCATTGTTAAAGTTCCCTGAAGAAAATGCTTGGGTTTGCCTTGACCTTGCAGTCCCTGCAGTGGAAAGCTGCTGTGCACAGAGGGGCTGCAGCCCACACTGGGGCTTGTGAGGCCTTGGTGCCAGGAACAGGCTTTGGGTGTGCCTGAGGGGGCAGAGCACACAGGAGCATTGTGAGTCCCTGTCTTCATAACAACACTGTCGGCTTCACGTACCACAAGTCATAGTTCACAGCCCTCAAAATGCAGATTCAAGTTGTTAAGAAAACAATGTTTAATCCTCGCACTAAACACTAGATTTCTTATTTTGTTTTTCTAATTTGCTGTTGAACTTCACCTCCAAATGTGCATGGCAACTCTCCCAGGTTTATTGAGACACTCACTATTCACCATGTGAAAATCTACAATAACAGTTCTGATTCTAATGCCAGTTCTCCCCTTTCTCTGTTCTTCCCCCACACCATTTGGACAGACTGAGCTCCTACCTCTCCTCTGCACAGTTCCCTGCCACATCTGCCTGTTTCCATCTACCAGCCTGAACTGTCTTGGCCAGGGTAGGGTGCAGCCACTGCTCCAGCAGTGCAAAAAGAAGCTGCCAGAGATAAATGGCTTTGTGAACAGAGGCTTTGCTGATAGACTTCAGACCTTTAGAGCATCCTGGTGTCATTAGAAGCCAAGCTCACTGGTTGGTATTTCCTCCCATATCACTGGAGGATACAGAATTTGGTTTAATGAAAAACTGGCAGAATGAGGAGTCTCTGGCATGTTTCTGACTGCACAGTAGAAGCCTCCTACTATGCTGGCAGGTGAAATGTGTGAGCACAGCTCAACTCAGCAAGGCAAAGCCCACAGCCTGCCCCACAAAATCCATCCAACTTTTGGGTTTCATCCACCCACCATAGGCATGAGGGGGATTTGAGAAAAGATTTTGTTCCAGCAGACTGAGGAATGAGTAAGTTGCTGTGCGTAGGAAATCCAGATGTGGTGGAGGATGGCACAAACATGCAGAACCACAGGGGTGTAGAGGGGCAGTGGCTCTGCTGCCCTTGTTAGAAAAGGGTGTAGTGAAAGAATTGCAGAGGGGATCAGGCCCTATATCCTGTGCCAGAGGCTATACAGCCAGGAAGGGGAAGAGAAGAAATCAGTGAAATTCTGTGGATTTATAGTGAAGGGAAGGACAGGGCTGTGGAAGAAATGGAGCCATATGACAAACTGAAGTCAGAATTTCCAGCAGGGTATAGTTCAGAGCTGCTGCTGCCACTCCAAGGTGTGCTCACCATGGATACAGGCTGACAATGTGCCCTTGAGTTCAGGACAGCCATGCACCTTTCCCCAACAGGAAGAGTGGCCTCTGTTGCCACTGGGTTTTTTGGGCCAGCTTTACTCTGCATGAATGTTAAAATGCATACATTACTTTTTGCCATACAGGCTTTGCCCTGACTGCAGTGATGTCCTGTTGCCTGCACTTTCCAGCATGCTGTGTGCTTGCAGCCAGCTCAGGCACTGCCCTTCAGCAATGCCTGGTTTTCACGCTGTATGAACCAATGGCCATACATTAATAAGGCACACAATTCTGTCCCCTCTTTTATAGCATGTTATAAAATAGGCTTTCTGTGAGTATTCCTGCTCTTTTCTTCCTGCACTTTCCTCCTCAGACCTTAGCAGTCATTTATCCTTACTTCATACACAACTAGTAATTTTTGTTAAGTTACCAGGAGTAAGTAAAAATCCCTATCCTTGACCAGAGCTGTCTGGATTCAGCCTCCTTCCTTCCCACAAGCAGCCAGCAAGCTCATGGCTATACTGAGGCAGTGCAACTCCCCACTGACAGTTGCTATTGACATAAAATAATTCAGTGCTGATTGCAGTACCAGCAGCCTGAGCAGCCACATCAATTGCACAAAGCTTTTACAGCTTTAAGCTGTTACAAAGCTTAAGCATGGTCGACTCAGACATTAGGCAGAAGGCTGATACCAGCATCTCTAGTCAGCCCCAGCTTGAAAGAGCAGAACTGGATGTTTTTTCAGTGGTATAAAAATCTTCACATGCCCAATGTTTTCATTTAAAATGCCTTAATTGTAATTTAGCAGCACTCCATGAGGTGCCTCTGCAAGGTGAGGGGCAACACACAGCTGGTACATGTTAAAAAAGTTAACTGCGTATTAAAATCAAACAAATCATTGGAATGCATGATGTCCACTGTCACTCCCATGCTTTGTGTCCCATGAAGCTTCAGATGTATTTGGAGAAAGAGTCAGAAACAAATTTCTGAGCAGCCAACAGATTTCATCTGACACTTGCTGCATACAACAATCTTTTCTGACCCACTCATCTGCTGTGCCAGAGGTCCCTGTCTCTCTACAAAAGAGACTGTGGTCGATCTTTCCAGTGCTTTAATATAACTCCTGGGGAGGTTAAGGTGTCAGACACTAGCTAGGCTTTGGCATCTCTGCTAACAGCATGTTCTGCACTGTCATTTAGTAGAAAAGCAAACCCTAGGGATTACAGGGAAATTCTACTGGCATACCCTGAAAGTAAATGGAAATATTGCTCTGTCTGACCCATGTGTATCCTGAAGTGTTACAGAAAAAAAACCAGCAGCCCTTCAAGAGCCCTGTAAACCTTCCAACACTAAAAACCTGGTGTGCCTCTTTGTCCTCTGAGAGTTTAATAAAGTTATATAATAGCATAGACCACCCCAGACTGTTTCAATCTTCCCTTTCATCTCAAACACTGAACTCTTGTATGTTTAATTTAAAGGTATTTGTCCCATGAGCAAAATCTGCTGCCAGAAGCATTAGTGGTTTTTCAAAGGACGTTCCTTAAATATGAATGAGCTGAGCCCCTGTGATCACCCTAATTGATCCAGCAGTGCTTGCAGCTAAAAGTAAAGCTGCCCCCTTTCATGGCAGACCAGACCTTTTCCCCTGCTGCCTAATATTTGTATTTCTGACATTTTACAAAAATAGTCAGTCTTGCTCAGTCTGGGAGATTTCTATAAATTCATGACCACAGCAGTTAACTTGATTCTGTCAAAACTGGTATACAGGCTGTAAGATATTGCCCAATAAAATGATGAGAAAATTTTCTTGTAAAGATTAGTGGTTTTCTTTTAAAGGTTAGTGGTTTTGAATAAATAAAATGTCATTGACGCCGGAACACTTACAGGCCTAATGCCATCAGGACAGGCAGCAATGCTGGAGAGATAAACCATCCAGGCTCTTTTAGACTCCTTGTCCTAGTATCTAAAAGCTGACCAAGTATGAACAGACTTATAAAGATTTTGCAGGGAAATACAGTCCTGAACACTGTTAGACTTCACTTTCACCTACACACTCTCCACAGATAAATTGTTGGAGTTTTGGGTAAAGCTGGACCCAGCAGACATCAGGGGCTAAGTTTAAAATTATTGCAAGAGCACTTTACAAGGAGGATGCCCATATTTCCATGAACAGCTGCATGGGTCCCCAAATACATGCAGAGTGTCCCTATGGTCATAGAATGGGTAACTTCTTCTGTCCGCAATGCGTGTGGCTTAAGAACATCTCTTTATATACAACTTCTCAAAACCACAAAGACCTGAAACCTAGAATCTAAAAAACCTAGAATCTCACTGTTATGCATTGAGAAGTCATTAAGGCAGCTCTGGGAAAGGGCTGCCAATGGGAATGGGAAAGGATCATTCATTCTTTGCACCCATTTGTGCTTTAAATATTCTGATAGGCCATGGAATGGAGTGGAAATGTTTCAAACATGTCTACATCTCTACTAAGAAGCCAAAAGGAAAAAACCAATTTATTTCACAGAGGACACCAAACAACCCTGAAAACAATTTTCTGTCATTTTAGGCCATGACTGTGCTCAAACTTGTGGTGTAGAGGTCTCTCTTCCAGGTGGAGTCATCCAATCTGATGAGGCTTTGAAAATACAAAAGCACGATCAGGAATTATATGATGGTATGAAATTTCAAGACATCTCACAGAATCACAGAATTGCAGAATCACAGAATTGCAGAATCACAGAATCTGCTGAGTTGGAAGGGACCCACAAGGATCATTGAGTCCAACTCCTGTCCTTTCATTGGACCATTTCAAAGAGCCACAACAAGAGCCTGAGGGCATTGTCCAAACACTTCTTGAACTCTGTGAGTCTTGCTGCTGTGATCACTTCCCTGGGGAGCCTGTTCCAGTGCCCAAACGCCCTCTGGGGCAAGAACATTTTTCTAATATCCAGCTTAAATCTCCCTGACACTTCAGGCCATTCCCTTGGGTCCTGTCACTGGTAACCACAGAAAAGAGATCCTTCCTTTGTGCCTCCTTTGTGCATCCCATGGATTTAATAAATGATTATCTTATTATCAGGTACTCCCACACCTCACATGATCAACTCCATCCAGTGTGTGGGAATAGAGTACAGTAACAGAGGAAAAAAGTGCTAGTACTACAAATAGTAAGGTTTGCTTACTCTTGATCTTTCTAACTTCAACAACAAAAGCAATTAAAGTGCAACAATCAAGTCTTTTTTCTGTGATAGTGATGTTCTCTAGTGTTTTTAACAGCTTGCAAATTCCTATGACTATAATCAGGCTGATCCCACTGTGCTCCCTGTCAGATACCACAATGGCTATAATCTGGCACCTGCTTGGTACAAAGCTTGGAAGTGAGCCTGGGTGCCCACAGAATAAAAATTAAGTGTGTTCACTGCAGAGGGAGAGGATCAGAGGGAATTTAGGAACACTGGTGACAGCCTTTATTCTTCTCTCTCAGTAAGAGAGTCCTGGCTATGACAGGTCAGCAAACACTGCTATTGTTCTGCCTTAAACCTCCCTTTGCCAGATGCAGAATTTCAGAAGGAGCCAGTGTGGGGCTGTTTCCAATAATATCAGCTATCTCCATCTGTCTCTTCTGGACTGCCCAACTTGCCCCATTGTCAGACTGTTCAGAAAGCAACAAATTTCTTGACTCGACCAGCTGGCAAATCTTCTTCCTCATGCCTGACTTAGAGATGCATCACCTAGAAAAGCAGTGGGTTTAGATAACCTATGCTTTTTCATCTTTCCAAATTGACTCTTTTCCTGCAGTGCAGAATCCAGTGGATCCCATTGATCAGGACATGTCTCAATCTGATTTTTCTATAGAAAACCTGTCTCAGATGCTGATTATTTCCCCAGTAAATTACTGTAGTATCTCTGATAGAGACATCTCTGCAGCTGTATGAAAATCTCTCATTGGCTTAGTGAATTACAGGGACCTATTTTACAACTTTATTCACATAAGAAAACATTTACTCATGGTCTGTGTTCACTTTGAAATTCCTTATTGGAATGGGAAACTGTTAAATAGCAATCTTCATTGCTGTCTGGTTAAACATAAACAGACCCATGAAATGGATTCTTGTACACAGTGTACAAGCTTTAATTGATGAGAACTGAGAGGAGAGGAGAGGAGAGGAGAGGAGAGGAGAGGAGAGGAGAGGAGAGGAGAGGAGAGGAGAGGAGAGGAGAGGAGAGGAGAGGAGAGGAGAGGAGAGGAGAGGAGAGGAGAGGAGAGGAGAGGAGAGGAGAGGGAAGTGATTTGTAACACTAAACAATCTGCGCGTTTCTTCAAATGCCGTTGTTGCCACTGTGTGAGACATGGAGACACTTGAACGGCTTGGCTGCTCTGGTTTGTCTGGGAAGAGCCTAGTGTGCTCCGGGCTGTCTTGCAAATAGATAACAAAAATTATTTGGACTGACAGCTTTACAGTCAGAGATGCAATGAGAAGTCAGGAGTTACTGGCTCCCAGTGTGGGCCTGGCTTACCTCTCTTTTCAGAAAGCCCAGAATTGTCAGAATACAAAAAAAAGTGGAACAGCCAGACGGGTTGCATCAAACTAAAAAAGGGAAGAAAATGAGGGTTTACCTGTAGGTCAGGTCACACACTTGTGCTTGCTGTGGGATACTTGCTGTGTGAAGTGCCACTGCTCTGCATTTCGTCCTCCTGGACTGGAGAAAGTAGCTTGCTCAAGTAAAGGAAACCAGTGCTAGCAGGTCCTAAAGCACAGGAACTGCAAATCAGGGGGCCTGGCAGGTCTGTAACAGCACAGGCAACACATCTTATCTTGGAAACACCTTTTGGTTAATGTGGGATTCCTCTCACCTGCACCCAGCTGCCAAAAATGAGGTGAATAGTACATGCTAGCAGGCTAGGTTCATTTTATAGTCAGTTAAGAGAAGGGTGTTATGCGTCCCGATCACATCTAACATCATTCTGAGAGATATTAGGGATGGGTACAAGTGCAGCTATGCAGGTTTTGGGGGAAAGCTTTTTTCACCTGCCTTTCTTAACACCAGGATATTAATTTATCATTGGTCACAGTGAGAGCAGAAACACAGACAGTATTTGCTCAAAGATACCCAGTATCAACATACAAAAATTTCAGGGCTGCATGTTTCTACTTGTTTACATACTGTGGTTGATAAAGGAAAAAAAAATCTTGCAATTAAAAAATTATCATTATGACAAAGCTTTATAAGAATCAGACAGGTAGTGAAGAGTGAGCTCACACTGAATTGAGAGTCAGTGCACAGGAAAACACAGAAACTACTGAAGGCCTGTCTGTGGTCACAAACCAAAGCTGTTTGCCTATTTCATTCTGGGAAGGCATTTCTGTGACTTATTTTTTGACAGTATCCTTTCTTTTACTCCCAAAATGACAGTTGCAGAAAGCCATAGTGAAACAATACCAAAGGTTGCTCAGATTTAATCTAATGCTTTCTAGCAGGCAGCGGTAGAAGCACTGCAGGAAGCAGCAGCATTGTTTAAGCTAGGCTGAACAGAGCAGTGTGTGTCCTGGTTTGGAGCAGGGGCTTTTCCAGCTCTGCCTCCCCAGTGCAAACTGCAGCTGTGGTTTCTCAATGCAGGGAAAGAGAGCAGCTCCAGGAGAGCCAGTGAATGCCAGCGCAGCCTGGCCAGCCATTGGACACACACTCAGGGCTGTGTCGGCATTGTGCCTGCAGCTCTGGCACCCCACAGAGGCTCCTGGACCCGGGAAGGGGATGCCGGTGCCCGCCCCGTGGTGCCTCAGTAGATGATTCCCTCTGGCTCCAGCAGCAAGTACTTCTTCATGGACACAGGGATGGAGAGCAAGGGCACTTGTCGATGGCACCTTTCCGACAGTGTTGCCCGAATTGCACACCTGCACAGGTGCATCAGGGACCGTGGGGAATTGCTGCACACAGCAAACAAAGAGTCATAGAAATCCTGGTGCCGCTGTAAAATAAACCAAAAGTCTGTTTTAGGGCAACCAGAATATTTGGAGTGAGGATTTTTGAATTAAAGGGACAGCTATGTCAAAGCATGTCATTTGTCCCACAGTTTTGCCTTCTGACCACATATTTTCCTCTTTAATTTCTTATTTTTCATTTAAATTCTCCTTTGCATTTGCAGCTAACTCATCCTGTTCACAGAAATCTGACCCATGCAACAGAACCTAGAGTTACAAAGTCATACCCATGTAATGTGGCCCTTTAAAAATATTTGCTGAATTAAAAGAAATATAAATATACATACTGAAAAATCTGAAAAAACACCAATCACAACCAGAATCTTTTCACTAGCTGAGTACAGGGACAGCTGAGCTCCTGCTGTACCATTGACAGGGGGTGCTCCAAAGAGTAACATTGCAATTAAAATATCAAAAATATGTATTTTTTCAGTGAGTGATACGCTTTTGTCAAATGAGAGATTGTAAGTGGGGAAGTCCCCCTGCTCTGAGATGTTATTCTCTTTCAAAAGTGAATAACAATAATAATTACCTCTTTCTAATGGTTTGGTGTGGGTTATGCAAATAATAAGCCTGGATTTTACTCAGTTATAACCCTTGGAGAGCTTACCTCCAAGACATCCTCAGGTATGGCTGCTTTCCACTTATATGTCGATTTGATGTGTTCATAGGAGTTGACAACGACCTCCACAGCCCTGGGGTGGGAGTGGCAGGCTTGCAGCACCTGCAGGCAGGATGAGGAGAGCATGAGCAGCCCCAGGAAGGCAGGGCTGGCCGGGGTGCCCAGCACTGCACAGCAGCAACCTGGGACAGACACAGCCTGACAGCTGTGACAGGATCGGGCTGGACATGCAAAGGACACAAGGCCCCTCCACACCCCTCTGGTAAGCACAGCAAGAGGCCCCAGGCTCATCCCCAGTTTAAGACCACATAGAAATGCTGGCTTAGATCTCCACAGATGTCTAGATGGGGTGGGCTTTCTCACCCAAATCTAGAGTTAGCTTGTTCATAGCTTGATTGAGTGACTCAACAGCAGGCAAAGCCATGCACAAAAATTCTTGCTTCAGCACATGCAGGTCAGGAACAGAAAAAATTCCCATTATATGAATCAAAAATGCATTATGAGAGAAAAATTTTCAATATGACCAAAAGAAGAGACAGTTCAGAAGTAAGGCTTTCCAGCCACACAAGGAAGGACCCTGACACAACTGTTCTGCCCAGTAATTTTAGCTCAACGGGAAAATACCCAGTCTATTGTCACTCATATGCAGAGAATAACACTGCATTAACCCAATTTTGTCTCATGCGCTCTCCAGGTTTCACAAAAAAACTCTGCAGACCATCCCTATGGGATGAATATACTACATTTTTACAGATGGGCAAATGATGGTTTGGAAGAAAGACACTTCATACAAAATAATAAGATGGAGGAAGAAGAGACTTCAGACCCTGCTCTCAAATACCCTCTAGGAAACTAAGCATTGTCCTGCTACACGCAGGGCCTGGTCATCCTTGACTCAAGAGGGCAGAATCAAAATTTTGGCATTTTATTCAAAGGTTTCTGGTTGTTTGGCTTGTTAAAACTTTACATATATGGTCAGAGAACTGCAAACTGTTTCTTAGGGTGCTGGATGAGAGAGAATGAGTCCTGACTTCAGCAAGTTTACTTAGTTGTCTGATATAACAACCCTCTTAGGTACTGCTGTCAATGTCTTGGGCTTTGCAGGTGTTTAAAAACTTTCCAGGAGGGATCCTGCAATACTTTTTTGGGGTTTTTGTCATCAGCTTTGAACCCTTAATTCTCACATTTCCTGGGAATAATCCAAAGCTTAATTGGGATGCATTTCATTTTGAATAGATTTTTAAATGTCAGATGTGACAAACTGAATCAAGTGAATAATCTCTAATCTTTGGTGGAGACCATGAAATAAAACTCAGTTAAACCTGTATGAAGCCAGGTTTGACAAAGGGATGTCAGGCTTCTCTGAAATGAGAAAATGAATCTGCTCTGAAAAATTAGGCTTCAACCAGCATTTAGATTTTGGCATTTCAGGTTGGTTAAGAGCAAAAATTAGATCTGGTTTCTGGTACAAGCAACTGTAATTTCACTTCAGTTACATGGTTACATGATACCACTCTTACAGTAGGGCATCTCACAATGTTTTGGGCATTCTGGGCCCAGACTGACAGGACTCCAGCAAATCCAGATTGTTTGGATCTCTCATCCCATTCCTGCTCAAGACACCACCCCTCTCCAAGCCCCTGCTGTACGAAGACATGCTTAACCTTGTGGAATTGCAGAGGGTATATCCTAGCTGCCCCATGGTTCAGTAGCAGCTGGTAGCAGATGTCTGGCTGAGCAGCTGGCCGCACAGATGTCACTTTTATGATATACTGTAAGGGAGCACAGCCATTGACATCCATGATGTTTGCTTCTGCTCCTGCCTCCAGCAGCATGTGCACCAGGACGTGATCACAGTTCCAGGCTGCTTTGTGGAGCGGGGATTTGAAATCCTCATCACGAGCATTCACTTCAGCTTTGTAGTCTAGGAGCATCCGGCAGATGAGGTGGTGGTCCTGGCTGTATATCTGATCCTTGTAGTGAAGGGCCCAGTAGGCTGCACAGGCCAGGGGAGTCTCCATGTAGGCATTGAGAGCATCCACCTGTGCTCCCTGCTCCACGTAAAAGGCCACGAGCTCTGGGACACCCAAACGTGCAGCGACGTGCAGAGGAGTCTCCTCGTCCTTGTTGTTTGTTCTTATGTTCACATTTGCCCCTGCCAAAGAAAGATGATGGGGGAATATGAAGGCAATGAAACACTTGTTTGGTCTTCTCTCTGTATGGGCCCTTCTTCCCAAGGAAAAGCTCGGGGTGGACTACTGGTGTGAAAGACACGTGTAAATGCAAATAGCATTGATCCTGCATTGGTTCAGTCTCCAGGGAAACTCTTAGAAACTTAAGGTTCTTGGATCCAGCTTCTATGCTGGCCCCAAGCAAGACCTTATCTGAATATTCTATTTCAGAGCAGCATGCAAGCCCAAATTTCGTGTAAAATGCTTTTTCCTATATAAATTGAGAACTGGTGAAGGAAGGATATTACCGCACCTGAGTGGGCGCAGCTGGTGAGAGAGAGACGGTGAATCTTGTTTCTTGATCAGAAGGCTTGATTTATTAAGATATTATATATAATACATTATAGTTATACTAATAAGAATAAGGAGAGAGGTTTTGCAGAGCAGCTAGGCTAGCTAAGAAGAGATAGAAAAGAATCTACAACAAAGTTGTGTCCAAGGACTCTGTCCCTAGCTTGCACTGGTGATTGGCCCTTAATTATAAACATAGAAAATGAGCCAATCAAGGTGTTCCTGTTCCATTCCACAGCATCTGATAATAATTGTTTACCTTCTCTTCGGAGGCCTCTGGCCTCCCGAAGACACAGAAATCCGAAAGAAAGGATTTCTGTGGAGAAATGTCTGCAACAGAAGGAGATCATTACCCCTACTCTGAACAGCTCTGCTCTGTACCCTGAAAACACTCCCTGCAGCACCTCGTTAACGCCAGCCTGGATGAAAGGACATTTTAGGACAGATCCGTGGATGATCTTACAGAGCCCACGGCAGGGTCCCCGGCGGGGCCGGATCCCGTTCCCGAAGCGCTGTCTCGGCTGGAGCAACAGCACCATCTGCCGAGCTGAGCCGGGAGCGGGGCAGGGCAGGGACAGACGCTGCCTCTGGGCTGGAAACCCCCGTGCTAATGCTGCTAAGGCGTGCTCAGTGTTGGTCGTGCCCGGTGTCCCCGAGGCGGCGTCGGCAATCCGAGTTTGGAGGTGGCGACCAAACGTGGGATCAGCGCTGATTGCTGATCCCCCCGCCCCAGCCAGAGGGGGAAGAACTGCAATGGCCTGGATGGGTCCCAAGGGACGCCACCGAGTGAGATGGCAGGTGAAAGATGCACCTTGGAAACTTTGGGGCAGGGATATTAACTGGCACCCTGGCTTCAGCTCTTGGGGGTGCTGCTGTGAATGTGCACCCCTGACAGGGTTTGCTCCAGACCTTCCCCACTCTATTTGGAGTGTCAGCATTCAGCTCATACGGAAATCAGAGTTTAAAGTGTGCTTTGGGTGGAAGCGTGGCTTTTAAAGTGCTATTATGCTGTTGATGGGTGGGTGGAGAAAGCCTGCAGAATACATCCTTTCACTTGCATTCATCCTCTGCTGCGTTTCATAAGAGTACATTTGACTTTTGAGCTTTTCTATGCAAGCAAATTCAACTCCTGCTGTCAGGACTGTTTGCTTTGGGCAGGATACAACTGGCAGCATTTATTTTCCTTTCTACCAAACAAAATAATATGTATCTTTCCAGAAGAAGAAAAGCAATGTTGTTACTCATTTATGACTGCAGATTGCCTTGCCCACAAAGCATGGACTTTGCACTTGGCTCTGCATCTCAGGAAAAGCTTTCTATAACAACACATGTAACAAAACCAACCCAAAATCATTTGTATTGCCATGGCACAGTCTGATAAACAGGGGAGTCTCTCTGTAACTAAGGACTTGAACTCTATTTCTTTTACTCTGTCCTTTGTCACTGCCCTTCTGTTCAGGAAATAGTGTGTGATAAATATATTTATGGAAGAATTACATCTATTCATACCCTCATTTGTTGCAGATGACCAGAAGCATAACGTACTTTACTATGGGAAAACAAAAATCTTATATAATATCCTTTTCCCCCTCCAGGCATGAGTTTGGCTGCATTCATGACAAATGAAAAGATGGTACAAAAAACTGCATCCAGTTTTTCAAGGCCAGATCTCAAAAACCAAACGGTTTGAAAAATTTTACTCAGGTCCAGGAAATTTGAAAAAGAAAGGAAATGAGGGCTGTCCTTTCATATGAAAGTAGCTCAAAAGTAAACCTAGGTGAAAAAGATGGAAAAATCCCCCAAGAGATACAGAAACTCCCTGATTCAGAGGAGCTCTGCTGCTGATGGACTGATTGGGCAGTGGACTGGGGACACTGAAATGGGAAACAATCTTGGAGTAAGGACCAGTGGCCAGTGGAAAGGGAAAGATGGATGAGGTGAGGAAACAGAATAGGAGAAACTTCCTCTGATCAAAGAGGTGAAGACAAGGAGCCTGAGATGAAGACATGAGACACCTGTGGATGGAAGGGATAAATGCACATCTGCTTTGAGAAATTGCCTCCTAAGAGAAAGCCCAGCCCATGCCCACCCCCTTTGCCCACGCCAGGAGAGGCACTCCAGAGCTTTCCCTTACCTCTGCAGAGCAGCTGCTGGGCACAGGGCATGGAGGTGCGTGTGGTGCAGAGGTGCAGGGGCGCCTGCCCGCTCATTGAGAAGCAGTTCAGCTTGGCCCCGTGGCTGCAGAGGATCTTGAGACACTCAACATTTGCCATCTCACAGGCGATGTGGATGGCAGCTTTCCCATTGGGCCGGCAGTTGATTGTAGCTTTGTGGTTGAGGAGGACCAGAACACTCTCCAGGTGGCCATACATGACAGCTATGTGAAGCCCAGTTGCCCAGGAGATTTTTAATTTGTAACTGGGAAGCCAGTACCCTGTACAAAGTGAGAATGTGTTACCAGCCTTGGCAAAGACTTTTCTTAGGACTATCCACCTATTGAGAATAATTGAAGAGGAAGAAAGGGTTGGGGTTTAAATGTAATTTACTGTCATTTCACCAGCATAGTACACACAAAGTTCTCTCAAGCGTAACTTCATTTTCATTAAGCACTGTTACTGTGTGTGCTGAATAGCCTGCCTTTTGGAGAGATAATTCCTGTGTAGATGAACTCTGAAAGAAGCTATTAGACTTTTTTGTGACTGGTATAGGTTAAACAAATCAATGAAAAAAAAAGCTTAGATGGTTTGAAATGCCAACAGCTAAAAAAAATGGAGGAAGTGGGGTCTCCAGCCTGACAATAGCTGAACAAAGGTGGCATTGGAATGACAGCATTTATTTAGGACAGTGACTCAACAGACAGCTCGTCCTACTGTTTCTGTGTGGGAGATGGCAGGATCTTGCATGTCAGCATCTGGATTCAGACCTCCAGGGATGCATTGCACATAGATGACCCCTGGCAATACACCCCAAATACTGCCCTGAGGAGCACAGAGAGAGGAGATTGGATGTTGATAGAAATTAGGCTGCAGAGCCAAATAGAAGCAGTGACACTTCAGCATGAAATTTGGCTGCAAAATATTTGTATTTTTTCTCAGAAAATTTTACAGTGTTTTTTTAAATTTTTTTTATTTACAAACAGGTGTAAGGCCAAACAACACAAGAATACTTGTACCCAAATTAGGACTATGTGCTTAATGAGTTTAAGATACAGATACAGTTTCAGAAGTGATTACTATAATCACTTAAGAAAAGTAAAGCATCATAATAATGTGCAGAAGGGCAAGAGAAGTCTAATTTTTTAAATATATATACAATGCCTTCCTCTTAGCTAGAATGTGATTATAAAATTCTTTGGGTTTGATTTATCTATTTCTCCTTGGACAACTGCCTGGCTGAAATATGTTATCATGTAAAAAAACACAGAAAAATATTAGAGATGTAAAGTGAGTTCAAATTAATTCAAATCTTCTATTTTAGTCTCTGGTTTTATGCAATTTCTCAACACTAATATCATATGTATACAGTTTTTACAGTATTCATGAGGTACAAGCAGGAAGGAAACAAATTGCTGGTGGCAAGGAGAAATGAATTAAAGTTTTTCTTCCCTCCTAGATAAATTACAAGTATATTTTCAGAGAGGGGCAAGAAACTGCAGACTGTGTCAGCTACTCTAGGACCAAATTGTTGGGACTGCCAAGGCCAGTCCTGAAGGATCCCACACTGTGAAAGGCAAGAGCAGCAGCCCTGAGGCCCCGGGGCGCCTGGGCAGGGTGACAGCCTCCTCTGGGGACACTGACCCTGCTGACTGTGCAGGTCACACTGCCATCCTCCTCTTCACACCCCCCAAGCCAGGCACAGGGAAGGTGGGCTCCATCCCAAAGTCTCTGCATGTAGCAGAGCAAGATTCTTAAATCCCCTCCCTATCCAGCTGCATGTGCAGTGTTCCCCCTTGCTACTGGTGACCTGTGATACACTGTGGGCTTATCCCACAGGGAGCTGGGCCTTTCATTTATGGCCTGACACAGGCCATAAATTGTACATTAACAGCAGGAAAGTGATACTTAGAAGCCAAGTTATCACATTTAATAGCCACAATTTTCCTGCCTGAGTACACAATGTATTTCTGTGCTGCTTGCAGGTGAGCTGTGCTCAGACATCCCCAGGGAGCCTCTGCCATGTCCTCTGCCCAAACCTGCTGAGATCTCTGAGCTCAGAGGGACAGGGACAGACACTGAGCAGGAAGCAGATGTGGCCTCCATGGGAGACCTCATTCAGCTTCCCTGTTTCTGTGGCTAGTAACATAAAGAAGCCGTGCTGCAAGCAAGATCAGCATCTTTGAAAGCTCTCAGCCTCTTTGGAAGAGAGGAAGAAAAGTCACTCTGACACCCATGACATCTCTTTTCCATTTCATCACTAAGGGCTATGGCAAAGACCAGACTGCCAGAATGGTGGGGTGGTGAATTTTTCTCCCCTCTTCATCCTTGAGGAAATCCCCCTTGCATATCAGTTATCTATTCAGAACAAAAGTAAAATTTACATAAGGGTTTTGATAGAAGTTCTTCCTGCCTTTCAGACAAAGTGAATACAATACTGTGATTTAGGCCATAAGGATGCATTTTCCTCTCTCTCTACTTTTTGGAAAACAAAGAGGATTCTTCAAAAGAGACCAGTTACTGATTGCAGTCAAATGATCTGTGATTAAAAATCTGTTCATTAATCCTGTAGTCTCAAACCACAACCAGATAGCATTTTAGTCTACTGAGGACAGACTAAGATCTATTTTAAGATAAATTCAGCACACTGTGGCTTAGTTCATACACTGTTCCTAAGGGAAGTACATCATGACTGTACTATCCTTGCCCTTAAAAAATCAAAAGAGCAGGAAAAAATCATTAAATAAGGGGTAAACACAGAAAAAGAGAAGAGATGAGATAGTTCCTTCTTTTTGCCACAGAAGAGAAAGTGCATTTGCTGTTCTGCTGCTGCTACTGGAGCTGTTTATCTCCACATATGATTAACTTCTGGCAGAGACTGACCATTACTGCTTCTAAATACACAAGAAGAGTCTGTTAGCAAGTAGGTCATGAAGAATGTTGATTTTAGCAAAGAGCAAACTTGGTTTATTGCTTTAAGTTGTAAGGTTTTGGAAGCTTTTTCAGTGTCTGGCTGGGAAATGGTTTGGGTTTTCTACACTCCAGAACAGACGTTGTGTTGATTGTTCTAGTTGTTTATTCCAGATTATTTTTTCTGTTTTGATAAACTACCACATCCTCACTTACTGTCATTTGGAAAAATAAACCTTCTCCCATCCAGCAACATCCAAGATCCACAGGATTTCCTTAGTTCCCTTCAGCTAGGGAGAATCCACTTTACTTCCATTGAAAATGGAAGACAGGGGATATTTTATGTTTCTAAAAAGTCTGTACATGTGAATGGGTTCATGCAAGAAATGCACACACCCCATTCATACACCCGCATGTGTCCATTCAGGGCTTTGCACCTGAGTTCTCTGAGAGGAAATGGCAAAGGGCTCCTGTTTCTGGAGTCTCCTGCAGCTGCAGCAGGGAGGTCAGCCTGGCTCTGGGCTGCCCCTCTCCAGCCCACACGGCTGAGAAGCTCCCCTGCTGCAGTGGCCCTGACCATGTGAGCCTGCTGGGACCGTCCTGCCTGTGGATCCGCTTGTGCTGCAGCTTCAGAAGAGATAAAAGGCCAGAGTTCCTTGAAAATCACTCAAACCCCTCTGCTTCCTGTCTGGGGAATGCTGCCACATTTACCTTGTTTGTAGGATGCCAGAATCAGGTTTTCATCTTCCACTTCAAACACTGTGTCCACGTCTATTTTCTTTTGGCTCAAGAGCTCTTCCAGTGTTTCAGAGTCATTGGACTTCAGGGCTTCAAGAAAAGCTTTTTTCACCAACTTTGCAGCTGCAGCTCGAGTCATTTTCCCATTTGTGCTCTCTCCCTCTTTGTATGTCTCCTCCAAATCCATTTCCAAACAGGTCTGTTTGTGCTGTGAAGAGGGGCACGCTGAGGTGCCTAGAGCACAGTTGCATGCTGAAGTTTCTGAAGACCAGAAGGTAATTTTATCACTCAGTCATGCTGATCTGCCTGTTCTATTTATATGAGGAGCATTTCGGGTGTCGAAATGCCACTCTTGGATATGACCACGCTCTTTTGATGAAAGTGAGGACAGACACACCAGCAATCAAAACAAATTAAGAGTTACCTCCATGGGCTTCATACACATTAAACTTCATTAACCACTGATTACCTTCTGGTGCTGCCCATACACTTATATTAAAAGAACTGGTCCTGGGTGTTGTTCCTCTGCTGGAGAAGCACCCACACTTCCTTTCAGACTGGCCGTGGCTGATTTATTGGCTGCAATGGGATGAGATGCTCTGCCCACAGATGCCTTTTAACTAGTGCAGTTCAGGAAAAAAACAACCCTAAAAAATCTCCAGGGCACTCTTCATGTGGGAGGCAACCCACTCTTCTCCAGGACAGCATTCTGCTTGCTGGTGCTGAGCTCAAGGGCAACAAGCAGGGCTCCTTGGAAGGAGAAATGCTGGGAAAAGGGGGCTGCAGGGCTGTACAGCCACATTGGGGGGATCTCACACACTGCAGGGGGTTTGTGTGTGAATTAATCACAGGAGGCTGCTTGGGTGCATAGGCTCTTCTCCTTCCCCTGCTCGCCCTTCATCTAAATTCAGAACTTCTCTCTCACAAGCCCATCACCCACTAAACACTGCCCCCTCCCTGCTTTTTCCTGCAGTCTTTGCCAGCCCCATCCCTGTACTGACAGCTGTTGGAGGATGAGGACCCACAGGTAGCTGCTGCCATGCATCACTTAGAAGTGGTCACACCTGGACCCACTGGGGTTGCTGGATGAGACCACAGCTAGAAGGACACTGCTTACCTTGATTTAAATTCCCCAGCAAAGCAGACACCAACACAACTGCCATTATAAAGAAATCTTCCTGTTTCTTCTTCCTGTGAGTTCAGCAGCCAAGTGGACGGATGGAGAGGCATGAGCAGGGTGACAGGGGAGGTCAGAGCAGCCTCTCTGCTTGAAGGGTTTCCAGAGATTCCTCAGGCAGCCCCATCAGCACCTGCAGGACCCCTGTCCATGGCACTGCTCACCAACTCTCTCCTACAGCCTGTGCTCAGCAAAGGTGGTACCAGACAGCAGCTCATATTTGTGAGCTCCTTCTACCCATGCACTTCTGAACGAAAAATACTTTACAAAAACAAATTTCCCAAGGTAATGTACATTGTAATAGACACAAGGGGAAGGAAAATGGCTTCCTCTGGTGCTAGAGGTCCCAGGCAGCTCACTTGTGTCTTTTGAGGCTTAAGAGCAGAGTCAGTGCTGGACTCTTCATACCTTCACATTCCCTCCCACAGAACCACCTCCTGCCTACTTTGTTACTGTCAGCAGTGGATGACTTCAGGCTTTAAAAAAGTGTTGGTTCTTCCCTGGTATGAGGAGAGGAACAGGATGTGAACCCCAGATCTTACAGGCCTCTTGTTACCTGCAACTTTATTTTTAAATCACTATATTCCTGTAACATTGTGGATGCACAAAGCACTGCTATGTGGCTGCAATCAATTGTCCACCTCAGCTACACTTCTGATTTGGAGTTGAATAGCTTTTTATCTCCCATCTTTCATAAATGGTGTTACATGACAGGAGGATATTCAGTCTGGCTGAAAGATTTGTGTTGGGACATCTCTGTGCCTCTCTGCTGCTCAAAGGTTGACATCCACAAGCATGTTGCTGTAACAGATTCCTGCACATCTGCTGATCCACCGTGCTTGCTCTTGGTTGACAAGCCAGATGAAGTAATTTGTGCTGGCTTGGCCCACAGTGAAAGAGAAAGCTGATTAAAATTACCTTACATTTGTCATGGTCCAAGAGAATGTGAGGAAGGAACAGCACCTCAGACCAGATTACAACTTGCTCACCTTCATCAATTTGTGTGGCCCTGCCCTCTCACAGAATTTTTTCTTATCATTATGTTTAAAAGAGAGAAAGGAAGCAATTATAGATATGTATATTGCCTATATAGATGCCTACATGGCCTTAGTGTTTTCCTGTAAGCAGTGTTTGGGTCTAATCTTGAAAAAAACCTACTCCTATGTATGGTTTCAGTGTAATTACACACAAGAATAAGGAAATGTTTCTACGTTTAGAATTGACAAACAAAAAGTTAGATAGTCTTTTTAAAGAATGAAATAAATATTTTTATTAATTTGCCTGAAGTATAGTCAAAGCATATATAATGTTTTGAATATATATGAATACATAAATAGTGTAAGACATGGGAGGAACAAAAGGAACCAGCTTTTACTATATATCTGTATTTTTGTTGCCTGTATCATTTCCTGCAGGCTTCTCCCTCGCCGTACCACAAGGTGGCAGTTTGATTTTGAAAGTCAACAGGGATGCCGTCCAATCCCCAGGTCTGCCAAATATTCTGAACACTACACTGTGAAACAAAAGCTCGTCCTTTGGTTAATATAAATGGCAGTTACAGTATGTACAATATTTGTAAGTTAGACTCGACGCCACTGTCATGGGTGCTGTGCATTCACATACTGTATCCAGTAAAAAAAACATGGTTCCCACATTTAGGATCAATTGTCTAAATTACAGAGCTAATGAGAAGGGACGCTTTTTCCAGGGAGACAGATCCTGCCCCCAAGCCTCCCTTGTGCTCCATGCAGTGCCACACAGCACAGGACAAACCACAGGCACACGGACATCTGCACCTCGGAGGACAGGCTGGATCTGCCCCTCAGAAGAGGCTATAGCAGGTCTCATAAGAAGCAGGTGTGAAGGTTACACAGCAAACAAGAGAAGGGCAGACAACATCTTGAGGTGCACTCTGCTTCCCACTTCAGGTGATGGGACCACTGTGCCCGGCTTTAGCTGGGCTGCTGGGGACCCTCCATCAGCATTATCACAGGCTTGTTCTAAAGCCCACTGAAGTCAAGGGAAGCATTTCCACTGCTTTCAGAGGGTCATGTCCTTTATTAGGTTGGGCACCAAGCAGCTGAGCTGAGCAGGGGACAGCTGGCTGGAGGTGAGTGCTTGAGCACACTGGGGTGGTGTTATGAGGAGGATGATGGGTGGCACAGGGGTATGAATGAAAATCAGAGCTGGAACTGCTCATAGGAAGACAAAGACAGGCATAAGCAGAGAGTGAGAAAAGGCATACTCTGGCAGACTGTGCAGAGTGTGATTCCTGAGGAGCCAGCACCCCTTCCTTGGCACTTGCTGATATGTAGCAGTAATCTATTGGCAGACACATAACTCACAGCAATGCTGGGAACAGCTTGAATGGAATTTGGAGGTGAAACCAAACATCCTGAACTCTATGCTGGGGCAGGCAGGAAGCCAGCAGAATGAGAAATGCTCCCAAAGCAAGGTGGTGATGCAGGCAGAGCCATGGGGCTGCTCCAAGTTGCGATAACGAACACCGTGGCAATCCCCAGCCAGCCTGCTCTGGAGCAGCCCTGCTCCTGTGGCAGCACCCTGGGCATGCAGAGAGCAGGTCCACGGTCACCCACACGGGGGTGTCACAAAGGCTGTCCCTCCCCAGCTCCAGAGGGACTGCCCTGCAGCAGCGTCCTGCCAGGGAGGCTGGTGCCCAGCTAAGCAGGGCTGCTCCAGCAGCAGGAGCCACCGCCCTGTGAGGCAGCCTGCTCTGCTCTGGGGCCTTGCATGCTAAGGAGGGAAATGTGCTGAATGCCACATCTGTGGGCCTAAAGCAAAAACCAGATCCTTGTGTTAATCCCACACTTTGATCTCTTCTGAACACCCCATGCTTGTAGAAATACTGTAGCAGCAGTGATCACAGCCCCTCACTTTGCCCTGGCCTTTACCTTGTGTATCCCTTGTGTTGCCGAGTGCATCCCTTGTTTCTTGTCTTCTTTCCAAGACTTTTTTTACATGGGAAGAGGCACAAGAACATTTCTGAAGCAAGGATAAGTACAGGGAGGGGATGTAGTCACCCACTTGCACCACCACCTTTCTCAAGGTAAAACTTGTTTCCTCGGTAGGCACAGGAAAGCAAATAAAACTATTCAAAGTCAGACACAAGCCAGAGTGAGGTAGTTTTGAGGATTATGTGACTCTTGCAGCATCCCAGTGCTCAGCTCAAATGAGAAAATATTTTTCCTCCTGAGCCCAAACATCAATCCCTACAGCATAAATATCTGAGTCTTGAGTTTGTCACATTGTCTCCTGCAACAGTCTGTGGAAACACTTTGTAGGGTGCAATTTCACTTCTCCCTTTCCAAACTGGATTAAGCACAGCTCTCTTATTCATTTTGCACATTTTTTTGCTAATATTAATATTGATTTTTTTTTTCCCACTGCTGCAGATCTTTCTGCCAGCCTTAGCTGTCATTGTATTTTATCTGATTTTCTTTTTCCAAAACTTCTGAGTCTGAAGATTACATAAATCATCCCCATGCTTCTTGCTTTATTTCTTATTACGAAAAAAGCTTTTTGGCTCTGCCAGGTGCAAACTGTCTTCTCCAGGTGCTCAGCTGTAAATCATCTTTTGAGAAAAATCATCTCTTTAAATTCATCCCTGTGACTGGTTAACCTGAGACCTTCTTGGTATCATTGGTTTTTAGTTCTCCGCTTGTTTTTTGTTATATTATTTCACTTTTGTTCTCATTTGTAAGGGATAGAAACAGTCAGATACTGAAAGGCATTTTGACATAAACTTCCCAAGTCAGTGAAGTACAGCTTCTAGGAACTGGGAACCTATGCTCTTAGGAGAGTTGGGCTTTGTTTCCAGTAAAGCAATAGTATTTTAGAAATATGGAGCAAGTGACATGCTTAAGCCTTAAAGTACACATGTTACAAAATCAAAAGTTGATGGAAACAATCCAGAATTTTATTCTCATGGAGGTTCTTGTATTCATGGTGAAATCTTAGCCCATCCTTCCATGGATTTGGTTTTGGCTTTTATGCCTGCTCTTTCCATCTTCAGCTCCAGAGATCCATTTTCCTTTATTCCTGCACATTGTTCTAGTTCCTGCTATCAGTGTATTTATTAGCATGTTCGGAAGCTCAGGGTTGGATTAGCTATTGATATTGATGTGTTAGCTGTTAAATTTAGGGTATTTTACATTAAAGAATAGTCCTTCAAAAATTACTACTAAGATAATTATTAATTTATTGTCCTATAAAAAGTATGTACAAAATGCATTTGTTCTACAAAACCATTGAAATAAATACCATAGATACCAATTCAGAATGCTTGAAGGTTCTCTTTGATTCAAAGGGCATGAGTGTTGTAAACACGAAGCATGTACACAGAATTTAAAATCAAGTGGACAATATTTCTAAGACATGGAGAAAACAAGTCTTGCCTGTCTATGCTTAGTGGAAAATTCTCCTCATGTTTTTTGCAGTTTGATGTCTCAGTATGTATGTAAAACAGTAGGTAGGACTTTGCAACCAAACTTAAATATGAATGTGAATCTTCACCTCTTCTTTCCTCCTGATGCAGTGAGGCATGGACTATGGTTTCAACGAAGCCTTGGGAAAGCAATTCTTTACAGACAAGTATTCCTTCAGGGCAAAAAGAATTCATTGCCCAGAGAAAGTGCCTTGCAGGCAGCTGCATCTTCCCTTCCCACTCTGATGTGGGGCTGCTGCTGCTTGGCCGGGCTCCCTGCTGGGGCTGAGCGCGGCAGCAGCTGGCAGAACATGGGAGATTATCATCGGGCTCTTCCAACAACTTCTGCCTCGCCTGTCAAAGTGAGACTTGTGAGAGCTGAGATGGTGTTTATGAGATGGTTCCTATATAAGAAATTATTCCTTTGATATTAAATATCTATTGAATAAAGTGATGGGAGTTTTAGGACAGGCAAAGAGCCAAAGTGTGAAAGGATCTCCAGTTCTGAAACTGCTCTATAATGCCAGTCTTCTTGGATCAAAATGCTGATATATGAAAATATAAACACTTCCAGCAGAAGCAGTACTGGCGTTTAAACAGACACCGAAGAGCCAGCTCTTTGCTGGCCTGGGAATCGAGCTGTTCTTGCTCAGAAGGATTGAATCTGAAGCAATGCCGAAATAAAGCATAAGGAGGAATCTGCCGGAAGGGTGAATGTGTGGCGAGGGAGGAGGAGGTATCACAAATCAGGCAGTGCATCGGGAACACGGCTGGAGGCAGCAGAGGGGCAGGGACAGCGCAGCTCTGATGTGGCTTCACCATCGTCCCATGCCCACGGGGTTGTGCCAGGGTTTTTGATTAATGTTTTCAATCTCTGCTGTTGCCTGTGTTTCCCAACCATTTTGCTGATAAATCAGCAATTCTTACACAGTGGCTGCTTGCTACATTTCCAAGCAATGTAAGCTGTTAATTGTGCTCATTCGGGGTATTGACCTCTACCTTCCCTGAGCACAACAGATCCAGTTTGAAGATGCAGAGGTGACAATATAGCTGTGTTAGTCTAAAACAAACAGGATATGCACATCATCTTAGGTGCTGGTTTTATTGGTAGTGGACAGGATAAATCCTGCTCCAAGTGCAGGAATTCCAGTTCTTATTGACAGACATCCAAAATGTGTATGAGTGATGCAAGGCTGGCTTGGCTTTGATGCTGTTGTGTGGGATGTGGAGCAAAGGGGATGAGAAGTGAATTATCTCCACCAGTGTGGAGTGCAGGGTGTATGAACAAACTCTTACACCATGGAATGGAGCTTAATATGTTTATTCACTACCCCAAGACCATTAGTGTAAAAGCCAAGAAAATAAAAGAAAATATTTCTCATTTCAGCTTGCAGTTGCCTTAATTTACACCAGTTATTAAAATGTTCCCTGAGGAAAGAAAATAAGCAATGTTACCGTTTAACTCCTGAGCCTCTGAATGACTGAACCAGTAATATGGTAAAAACATCAACATCTTAAAGCTATTTATATTTTGATTTTCTGTGTACTGCTGTTTCTAACATTATATAGAATATGTATTATGTTCACTTTAATGAGTCTGAGTTAATTTACTAGATCTGTATAGAAAAATGTGCCTGCAGTATTAAAAGCATTTTATTTCCATTTAAAAATCTGTTGCCATAGTGACCAATCACAACTTTCTCAGTAGCTTTGTCTAGGCATTGCATGTAGGCTTTATTTTTGCTTAGTTTTAATTTTTTTTCTCCTGCATTCTCTGGGCCAAGTCCTCATTTAACTCATTTTTTATTCTTTTTATAGTCTGTCCTTTTCCAACCATATTCTCAATTAAATCATTTTAACTAAGTTTAAAATAAAGATCACCACTTGGCTCTACCTTTTAAATCATTATGTAAAAAACTGGAAAATACAGGGCTGTGCACTGTGGGCTTTCTTTGTCGTCAACAGATTACCCAGACCTAACATAAGAAGTCCTGAAATATCAAAAGCCCCAGGAGTCTGACACCTTTTAGTATCAATATAGTCATGTCAAAGGCCTGGTGAATTGCATCTAAAACTGAAAAGCATTTGGAGAAAACTCTTAAATTTCAAGATATTTCAAGAAGATTCTTTATAATTAAACCTTTTAAAAAAATCAACCCACTTATCATTCTGTTGCAGCACAAATCTTGTCAAGAATGTACTTCCTTCTGAGAAATGGTGACTTGGAGTGGTGCTTTTATTCCTGGTTGAAATATATAACTTCTCCAAGAGAATAGGCTAAGGAGCTTTAACATTGCTGTATCCTCTCCACTTAAGGCTGGTGAAAGATTTTTTTACATGGGAAGAGGCACAAGAACATTTCTGAAGCAAGGATAAGTACAGGGAGGGGATGTAGTCACCCACTTGCACCACCACCTTTCTCAAGGTAAAACTTGTTTCCTCGGTAGGCACAGGAAAGCAAATAAAACTATTCAAAGTCAGACACAAGCCAGAGTGAGGTAGTTTTGAGGATTATGTGACTCTTGCAGCATCCCAGTGCTCAGCTCAAATGAGAAAATATTTTTCCTCCTGAGCCCAAACATCAATCCCTACAGCATAAATATCTGAGTCTTGAGTTTGTCACATTGTCTCCAGCAAGAGTCTGTGAAACACTTGTAGGGTGAAATTTCACTTGTCTGAAGATGGAAATCAAAACCAGATCAGACATACTCTGGAAACATTAAGTGTAAAGTAAAACAAATATAACCAGTGCTATAAATCTAATTGTAAAGTAAGCCAGATAAAAGAGGGCTACAAATAACCCTCTGTGGGAGAGTATTTGTAGTAGTAAAGTATAGATGTTTGTCAAAGGCAGTAATTTAATCAATATTTAGATAAGTGAGTTGATTTGAAGAACATGTTTAGTAATAGTATGCATAAATAAAAGTTCATTAGTCAATAAGGTATGTGCCATGGTAATGTTAGAAACTGCTTTCAAATACTATGCAGAAATAGAACATTACTGTTTTTCTTTTATTAATTAAAATTTTTGCTTACTTCACAGTGAAATCAAATTGTGATACAAAATCTGTTGTGCTATTCAGGAAACTATTTTTTTTTCCTTTTAATACATCTAATTTCTCACCCTTGAGTCAATGGAAAGTGCACTGAAAGATCTGATCGTCATACAGATATGCCTGATTCCTGGAAAAGAGTCCACAGAAGAAAAAGATAATTCCCTTTAGAAAAAAAATCCAGCTTTTCCTTCTAAGGATATTCTGGTCTCACTTCAAGTGACTTACTAAAAGACTAATCTCCCCAAAACATTTTTATTTCATTATTATTTACTTTCTTACAAGTGATATGCATTGTTCACACGTTAAAAACTCTGAGAAAGTTGGTGCTGCAAAAAGTGACTGTAAATTCCCAAAGTGCTTGCAATCTACAGTGCTTGCAGTGAGTCTCTGAGGGAACACTTAGAGGAAGGTTTCTGTGATGATGTGCAGTTCTGTGACTGCTGTTGGATATCCAAAGCAGAGTTGTTCAAAGAGAGAAAACTGCCCCAGGCTGAAGAGATAAACCCTAAATATTTGGTTTCTCCCCAGTTTGGCCATTGATGGCTGTGTTCCACTGGACATGTAAGGCCTTGTGGCTCCCAGTAATGAACTTCTTGCCCAAACCATTCCCTCCCAACACCCAAAGGCTGCTGGTGACCAACACCCTGGGAGACATCCATGGCACTGCATTGGCAACCTAGTGGCATCTGCCCCTAAAAGTGCCCAGTGTACTCCTAGGGGATGGAAAAGAGTAGGAATTGGAGACCAATCTCTGAGGCAGCTCCATAAAACACAAGAGACTTTAGGCATTTTAGGACTCAGAGCAAAATAGACTCTTGGCACAAAACTTCAAGGAAGCTGCAAGCCAGAGGCAGTGGAGTTGTGACCAGCTGAGGATGTCAGGGTTAATAGGTCTCTCTTCCTGTGCTCTCTGGTGATGCTCAGGTTCCATGGATTCCTCTGACCTGCAGAGAAGCCCCTAGGCCAGCCTGGGGCCAGCAGACTCTTCTGTCTGTACTTTCTTTTGAGCTTTGCACAGCACTTAGGTGTGTCAGGGAAGACACTTTACACAACAGCTGAAACCCCACCTAGGCTTTAAAGGAAAGTGCTGGAAGTTCCAGCTATGTGCAATTTTATTGAATTGGAGACTTGTGCCACTACATTATAAGAAAACATGAATTCAACAAGTTTTGTAGCTGCTAATAGGAAAAAATCCCAAACCCAACCAACAAACCCAACCAACAAACCCATTTATATGGATGTAGAATTTTAAAAAATCAGAATGTATATATATTGAGATAGATCACAAGAATGTTTTAACAGGTGGTACTGAAGTGCTCTACAGCCTTCTGATCACTGTATGTAGGATTGCTGAAAGATGAAGGTACATGGCTTTATTTCTTGTTCGTGGTGCTGGTATTTTTAAGTCAAATTAATGTGGTCAAAAATAAGAACATGGTAAGCACTATGTGTACCTCCACACTTTGATCAGAAATGTTGAGCTTCTCTCAAAGTTGCTAATCAAGGGTTTAAAATTAATTAATCACTGCTGCTTTCTTATGATACAATAGAAATCAACTGTTCGCTTTTAAATTTCAAAGTTCCGCTCATGTAAGAACAAAATGTGAACCACAGAAAAAATGTGTGTAGTGTCTCCTAAAAGCTGTTGTCAGCCAAATTCCAGTGGTTTTGGTATCACATACTCAAGCTGTGTACCTGCTGGGGGCAGTCACCAGGGCACTCCAGGGAGATGAGGAGAAATTCACTGTTTCTGGGTGTCAGGTGTACAGTACTCCGTGCTCTGCACTCTCTAGCTCCACTTTGCTTTCCTTGTGATGATATTAGGCAGAAAACACAAAGTCTGCCTTCTTCTAGAAGGTACCTCAAGGCCTCATGAGATTCACGTACAGCCTGCTCTTGAGCTGCATGAGGTTGAGAGTGAGATAGATCTGGTCTGGTGAGACAGATGTTACATCTGGCAGTGCTCTGTAACACCCCGTGTTCTCTCCTGGCCACTCAGTGCCACCTCCTCCACAGGAGCAGAGTGAAGAAGGTGTGGGTGCAGGCTGTTGTTTTTGGATGCTAAAAAGACTGTGGTGCTACCAAGGCCACCTTCTTTGCTCTTTGGCACATGCTTATAGAGGAGAGGCTATGATGTAGCAGCCCTCAAGGATTTCAGTACATGTTGGATTAGCTCCTACACTCCTTTTCACATTATCTGTTCATAGTACATGCTTAAAAGAAAAGTTAAATAGCTTATGATTCCATTATATCTTTGTATGGTTATGCTGGATTGTATTTCACTTTCTGCCGCAAAACACAACGGTGTGCAACACATATATGTGATACATGCACCAATGCTCACACCAGTTACCTAAGAGTGCAAGAGTCTTTGGCAGTGGTTAATATTTGACAATGGATCAAATCTCAGCATTCAGGACATTGACTTTTTGGGTTTTTTTATTTGCCATTGCATGAAAGTAATGCACATAGAGTGGGTTTAGAGTCAGAGAAATCGTGTATTTCCTAAGAGTCCTACTGTACAGAGGAGTGATAATGAGAGGAACATGCCCTCCTTTACTTGTCTTTGAAGTCAGGAGCCTCCTTGCTTTTATACACAGCTTTAATCTTTCAAAAGCTACATGGTCCTCTCCCTCAGCTGAATTATCAGAGCTTGCTGCCACGATAGCAGAATGTCACCTGCAAGACTGAGGGATTGTACTGCCAAGGCACACTACTGGCTCAGCATGCTTCTGGCTGAAAAAAACTCCAGCATTATTTTCTTTATGCTTGTGACAGGGCTAAACTGTGGCAGTGCAGTGAAAACCACAGTGCCATCCTGCACACCCAGCACCCAGCCAGCACCAAAGGGCAGATTGCCTGAGGGGACCCCTCTGACTGTCGATTCAGCCTGGCATCTCTCCAGTTCAGCAATTCTGCCACTTATGAAATAATTAAAGCAGCTTGCTTTGCCACTGCTTCCAGATGCAGCTACAAAACTGCTGCATGAAGGCAGTAAACAAGAGTTGGGCTAGGATATAGCCTTGCTTGAGGCTGTTTTTGACAGTGACATGTTCTGACATCTTGTCATCACTAAGAACCTTTTCATTACCTCACATCATCATGAAAGGACCAAAATATACTCAGAAACTTATTTGGATCCCCAAATTCATGCAGATGCCTCTGGGCTGCTCACGGCTGGCAGTGCTGGAACCTTCACCCAGCTCTGCAAAGGCCAGGTACAGACTTTTGCAGGCTTTGAAGAAGGACAGGGCTAAAAGTCAGACTGTTTCTGCAAAAGCCTTTTCAACACCCTCACCCATAAATCTGCTGATGTCATTGTGACAGGCATTTTTCCCAGCAGTTGAGAAAATCAACATGCCTTGGTGTCACTGCAGAAATGTTTTCACCTTTTTCATTGTAAAAGGTGCCATGCACCTGTCTTCTTGAAAGCCTTGAGGTACCAATCTCTTTATTAGGTGATAGTAATGAACTCCTGTTTTCTAGCTGGTTGGTGACACTCTATTTATGTGCAGAGGTAGGGTGTGAGTAGGGACTTTGCCTCGCTCTGTGGCAATGGCCCAGATGCTGTAGGAATCTCTGCTCCCAGTTTTTGAATGGGGAGCTGAGAAGTGGCTTTTAACAGGGCTAAAGAATGCAAGGTTTAAGAAAATGCTGAGATATTTGAGCAGGCCATCTGCAATTTCGCTTTGATCAGCTCACAGGGTTAAAGTGGTGTTAGACCACAGCATTTGTAGAGAATCTTGTCATTCCCACAATTTTCAGCTTTAGAAGTGCTTTTCCTCATCTTTCAGTTGGCAAACCACAGGCTTTGCTTGTGATTTCTGCCTGGTTTTGTGGCAAACAGCTTTCTTGCCTTCCAGTTTTTATTTTTACTTGAAGCTGGTTCAGCACCTGCATGTCAGCAGCAATCTGATGGATGTGATCTTTACATTAACCCAGTTTTAAGATCTGAATTCAGCAAAAGCAGTGAGTTCAGTTTAAGACCTCACTAGACTCTCTTTGAACCTTACCACACTGTGTTGACATCTTCTGTTTGTTTCTGCAGTTAAGCTACAGCAACATCTTCTTTATCTTCACACCCACACGCCCTTTTCTGAATTTCATTCAGTGTTTGTGGGGGTCACTGAGCACTGCCTGACTCCTCAGGAGCTGTCAATCAGATCTGCCCCCAATGCCTTCCAGAGCCTGGGACCCTCAGTGCCCTCAATGAACTGAAGGATCCACTTAATATTATCACACCTGCATTGCAGGCTTTTATATTTAGTCAGATTATCCCCCCAAAAGTGCTCTAGAATCATATTCTGACCTTTAATCTTTAGTGTAAATTCACTGTAAATACTTTGGCAATGCAGATATCAGTGGATTTACTTCAGATTAACATCACTATAGGAGAGAGTAAAATCTGGGAAAAAAAGAGGGTTTTGGCTTTTTAAAAGTTTGTTTGGCAAAACATGTTGTGTTTCATTGATGACTCAAGAATGATGCATTTTGAAATAGTTGTGAAATCCAAATGTGTTTACATAGCTCCTGTATCTTACATGTTAAAAAGGAGGTTGATACAAGATAGAGAAGCACATGTAAAGGGCTTTTATTTTACAAGACTTAAGAATTCCAAAATTTTTAGTAGAAAAATTTCCCTTTACTTTCAGTAATTTAAAAGCTCCCCTTTGTTTTCTCAATAAGCAGTCTCCTTTCCATCAGCTGGGAGAGAGCAAGCCTAAGCATCCACAGTCTGCTACTTGTCCTACTTCATGCATGCTTTCCCAGATGGAGTAAATCCACCCTTGGACTTGTTTACTGAGGGTTTCTTTTCTTTCATTGACTGTGCAGGAGTCTAAATGACTAAATTAGCATAAGACTTCTCTTGTCTCCCTGCTCTGCTCACTTCCTGCACTACCAGGCTTGGTACAGATCCCTCCCCAGCTGATTACATGCACAGAACTCATTCCTGCTTTAGTCATGATGCTGAGTGGCAGGAGGTCACCCCAGCTCTCTCCTGGCTGCCCCAAAGCCAAGACCACAGAGGGTTTGCAGCAGACTGAGAAGCAATCAGGAGTTTTCCAGCCCTGCTGCAGCTGCTTGGCCAGCCAGGGGGTGCTGGTGGGGGACAGCCAGAGAGGATGTGACAGGGCCGGTGGGCAGAGCCCAGGCTGGCTGGCGTGTGCTGCGGAGGCAGCCTGCTGAGCAGCCAGAGCCTCCCTTCAGCCAAGGGGGACTTGATAGGCAGAGACTTCAAGGGAGATTCATTCCATCTGCCTTCAGGCATCTACAGAGCAGATTTCTGCACTTGAATTAGTCACTGTGGGCTCCTTTCCAATGAATGCAGAGCAATGTCCACATCCTAGGAAAGATTTATTGAGCTATTTTAGGCACCTTTTATATGAATTGCTGTCTCAAAGTAACTGTTTTCCTGCTGTGACCATAAAGGGTGTCTAGGTGGTTTGACATCAGCGAGAAGTATGGTAAAAGCACAACTCACTTCAAAGGAATGACAGGAAAGTACTGGAATGATAACTCTATTAGGGGTTACTATAAAGGTAAAGCTCATCCTACTGAGCTAAAAATGATGAAGAGCTAGGAAAGAAACTTGGGGGATCTATCCAGCTTGCCCCCCATTTCCTTACTCTTCCTAAGCTCAGGCTTACTGCCTTTGTTAGCTGTTGAGCTGAACCCTTGATCTGACACAGGATGGCCACTCTTGCAATCTTATGACCAGCTCTGATGTTTCCATCTCCCCTGCATTTTATCAGATGAATTGCACCCTTCTTGTCTCAAAACTGAGTTCTGGACAGCAAGCAGTATGTGCTTTTGCAAATTAGACTGCAGTGTAAATAAATGAATGGAAAATACTATGCTAGAAAAGTGGTCTTGGTGTGAAACCTGACACCAAAAAACAACAGAATCTGTTTTTTTTGTTATGGGTCAATTTACATGACAGCAGGTGTCATGTGACAGATGTGACAGATGGGATATGCCTGATCTCAAAGATCTTTGCCCAGTTAGAAGGGCTTTAAACTGGAAGAGCTTTAAAGTAGATTTGAAGGGAGAAGGGGATAAAACCAGTCTAGACAGAGAAAAGCCTGGAGGCAGTACATCAATGTTTGGTGGATGGCGTGCTAACATGCTCCTTTAGTCTGCTGCCTCGGTGGCAGGGGTGAGGATGGATGGAGATCCACGTGGCAGCAAAGATGCAGGTGTCAGGGAGGTGTCAGAAGTCACACAGGTGTGTGAAAATGGTCATGCAAGACTCAGGGCTTCCACCCCCAAGGGGGCAGTGGGGACAACAGCCCCAATGAAGTGCATCCGTGCCAGTGCATGCAGAATGAGCAATAAACAGAAGGAACAGGAATTGATTAGGCAGCAGGAAAATTGTGATACAGTTGCCGTCATGGAAACAAGGTGGGGAGCTTGCACAACTGGGGTATTGTAATGCAGCCCTGCCAGCCTGACTTCAGTGCCAGGGAAGATCACAGAGCAGATCATCTTGAGTGCCATCAAATGGAACAGGACAAGGGGATCAGGCTCCCAGGGCCATGGGCTTGTGAAAGGCAGGTCCTGCTTGACCAACCTGTCTCCTCCTGTGACAGGGTGACCTGCCCAGTGGATGAGGGAAAGGCTGTGGATGTGTCTACCTAGACTTTACAAATCCTTTGACATCATTTCACACTGAATTCTCCTGGAGAAAATGCTCATGGCTTGGATGGGTGCATTGTCCACTGGGTGAAAAAGCTGTCTGGATGGCTGCACCCAGAGAGTGGTGGTGCATGGAGTTAAACCCAGCTGGTGGCCAGCCATGAGTGGTGTTCCCTGGGGCTCAGAATCTGTGCTATTCCTGTTTAATGTATTTATCTGGATGTGGAGATCTGACACACCCTCAGAAAGTTTGAGGCAACACCCAGCTGTTGATCTGCTGGAGGGTAGGAAGGCTCTGCACAGGCTGGATCCATGGACTGAAGCCCATGGTATGAGGTTCAACAAGGGCCAAGTGCCAGATCCTACAGTTGGGTCACAACAACCCCATGCATTCCTCCAAAAAACCTCATCTATCTATAATTTCAATGTAATCAAGGACCAGAAAAGGGGAAAGGAGTATTGCATAACTGAGGGGAAAAGGTATTTTAGAGTCCCTTCTCTTCCCTGACACACTTTACTTGAAGTACTACTACATGTGAAGCATGTGAAGCTTGGCCTCGAGGGCAAGGGCAAGAAGAGCAGAAAAGCCGTTTAAAGTGATTGCTCAGACGTTCTGAAAAGTGCAAAGGAATGTGTGCAGGTGAGGACATTCACTGTGCTGGGAAGGGAAAGAAAACTGCTGAGGGAGGTCATTACCCTGCCAAGTGTGTTCCTCCGAAAAGAAGAAGGCACAGGGAGGCCAACACTGAAGATGATGCAAAAGCAGATTACAGAATGGAGAAGCCTGGAGTTCTGCAGCCCTTCTCCTGCGCAGAGGAGAAAGATGTTGGTGGGAGGGTGGCAGTGGAAGAAACATCATTCGTGGGGAAACTCTGGTGTGAGTGTACACCTATATATTAGTGTGTGCATCCCAGCAGAGGTGTACACGGAGTAGCGCGCATTCCGCATCACGCAGCCTTGGTCTGACACTATTATGTTTGTACAACGCACACATTGTCTATAACGGAGCTGGAAGTTGGTACACTTGTCTTTCCCAGGGGAGCCGTAGCACGGAGCCTGCGAGAGCCGCTGCCCGGCCCCGAGCTGGGTCTGGCGGGGCAGCGCTGCGGGAGCGGGAGCGGGAGCGGGCACGGCCGGGCGGGGCGGGGAGGCAGCGCCGCGCCCCGGGGGCGGGACGGGACCGCACGGACGGGACGGGACGGGACGCGGCCGAGCCGGGAGCGGCCATGGGGAAGCTGCTGGCGGTGGCTCTCGTCGGGATCGCGGCAGCCTTAGTGGCCGAGCGGCTGCTGGCATTCCGGTGGGTGAGCGGGGATCAGAGCCGCGGGTCCCGGTGCCGGCGGAGCGGGACGGGGCTGAACCCTCCGGGTGCGGGGCTGAGCCCTCCGAGTGCGGGGCTGAGCTCCCCGGGTGCGGGGCTGAGCCCTCCGGGTGCGGGACTGAGCCCTTCAGGTGCGGGACTGAGCTCCCCGGGTGCGGGGCTGAGCCCTCTGGGTGCGGGGCTGAGCTCCCCTGGGTGCGGGGCTGAGCCCTCCGGGTGCGGGGCTGAGCCCTTCAGGTGCGGGGCTGAGCCCTCTGGGTGCGGGGCTGAGCCCTCCGGGTGCGGGGCTGAGCTCCCCCCTGTGCGGGGCTGAGCCCTCCGAGTGCGGGGCTGAGCCCTCTGGGTGCGGGGCTGAGCCCTCTGGGTGCGGGGCTGAGCTCCCCGGGTGCGGGGCTGAGCTCCCCCCTGTGCGGGGCTGAGCCGGGCGGCGGCGGCGGGAGCTGCGAGTCCTCCCGGCCGGAGGTGAAGGAAAGCGCCCGGGTACAGCGTAGCGAACACCTGTCCTTGCCTGTGCAGTGCCAGCCAGAGGGGAAGGGTCCATCATTGCCGTCAGTATTATCAAGGGAGCCGTTTTTTGCCAGAGAAGATACAGCCATCATGATGCCCTTTTCATCCGATTTCGGCATGAACTAATTTCGGGACCATTTGGGCAGCGGAAATGCCCTTTGCACTGAGTGCATGTGAAATCCTCCCCAGGATGATGGGAGCAAGGGGGACAAGCAAAGAAAGTGCCCAGGGGCAGGGGGTAGTACCTGTGTTTTTATAGAGCCTGCAATTAACAGAGATGTGCCAAAAGCGCTGTCTCTGAATTTACCTCATCTCCTGCCGACTGGCCGAACAGTCACTCCAAATAGTTTGCCAGACACTTGGGTTATGCTCTACCAAAGCTGACCTCTGGATAACAGTAGCCCCTATGTACATGAGGTTTCCTGTGATGGAGCCCAGGCTGTGGTGATCCTAAGTTGTGACCTCACTGGCTGTGAGCTGAAATACCCAGCCCTGTCATGCTCCCTATCACACACCTCATGCCATGAGGTATGAATGTGAACACTGGTGTCACAGCAGCTTCCGTCCTGAAAGCTCCCAAATGTGTCACTGGTCCTTTCAGGTCACAGAAGTGATGCTGAATTACTGTATTGGAAGGTGGCTAAGTCATTATAATTTTGCTTACATTCACAATACTCCAAATGCCTGATTTCAGCAATGACATCCAGCTAATTCAACTTTGTGTGGATAGTAATTGTACCTAATTACAGAAGGAGAGCTTTACTGTCTGGACTCTGGCGTGTGGCATGGATGATGGCTGCCTTAAAGCCACCATGAGTATTACTGGTGATAGACACAGTGGTAACAGGGCCCTCCTGTCCTGGAGTTGCATAAACTGGGACAGCAGAACTGGAAGATACTCCCAGGCTTTAGTGGGGTGAGCCATTTCAATGTGCTGTGAAGAGCAGAGGACTCCACCTCTCCTTCAAACTGAATGAACAAATTAAACATTAGGAATCTGTAAAAGGAGAATCTCCATGAAGAAGCAGGATCCCCCTGTCTCTGTAGCTCTCTGTGGGTTTTCCCTGTGTGCTGTTTTCTGCAAACTGCAATGTACCAGCAGTCTTAAGACAGTTGCCAAGTTTGGAAACACACAACTTCAGATCACAAAGTACTCTAAAAGTAATTTAACACAGTCTTGAGAGGAGAAACTGTGAGTGGTGTTCACTCTTGCCAAGGGTCTTTTTTATTCATCCCCTACCCAGAGGGCGAGAATCCAGCAAAGACTTTCTGTAGTTCCTTCTGAATTTGTTAAAAGACCCCAGAATCAAATCCCAAGTGATTCATGATTGGTTAGTCTAGAGATGAAGAAAACTAAAAGAGAGAGAGGTCTTTGAATATGGAACGGGTTCCTTCTGAAGGAAAGGGAAGGCCTGTGGTCTGTGTCCCATGAAGTAGGGCAGCAGGTGGAGGACTCAAAACTGGAAAGAGAAACTGAGGGGAAAGGTGCCATGCACTGGACTTGCACCAAGTGGCAAAAACTCTTGCTTTCTTTGAAGTTGCATCCAGCACATATTGCAGGTCCTCCATATTCCAGGCTGTTCTTGGTATGGCCAGTTGGTAATCTGGGCCATCTGGCTGCGTGGCTGGGGCTGTCTGAGGTAGATAAACTGACACACTTTGGAAAAGCTCTATATGTGCTGCAGGCTTGTGACTGGTGTCCTTTTGAATTACTCTCATTCCAGCCCATGAAGTGTTTCCCTGGGAATGCTGTCGGGATATCATCATCCCCTGCTGGCTGCTGGCTGAGTTCCTGCTGTGCTTTTGGCTCGGGTGGCTTCCAGCCTGCCTGGGAAAGGCTGCTGAAAATAGGGAAGGGAAAAACCCTAAGCAGGCAGCAGTGCAGCTTCAGGCAGGATCCCCCTGAGCCACCCTGGAGGGCTTGGTGGGTTTGGCTGTGCCAGGATGCCGGTGGGTGAGGGGGCAGCAGGGGGAGATCCCTCCTGCGCTGTTTGTGGGCTGGCAGCCAGCATCGTGATCTGTCAGTTCTCCTGGCTGGGAGAGAGGGCTTGGGAGGGTTTAACTTGCCTCCTTTCCTTTGCACTTGTCTGCACTTTTTTACTCTTTTTCTTATTTTCTTTTGGCCTTATCTTAACAAACTGTGTCAGTGATACAAAATTGAAGCAATTTACAATTCATATTTAAGTGATTAAAAAAATGCAGGACTGGCATACCACGTAGTGCTCAACTGTATCACATATTTTTCATATCACTGACTGATACTGCTGTTTACTTTATGTTTATGCCTAAAACCATAACATAAACATGGCAACGTTTTGCTATGGGATCTTTGCGTTTAGAATTTCCTGTGTTTGCAGCAATAGCCTCGACATATGCATATGATAGTCATGCAGAAGAGTTACTAGGTTAGGTTAAATGCTTCCTTCTGGGCAGAAAAAAAAAAATTATTCTAGCACACTAGAATTCATAGAAATTCAACATATTTTCTTGTGTCACTGCAGACCAGCATGATCAAACCTCCTGGTTGTTGTGAGGTGGTGCTCATGCAGATTTGCAAACTTGGAGCAGAGAAATATGAACTTGTGTCTGCCTGTCTGTATCTGTTTTTCCAGTGAACTATGAGCCAGAGGTGGAATTTCATGCACATTTGTGAATGAAATAAGCACTGATGAAGGGTAATGCTTGGGGTGATTACCAGAAGTGGAGAGGAGGGCACAGGGTAATTGCTGAAAACTGTACTACCAACTCCTGCTTGTTGTAAGGGAAAGAGTGCTCCTGCCTTGCAACCTTTGAATGTAGACAAAAACTGAAGAAAGTGCAGCTGCTGGTGGCCTGGTCACCAAAAATAGGCAGTGGGCTGCAGTAGAAGATTGCCCTCTCCTCATGTGAAATGTTGGTCCTAACTGCAGGGTGCTTCTATATTTAGGTGTCTGAAACCTGAAGAAAGTGTGGTTATGTTATCATCTGAGCTGCAGTGGGTCATGAAAGCTTGTTGCTGGAGCTCGTGCACAAAACAAAGTTTCTGAAGTTACTCACAGTAGAGGAATCACTTAATCCGTGGTCTGTGTAACCATTGCAGTGATTTGGAGCGGTTGCTGTTGTTGGTTCTGGAGTTTGCTTATTCAGTATTTTATGGCTGATTTGTTGCTGCAATGTGGCAGACAATAAAGCTGAAAACTAGGAAAGTTACCTGTTTTCAAACTGGCTGTGTGCTGTTTAACCCTGCTCTTTCCTCTTGCAGGAGCAGACTCAACGCTTCACGGGAAGTAGCCCCGGTGAGCCTCCCGAACTGCCGGCTCATTAAAGGCATCGGTACGTGCTCAAAATAACTGAGTGCACTGCTTTTGACCAGCCTCTTCTGTAATGGCTTCTTAAAGCCAGCTTCCAAGCCTGATCCCAAAAACAAAGTGCTAATTTGACTTTGATTTGCTGCTTGGACTTGGAGATAGGGAGAAACTGCAGGAAGAAAATAGTACTGAAAAACTAGCTGCGTGTAAGTCAGTATTAAGTTTCTTTTCCTTTTCTTAAAATTGAGTACCTTGCAAACACTTCTTTGCTAAGTCACTTAGAAAATGATTTGGCTTTCAGATGAGGGTGTGCTGGCTCTTCAGGCTGGTACCTACAGGAGGCTGTCAGCTGGTTACACCTTGGAGATGGGAAATGCTGCAAGGGTGTGCAGAAAATGCCAGTCACTTGTTTTAAAATTTTAAAAGTTTAATAGTAATATAATGGTTATAAAAATAGTAATACAATTAGAGTAATAATAATTTGGACAATTTGAATTAGGACAATATGAGACAAGAGAAACAAAGAGTTACGGACGTCCAGGTACCTTTTTCTGGGCAGAACAGCCTGAAAAAGGACACCCATTAACAAAGGATTAACCCTTAAAAACAGTAGCCTGTAGAATATTCATACACCTCATACATGATGCATAAATTCCATTCGAAATAGTATTCTGTCTGGTCATCATCAACTTCTTCCTCATATTCCTAACAGCATCATCCTATCCAAGCGAGGCGGAAAGAAGTTTGTTTCTCCTGATCATGGAGCAATAAATTCTCTTTCTCTGAAAGATTTAGGTGTCCTGTGACTGCTATCCCAGTGCAAGTCCTTTCTTTAGGAAAAAAGTATCCTACACAGCATAGTTTCTATTTTAACATTTTGTTATAATCTAAAACTATATTTAACACACTACTTAGGAGAATTAATACGGCATTACTTTCTACCACAACACATATTCATTTTAATATTTGTGAAAAGCCAGTCATAAAATTCACATTTTTCACAGGTGGAAACCTTCGGGGAAGGCCATAGGCACATGGGGAAGGAGTGGCTGCTAAAGGCCAGCCAGGCTGCCCCTCCTTAGTGCCACATTTTGGGATATTTGGGAGCCGCCTGGTGCCGCAGTGCCGGGAGCTCGGCGTGGTTGTGCAATGCAGCTGTGGGTTCCAAAGAGCGAGAGGTCGTGTTTGTCATCCTAGTCTGGTTTGCAGAGAGGTTTAACAGAGTGGCTCCAATGTTGACTTTGTACTTTGGGCAGTGTGTTTAGCACACAGCAATATTTATGTCTTGGTTTTTTTCTCTCCACTTAGGATAACCAGTTTATAAAACTGATAGCTTTGAAATGGATTGGTTTTTTGTGTCTCCCATTCTCCCAAAAAACCTCAATGCAGGCTTGATGGCTAAGAATTTTCCCCTCCTTAGTATTTTTGGAAATGGCTGAAATTATGTTGAAATTTGTCTAGATTTTTCATGTGTAAAAAGTCATTGGATGAGCTTTTACAACCTTGCCTATGAGCTTGCTGAGTCAGTGAGTTAATGTTATAAATCTTGTTTCTTCCTTGTGCCAGGATTCAAACATCTTTATAAAGTCAAATTGCTGCTATGAATGTGTATATGCAGAGTTACTGTGCTTGAAAATACATACAGAAAAAATTGCATTGAAAAAATTTTCCAGGTCTTCTAGATTAAGCTGTAATTTACTCATACAAGACTACGAATGATGCTTGTTTGGCAGTAATTAATATAAAATATTTTCTCAGTAATTTTTTAGGCATATCAATATTGCAATCATTATAAGACTTCTTTTGCAATATGATTGTTCTGTTGAGGAAAGAAGGAAACCTGGAAAAGACAGATAGAGTTGTGTTTCATTTCTGAACAGTGTCTTGGTTTTTGTGCCTGACATTTACATGCAGATTAGGTTATTTCTAATAACCTGAACCTGTCTCTGCTTAGAGGCAGTGTATCCATTTACAGAGCTTCATTTCTGCTTCTTGCTGGCTCCTCTCATGCTGCCCCTTCACACAGAGAACTGCACCTTGCCTTGCCTTTGCTGTGCAGTTTACTGCTCATTAGAAAAATAAAAATGCCAAGAATTAGTTTAGCAGGCCCAGTGTGGGAGAAGGAGAAGTAACAAAGGATTGTGCAAACTGAAAAGTTGGCATGTTCACTCAAATGTCTTCTAAAACTCATTTGCTGTGACCAGGGGTCTTAAATCACTCAAGGTGACCAAGGACCCCTAAAGCTTAAATTCTGCCTAGGTAGTACTGTTTAGACATGGGGCTCTGCTGTACTTGGATCTGTAAGGTTGCTTGTGTGGGTGACTTTGTCTTAGGATGTCTTTGTGCATGGATGTCTTGACCTCCTGGGCCTTTTTCCTTTAAAATGCTAGGATAAAGCTGAATAAACATTCTGTCTTTATTTTAATGTTTAAATCAGTCCTCCTGAACTCTTAAATGTGACATAGATCCCCGAGCAGGATCATCTGGATCTGAGCAAAATAATCTTAATCTATCCATTCTGTACATGGAGGAGCAGACCTCTGGTACAGTCTGTGAAATATAAGTGATGGATTTATAGTAAGGGAAGCAAACACAGAGTAAATGGAAGATTTCTCTAGTGGACCTTTTGGTTTCTGCACAGTTGCATCTTTTCTGTATCTTTCTAAAGAGTTTAATCTATTCTGCTTTTCAAGTATTGTGCAATATAAGCACAGATGCAAACATTGAACAAACAAAAATTGCAGCTTGTCCTGAGCCTCATTCTCAAATATAAAGGAAAGGCTGTATTTGTAGAATAAACACCAGCTTCTGAGGTTTATTTATGCCTTATCATGTTACTGGTTTATATTAAACTAACTATATCTCCTGTACTAATTCCCAAAGTTCAAGAAGCTACTACAGAAGTTGCTAGAAATACTTGCATCTTGGAACAGTTCGTGGGATGTGGGCAAAACGGTGTCACACTTTTGGTCATGAAACCCAGATGGGTTTTTTTGTTAGATACACCTGCCGAATACATCATACTAAGATGAAATAAAGAACAACAAATAAAGAATAAAGAACAACATTTCTAGAGTAGGCAGCAGTTTTTCACACTATCTTTTAATTTCTCTTAAATGCCACCTCTCTTCAGATAATGCCATGGACAAGCTGGGCTCAGTGATACGGTTAAACAACAGAGAGTGCATACAAGTGATGCCTGAGGAGTGAGCTCCTGACTCTCCTGGCCCACAGGGCGCCTGCAGCAGCACAGAGCCCTCCCAGAAGGGCGTGCAGAGAGTCCCTGAGCATCCCTGCCGTGTGCCTGCAGCCCCTGCCCGGCGCTGGATCAGCAGGGCTGTGCTGAGTCAGCATTCCGCTGCCCTCCTGACACCCACACATTCCAGGAGCCGGCCATGAGCGCCCAAAATGTGCTTTGCTGGGCAGTTTCTCTTGGAGCACTTGGGTGCAGGGCTCTCAGTGTGCTCCTTCCACTGGAAACTTGGAAAGTTTTTAATGATCTGCTCCCAATTAGCCTGCTCATATTTCTGCTTGGCAGCCTCGCCGATTCAGTAGCGATAAATGATTATATCTCTGTTTATTCACTCACCAGTGTGTGCTGCCAGTAAAAGCTGTCTGTCCAGCTCATGTCACCATGGCAATTGAGCCTCTCAGCATTTATTTATGCTGTTAGCTTTGCAGCAATCCTGGGAAGTGGAGAATTACCACTAACCCAATTTTATAAATTAACCCAGGCTTGGAGAGACTGGGGCAAGGGAAAGGAGTTTGTGGCTCAAACCAGAGTGTAAGCTGAGCTGAGAAAAAAAAAAAAAGGAAAAAATAAAGCCCAAATTCAAAACTTTAATTGGTAAATACAGGCTCTAAGTATTTCTGGACACATCAGTGCAGATGTTGTCTCCTGCTTGAGTTAGTCAAAATTCAGAACCAAAACCCAGGGTGGGGTAACAGCTGACTCCTCCCAAAATGCATTTCAGATATTTTGCTCTTCAGAAGGCAGGGATACTCTGCTCATTGCTGTCATGGGATGGAGCAGGAACTTGCAGAGGCTGAGGAGCAGCTGGCCCTGGCCAGAAGTGAGAAGTTGTGCCTCTGCATCTTCCCAGGGCTGAGCTGAGGAGGAACTTTCCTGGATGGGTGAATTTGGGGTTCTGGTTCCTCTCCACAGAGGCTGCCAGTGATCCCAGGATCAATTACAACCCAGGCAAACCAGTGCTTGGATAAATAGGAGTTGCTTAAAAGCAAACAGCAAACCCTGCTCAAATGTGCAGGTGCTTCCTTGGGAAGAGGTGCTGAGGTGCAAGGGATTGTATGAGCCATGCAGGCTCACACGTGGTTATGGCAAAGCAGGAGGGGGTGTGGGATATGGGACAAGCTGGGTGGAAAAACCTTGTGTTGACGGCTCTGATAAAGAAAATCTGCAGAAGAATTTTCTCTAAGCAACTGCTCCTGAGTGGTTTCCCTCATCATCTGGAAAATGACTTGTGGGGAATGCTGGTTTTGCTGGTGATTTGGAGAAAAGAGGGGAGGGTTCTCAGGGAAGAGGTGGAAATGTGGGATGGCAAACAGCCTTCAGCATTGGACTAAAGGCTCTTTGGAAAGTGCTTTATGAAAGCCTAAAATTGCTCAATGGTTCTTACTAAAGAGTTTTTATTTTATCTTCCTTTCTTAAAAGGGAAAAATATTACAGGAGCTACAGGAACTGGCAATATTGGAAGTGATTACCTGTAGTTGAAAGTGAGGTCTAACTATGAAAACCCTTAGCTGTTACAGATATAGTAGGTTCTCTGTCACTTGAGAGCTTTAACTAAATATTTGGCAATCCATTTTTGTGAAGTGTCTGAACTCAATCAGGAGAATTAGTGTGCACAATTCCCACAGCTGCCTTATGCAAGCCTGAGGCCTGAGTCAGGGTATGGTCCTACCCTGGAATCTCCGTGCCCACACTAATTGCTTGCTGCAGAACACATCCTCAGGAGCTGGTGATTCACCCCACACCTGGTGATTCACCTCACAACATCTAGGGGCAGCTGGAGCTGGGGAGGAGACTGCCTGGCCACTGCAGGGGCACTCTTGGGCCCCAAAAGAGGTGAACCCCAGTACTATTTCCTAATCCAACGTGCTGTCTTCTGCTACCACTTTTAATTCAGTGGCCAAACTTCCACCAAACATCATCGTGTGTGCAGTCATACCAGAAAGGGTCATTCATGAGAGCTGGAATTGTACTTAAAAGAAGATTTTTTCAATGGGAAATGCTTGATGTCACCTGAAACCCCCTGTTTGTCTCTGTTTTGCAGAAACTGGTTCAGAAGACATCGATATACTTCCCAATGGACTGGCTTTCATCAGCTCTGTAAGTGCCCATGCCACCTCCCCACGCTGGGGCTTGCCTGCTTCCTTTCCTGCAGAAGCCATGGGTGAAAGGAGCACGAGGGGCTCTTTTCTACAGGTCTGACTGGCTCCCAAAGAGCAGCCCAGTCTTGTGTTGGCTTAGCTGTCATCCCCCTCAGCCAGCATGCTGCTTGACACAGAGGTGGTGTTGCTGGCTCTGACACAGGTGTCCTGTCCACAGGTGACTTACCTGGCCACGTAACCTTGGCTTTCTTTCATGCTACTTCATTGAAATGTTGAAATGTCTCTGCTGTGTTAAGAAGCTGTGTTAATTCCCTAACTTAAAAAAAACCCCAAATTTTATGTATTGGTTTTGCTGTTCCTGATTGCTTTTTTGCCTTCAAGAGATAAGTTTTCAACCTTCTCTTTGCAATTATGGTGGCTGGCCATGGGACATCCTCATGTGTGCTTGCAAGTCTGATCAAGGCCCTGGCTTTTTCAGCCCTGTCATGCTCTAGTTTACCTTTTTATCTGGGAATTATTTTCTTATGTTTGGTTTCTACAGGGCTTGAAATATCCAGGACTGATGAGCTTTGCTCCGGATAAGCCAGGTGAAATATTTTTGATGGATTTGAATGAAGACAATCCCAGAGCAGTGGAACTGAGAATCAGCCGAGGGTTTGATCTGGCATCGTTCAACCCTCATGGAATCAGCACCTATATAGACAGAGGTAAAGAGCTTGAGATGGTGGCCAATATCAGCCTAGAGAACACAGTCAGGAATTCCTTTGCAGCCTTGCCCTGCACCCCCATGGTGGTTCTTGCTGGCAGACAAAAAGGTTTGGGGTTTTTTACCTTTGTTTTGCCCTTTTCTGAATGTCAGTTGCTAAGGGAAACACATTTGCACATAATTTCAGTCTGTCTGAAACAAGGATATCCTGGATATTAAAGGGAAAAAAAACATGGTAAAATTTAGGGTTGTAAACCACAGAAAATTGATTTTATATTTATGTCTGTTTCATGCTGGGTTCAAGTGTTTTGAGGAGATACATCCTTCATTGACTAGTAGTGCCCAGAATGGAAACTTTTGTGGCAAAACAGTAAATTATCATCTCTCTGTAAATTACCAAAACCCCTGTTACTCTTTGGCCAAGCCAGGTTCTCTTCTCCAAGGCATGTTCTCCTACATCAGGCTCTGACTACCAATAAAGGATCTTTTTCCCTACCCTTTCACTGGGGGCTTTAGCAGAGCAGGTAAAACTGCTAGTATAAAGAAAACAATTGCTGCAGCTTGACCTGCATCTCCATACAGTCACCCTTTAAGGGAAGGTGTTGGAAAAATCAGTGGTGGCTAATTTGGGTCCTGCCAGAAGGGTTGGGCAGATGGGCAGCAGCCTTGCTCAGAATGCAGGAGAGGGATGCTCCTTCCGCTCTGCCGGGGATGTGGTGGACAAACCCAAGAGCCCAAACTGCCTTGGCCACAAACCCTTCTTCCAACTGACTGGGGCTGTTTCACAGATTATAGCAAAACCCAGTGGCTTAGCTATAAGGATGAGGTCGTGGTTTCTTTCTTCCTTGGAAGAAATAACAAAAATCTATTATTAACAAAGCAGTTTCCTGTAGAGCCAGCCTGGGAGAAAAGCAGCTGGAGGTCTGGGTCTGGTTGCAGAGCATCTTGCAGGATGTGGGTACTCATCCCTGTGCCTCTGCAGAGCCATGAGACAAATGCCCCAAGCCCAGCCTGTGCCCTGTGCTGGAGGCTGCCTCAGGGCTGGGCTGCTCACACACACAGACTGTGGCAGAGAATTCAGCTGCTTCCGTTTCTTTTTCAAGATGACACCGTGTACCTCTTTGTGGTGAACCATCCCCACCAGAAGAGCACTGTAGAGTTGTTTAAATTTGTAGAAGATGACAATTCTCTTGTGCACCTGAAAACCATTCGACATGACCTTCTGACAAGGTATTGACTCAAATACAGATCAGGCTGCACTGGTGAAATCCAATGTAGGACGATTTTTGCGTTTAGGCTATTGTTAATATATTTTCTCTTTAACCAGCATCCCTGTTTCTCTTACTGATTACTTCTTATCTGTGTAATCAAAAGCAGTGTTTCTCCAATCTATTCTCTAAATTAGATTTTTAATAGTTGTATCACTAAATTAGTCTTAAGCGCGGCTGTGATTGATGCCAGTGAATTAGCTTGGCATCCATTTCTCTTTTGCTCATGTAACCCACACTCAGGTCATTGCAGATATGAGTCTCCAGATATTTTATTTTTTGTTTGGATATCCTACACTGTAAAAATAAACATACATTTACCTTTTTCTGTTTTTCTTATTTTTAATACAAAAATATTTTGGTCTGTCCTACTGCAATATGATTGTAAAATAAACAGCCAGATTGATTAGGTTGTCACAACACCTACCTGTTCTCTGATTTCTACTTGAATGTAATGAAAAAGAAAATAATACTAATAATACTACTAATAGTATTACTAATAATAAAAAAAAATATTTCCATGTACTTATAGACAGGTAGCCAGATCTCTAGCTCATGCCCTATGCCCTCTTCAGGTCTCAGCACTGCACTGTCCTGGCTCATAGAAAATAGAAGTAAAAAGGATTTAAATAATTTGGTGACTACTTGAAGTACATCTGTAATTGCAGCCTCTTTATGGTATTGATGGCCATGTCCTGACTGTATTCTGGGCAATCCTAAAATGGTACTTCATACCTCTCATTTAATTATTTTTTTAATTTCTCTCTTCATTTGTTTTTTAGTGTGAATGACATAGTAGCCATGGGACCAGACAGCTTCTATGCTACCAATGACCACTACTTCTCTGAGTTCCTCTTGATGTTCTTAGAAATGTTCTTGGGTTTAACCTGGTCAAATGTCATTTACTACAGTCCAAAAGAAGTTAAAGAAGTAGCATCTGGGTTTTATTCAGCCAATGGAATTAACATTTCACCTGATAGAAAGTAAGTTTCTATTTACATTAGATTTTGTTTTGTCACATAGAAGTATCTGGAGATCTTCATTTGTACACCTGGTACCTCTGTGGTCAGGTGTCTGAAGTGGTTCATGTAAGGCAAGGTGCAGCACAAGTGATGCAGAGTGTTTGTAGCACACAAGTTTTGTCTCAGTGTTGAGCAGCAGTGTTTGCTGCATTGTGTGGTACTTTATAGGCAGCAAGGTCAACAGTTGCTGTATTTTAACCAGCTGGTACAGGAGTTTGTGTGTCTTGCTTGCAAGGATTAATGGGGCAGGGTTTCTGCAAGCAGGGAGTGCTCTACAGTCCTACACCTGCATGACTGAACCAACCACTCCTGTGGTGTGGACAGGTGATTTAAAAAAATATATTGAAATTGTGATTTTCCAGTTCCAAGGCTTATTTCAGTGTCATAATGGAAAACTGGCACAGTGTGAAGCTACACTGGCACCTCAGCAGGTTGGCTTCAGTGCCCTGTGGCTGGCTGGCAATGTCTGTTGGTGTGTGGGCTTGCACAGGAGGAACTGTCTACTTTTGGTGTCTGTCTACTCATATATTGAGGTGCTTTTCTTCCTTTTGAAGGTACATCTATATTGCAGATGTATTGGATCACAATGTCCATGTCATGGAAAAACATGCTAACTGGAGTTTAACCCATGTGAAGGTAAGGTGCTGCTGTTCTGTAAAAAAGAGGCAAATGTGGATTTTGGACAGAATAGTTTTGATGAATGCTTGAGATTTCAGCATGATCATCTGTAAAGTTCTGGTCTGGGTGGCTCCTGCTGTGGGTTTGCAGAGGTGTCTGCACACCCCATTACAGAGCTTCTGATCTCCCACCCTCCCACCAACAACAGGGAGGAATCCTTGGGTATGCTGTGGAGCTGTAGTGGGAGTCTGCCTCAGGCAGTGTGGGTCAGAGCACTGAAAGCATCCACAGAGAGGTGTAGGTGTGCATGAACTGATGGGGGAAGCCCAGAGCAGCAAGCAGGTTCCTCATAGCACAGGGGTGGGGAGGATGCATACCAGGGGAAAAGACAGACAGAAGTGGGGGGAGAAGTATTTATTTAAAAAAAAACCAGTCTAAATTATGTCAGATGAGACAAGTCTGTTGGTTATATTGTAATTTCCTTCCAGGAATTCTGATAGATTTAATTTTTTTGTTTTTTCTGTGTTGGCTAGACGCTGCAGCTGGACACGCTGGTCGATAACTTGTCTATTGACCCCCACACTGGAGACATCTGGACAGGATGTCATCCCAATGGGATGAAGCTGTTCCACTATGATCCTGAAAATCTTCCTGCATCTGAGGTGCCTTTTGGGAGACATCATTGGTGTCTTGGCTATGTCTGTACTGGAAAGTTGTTTTGTTCAAATCATGCTGGTATAACTTAACTGCATTTCATAGAAAGTGCCTGGCACAAAGTGCCTTTGTTAAAGCAAAGACCAAGCTGGCTTCTGCTCTCAAGTGAGAGCCTGAGCAGCATATACTCACTAACAAACACCTATTCAGATCCTTGGGCAGCGACTAAATAATTTCCAACCAGTAGCTCAGTCACTCTGGACTCCTCAGGCTGCTTTCTGTGCAGCTGTGGACGTGCACACAGATTCTGATGAGCTGCATTAATTACTGAGCCAGCACCTCTTTGCCAAACTGAACATAATTGACTGAGTGCAAAGTGTGACCAGAAACATTTCCACAGGAATGATTAATTTGTGCAAGTGTGGTTCATCTGTAGGTAACACTGTAATTCTTCTTTCTATGAAATCAGTGAGGTACTGGCATTGGGGTGATGGTGGCTACGAGTGCAGCTGTCTGCTGTCCATTGGATTTCAGCCTTGTCTGAAGCTCCCTCTAAGACACTTCTCAAAATGACCCTGTTCAATAGCGATAGATTTCTGATACTAGGCAGCTGCTTACTCTGTCTGGGAAAAACATGAAAATAAGAAGATATGAACTAACTCTTAGTCTGGAAAAAAATGTGCACATTCCTAGTGGTGGGGATGAGTACCTGACTTCCTTACAGATGTTGCACAACAACATTAAAAAAAAAAAATCTGTGTTTCACTAAAGGCCCTCTCAGAGGAATCACATGGCTGCCATTATCAGCAGCTAGTCATCCTAGCTGATCTGTTTAAGCTAACATGCTGGTGTTCCCCCTCTCCCCGGAGCCTTTTCACCTGTGACCATTTCACAGCTGTACCTCCCCGCCCCGGCAGGTGCTGCGCATCCAGAGCATCCTCTCGGAGCAGCCCGTGGTGACGCGCGTCTACGCTGACAACGGCTCCGTGCTGCAGGGCAGCTCCGTGGCATCCACCCACCAGGGAAAGCTGCTCATCGGCACAGTCTTCCACAGAGCCCTCTTCTGTCATCTATAGCTCCTCACGGGCAAGGCCTGCTGCTGTGGAAAGGATTTCATTCCTTGGGAACGCGCTTAGGTTCTACTAGATCTGCTAACAACAAGACTGTTCCAATAAAGGTTAACTACAGTAATGGAAATGTATTTTAGCCTTCCTCTCCAAAGTAAGACTTCTACACAATAGTAAAGGACATGGAATTGAAGGTGAGAAATTAGTTTATTTGTGTAATGGGGAGGACCCCATGTTGTTAACACTGAATTGAAGTTCAGTTTCAGATTGACTAAACTGTCAGACAGTGAGCTATGTGCTGGCTGGATTTCTGGATTGTTGTTCGGTTGTTTTTTCCCCCCATGAGAAAACTGATTTTGTAAATGAGAATTGCTGACTACCAGTGTGGTGTGCATTCTTGTCACTGACCCCTGGGCCTTCCCAGGGACTGTGCTAGGGGTTTTTCTTCCAAACCTTCCTGTTGGCTTTCCCTAATGCTTCCAAAATAACTGGAAGGAGAATAAATATCATTTCAGTCTCATTCATTTCCTTTTCCCCCTTAAAGCCATTTCCCAGTGTTACTTCAGTTTCATAAATTTGTTTTAATCCTATGAGAAAAGAGTAAGGCATCACTTTGGAGAGGTTACTCAATGGGTCTTTCTAAGGGAGTTTAGAAAATCTTTTTTTTCTCTTAAAGAGTGGGGAAACATCTCCTGCACACCTTCAGCAGGAAGTGCATTAGCAGTTACTGTGGTCTGTCACTACAAAGGGAGCATTTCTGGGCACTGTGCAGTGATTCCCCCAAGCCATGGTCACACATGTTCTGTGTTTAACTTCAGCTGCTGTGGAAGTTAAACTGCCGTGCACCAGGCAGCCCTTCAGGTTTACCTGGCATCAGTTACTGACATTTCGCACTGCCAGAAGCCCCCCAGGTTTCCTTCAGCTAGTGTTTTTGGGCTGATGTAGCAGCATTTGCAATGAACTGAACTCAGTGTCCTTTGAAGCTGGAGCTCATGGAGTGAGCTCTCCTTGCATTAGTGTAGATGCCCTTACCCTCAGAGCAGCTCCTGCTGCACTTTCTGAGTTCCCAGCTGTGATCAGCTCTCCAGTTTTCTCAGAGTTGCTGACATTCAGCTGAAGGCTCTGTGTTACATGTGGGATCTCTCCTGCTGGGCTTGCCACTGTGCCTGCACCTGCCTGCACTGGCCCTTGCCAGCATCTTGGCAGCCCCTCCAAATGCTGCCACCAGGCAGATATCCCTGAGGGCCACAAGCCCCTCTGCATCCTTCAGCTGTGCAGTAGATTTTCCTCACTGCAGTTCTTCCACCACTGTGCAGAAAAAAGCCTGCTCCTGAAGTGCAATCATGGGAGGAGAAGCAGCCAGTCCCTGGGTGCTGATTGCGAAGCTGGCTTTGCCGTTCCTCCTGCCTCTGCTCCAGCACAGCCACAGCCCCTCTGGTCTGAACAGAACATGGAGAGTTCAGAAAACACAGGAGTGCTTCTGCCTTTAAGACAGACCAAATAACCTGCTCTGTAGTGGCCCAGACACTGAGATAGGATGTGGAGTGTGTGCAAACCCTCTGTCTGTGCTCTGCCATTCTGGCTGGGAAGAGGCAGTGCTGCAGGCTGAGGTTTGGGTGAGCAGGGCCCTGAGCAGCAAATGTGTGTACTGACACCTCTTGGCTCCTGCACCTTTCCTTTCTAATGAGCCTAATGGCTTTCACCCAGTGGTAGGGAAAGAGAAACTGCTCCTTTCCTGAGCTCTAATGAGCAGGAAGCCAGTGCTGGGGCTGTGTTGCTGCACAGGAAGGATGGTGTCACCCCGCTCCCTCTGCACAGCCGACTGGGCTGTGGGTCCTGCCACATCCCCTCCTCCCACAAAGCCTCTGCCTCACCCCAAGGCCTCACATGGCCACTGACAGCCACCGTGGTGCAAGGCACGTCCCTGGGCACAAGAGCTGTGGGAGGCTGAAGAACAGCCAGTCCATGCTGGGCCTTCCAAAAGGCAGCAGCTTCCCTCTGCTGCCATGGCCAGCACCCACACACACCCAGTACCAACAGTGGTCCCTGCCCTTTGTGGTGTTTTGTACCCCAACAGCACCGGCTGCAGGGCTCAGTGATGGCTGGAGGGGCAGCTGTGTGCCAGTAAATCACACAGCTGATTGATTTGTCCCTTAGCAGGTCTGTGCACAAACTGTGCTTGCAGCTCCTCTCTAAAATGCTCCGTTGATCTGGGGACTTGAGCCCTGCCCAGGCTTCACTGCCTGCCCATGAAGCTTTGGTGACAAGGACTCATCTGTCTGAATCACAGTTCTGAGGCTTTTGCTGTCCATGGTGTGCAACCCTTCTACAGAGCAGAGCCAGCCCTGAATGAGGGCAGCTTTTGTCTCCTCCCTTTGCAGAACTTTGGCATTACCTAACTCTGGCTTTCCTGCTCCTTCCTTAGCAACCTCTCTCCCTGCAGGACACTTTCAGCTTCCCTCCTAAGTGGTGTACTTTCTGACAGGAACTTGTAATCCATTTTCAGCTATGAAGAACAGATGTCATTCCTGGAGCCCAGGCTGAAAGAACTGCTCTGAAGGAAGTTCTCACAGCAAGGAGAGGTTGGGCTATTCACTCATCAGTGGCCTGCACTGGCATTCTAAAGTGATTATTCTAGGATTGTGCCACTTTTTGTTCTGAACTGCTATGTTGTAAAGAGTTACATCCCATATCAGTGGCAGTGACACAGCTGAAGTGCCAATCAGTCACTCTGCAGGTCCTGGATTTACTCTCTGGTTGTAGAAGGGCAACAGCCACTTCCCTCTGCAGTGCAAAAGTAACCCACCAAAACATTATTCTCACATTTTACTGTTGCTTAAAACATCTTCAAATGAGCAAATCTGCATGTTGTCCGATCTTGTCAAACTTCTATTTTTTTAATTGGTTTTGGCTTTTCAGAAAATCAAAAGTGTCTTCACTCATCACTGGCTTTTTTTCCTGTTCTAAACTGCTTTTGTACTGAAGATTTTCCTGTTGGTCTGCCTACAGATGGAACCATGGGCCAGTGAGGGCTCTTACCTTTTCCCACAGCGTTTGAGAGGAGAGACATCCCAGCTGCCTGCTGTTCCTGACAGTGACATCTGCCCTGAGGCCAGGAGGGCAGGAAGCCCATTGCCAACCTCCTCCCAGGTTTCCCAGCCATGCAGGGCAGAGCTGGGAGCTGGAGCAGGGCAGGACCCAGCCAGCCAGCGGGTGCTGTGCAGCAAGAGCCAGGCTGGGCCACAGCTCCTTCCCCTGGCAGCCTCGGGGCAGAAAGAGCAGGGTGCAAGATGCAGCTCAAGCCTGCCCTCCCAATTGCCAAGTGACCTGCACATGGAAAATCCAGGCTTGCCAGCCCAAGGAGGGCATAACCCATCATGTTTAACATGCTGTAGAGACTGGAGCAGTTCTGGGCATTTCTGAAACCCGGCTGCAGCTGTGTGAGACAACTTGCACAAAAGGAAAGACATATGTACAGATGGCTCCAGGCTCAGGGAGCTGCTGGGGAGACACATTTTACATGTCAGTTGTGGGCCCAGAGCATCTTAGTATATCTATTTTAATTAAGAGAATAATTTTATGATTGAGGATTCTCTTTATTTCTTGCAGGTGGTGCCTGTATTAGTGGAAGGTAAGATTTATGATTCAGTCATTGGGAAATATAAACTGGGTTAGACAGATTAAGTGCACAGTGTTTGGCCTAGATTCTGCCAGATGTAAATCCACTGAGATGACTACACAAATTGCACAGTCTGTGCCCTTCGATTTTCCCTAACTTAATGCTTTACTAAAATCAAATAAATAGAAGACTTATTAAACATATTCAGTAAAAGAACTGCTGTACTTTGAATGTATTCAATGCCCATTATAAATAATCTACACTTGAGTGTAAAATGTTTTTATGTAACAAAATAAATCTAGATCTTTTAAACACACAAACATTGACCAGTACCAATGTGAAAGCAGCCTATTTTTACATCAACCTGCAGCAAAAGACTGCATGCTACATTTCACCTTAATATGAAGAAAAAAACGATTTTCCTTTTTTTTTTTTTTTACTTCTTTCTACATAGTTACAGAGTGTAAATGAGACCCACTTGGGGGCTTGTGAATCATGCCAATTTGGCTAAGAACTGTGATTAAATAATCTTTGGCTGAGCAGAAGGAAGTGAAGAACAAGCAGGGCAAGGTACATATTCCCCTGGCCCCCAGCCTGACCCATGCAGCTGTCTGGTCATCCTCACCATTTACTATTTCTTCTGAAATGACAAAGAAAAGGGCAGAAAAGTGAGGACTCATTACAAATTCTAATAAAGATTCAGGATTTCTCTTTTTATTGCATTCGTTGTCTAACAACAACAATACTCATTGGCAAGAAATTTATTTACACTAACAAATTAACTTTAAACCACAAGGCTTTGTTGTTTGTATTTCAACTGTAAGAAAACAAAGGGCCACCATGATGCTTTCTTTTGATGTCTCCCAATAACTAAATATTAAACAAAGTTATCCTGGGGAAAACTCAACAATCTAGAGAAGTTCATATCAACCAAGCACAAGAGAACAAGCTCAGACATGGCACTACTGTGTCCTTCATGCAGGTGATCAGATACCAAGATGTACAAACAAAAAGTTCAGGATAACATGCATTTCATATACATTTGACCTCTTTAAAAAAAGAACAGAAAAAGGAAAAAAATCTGAAGCACAACTATCTCCTTAACCATATAAAAAGAAGCAATGTAAGAAGCCAATTTTTACAGTAAGCACAGTGCATTTTAGTCTTTTAGCTGCCTGGTCTTCTAGCAATATGTGTTAACACTTGTCAGTGACCAGTGAGATACCATTGCAACATGACTGGGAAATGTGAAAGCAGGTGCTGAGTGAATGTGTATGGGAAAGTATAGAGTCAGAGATGTTCACTGTGCACTCTTCACTTCCAAAGGGGCTGGTTACTCCTATGTCTGGTGCCCTGAGATCCCTCTTTCCTTCAGACACTTCTTCACAGGTCCCAGACTCACTTCCAGTGGTGGCAGTGGCAAAGCTCCCGTTGGAAACCCAGCAGGAGCTCCCGGGTACCCCGTGAGCTGTGAGCCCTCCTCACATCTCTGGAGGAAGAGACCTGTATAACTCAGCAGGTTTCACCAACAGCTTGTTCTTAACACCATCCACACTTCCCAAAGAAACAGGCAGCCCAAGGCACTGCCACCAAACCTTCCTGTAAGATGTGCATTTTTGAAATCATTACTTAATGCCAAAAGTGAAAGTAACAGTTGGTACAGCTGGTTAGCAACAGAAAGCTCATTTTATATTGAGGATTTGGAGGGCTCAATGTCATGACTAATGTATTATAGCTTTGAAAAAGCAGTTCCACAGGTACAGAAAAAAGTCCATTAAAATCCACAGGGAGGTTGACAAAAGGGACTGTGCCATCTGCAGACGACCCACACTCCACTCTAGTGAGTGGGCAAGTCTCCTTGGATTTCACTGTCATCCTGCTCAGAAATGAACTGCTGAAAGTGCTCCAATAAAAATCAAGGTTGGGGTTAAAAACACAAAAAAAACCCGTTTCCTTGCTAGAACACTGATACCCAACTACATGATGATCCTCTTCCATACTACTGTAGAACAGTATTCTGCACTACATGCAAGGGTGGCATTTCTTTCTCTTCTTTCTCTTGGAAGTGGAACACAATTCATTCCCAAAAATGACACTGCCCACCTGTTACCAGTCCATGAGCCAGGAGATGAAGGTGTAACAGCTCAGGAGGACAGGAGGCTTTGATGGAAGCAATACAGTATGAGGAACCCTGATCTCAGGTGCCAAGCACCTCTGAATGTCAATAACAACTAAGAGCTGGTGAATATTAGAGGAAAGCTTCTCAGTAATTCTAGTAAAAGCTCAATTCTTGTGGTATCCCTGCAGCAGACTACAGTCATAGCAAAAGAGATGCCATTGCAAAAAATTTTTGAGAAGTTGGAAAAATACAAAAGTATTTGTATACACTGAAATACAAACATCTAATGCCATTAATATTTTTATTAGTGGCTTCTGTTCCACTGTGTAATTCTAACCCATGATCTTCAGCAGGCTCCACTGCCAGCAACCCCATCAGGACCTGCTCAGGGCAGCAGGTGAAATGCAGACAGGGGCAGTGAAGGGTGCAGCTCCTTCCTCAGCCCCTGGCCCTGTCTCTTGGGCAGACTGAAACCCAACAGGCAGCTTTAACAGGACACTGCATGGGTGCAGCAAGCCACCCGTGAAGAAATGGGAATACACAAGCTGGGAGCAATTCATGTCAGCATGTTTGGTGATTTGAACAGAACAAGGAGCCACTGCTCTCCTCACAATCTCAGAATAAGCACTTGGGGTTTTAGGACTAAAGTAACCTGCAGTGTTGTACATTTCATTTGCTATTTTTGAGACTTCCACTTTTTCCTAACTCTCTGCTCTTCACCTTTTTAGAGGCTCTATATATTCACAACTCGCAATACTGCAGCAAGGAGCAGAACTAGAGTTTACAGAACTGGCCTCCCACCCTAACCAGGGAGAAAGTAACTTGGGCCAGCCTGCTGCAGTCACCCAGGTGTAATGATGACACAGCCCATGTCTTGAGGTGTGGAAGCACCACACTGCCTGAACAGCAGTTCAGTGGTGGCCAGGAAAGTCAGCCTAAGAAAAAACATTATTAGCTCCACAAATAAACACACAATGTAGGCAACATTATGCCTGCAGGTGAGCCAAACTGTGAAAAAGGCTGTCCAGCCATTCAGCACAGAAAATTTGTTTCTTCTTGTTCCATTAAGCCTCACATTAGTCTGACTTAGCATTGGTTTACAGGAAATTAAAGTTAAGAATGATGAGACATCCATCTTTTTTTTCTTATAAGTCATAATGCAGTACAAGGGGAAAAAATTGCAACACAACTTTAAAGATCCTATAGAATAGCAAGAAAAGTTTCAAAATGTGCTTCATGTCTATTATCAGGTGACATTTCTGCACTTCCCAAGACTGAGTCGCCATATTTCATAAAAGGAACCACATCAATCTTTTATCACAGAAAGAACAGCAAAAACTCTTGTCATTGTTCCGTTTCCTTAGTTTTCACATGTTGATCAAAATGCATTTTAATGGTTTTACTTTCAACGTAGCCCACTAGGTTTTTTAAGTCAGATTTTTGTTGATGTTTTTAGTCTGAGAATAACAAAATACCATTATCACAAAGCAGTAAAAATCCCCTGAATACTTAAAAGACTTAAGTTGAATTAGTTATTCTGCAGAGTAAGAACATGATTTACAAAGAGATTAACTAGGCATCGTTCTAAGGAGCAAGAATGAAAACTCAATATATAATGCAAAGCAATCCGCTCTGGTTTCTAAATAAAAAAAAAGAACATGAAACAGAGACACCACCTTAGATTATTATATACAACCACTTAAACATTACTACAATGTAAACATAATTTAAAAAGAAAATCGTCATCTAATGCATTTATCAACATTGTATTTAAAATATTAAACTTCCAGTTTCTTCCAGGTAACTTCTTTTTTGATGAGAATGCTAATTTTATGAGGCTGTTAAACATTTGTATAGTTTTTCTCCTATGAATGAACACAGAAGGATCTACTGCTATGTGTAATTTTTTGTTAGCAGGTGTGTTTTGCTGCTGGTGGTTTATCTCAAGAAAAGTAGCACAAGCCTTTAGAAATATCAGCAAGAATCTTTTATGGCAATTTCAATTCTAGATCTGAATAAAATATACATCAAAAACTAGTAGAAATTTGATTTGGAAGGAAAAATAAAGCTAATGCTAAGTAGATCTGTTGTGTATTAATTTTGAATGAACTAGGCTCTCTCAGTTTACAAACCATTTTACATGTCAAAGAAATTATTGGGATCAAGAGAAATGTAACTATTAACAGTGCACCCTAAGTGTTCCAAATCTGAGCTTCAGAGAACTTTGCAGACACAAATCTGAATGCCATGAAGTACAGAGCAGAAGAGAAGCCAAGCCAAACTAAAACACACATTTTCTTCAGAGGAATTTTCAGTTCTAGGCTGGCGCATTTTTAGGTTCCAGATTCTAACTCTGCATCACCATGTTGAACAATTTCTGGGTTTGCAGAGCAGATGAAGACTGCCATTTGCAGGCTGCATGAGTGGGCAGTGATGTTTCTCAAGGGTACACAGTGAGCTGTGGCTGTAGAGCAGCCAGCTCTGCGTGCAGCTCCTCGCTGGGGAGACCTGCCTGTTGTCTGTCCCTTCTTCTGAGGCAATACTGCAGAGCTCAGTACTGCTGCGCAGGCAGTGGCACCATACACTGCTTCTGTCACACTCAAAACTACACAGCAGCCTTCATCCATGGCCTCACACACCCCAGAAATCCCTCAAGTATGACCACTGCTAAGCCATCGAAACATTCTACAGCCAAAGCCCAAAAATTCAGGTTTTGGTTGGATATTCTTTAAATATATCAATCAAAACAGTTAAAATGTGTGAGCCTTGGATTAAGTAATCATCACCTCCATGGTAGCATTGACCTTAACAGCAATGTACTGAATTTAATTTTAACCAGGATCACTCATCTTCCTCTTCTTAAAGTGCACTTCTGTAAAAACTGAAAATCTACATCAGACTCAAGTTTGATAATTGTTTCCAATACCAGCTTCATAATAGCACAGCACAAAGTTTATTCTCCCAGTGCTTACTGACTGGAGAACGAATTTGAAGATGTGGGGTTTTTCCTGGGGAAAAACTAATTTGAAACAAAATAAACCCAGTTTCCTGTATGAAACACATGAAAAAAAAGTGGAGTGTGCTATAAGAAAGTTGCCTACACACTGGGAGTACAATAAAATTTATACAGATTTATACGCTGTGCTCTAGTTAGAAATTTATCCTTGCTCAGATATCTAAAGGATAAATGTTATCCTCAGATTTCTATGTAAACCCACATAACCATTTAAGGCTTTGCCTCCTTCCTGGATTAACAATTGTACAGTTAACAGAAAGAGTTTCACCTCCTGTCCTTTACTCAGGGGGAATATTGACTCTCCTGTCTTTATCTCCAGTGTATGAGATGTCGCTGAACAGTTTTCAGAGCAGTGCTGCTTAAAGGTACTGACGCGAGATGAAACTCAACTCCAGCAGACTGAACTGAGTATCCAAACACCGTAAAGAAGATGAATTTCCAGTCAGAAAGTCAAGTCAAATCTTATCAGACACAGCACAACTCCTTTGATCCAGCTGAAGAAATGTTCCCCAACCACACTGACTGGCCATACTATTCAGAAGAGGTGAAGCAGTGGACATGCTCCTCGGCATCATGCTGGTTACTGAGGTGACCAAACACACAGAGCTCAACAGAGAAGAGTAGTTTGGAAGGAAACACCACCACACAAAAATGAAATCTGTTAGCTGTCAACAAGAACAGAACAAACCGAGGGGCTGGGATTGTTTCACATGGCAACAGCAACGAGCGTGAACTGGATACGCAGGAAAGGAAACGACACAATATAAATTTCCCTAGTCATTCTATGTACAGCCCCGTCTCTCTGTACACAATCCTGGGTGATGAACACAAGAAAGCTGAAGGGGCATCAGAGTGGATAAGTTTCTCTTTCCTTGACATGCCTCCACTTGCCAAACACAGCAGCACTTCTGCTCATCACTGCTCATTAGTGCCCTCTGTTGCATCTGATGAACACTTGTCTGTTTTCTTTGATCTCCTCTGCAGCTGCTCTTGTTCCTTCCTTCGAAGCTTTTCCCTTTGCTTTTCCATTTTCTCTTGAGCTTTGCGAGCCTTCTCCAAGGATGCTTTCATTTCCTTTAGCTTTCTTTTAATGATTGCTCTGTCCTGGGAAGATGTCATACCAAGAGCCTGAGGTGGGAAAAACAAAATGTAGAAGAATTTCTTATGGTTTCATCTACCATATTTTGTTTTCATATTCTAGTAATAATTCTCCTTAGAAGACTGTAACAACAAAGTGAATCTGTCACAGGCTCAGATACATCACTGATATGAAAGTATTCCACTTCATGCTTTCCACTTCTAGAATATTAAAGATGAGATCTCATTGCTACCACTAATGTTGATTTTGTTGATCAAATAAAGCAAATAAACTATTTTATTGAAATCATCTAAGTCAACATAGAACAAGACTTCCAAATTCTTACTGCCATGCCTTAGTCAAAAGTTCACCAGCAGTATTCTAAGACACTTATAGTTAGTGAAGTGCCACCAAAAAATACAGAAGAGAAATATCAAAATTGGACTTTCAGATCTACTGAACTTCCTGCAACTCCATTCTGTATTTTTGACTGAAGTAGGCTCATATTTTTACTACAGGAAACAATACATACTTTATACATCAAAACTGCATTTAGTTCTAACACACTACAACTGCTATCAGCTTATGCCTCCCATATCCCATTAATCTATTATTCCCTTGCTACTTCTGATATATGTCTATTCACTGTCTTCTCAGAATCACCCTTTCACAAAATAGAGCTGGATGAGAAATATGTGCTTGCAAATACCACTTTCACGCACTGCTGTATGATTTGCACATGCAAATATGGGTATATTATATATACCAAGAATTTTCACAAAGCAAATGCCTTGCATTTCTGAAGCTTCTGAATCAAGTGCATTGGGAATTTCTTGAAGTGTTGCTGTGGCTTTATACTTTCTGTTTATTCTTCTAGCCTATCATGACTCCGTACGCAAGGATTTGCTGCTTTCTGGGTGAATTCTTACTGCCTTTGAGATGATGTAAAGTGATGAAATGACAAAAAACACTATGGCTCATCTTGAAGTGCAGTCAGTTAATTACCTTGAGCTTACTGCCATCCAGCTGAAGGAGATGCTCCCCATTAATGTTCTGGGCACTGAATTCAGAAACATACTGTTCAAGGTTCAGGCTCATCAACCAGTGGGACACCTGCTGCACACTCCACTCGTGAACAGCGTGACTCTGGCACTGACTGTGCTTTGGGGACTGTCCATCGTCAAGGATCTGCGACAAACATGTTCCACGTTATTATTAAAGGGTAACACAGATGAGTAACAACATTTTTCTGCACAAACTGCCAGCATTAGAGCACAGGTATCTGGGCTATCTTTGCACTACAATAATAACAATTTCACACTGCTGAATTACATCTCTATCTAACCAGACACCTAAGAATGAATCACAGAATCAAAATAAACTATAGAATCACAGAAGAAAAAGGAACCGGTATTCCTTTAAACCCAAGCTGGGACTGAAATGGCCAGGTAGCACAATTCAAACCATGTATGCTCCCATTCTCTCGTGAGATTTTTTCCTTCAAATTAGCAGATTTCTAGAGAATGCAATGAATTGCACGTTCCACTTCCTGGGCTCATTCACAGATCTTTATTATTTGTTTAAGCTTTTAAAAAAGTATCAGGGGAAAATAAAACCCTCAGAAAACCACTTTGGAGTTCAAAGTGATGATATCAAACAGCTAGCAAGACTGACACTGTCTATGGAAGAAGACTTACGAGACGACACAGAGGAGTGGTACGGAACACACAGGGATCGCACAGCCCTGGCCCTGCTCTCACCACATTGTGCTGCTGTGCCTGAGAGCACAAACCCCACCAAAAAGGGCAAGTGTAGCATCAACTGCTGGAGCAGACCCATGTCCCTGCTCCACCACTTTATTCCACCCACGGGTGTGCCAGTGGGGCCTGAAACAAAAGCTATTCTGTCCTGGCTGTAGACAGCAAAGCAGCTGCTACAGGCTGCAGCAGCTGTCTGCTGTTAGAGCAGCTTTTACATTAGGTTAGACGATGCTGGGAGCTCTCTCAGCTTCTGGCTGTCCAATTGTCAGAGCTGGACACTATCATTTTCTTTTGCTATTGCCAGCATGAGCTCAGCACAGCTGATGCCTGGTCTGGTAGATTTCCTTTGACACAGACCTGCCTCCTGCTTCCAGCATACCACAAAAACTGCAGTTTGCTGTGGCCTTAAAAACTCTCAGCAACAATGAGAGGGCAACTCAAGACAAGGAAAGAGGAGCCAGTGACATCTGTGTGTTCTGTGCCAACAAGGGTGTTTGCCACACAACACCACAAGACAAGAAATGACTCTGCAAAAGAGACAGTGCATTGGCACACGACGGTCACGCGATTCACCACAACAGCACGTTAGTATCTCACCTCATCATCAATCATATCCAGGCTCTGAGTGAGGGAGCAACAAAGAAACAGGAAAGAAAAGCATTATAGAAACAAAATACCAAACACATAACAGTATGTAAAAGTTCAGGCAACAGCAGCACCAAGGTTCGCAAACAGATATGGGTACTTAAAATCAACAAGAGTTCTTGAAAAATAATTATTTCCAGAAGCAAAGAGGTTGTGTTGAAAGCTCACCACACAGATGATTTGACAGCTAAATCTGACACTTCATCAATGAAACCCTTCTAGAGTTCCTGATCTTGACACCCTAGAACTGGTGGGAACCTCTCCGATGTCTCCAATTTCCAAGAGCAAAAGCTCCTTAATTAGAGCAGAACCAACTGCAAGAACTGGGTTCCCTCCCCACCTTTCCAATTTTTCTTTTTCTTTGAATGCTGATGGGGCTGCTTGGGAAGCCAGAGCAGAGGAGTGCTCACAGCAATGTGCTGTGGAAGGCTGAGGAGCAGCACCAGCCTCCTCCCTGCCCAGGGTGGCTGGGGAGGTTTCCAGGGCAGCTCTTGCTGAACATGGTGCCTCATCTGGAGGAAGCAATTTGGCACAGAGCAGAGGATGGAGAAAACACATTCATTTTCATGGACCTGCTCAGGCTTGGTATTTTAGAAGTGATAAAGTAGAGAGCTGAACACGCAAAATGGAAGGATTTTCAAGCTTTTAATTCAATACCACTCAGAACAGGACATTGCCACAATCAAATACATCAGGGGAATTAAACATGGTAAGATAATGAAACACATCAAGATAGTACTAACACTAAATAAAGTGCAAGTGATGACTCTGCTATTTTCAGTAATTTACAACAGATGCAGACCTCTGTGCTGTCTCCTTTTGTTATAAATTTTTGCCATTAATTACCTGCAGTAAAAGCAACCTCAAAAGAATGGCTGGGTTTGCAGACTTGCAGTTTGGGAAATAGAGTTGCATGGAACAACCCAAGTAAACCATGCAGGCAATAATAAAAATCCTACCTATCATTAAAACAACAACAAAAAAAGTATAAAAGGTATAGATACTTCAAGTTCTCCCTCTCTAGTAAAAACAATTTGGCTCAAATCTCACATGAAAAATGTGAAGTTCTTATGAAGTGTTTGTAAAAGAACAAATGTACAAGTTTCCTGACTCCACAGGATATGCTGTCAGCTACTGTGAAATTGTACAGCCTTACCCACAACTGAGTTACAAAATTAGTATCTTAAGAAGAGTATTTTCAATTGATTATATTCAGCTCAAATATGTCAGCAATTTACAGGTTAGGAATGCCTTTTTACTTTATCATTGTATGAAAAAACTCTGGTTAGGAGTAATTGATTTCAAATCCACTGTGCAAAGCAAGCACAAAGAATGCAAAGTGGATCAAGACATATACATTATAATCAATACACACACATTCAGGTACAGTAACACACAATTACTGCACGTACAGGTCATTTTACCAGGGTAAAAACTGGGTAGGTGAAGGTGACTTACATCTCAACTACATTTACCTAACTGTACTGTATGTTTGATACATCAAAACTGTCCCAGGCCTAGTTTAGTGTATTTATACGTGTATCTTTATCTATGCCAATACGTACATACTTAATAAAAATGTATTGGCAGGTGTGAGGATATAGCATCTCTCAGGACACCAACTTCATTCCGCTTCCCCACAACAGTACCACAGGGCATTATTTTAAATTTTTATTATATGAACAAGAAAAAAATCTTAATTTAGAAACCAAGATTAATTTCTGGCTCTAATCCTACTGGCTAAAACCTTTCTTTTATTATTTGAGTAATCAAGCGAGATTCCATAGGAAAAAGAAAACAACTTTCTCCCAAATGAAACCATTTCATCTGCATACCTCATCTGATGACAGTGCTAAGGAGTGCGAGAAGCCTGGTGTTTTAGGTTCTGCTCCTAAACCACTCAAATCAGCTGAACTTGTGCTGCTGGGACTGAAATCATCATTGAATGTGAAATTCTGCGGAGAAAAAGAGGAGTAAGAATGAACAAATTATCGTTTAGGTGCATCTAAAAGGGAAATTTGCTTTCTGTCTTCCATGTTGGCATAGCTCAGGAGTGATTTCAATCATTTACCAAACCAATCACAATACACATGAGGAAGCTCAATATTTTATAGTGTTACTATTTACAGGTTGCACAGTATTTTTACCACTCTCTACTTCATGAGACACTTTTGCCAGCTTAATGCCTCATGAATAACAAAGGTGTCAAAAAGCAATTTCCAGACTCTTAAAATGCTGGCTCTGATCCTGAAGCTAAATTACTGCTTCTGCAGGTAAATCACTAGCATTTTCTGTCCTGCAAATACTTAGGAGAAGCGTAGCACAGGCAGTAGCACAAAGAATAGGACAGAGAATTAATGAACAGACAGAAATGAAAACTCCTATTGAAAGAGCAAGGAGAACATGCTGTGAATCCACTTCTGAGTCCCAAATAATCTCCTTGAAAAGTGGAAGGATCCTCCCTCTTAGCCTACGCCTTTAGAAAAAAACTGAAACTGAAAGTAAAAAGTATCTTTGGGTAGTGAATATAAAACAAACTTTGTTTTTTCTTAACAATGCAATGAGACACATCACATCTTACAGCAAATAATAGTAAAAGCAGGCACATATTTTTCAGGAATACAACAAAATTACCATTAGAATAAGACAAAAATTAACATTATTTCACACTAGAGGGAGAACAATGAAAAAAACAAAATACACGAAAGATTAAGGACACCATGATAATCCATTTAACTTGAATACACACTTGACAATATAGAGACTTCTACTGTCTACTCTAACATCTAGATGAGTATTAAATCCAATTCATCTTTGACCTTCACTTTAGAAACTGAAACAAGAGAAACAACACAAAAAAATTATCCTTCTATCAGCCCCTCTCAAATACTTGACCTGTCTTTCCTGAAAGTAGGAAGACTTCCAAAAATGTCAAGTGCTGGTCCTCTTAGTTTTGCTGGAAATCCAACTAAATATTGGTATCATGCTTTGCTTTGAAAGCCTGAATAGCAGTACAGAAACTCTTAATTTAAGAGCCTGTGAACTTTACAGAGAACATAAGAATATTTTGTGATCATTTTTCTCTCACCTACGTTTAGAATTCCTGTTCTGCTTTTCCCAGCTCTTTATAGAGGAGAAGAAAATCTGAGCAGCTTCCTTAGCTGCTTCCTTAGCCCACACAGCGTTCTTAGGCCAGGAGTTCAACAGCTCTACCTCCTGTTGTGTGAAAAACATATTTTTCTTTTTTAAGTACTCTGATTTTTCTTTCACCTCTATTTTCTGCAAGCTTTAGCTTTATAATGATTTTAATTTTCAAATTTAATTTTCTGCAGCAAAACCACAAAATAGCCAAGGCCTGGTAATAATTAGGATAGTCCCCACAAACTCAGCCTAATACTGTCTAAAAGGGTATGCTTTTTCCCCTATTTGAAAACTATTTTTAAACAATGTTTGGTTAAATACATAAATAGGATTTATGGGTCTAAATTTTTTTTTCCCCAAAAGAGAAGAGGTAAGCAAATAATTTCTGTTCAGAGGTTTTACTGGTGGTCTTCTTTATCAATGTGATTTGGGCTGCTGTAAGCCTTGTGTTGTTCTCCCTGCCAGGTAACACAAGAACAGATATGACCTTGCATAGCCAAGAGCACAGCAGAAGTATTGCATCACCAGCTTCTGACATCAAAAAAGTATGAAATGCCTGTGGAAACTGCTATTATGAATATGCATTTGGTGATAGAAGACAGAGAAATGAGATTTCTGATTCATATTCCTATACGAAGTTGAGAATCGCATCTGCTTTTTACCAGACAAATATAAAAAATCAACTGCTGTAAGTCACAGGAAGTTATAGGCAAAGAAATATTTTCCAGAAGTGAAAACAAACATGAGAAAGCTAAGTATAATACTATAAATAAGGGTTATTTAAGGAATTGTCATGCTGAAACATTCATGCACATAGAAAGGAATCACAGAGATGTATTAAATTGCAATATTTCATATTTACAGTTCAAGCATCTTCATACAGAGAATTAAATCCAACATCCAGCATGCATGACAAACAGATTTCATTACTGAGGGGAAAAAGGCAGATGACAGCATACAGCATTTCTTCGCTTGCAAACACCTCATTTGAACATGGGTATTCCCACTGCCAGTCCTGAAGAATGAAGAAAAGATCTAAAACTGAATACACAAATCTAGCATTTGTTCAGTGGATCCAAATGCTAATTTCCACTGGCACCACTTGCTTTTGTTATGGTACAGCACACCACAGTTAGTTTACTGGAATAATGTACATTAAGACAGAGTAAAAAAGGTAGAACAGGGAATGTACAATGACAGAGATGTTCTGCTCGGATGGGCTGGTACCGTACAATGAACACCATGCACTGTTTATTGTAGTAGTCACATATTGGCCTGTTCTTTTTTCCAGAATCACAAAGCCAATTATGCCACTCAACACAGTGGGAATAAGGTAGTTTTTATTTTCTACCTTTGACCCTTTTTTAGCTGGGCTTAAATTTTCAGAGGAAGGTTCAGTTGAGCTGGTAGGCGACGGCAGGTTGCTGGAAGAGTTGGATCCCTTGCCGCTCTCTCCATACCATGTGAATGGTACACAGTGTGGGAGAGAGGAGGATCGCTCTGCTAAGGATTTAGTGTTTGCTGGTTTCTGCAGCATCTCTCTGACAGTCCTGTTTAAGAGAAAGGAGCAGGAATATGCATCAGATTATAAAAGAAGGGGAAACAAAATGCCACAGAGGCAATTAATTGTAAAGAGTGACATTCACTGTAGCTGTGACTAAAGAACTGAGTGGCATGCAGCTGGTAGGGGCATGCCTGAAATATCTCCTTCAGCAAAAGAAAAAAAAATGTTCTTTTGATTCTTTTTCTAACTCAAGCTTTCTTAAGACAACATACACCCAGCAAATGGAGACAGATGCCAGCTGAAAATGCCTATACTCCCACTGTTCGGATGAGAACCAGCTCCTGTCAAGAAGCCACACGTTGTGTTTGTGCATTTCTGAGCCCCAGTGGTACCTCAGCATGATTAAATCATTAGACTCAGCACTGACCCAAGTGGGCCCTGGTTCCCAGAGAAAATCTGGCTTGGATTTTGAGCACAGGCAGAATGAGTCAGATGCATCTGTATCCATCTATGGAGAAGTTCCTTTGTTACAACAGCTAAATACGCATGAAGTACTTATTATCTTGCTTTTAAATGAATTCAATAATAAGAATATTGATGGAGAAAAATGGAAGAAACATCTATGGGACTTTATCAGATTCTCTCTTTGCAATAACAAAGATTGCAGTAATCAAGTCAAAGGTAATGTCTAAATCATGCCTATAATGTTATGCCTAAATTTTATTTCCTTATATATAAGGAATATATATATAATATATCATTAGTATAGTATGTAAATTAAAAATAATTATGCAAAGTGTCTGCCTCCAAGAATTTATGCATGTGTCACAGAACCATATTATTTACATCAGTATATATTCATAGCATTAAAATCCCACTGCTCTTAGCAGCCATGTGGAAATGGGGTGTAGGTACATCTACCTCAACATCTACCTTCTGCACATCTTCTAAATCATTATTAACATAATCACTGGACCACATATTTTGTGAAAGCTCTTTTCTGTATGGATGAAAGTGAGGCTGTCAAAGGACCCCCACCTATGGAAGCAGAAGGACAATCCATTTAGCATTTAGCAACTAAAGGAACGGGGCTGCATCTGACCCAGTCCTTTACTTCCCTCTCATCATAATTTCTTGCTTGAACATATAAACACAAATGTTGTGGCCCAAATTCCCTAACTTCATGCAGGAAAACATATGCTCCTTACTCAAATGGGGAATTTTTTCCATATCTGTAGCATTAGTTGCAGTTTCAGGAAATAATTTGGGATTTTATTTACACATCCTGAGTGCTACTTTCTGGAAATGGCAAAATAATGCATGCAACACTCATCTAACAACATAATTAATTCTACATCAATCAGTTGTTGTAATGGACATAATTGTAACAGGATGCTGTCTCTTCATCATCTTCCTTCTTTCAAAGAGCTTATACAGCTTTGGACCTGTAGACAGAATATCCTCACATTTCTTGTGAGGCAAATTCTTTCAGTCAGTAACAAAAGAAGTGGCAATGCCTGTTTAAGAAGTTATGCTGAAACAGTTACACTTCAGTTACCAGAGGTCAAGTAAGAATGAGAAACACTCACAAATTTCAACTTTGAAAGCAGTATTAGACTCTGCTTTTAGCAAATGTAGTTGGGATATGAACTGTATTAAAGAAATATTAAAAAAGAACACAAAGAACTGATTTGTCACATGGACTAGCAAGCAATTGATCTCTACAATGAGATCTGCTCTCTCTAAGGAAGACACCTGTGAGATCTCACAAACATCTGCAACATCCTGTGTTGGCAGAAGGGTCATTCAAGGTCTTACAAACAAGTACACATTCATTTCCCCCACCCTATGGCTTGGTATCTAAATGCTGTATAATGTCTAACACCCTGCTAAGGGAAATAGATGCCTCACAGCCACATAAAGTGCAGAGATTTGGCTTTAAGAAAGTCTCCCTGTCGCTAGGGATGGCCAGCAGTGAGTATCACTGACTCTGTGTCAGCTGCAAGCAGACGCACTGGGACAGGTTTTCTGACACCAGCAGAGAGGTGATGGCTGCTGCCTGAGATCACTTAAGATCCTGACAGATATTTGCAGAATACAAATGTACAAATGTATGCTGAGACAGAACACTGCACTTCAGCACAGTGTGCCTGAGAGAGTAAGGAAGGTTTCTTTTGCTTTTCTGATTTTATGGAGCTGCACAATGTACTTGTCACTGGCTCTCCACACACCAGACTGTCAGTAGAACTGCACAAATGGCTACATACTGATTTTCCATCACAATGTTTTTTTACTAGCATTCAAACTCTGCTTTCTCCCAACAGCTCTTTTATCATGTAGATTTTTTGCATTGTTTTATGTGCAGAGTTTTTGAGTAGCTATGTTCTTTCTAGACTTTTGGAACATAACTAAGTTTGCTTAGCCCTCCTGACTTTATTTTGCCTTTCATACCTGGAACCAGGTAACATGCTGTGATCTTGTCAGACTCGTAGGTACGTAAGGAGAGGCCTTCAGTAAAAATCTACACTAGCTTTTGCAGAGATTGCCTCCTGTCATTGTGAACATTCATTCATTTATTCAGAATTCTGATGCTGGTGATGTTGTGTCATCAGATCTCTCAATTCCCTGCCTGAGAGTTGTTGATGTGACATGTAGTCAGCATTTTTCCTATTTTTCAACTTAAGATGTTTGTCTTCAGAAAAAAAAAAAAACCTTCTGAAAGCATTCCTAGTGTGGGTGCTGCAAAGCTGCAGTGAACAGCTGCTGCTCAAACTCACTTTAAAAAAAAACAAAATGTGGAATTGTGTCAAGGTTTCTGGTTCATAGACATTATTAACTGACTGGGTGCATCTTGTAGGGCTGCTCTGAAAATCAATTTCTGCAAATCCTATTAGTGAATGCAACACAGCAGTTGGATTTGATGATTCTTGCAAGTCACTGCTAGCTTGAGAAATTTTATGATTTTATGACATTATAAACCTCCAGGTATCTTTAGATTATATGTCAGCCTTTTGTGAGCCAAGAAATCTAGGTTTGTAAGTTAAGGTTATCTCAAAGCTTAACACTTATTCATGCAGTCACTGGGACTGTTAATATTCCATCGGCTAGGATGATTATGTTTTTCCAATGTTTCTGGCACACAATTTCTTGCATCCCCAGTCTCACCCATACCTAGTGCCACAGGCCACCCTCATCGCTTCCTTCTCCTTCCGCTTCTTGCCCTTGCTTGAACTCCTCCTCAAGGGAGCCCTATAAAAATATTAGAAAACATCAGGAAACATCTTAGAAATTTTAATTTCAATCCTTTTAATGAAGAAGAAAATGTATTTTAAATTTAAAAAATGCTTACCCAAGATCTGCAAGTTTTCTCTTTAGTTTTTCTGTATGCCCTATAGTAGGGCCAGTTGTTCTTGCTGCCTGAGCACTTGTGGCACCATCTAGGATACATTTGTACATGGAAGAATTTACATTATTAATTTTAATTGGTAATTTCCATCCAGAATACTTTGTGTATCTTTTCATAATTAGATACCTATGCATGTACATGTGTGTGAGTACACAATTTAATTAGGGGAATTCTCATTTTTAGGAAGATGGTGTGAACAGGAATAAAAATAAATAATTTCAGAATTCAAAAATATACAAAAAATTTAATTGAAGAAAACCAAAAGTTAACATTGATTTAGTTTTAATGACTATGTAATAAATTGAATAAGAGAAATTAGTAATAGGCTAACATTCCAGCGAATCCATTTTTAAACTCAGCAGTAGTTTGCTTATGTTTGTTTTTTACAGAATTCATTTGGTATGTATGCTTTATTTCCAAAATTACCCCTAAAATTCTTTTTCAACTTTGGAACCCAGGGTACCTTTTATGATGGGCATGCTATGAAATAGTTAATCAGCTTAGTCAGAACATCTTTGTTAAACTGAACATGTAACCTAAAATCTAACCATTCTGAATTAAAAAACAAACAACAACCCTCCCCAAAACCTAAATGTAGCTTAGTTAATAAATCTGCCTTTAGGCATTTATCAATTTTTGACCTCTTCTGCCAATGCTATTAAATCCTAAAGAGGAAACAGGCTGCAGTATCTATAAAGCCAAAACAATGAACCTGAGTCTGGCAAACATCCTGTGAAATCTATACAGAAACTAAAAGAATACACACTACTGTGTGTTTAAAAATTCAGACACTGTGACTCTTAAACATATTAAAAGAGTGTTCCCAAATACCCTGGAGGAAGCAAATGAAGGTCAGTCATTCATGTCACTTGTGGTTTGGTGGTTTTTTTAGTGTGACCTCAGACATACACAACTTCTAACTGGACGCACTGCTGGGTTTGTGGATTTCTCCTGGGTTGCTGACTTAAATTAAACCCTCAAAATTAACCCTAAGCACCACAGCACTACCACAAGACAGTCAGCTATGTGTACAGAACTTTGTGTGTTGCTTTGTAGATATCTGCCCAAGTTTTTATTTGAGCAAACAATTTAATGTGCAATTAATTGGTTAAATCCTCTGAAAAGTAGGAAAATAAGCCTTTTGCAATACCCACACTAGAAGCCATACTATTTCCACCAAAGCAAGTCCTTATGTTAAAAAACATAAATTTCTAGAACAGCTAACAAGCAACCTTATTCCAAAAAAGAAAACAAAAGAAAGGAATATGAAGAATGACAAAAGCAAGATGAAGTCTCTGAAGAAGAAATCCATTCCCCAAGGAGGCAGAGGAGAACTTTAGGCAATGCACACTCTGCATCAACCCTACACTGTGCACACTTCTTTCCTGTTTCCTCTAACCACTTCTTCTTCACCTTTAATGCACACTTCTCATTTAACCACTGCCAAAATTGTCACAAGAATTAAAACTTGCAACATTTATTTTCACACTAGTTATAACAGGCAAGTGGGACAAATGGCTTTCAGGGCAAGGGGTAGTGGGGTTTTTTGAGGAATTTCTTACTGAAAGTTGAGAAATTATAAAGTACAGTTTTGTATTGGGCAAATAATTAAAGCGTTTAGTAGATGGACGTTTTGCTGGTGTAGTAGAAAAAAAAAGCCTGCAGAGCTTAGCTGGAATACACAGCAGCTACTTGGAATGGTAAATTTCTGTTCAAGCTTTTATATCCCTATGATCCCCCTCCCACACAGCTAGGGCCAGCCAGGGCCCCTTAAATAATGATGACTTGCTGAGGAAAATATTTGTGCTGGCTATGGGACATAGTGGAGCATGGATAGGTCCCAAAACCAGCGCCAGTGGCAGCGTGGATCTGAACCTACAGGGTCTTGCATGCAGGAATTACTCAGTGCTTGCACATGGCAGAGCACCAGAGGCACGGGTGCCCTGCCTGGGCAGGACAGGACTTTGGCCACCCTGCTTGGGTGCATCTTCCCCGGCTCCTTGAGGTTCTTCAGAGAAGTTAAGGGAAAGCTGGTTTCTCTGAACAAATCACACAGAAGCTGTTTAACCCACCACCTCCAGCTGAGAGCTGCAGTAATGTGTGGCTGATGGATGTGGAAGGCCCCAGACCTCAGTCCCCTGCCCAGGGGCACACAGCACCTGCAGCAGCCTCACGTCAGTGAGCACTGCCCACTGCTGTCCCCTGGCAGCTGAATCAAACGATGCTGCTGCTGCTGCACAAACCAGGCAAAACTGAAGAACGTCATCACATGTACATGAAAAAGTGGTTCTAAGCTCATCATTTTGCAGTGAAACTAATCTCATGCCACTTCAGCCCTTCCCACAACACTGCTGGATCTTGTAAGAAAAAGAAGAAAACACAAATTTGAACTAGCCAATGTTCACTTCTGCTATTGAGAGACCAACTTATGGCTGTGTGTGTCCACAGAGGTGCTCTCTTTCCATCACTAAAAAACCCCTCCTGAACACATAAAACAAAACAATGCCATTTTTTATTTTCTGAGCTCTACAAGTTTAACAGCCAAATTAACAATCATTTAAAATAGCATTGCTGCAACACTTGCCGCCAAATAACTTGTTTCTTTTTTTAGTAGGACTTACTAAATATGATTTTTTCTACTTGAAATTATATTGCTCTGGTTAATTCTAATGTATTACTCAGCAGAACCTAGACACACCCAAAAGCATTGGTTGTTTACCTAACAGTCACAATGAGGAAAGCATGACAGCAATATTTAGACAGAGATTGTTTTTCAAACCTAAAATGGAAAGTGTGATACAGTGGGTGGAATGCAATGCCCTATTCCTTGCACTACAAGGTTAGTTTCCACCAATTTTTTATCAAAGTATTTTTCTTATATCAGTTAGAAGTGCAGGATTTAGGACTTCCCTGACAAACCAATCACACATTCAAGATGAGTTTCTAAAGTCACAATCTTATGTTCACACCCTTATTTTTACTTGCAAAACTCAAATACTGAATTTAACTTGGAATCCTTAACAATTTAACCTAGTTATAACTAGTAATTTCAGAACTCATGTAAGAATTCTTGCAATATATTAACCTCTCCTAAATTCAGTAAAGTTTTATAATGCTATCTTTTATGAACCTGTGTAAAAGCCCAGTACAAAGATGAAGAAGAAACAAGGTTTAAATCAGTAGCAAGTCAGACACACAAGCATAAATCTTCAATAAATTGCTATTTTCAGTTAATTCAAGCACACCAAAGTCTGTTATAAACCTTTCTAGATCTAGTCCTGCAGACCTCACCTATGAACAGTTTTTTATTATGTATTTTAACTTATGTGTCAGTTTCAGAATGTAAGGTGCATTGCTAAGAATGCTGAAGTGGTGTCAAATGTTAATTCTGAATTTGAAATGCACCTGAAAAGAAAAGCTCAGTGTTCAGTGACATACCATATTGTTAATTCTTATAATAAACTGGCATCTGAGACATACACCTGAGCTACATATGATTGCACTCTGTTTTATCCACCTAGCCTTTCAAGAGTCTGAATCAAATTAGTAACAATGAGGCCAATCTCTCCAAGAGATTACTTAATTTTTTTTCTGTAAATGAAAAATCTCCACTAACCTCTCATTAAACCTAGACTTTGCTTCCTCTCAGCAATTAAAAGCTACAATCTGCTGTTTTTGCTTTACACTCCTTTCCACACCCTCCAAAAAAATCATCTAGCAGTGCCAAAATCACATTATTTGAGTAAGTACACTGTGTTAAGCATGTTCCTAATATGGAGGTGACCCAAAGTCAAATAACCTTTTTTTTTTTAAAAAACACAATACAACATTTTCTTAAGGGCAATTTCCCCTTTTTTTTTTTCAGTGAGTTCCAAGAAAGCCTGAAAAAAGAAAGTAAGCAGTTCCCTATCCCATTTTAAACTTCGTCCTTCTCTTATACCATCACACAAGATAATTTTGAAGTTTTTGGCTTCCAGGTAGGCAAAAGAAATTACAAGATGATGACCTTCTAGTTGCTAAGGTACTACCGCACAACAAAAGGCAATAAAGTAGATAGCTGTTAAGTGAGCAAAATGATGCATCAATTCATTGTAAAAGAAACAGTAATACCTTTATCTTGTAAAATATTCCTGCCAGCTGGGTGATGCAAAGGAGATGCTTCAGAGCTGTGCCCAGATTTTGAAGGAGAGGAAAGTGGAGTGTCTCCCCGAGCATATGGGGGAAGGACACCTCCTTTGTGGTGCTGCTCTTCTTCTTGGTTTTCAGTTAGGTTGTCAAGTGAGATTGCTGCACTGCTAGCCACGGGGGAGAGGGAGGAAGCACCAGAATCTGATGCTGGTGAGGAGGCTCTCATGCATAAGGGCAGTGGTGATTTTGAAATGTGCATGGGACTACTGTAACTGTGTGATGGCTGTTGGTATAAGAGATTATAAAGCAGGTTATACCACTTAGTAAGCAAACAGAGCAAGATTTACTTTGAACATGCAATTCTTTTATTCATTATTTAGCTTTCTATTTGTACGAAATGCTGTAGCAGTTCAAGGCACTACCCTTTGATGTTGTTTATTGGTACAAAACAGTGCTGTTTATTGGTATCTGCTTTCAGATGAAGTCAGAATAGGACAAAACAATGAGCAAATATTGTATCAATTGTGGTAACAAATTAACAAATAGAGAAATGCACAATTCAAGCTCCTTTCACCTCCTGCATAAATGAAAAGACCCGCTCTGCGTTATAAAGCACATGTAAATCAAAAAAGACCAGGATTCCAGTTAAAACACAACAGAACCAAAAACCCAGGTGTGCTGACTCAAAAGGAGACTGGACTTGCACATCACTCAAGTACATTCACAGCAGACCGGCCACAGAGGAATAAATACTGCCTGTGCTACAATGAAAGGATAAAGACAGAGGATGAACTGACCTACAGGGGAAACCTAGCAGTCCCCAGGAAGCTGGAAAGAGAGGGCAGAGCCCTTCTCACCTTTCGCTCCAGGCTGTCCTCGCCATCAGTGGAACTGATGCTGTCGTACAGCCGCGTTCTGGACGGCCTCTGCCGCTTGTTCTTCACCGAGAGCTGAGCCCGAGTCTTCAGTGCCTTGGAGTCCAGCCTCTCTGTTTCTGGAACTGCTTCATTGAAATCTGTATGGAAACGTGATTTCAAACTGTTTAACAGATTTCCTTACTTTTTCCTAAGAAAAGGAATTGTACAAACAATTGCAAGCACATGCACTTTGCATAGAATCATAGAATAATTTAGGTTAGAAAATATATATTTTACTTGTACCTGTACCTTCATAACTCCTATAGTACCCCCAGAAAAAGTTATTTGCATAAACAAGTTTATCTGTACAGATTCAGCAAGGGCATACAAAGAACCAACTGCAGATATTTAAGAATTCCATGAAGTATTCCCACTGTTACAGAGATGACCACACAAACCCAGCGGTACCACCCCTGAAAATAAATCCACTCAGACTCCCTCAGAGGGAGTTACATGTGCTTAGCCTGCAGAGAGTTCTCCTCCACCAGGGCATAAACATCATTGTGTGATACATGACAACTGAAGAAGTATTTAATATAAAAGAACAGAACAATGAAACCATATTACTTTCCTGGCTTCAAAGACACCTGATTCCTGAATTTCTCATGAGCAAAGTATACTGAACACTTCATATATGACTCGCCTCTACAGCTAAAACCAACATAGCTGTACTTCTCTTAGCTATCAACCATCTACTCAAATGAAATCTGAGTATTGCAGCAAATTTAGCATTTTACAAATCTGCGGTGACTAAGACTAAAAACATTTTAAAAGTTATTTTTGTATTTAATACTAAAAAAATAATAGATTCTTATGGTTTTAACAATGTTTCTTCAACCCCCACAGTAAAACCCAAACCATAATCCATTAGATACATTTACTTGCCTATATATTGCATTCAGAATACACAAATTAATTAAAATCTGATCTTACAGATATTTTTGCTTTTCTTCTATGTGTTAGAGTTAAATTTTACTTCACATGATACTCCAGAATAATTAGAATTGTCTGACTTGCAATGATGCTTCTGCCCTAAGTACTCCACAGGAAAACTACACATGGTTATTATAGCTTGAACTGCTTCTATTTGGTTAAACTGCTTGTATTTGCTCTTTCAGGTGTACAGACTTCTATACATCCCTTCGTTTCACTGCTGAAATTATGCAAACTGTAAACACAGGACTGCAAACGGAATTTACAGAAGTGCTTATATGGGCCTTCTTAAAAGCAGAAGACCATCTGGGCCTGGAGCTTCCTGCTTCCTGCACCCCATCTTGCCCTGCTTTGTTGCAGTGGAACTGGGCTGCTGTCAGATGGTCTCTGCCCCAGCCACACGTGCTGCCACCCCCAGCCCCAGCTCCCTCTTCTGCAGAGACTGGCTGGCCCTCACAGCTCCCAGCACAAACCCACAGCCTCACATGATGCTGCAGTAATCTCCCAACCCACTGGCGTGTCTGGAACATCTCTCACATAAAAGTCATAACAGTTCTTATTTCACTCTCAGAGTCAATGTAATGAGACTTTCTTTCCTAGACTTCAACCACTTGACTCCAAGGTTCTTCCATCTGAACTATTTCAGTACCACTGTGAAGCAGGGCAGAGCTTGCCTGTACTCCCACTGTTTTTCCATTAGACAGGAGACAGAATTTAAAATCTCCTGCGAACTGACACATCCCTGGGTATCCAAAGACACCCAGAAAGCAGAAACACAAAGTGGTTGGAATGGGAACTTGCACAGAGATGTCGAAGTCAGCCTCAGCACTGAACTGTTTAGCTTTCAAACCACTCACTCCTGCCAGTAAACAGCTTGATTGTCTACTGCAGACACAGCTCATCATCACTAAACCAGGAGGCAACAATGCACTGCTGGGCTCTCAGAATAAACCATGGATTTGTAAAGAAAATGCAATCCATAGTCTAGTATGCCCTGGCAAAGCAAAGGAAGAATTATGTGGGCCGTGGTAGTTTTTATTTTCTCTTTGTAACTTGCACTGATGTTACTGGCAGCCCCTGAAGCTCAGTGTGAGGTTATGTTACAGCCTGAGGAGTCTTGGCAGGATGCTGAACACGGCCAGAGCACTGTGCAGCATCAGGAACAGTTACACTCAAATGTTTGCAACCATCAGGCTGCACCCACTGCTCCTTCCCAAGCCCCCAACCATGCAAGAATGTCATAAACACCTCAGATCACACTGAAACAAAAACATACTTGATAAAATTTTAATGAAAACATTGTATTTTTACATAACCTAAATTTCTGATGGAAAACAGACCTGCAAATCTCTGGACAAAATTCTGGGATGTGCCTGTCCACATGCAGTCCCACCCCAGGAACCCAATGCGGAGGCTTGATCAAGAAGCATGTGTTATACTTGACAAACATGAGCCAGAAAAGAGACTGGAGCACCTGTCTGAGTGTCACAAAGGCAGTGTACACAACCCACAGCAGCACAGGGACTCTACTCACCTCTACTCCCCTCATAGCTCCTCTGCAAACACACAGGGGATGATGGAGTTCTTTTCTTAAAAGGTTTAAACAAGAGTGATACAGAGACATAGGCTCTTTGCAGAGCAAGTATCACTACATTAGAGTCTGATACAGACCTCAGGAACTGACACGGAATTTACTGGAAAAGGTATATGGACGTCAAAGAGTGCTGCAGCATTTTAAAAGATATACTTATTTATAAAAATGAAGGTTTTTTCCCCCCCTTATTAAAACCACAAATGCAGCTTGAACTCTAACTATGCAGCTTCTGCTTTCAAAAAATCATTGCCAATTACCAATTTTTCCTAGCAAATAATTTGTGTTTGTATTCCTGTGGTTAAACTTGGGTGTTTAAATTCAGAGATCATCTAGTCTAACACTCAAAAAAAAAATTAACACTGGTAACATTTCTCCAGGAGATGATTTTTGGAATGAAAAAAAGGCAGTTCTTTGAAAATTTTCATGCAAACGCATTGATTAAAAACCATAATTTTGAAGCACTGACATGCAGATTTTTTATACTGTACTAAGAACTTCCAACTTTTTAGAATGAATTTTAAAATTCTGTTTTTGTTTTTTTTACATGTAGAAATTCCCAGATTTTAGCTCTTGAGCCATAGATGTGTGTTGACATTGCTACAACAGTATGTGTAAGCATCACTTTTCTGAGTCAAGTGAAGAAAACATGATTTCTTCTCCTGAAACAAACTACTGAAAGGATTTGTGTTAACAGCACTGATAAGTATTAAATGTTTTATAACACTTACTGAGTCTTTATGGCAGAAATACAGACTTTCTTGTCATCCTTCAGAGATTTCATTAAAATTAACACTTGACAGAAAAAACAGGTCTGTGAAGATTTGTGGAAACCAACTGCACAAGGTCTGTATATCACCTAATACCATTTCAGCAGGACTAGCTCTTTTTTATACACATATCTTGTTAAAAATATGATTCATATTGATTTGTTTGTAAGGCAATATTGTCGGTGTCCACACTTGAAATGACAGCTAAAATATCAATAGTAATAAAACACCTCTCTGGTGGCTAGAAATGTATTTATTCCATAATGTATTGCTTTTATTTTCAACAGAGAAATAAATAATGTTACAGTTTCTAGGAATCCTGGGCTTCATCAAAAGCAGGGCGCCACCTCAAAGGAGGTGATTCTGCCCCTCTGCTCTCATGAGACCCCAGCTGGAGTGCTGCATCCAGCTCTGGGGCTCCCAGCCTAAGAAGGACATGGAACTGCTGGATCAAGTCCAGAGGAAGACCATGATGTTGACAAGGGGACTGGAGCACCTCCCCATGAAGACAGGCTAAGAAAGTTGGGGATGCTCAGCCTGGAAAAGAGAAGGTTGTGCAGAGACCTCACAGCAACCTTCCAGCATCTGAGGGGCCCCACAGGGAAGCCAGAGAGGGACTCTGTGAGGAACTGCAGTGACAGGACAAGGAGCAATGGTTCACACTGAGAGAAGGGACACTTAGGCTGGATATGTGGAAGGAATTCTTTACTGAGAGGGTGGTGAGACACTGGAACAGGTTGCCCAGAGAAGCTGTGGCTGCCCCATCCATGGAAGTGTTCAAGGTCGGGTTGGAGGCAGCTTTGAGCAACCTGGTCTAGTGAAAGGTGTCCCTGCCCATGGCAGGGGGGCTGGAACTAAATTATCTTTAAGGTACTTCCAACCCAATTCATTCTATGATTCTATGGTTCATAGGAGTTATGATTTGGTTCAAACAAACCTTGACTTAAGCCATCCAGACAGGTCACTTGCTTAGTATCTAGATTTTCCACTGGATCTCCTCTAGAAACTTCTCCAAATGATGTCTGCCTTTCAAAAATGTTGTTGTTATTGTTAACCTGGCTTCCATTTTGCTTCATTAGCCTGAAAACTTCTGCTTCCAAGTCTTGTATCTGAAAGAAATACAATACAGTATTACCAAAAATATTCACCCCAATACACCCTCCCCATTAGAGATGTTGTTTTTCCAGAATAACACATAGAATTGTCTCATTCTTCAAATATAAAGAGGAAATGCTACTCACACGAGCTTGCAAGCCTTGAACCTCTACAAGGTGTGCTTTCTCCAAATCTTCTATTTTCTTGCGTTCAGCTTCCTGGCGTTTGATGAAGTCAAGTTCTCTTAGGGGAAAAAAAAAAGATGTATTTGCTGTCATCAAAGCAATCAGAGTGAAAAAAAAAAGTTTGCTACTCATCAGAAAAATCTGTCCTTGCCAAATAATTTATCAGTCATTTAGTAAGAACTATGAAACTGTAATCAGGACAAAACCCCAAGCAATTAGTCTAAGTGAATATGCTAGGCAATAATATAAAAATGGCAAGAGCAACTTATCTGGGAAAAAAAATCTCAATTCTTACTAATAATCAAAATAGTTAAACTGGTTTCTTTTCCTAATCTGTCTTTACAACAAAACCAACATAGCTTAGTTTATGCTTTTCTGTGTTGTAGGACATAGAGCAAAGTGTTTTACTAGAGTATGACTATGCTCCTTTCACGGAATGGACAAACTGCAAGTTTGCAGGCACGAATTGAATTTTCTAAAGGAAATATGTCACATCAGCTAAGGAGTCTGAAGTATTTAAAAACAACTGAATAGATCTTTTACTAATATAAATCAGAATGTCAATGGAAAGCTATCCAAGCTCATTCTAGTGACTTGCTCTATCTCTTTTTATTTTGAATATCAAAGAAATTTGTGATAGAAAACACAAAGGATACAAACTAGTTTTGGAACAGTCATGAAATTCCAAAATAAGTAATGATATTTGGATAATCTAACCCCCTTTTTAATGGGACAGGATATTCATTTCTGCAATCCCAATTATCACATGACATTGCTGTATGTCTTTGAATTTTCCTCTTTAAATAAGGGTATTTCAGCAGAAAATGAAAAAAGCTGCTGCTGCTGCAAAAAAAAAGTAATCTGGGGAATGGAAGCTGTTATAGAAATCTAAGATCTTATTATTCTTGCTAGCCACCAGGGAGAGGGGACCACATGAAACAGAGGGGGCCGGGAAATCATCAGTTAGCTCAACTCAGCTCAAACATTCTTGGCATCTACAAGAAGAAGAAAAATTAAATGTAAAATGCAACAAAACAATATTCCTTTTGATGTTACATTAGTACACAGCAGAAATGAATCCAGCTGACACAACACCCATATAAATTGCTGCAAACTTTGTTAATCAAGTGCTTTACTGTAATTACTCTTAGTTGTTTGCAATTGCATTGAGCTATTTCCTAATTCTGAAACATACCAATCTGGAATATTACAGCCTTAGTCTTATTTAGGTACAGCATGACTACAGCTTGAATACTAGCATTTTTCCACAATAGAAAGTGTCCATGCTTTTCATGAATAAAAAAGTGGAAAACAGTGTTTACCTTACAGGTGTTTAACAGTGGGTTTCAAATTTCAAAATATATCACATACATGTTTTCTAACTGGCCACTAAGTCATTTGCTGAGCCTGGTGTAGCTGCTTACTTTTGCTGAAAATCCTTGATTAATTTCTTTGCCTTGTTATATTTCTTCTCCAGAGCCTGATACTGGCTTTGCGTCTCCTTGAGGTGCTCATTCACTGTGTGACACAGGGTCTGTGCCTCAATCCAATAACTCTCTAATTTCATCATCCTTTCCTTATTCTCCTCAATGTTCTGCTGGAGTTGGGTCTTCTCCAATTCCCACCTCACCTTCTCATTCTCAGCAGCCTGCAGCTGAACAAAGGAGTGGAGATGCAGAACATAAAAAGCTGCAAAGTGCAGCCTAATAGTTCAGGATTAATTCAAACAACACAAATAGAGACAACCAGTAAATCAGTAACTACAACAGTAATATGCTAGCAGTGGGAAGAGTGTTCCAGGAGAAAGAAAACAGGCTGATACATGTATAATTCTTCCTCATAAAACCAAGCAGAGTTTTTGCTCAGTGTTTCAGTGCAGCCTCTATGCTTCTCTGGGTTATACTAACCTATCTGACTGGCTGACATTTAAAATGTCAATAGTGGAGTACCCAGACAAATTGCAGGGTTAATCAGCCAGCACATGGGATGCATTTTGCTTTGTGCATGTGACTCAGGTGCTATAAAGCATTTACACACTTTCAGAAAATGATGACATTTCTTATTTTGGGATGGGGGCATTTTTGATTTCCAGATTGCTTTGTTTTGTTTTAGTGTTCTCATTTGCTAACTGAAGCTACCTGCAGGTTTCAGTGTTTGGTGCTGGATAGGGGTAAGGTTATACAGCATCTTGTGGGATTTAGTTCCTATAATTTAGTAAACAAAAAATGCCTTAACATCCCTGTTTATTTATCAAGAGTTCTTAATTTGCTCTAGGCAGTTCTGCTAGCATTATGGATGATACACACCAAAAAAAATTAACTTGTTTTCAGTTTTATTAGTAATATACCTAAATGAGTCACATTTTCTTCAGCTCCATTGAAAAGATGAGGTAAAAAGGTCCAACACTAAAAGGCACATTAACCCTAATTTTGCAAATGGATATGCACAGAGGAATGTTTACACCCACACATTGATGCCATCAAGTCAATGGGCCTTGGCACAATCCCAAGGGATCGACTGTGTGGCTCCAATTGCTACATTTGAACTGGAAAGCAGAGAAAGAAAAGATTTTTGACTTTCTGGACTGAGACAGGACAACAGAAATTTTCCTTACAGAAAACAGTTGCACTCTGATTTTTTTCTAACAGTAATTTATGCAGATTTGATAAACACTATGCAAAATACAAAATAATAGTGAGTGCAAACGCTGCTGAAAAGAAATAATGATCTAAAATCTTTTCTTGAAGTACAATTTTCTCTTTTTCTTATTTTTATTCCCTTTATAATATAATCAGACTCAGAGAAGGATGTCATTATAAAACCTAGTATTGCTGAACTACTGAATAATCAGTTAGGTTCCCATAAAAGTTACCTTAGTACAAAAAAACCCCAATTCTTTTTTATTGCTAAAGCAAATTTACTTTATTAACTAGCAGCTGATTGTGAGATAAGGTTTTCTTTTTAACTGATCCTATTTTTCCTTTCTAAACTATCTTTTAAAGACAGATGCAACAATATGAAACAATACTTTTTCTTCTGTATATAAAAATAATTTCTATTAAATTCCTTTAAACAAATTGCGTTTTTAAGAAATGCCAATATTGGAAAGTAGCACAGGGATACTTTAACATCACTTGTAAATAAAAATCTACTAACTTCAACTTGAACATTCAATCCAAATATAATTTTAAAACATGAAAAAATGCATCAGAATTTTAAAACTAGCAATCTGCCATTTAGTTATTATGATACCCCTTAAAACATATGTTTAACTGAAGCTACAAAAGTTGGCACTTTCTTTTAATAGCAGCACTTAAGATTTTTACTCGAAACTTGGAATAAAGAACCTACACCAAGACAAGATTTAGCTGAGCCACTGTGCTTCTTAATCAACCTTTAATAAGGATGGTGACTTCTCCACCCACATAACGATACATCTTCAGATCTGATTTTGCATAAAGAAAAAAACAGTATGCATTAACCATATATTGATTCTTACCTTTGTCTTCAGCTTCTGAATTTCAGCTTCTGTAACTGCATGTTTGATTTGCAACTAGAATTGAAAACATAAAATAAACAAGTGAAGTCACAGAGAGTACTCCGATATTTTTAAAGCCTGTGCTGCAAGTTGAATACCTTATTACATAGCAGAAGGCCCCGAAGAGTGCTGCAGTGCAGTAGATTGTAAATTAAAATGTCTAGCTTGCAAAATGACTCAGTCTGTGCAACCTAATTAAAGATAGGATGCCGTCTAACCACTCATAATTTCAAATCAGAACATCCAATCTGTTTAGCAAAACCAAATGTCTTATGTTTAAAAAAATTAGATGTTATCCTGCTGGGCTTTGCTCTCCCCTGATGTGAATGTGAAATATATCCCAGTGCCGAAAGTCCCACTGCACTGATTAAAGCAGGCACATTACAAATAAGCAAATATGGAAATAAGTGATTTAACATCTCAAGAAGTCGGGAAAACCTTGAGGGAAGATTCCAAACATTTATTTCATGCAAAAAGAACGGTAAACTGATGCTATCTTTCACCAATAGCTGGAGTTACTCTGCACAAGCCAGCTAATCTCAGTTGAGGGCAGTTACACAGGGAAACTGTAAATAACAGCAACAGCACTCAAGCAACAAAGCGATTGCAAGCAGATTAACAGGCAGGCAGTGTGCTAAAGGTTGTAGTTACATCACCAAGCAGCCACAACAACAGGGGATCTGTACAGGGAAAGGGTTGGTGTGGAGGACCCGGCTCCCACCTGCACACCTGCTGTGGGATTTCTTCTGTTCTAACCTACATTAGTCTGTTCCTGTGGAATGAACAGCCTACTACAGTCTACTACTCTCAGGGTATCAGGCAATGTCCCGAAACACCTTTAGTTTTACCACAAAGATCTGCTATTCACAGGCTCCAGGAACACTCTGAAGTACAAACTGAACCACAGCTCCAACAGCATTACCCTACTCCAAGTGGAAATGATCACTCACATGTACCCAATACTGGCCCAATACTGCACCCCATTCCCTGCTGCTGTACTATTTAAAGCAGGCAGCATGGGCAAACTACTGACAGGCCCCAAAACCTCACACTGAGTCAGTGACTCAGGTATGTTGGGTATGGAGCTGAGGGCAAGGTCAAAAAATGTATTACAGCCTGAGCCAGCACTGCACTGGAGATAAGGCATCGTCCATTATTTATGAATAGGAGGAATAGCTACGGAAAAGCATGTTTTACATGCAGGTTACTTCTCTTACAAGACAAACACGAGCTTTTGGGAATAGTTTATGTGAGCTAATAGAGTATATGAGGTTGTTGTACTGAACCAGAAACTAACATCTCTGGTGAAGTAATGGCTATGTTCTTGAAGAACCAGCTGTTAGTAAAAAATGTGCAAATTAATCAAGGAGAAGTTCTTCTGGGAGAAGGGAATAATTTTCAAAGTAACAGGATCTATCACTGAGCTGACCATGACAAGTATCTCTGAAAAATTCTAAGCCAATTTAGAAATTTCCTTTTCCTGATGTCTCTTGAATGCCCCTTCTTGTGGCACAGGAAATGCACACTCTCAGATACAGTTTGGCTTGCAAATCAGCCTCAATTTATCTACTGAATAAACCCAGTCCTTTAAGGTGGAGAATTCCTCAATTTATGCTGGACAGAATAAAGGAGACACCGATTCACTATTTAGGAATCTTCTTTCCAACACTCATTTCTTGGTTTCCAGAGAAGATTGTAAGAACTTCTAATCCCAACAATCTGCTACTTATGCTCACTTTTTGACTTTGCACTGAAAAGTGTTACAACTCTTCTGTGCTCAGTGAGAGCAGATGTAAGATTCCATTTAAAATGAAATGAGCTGACTGCAGCAGCGTGCAGAGACACAGGTGACCCTGGGATCATGGGGCTCCTGAGCAAGGGCCACAGGGGAGCAGGGCTACTGCTCCAGGATGGAGAGGGGCCAGTGCAGCTGCGAACAGGCACTTGGCAGCCCTGGAGCTGGTCTAATGGCAAGAAGTTACCAGTGATGCTACTGCACCTAGTAGGAAGCTGAGGAAGGACATACACCTTTTTATCTACACATTAAAGAGAAAAAGGGAGATACTTCAATTTTCATTTGCAAGATGTTACTTGCAATTTTTGAGCTCAGTCATTCCAACTTTCAGAGATTGAGAACTGGTTTTTCTCCCCATTGCACTCCTGTTAATAGTGAAAAATTATTAAAGAACCATCTCAAAACAACACGGTGTTTATAAAATGCCTAACCTTTGCTTAGTTCTGCTACACTGTCCTGGGATGAGATAAAATCAGGGGAATAATGGATGAGCTAGATTTTTCCCCTTTTCAGACTTAATAAGGGCATCAAAAAGCCAAGACTCAAAGCCTTAGGCTACCTGCTGACAGTCTACTCCCATCTCCTCTGAAACCCCACAATTCCATACAGAGCACTTAAAGAGCTTATTATTACATACAAATAAACTCCAAATTGTTGCATAAATGACAATCTGCTCAGGTACAGATGGTTTTTAACAGTTATTTTTGTGCTCTCTGTTATTAAGTTAAAAGAATGAATACTGAGTACCCAGTCAGCTCATTGAATCAGTACATGGTACAGCAGATCCCACTGAGGCAGAAGAAAGAAGACACTTTTCTGCTTAACAGAAAAATGTGTAGCTCGATATCTGATTTTTTTTTTTTTAAAGAACTAATTATGGTTATAGAATAGATGAGAAATGCTAACATATTTATAGGTTAGACTAAAAAACAAGCAAGGTCAACTATTTGGCAAGAAAATCTGGACTCCATAGCTAAATTTTTTTAAGCAACTTTACTAACAGGGGACCAGAAATCTTTATTCCATGTCCTATTTAATGCCAGACAAATTCTTGGCAGATACTATTTTGAATTTTTTTTCTGGCTTTTAAGTCAATATAAAATTGTGAAGGCTTCACTTTAACAAAGACATTTTGAGTAATTTTTGGCACACTTCCTATTCAAGTATATCTTGAAAGGCTGATTAATTTTCTACAAAACAATAAAGGTTGTTATAAAAGGTAACTTTTAGAGAGAAAATGGATTGAATTCATCAAGACTGCAAAAGGTAGAAGGAGATGAAGTCTAGCAAATGTTAAAATACCAGGAGTACACTGGGAAGGAAAGTATGCACTAGAATCTAATAATCACCATGACAATTTTTATGCAATCATTATATATTTTTGCATATAGTGATCATCCATTCTTCATATATTTCATTAAAATATGGAATAATGAATTCTTACATAAATGTCCCTTCTCCCCACAGATCTTGTCTCTCTTCAATCATCACAGCTAAAATAAAGTTTCTAGTTTCTTCCCTCTCAAAGCAGTTAAGAAAAATCAGTTTTATTTTTCCTGCTTTACAGCCAGGAAAACAAGACTTTCAAAACTATCGTGATGCACCCAGGAATGCCCATCTCTCTTCTGACTTTCATTCCAAAAGCAAGGCATTTTAAATAAGAATGCTCTCAGAGTATGGGAACATGATTTTTATTGCAAAGACTAAATTCAACTAATTAGGTCAAACTATTATGCCTAAAGATTATGTCCTACCCATTTGCTTAATACTTTCATTAATCTCTGGAGTAAGAACAAGAAAGAACAGTTATTCTTTAAATACAATTCCAGAAAACACTGTGTGGGCTTGTGCACTGTGATCATGAACAAGTCCTCCAGTGTTGAAAGAATTCAGGGCAAATACCAAGAAAAATACATGTACTCACTCAGCATCAGCCAACAGAACGCAGCTGTGTGCTCTTACAGACAATCCGCAAACAAAAGCGGTGTGCTCAGAACAGCACTGCTGCGTGGGCTGCTGAGAGAGCCCACTCTGAGGCAGGAGCATTCCATGTTTTCTTCTCAGGCTCTCATCTACACTAACACTCAAGGATCCCAAAGTACCTTCATCTGGGCTCTAAAACAGCATTTTAAGGCCATTACGGAAGACAGGTCTGCAAATAACTTCAAATCATTCTGGACAAGCTCCAGTACGGCAATAGCCTGAGTTTATGGAAACTGTATTCAAGCACACATTTAAAGGTACTTTATTCCAAGGTGAGTTTCTTTACCATCACTGCATGTGTGTTTTGCACAGCCTTGGAAAACTGACTGGCACACAGAGAATGGTAGCCTCTTCCCACCACTTTGATACTGTATTCTATGTACGATGCAAAGTATTAGAAAATTAAATAAAATGTTCTGCTAATTCGTGTAAGAGCATAAAACTCAAAATACGGAGTGAGAAAATCACAATATAAGTAATGTAAAAAACTTTCAGGAGCCATCAATGAATAACAGTAGGCACCCAACAGCTGAGAGGGCTCTCAGCAGGAAAAGGGAAAGACTGGCTGCTCATGGACTGATCACTTTCCCCACACGACTCTCACTAGAGGGTAGTAACAATATAGTTATACAAGATGAAATATCTGGTTTGAGTGAAGGCAAGAGGATAAGTGGAGAAGGCTAAAAAAGGAGTCCTGGTATTTTAATACTCCTATTTGGGCCCAGGTTCTGCTGCTTAAATCTCCTATGAGGTTCTGGCTACTTTCAACCCTCCCATCTTCCCGTGTTAAAAAAAAAAAAAAAGTTCTTTACTGCTATTACTCAGCCCATTACTGTAAGCTCAGGTATATCCACTGTTTCATATCTTTATTTGCATGAGAATTCAGGAAAGCCTAAAAAGAATACACATCAAAAGCACACAGCCTAAAATACAGAATAAATGTCCCTCCATACTTTGGTATGTGAAATTATATAAATTCAACGACCACAATGAACACCACAGCTAGTACAGGTGGATGCTCTACTCCCTAACCATAAACTTGGTATAGTTTTGGTAAAACTTTGGTAAAATACCCTCTTGAAGTATGGCTGCTTCCCCACTAGAGCATCTTTCTAAACACATAGCCAAACACATGACATGGCTGTACATGGATGAGTTACTGTGGAATGGCATAGGATGAGCTTCACATGTCTCTCTTCACTGAAATTTAACATTTGTTGTTTGGTTTTCCCAATCACCTTTTATTGGAATCTTCAAAGACCAAAGCAAAACAAAGCAAACCAAGCCAAAAAAAAGCCAACCCCAAACCCCAGCACCCTGCCAATGATGAATGAACTTGCACTTTGTTTATGTGGTCAAACTAAGTGATGAGGCAGAGTAACTTCTGTATTGAAAAGTTAATTTATAAACTGCTCTCATCAATACAACAGTCACCTGAAAGCTGATGCCAAAATATCTCCAAAGGCCACTTCTACTTCTTTCAAGTGAAATTTTAGTCATTTCAAAGTACTAAACAGACAAAAAGCTAAAAACCACTCCAGTTTTCAAGAGAAAAAAACCCAAGCAGTGAGACAACTAAAAATCTGGTTCAGTGATGTATTTCAGGAGTCTTTTCTGATGTATAACTTACTTCTTTGAATTTGTGAGCAAGTTTGCTGGTGTCCACATCACTGGGGGAGAACATGTCATCATTTTCAGGGAGGTCGAACACTTCAATGGCCATGTCACCTCCTGGAAGGACAGGTCCCATGTCTTCATCTTCTTCATCTGTGGCATATTCCCCTGTCTTAATTTTATAGCATTTAAGAAATTCCAGTTATCCTCTTATTATGCAGAGACTATTCAAAGAGTTACTAAGATACTGTGCAATCACAGCATTCTGCGTACAAAAAAGGTTTTCTTTGTCTTTAGCTGTAACCCCAGTACTGATGAATTCTACCAGACAAAATTTAACTCCACAGCAGTATTTCAATACATTAAGAGAGAAGAGAACACAGTGTTTTAAGCACTAATAACTCAGTTCTCAAGCATTACTGGCTCTGTATTTTGATAGTTTTATCCTTTTCCAAGTGAGACCTCTTTTCCATTGAAAGAACTCTCCAAATTTATTTCAGATTTAACAATGAATCTTTTCCAAACAGAAAGAAAAAAAAAAAAAAAACCCAGAATACAACCAACAGGATTTTGATTAGTTGTTAGTAAAGTCATCTGGATGAAGTAATTCTCCAGTGATATTCCATGTTGAATTTGAAAATTCATTGGTTTGTTCTTTATAAACAAATTAATGATAGAAAAGTCACACCCACACAGAAAGACAACAGCAGGAAAAAGAAAGCAAGTGTCAGAGACAAGTTCAGAGTCTGAAGCCAGAGTTTACTCAATTTTCACCCTGAACAAGGAGCTGCTTTGAACTAATTTGGAACAAAAAATGTGGGTGTTTATTGTGTAGGTAAATCACGAGGTGCAAATAATTTGCTGACAAAACAGAATTTTGAAAAATCATATGCTGCAGTATCTCAAAACCAAACAAAATAAAACAACAATATTGAAAAGAGAAAGCTTGAAATATTGAGCCCCAAGCTGCCTACTCAGTCTTTTTGCACACAGATCTGTGCTCATCTCTCCCCATCCCTAAGGTGGATGGCACCACCTTGCTCCTGCAGGGCTCCCTCTGGAAGTACAGAGTGCATGGATCACAAACAGCCTGCTGGCTTGCACATGACTAAGCAAACACATTATAAAGCAAACACTTCCCTCAGGACCACATCTGGATTTATAAGGCTTGGGACTAAATAAATACATGGAAAAGGAAGGGCGGGGGGACCAGAGCAGTCTTTTTCATGTTTCTACAGTAACACCACTAAAGTTTTGACCAAACTATTCAAAGTTTTTCTTTATGAGCTTCCAGTTCGTGAGATGAAGAAGCATAATACTATTATCAGAAGTATATTCCCCATAGTGCTAAAATTATCTATTTGTGTAATTTTCTGACAAAAGGACTTTTCAAAACAAGAGGTAAGAACTCAGATGTTTGAAGAACAGTTCAAACCTCAGCTTCCTACCTTAATTCAGTTTCTCAGCTGCTGTTTAGGCTTATGTGAAACTCTCTAAGCTAAAAAGTAGCGCATGCAAGATGTTGACGCTAGGTGGACAGGACATACAGACAGCACATAGAATCATAGAATGGTTTGGGTTAAAAGGAACCTTTAAAGACCATGAAAAACCTACATTCCTCTTTTTTTTAAGCACTTTTTACAAAAAAACAAAGCCAAAACACAGAGAAAGTATAAAATAGTTTAGTAAAATTTTATGATGTTGAAAGAACTACTAAAAAGAAAGTAAGTCAGCAAGATGCACATCCATACTTTAAAACAGTCACTGTAAAGCAAGGAACTTTTTTAGTGAGTTATTGCTGCCACTATAAATAGTAACAAAAAAAACCCCTTCTGTTACACTACAGCTGTAGTAACTTCTTTATTATTTAGTTTCTATTTTATTGTCCCTGGCTATGTGCAGTAGCTGTCTAAACTGAAAATTTGGCTGCTGACTCTCCTGACTCTTTCATGTAATATAATGCCACCTTCACACAGCCTCAGGGCAACCACAAGCAGAAAGACTAACTCAAAAATCACACTGAGATTTCAGAGAAATTCATTTTTGTGGGGACAAAATACTAACAGTCCATGTACTTTCCATTTTGCAGTCATTATCCCTGAAACAAATAAGGTAATTCACAACTGTAATTTCTGCATTAAACAAAATCCTGGTGGGTCCATCAGCAGTGGCAAGGAAATCTCTGAAGCATGCAAAGAGAAGGCAGGAACAGAATCATTAACCAGTAAACTCATGTCCTGCTTATGTAAAACAAAACAGACCTGGCTCAGTTACATGTGCATTTTAGATAAATACATTAATACAAAATCCCAATTACATTTACCGATTTTGGCAAAGGAATAAAACAGATGAATTTAGTTAAAGCTGATTTCTCCAAAGACTTAAGCTAAGAAGAAGTACTGAATACAAAAAGAAAAATGAACACACATGAAGGAGTAAATGATTGGGGAAAAATTCAAGAGCAGACAATATTCTACCGGCCTCAGGAGCCAGAGTGTTTGAAGAGGAACATCAGGCAGCTACAAATGAACACAAAGGAAAATCTTGCTTCAAATTGTACATAGTGAGTGTCAATGAGCACAGTCATTTTTGCTTCATTTAATGAAAAAAGTAGCTGTCAAAGCAAAACACAGCTCAAGTAAACAAGACGCCAGGATGACAAGAACACATTACAAAACACAGAAATAAATGGGGCTTTAGCTTTTGTCTTCAAAATAAAAGGATTTCATCTTACAGTCACATGAAAAACAAATTACAGGTTCAAAAGAACCAATGTGTACATTGAGGAAATATACATCGTAAACTACATGAAACATACCTTCCGTGAAAGAATTCTCTCTGCTGACTTTTGCTGCACATGAAACTATGAGACAGTAGCTGTTCACACACTGTGCCAGTTAGCTAGAATGTGAAATTCACTATTTTATAAGGAGCGGCAAGGCATAGAAAAAAAGTTTTCTTACTTCAAATAACAACTCTGTGAGGTGAGAGTTGTCATTGTAACTCCCTGAGGTTCCCTGCAATACATTTTGTTTTCTTATCCAGCAACAGCAGTAATATTTTAAACTCCATAGCCAAAGAAAATTTACATGCTCTAAAAGGAAAATCTTAGACCCTCCATTCGTGTTGGTGAGCAGAATTCATCCGTGTAAAAGCCCTGTTTCTCACTTCAGTAGCACTTAGGGCTAAGCTCGTCCCATCCAAAGCAATAGCTTCTGATATTAGCCATTCCATTTTGCCATTTGCAATCACAGCTAATAGCATGAAATTATCAACATGAGCTGCAATTTTCCACTTCTAAAGGGAAAATGTGTTACTTGCATTGTTTAACTGCCCTAACAGTAAATTTCTGAAATGTGCCTAACACTCCCAGCCATAAAGAAGGAGCTCCAGCACCAGCCAGGATAATGCAGACAGACCTTCCCCAAATCACCATAACAAAGGCTGCATCAAGCTACACCTTTTGTTCCTGCTGAAACTCTCCCGCAATCAGGGAACACCATTTGAGGAACTATAAAAATAATTCAAGCCCATCTTCTTCATCTGATTTTTTCTTTGATGCCTTATACTTAATTTTTTCAAAAGAGTGAAGAAAAACATAATGGCATAGTATTAATCACTGCTTTTACAGGAATGCATCATATTAATGATGTGGGAAAAAATGTACTCTCTGAGAGATTTGGTTAAAAAAATGTACTCTTTGTATGTTAAGACATTCAAGTGCACTGCCATTTTTTTTTTGCATGTGTCAAGATTTTCTTCAATGGTTTTAAATGTTGCTTTGCTCTCAGCATGTCCTAATGAATGAGAATTTAAAATGAACAAAATATTAGTTTGACTATTAGTGATATTATAAAACATGACTTGCAATAAACTACTTGTCTGTAGCCACAGAGTGAACAGAATCCTGTAATATATTATTAATTTCACATTTTGCATCACCCCATGCAGCCTTCTGGGGAATAGGTCATCTGCTTTATCTGACTTTTGTCATTTGCTGTAGAACATGAAGAAGATAATACCAAGTCCAAATCACAATTCCAAGAAATGTCAGAATTTGACTCATATGCACAGAACACTGTGTTAACACGAGGAATCCAAAAGGTTTCAGTCAAGGATACAGATTCAGGTCATGCTTAGCACACTAAGTAGGAAATACAAAGACAGTGCCTACTTCAAAACCTTTGAGTTTGATTTTCTGACAGGATGCTACAAATTAAAAGGATGTAGGATTTTAGGAAGCTAGACTTACTGGTGATGGGCAAACTGTGCAGCAGGCTATCTAGAGGCAACATACTCTCCCAGCTTTACTGGGATTAGCACAGACTCACTAGGAAATGCCAGGGCTGCCTATTGTATGTAACACTTGAGAAATAGCTGATACTGCTGGCTCAAGTGCTTGGCTTGTGGGAGCTTAACAACAAATTATGAGCTGATGCACACTTATCCTGCTGGTCCTTGCATGGACTCCACTGTGAACATCCATTTTCCTTTCATGTTCATCAGTTCTGCACAAGGGCTTTATGTTTCCATGCAAAAAAATAAATGAAGGAGCATCTGAAAGCATCCTGCAACCCGTGGGACCTGCAGCCCATGGTAAATGGTAACAGCACATTCTGAAATGCAGGGATGCAGGGCATTTATATAGTAAATGATGAATTTTAAGTATTATTTACACAGTAAATTATATGTATTTTAGAAACACTATGTATTAGTGTAAATGTTACTCAATAAATAGCTGTCAGGCAACATTTCTGCAAGGCAATGGAATGAGAAGGCAGTAGGCTAACACTGCATCTCTAAATTTAGTATCCAACTCAAGTCCACTGCCCACTAGCTGGCAGAAACCAAAACTGTCTCAGAATACTGCTTTTTAAAATAACTTGGATCCTTCTAAAATACCCACAGGCTCCTTGGGCAATGAAGACTTTCAGAAGCTCCAAAACAGAGGAAATCCAGCCAGCCGGTGACACAGCAAGATAAAACATCAGACCTTGCACACGCCTGGCAAACATTCTCTTCCTGTGGTTTAACCACCTCTAACAAACACAAGTCATGTGCTATGACTGCAGGACTCAAACAAGATCACTGACTTCTTGCTCTGGAAAACTTAAAATGTTATTGCTGTCCTTGTAGTAGTCTTGAAGCCTCAGAATTTGGCAGTCTCAAGATCATTTTCTTGTTTATTTATGCAGCTCTGTACCTGGAGATCCATGGTAACATATTTTAAACAGTGTAGGAAAATGAGCAGGATGGCTTGACAGCTCTGAGACTGAGCAACCTGTGTAATTCTGTGCTGTCTCAATGCCAAACTCCTCACACTGGCAATCCAAATACTCCTGAACTCCAAGCAGTCAGAGTCACTATTCCCTCTGATGAAAAAGACTCAAAAGGGTAGCAGTGGTTTTTGTACACCTATAGATATTCATTCAGCCAGTGCAAAATGACATTGTCTTGCCCAAAAGGTGCTCTGCTTACCAGAGCCAAAGAATGCAGGGCTGGTGGTGGTGTCTGGCAGCAACATAAACCCAGCCAGACTTATCCACACAGAGCAAGGTATGCTCAAGGAAGTAATGCTCATATTTGACAGTAAATGGAGCAGAAGTGCTTGTGGTGACCAAAAATATCTTTGAACTGTGTCTAATGTGTATTAGATCACAGTTTACATCATGCCAGATATCTGGGAATGGTGCAAGCTATGTGAGTAGACCTGGATAGGATAGTCAGGAGGCTAAAAAATAGTAATATTCAGATTACTGCAGGTATTCAGTAAAATCCATTTCTGGTAAGTCTCTTAATTAACAAAGGGAACATGCTACACTGCCTACCTTAGTAACTAAACCTCAGCCTTTATTCTGAATGTCCTACTACCCATGTCCCAAAGATATACATGGCATCAAGTAGGAAATGGGTATGAACTTCAATGATTATAATGTAGTTTTTAAGCACTGCATTTGTTCCCAGGCCTAATTCCTTCTCCTTACAAAAGAGATAACTGATGAGATCATCTGGATCTCCCCCAGTAGATGTTGTTTGCTTTCTTCCTCCTTTCCTCATATGCAACACAAAACTCTCTTCTGCACTCCAAAGGCCATTGCCAAAAATCATTTCATAGTCACAGAGATGGTTACCATCCTCAGTGTAATGCTAGAATCAGAACAGATACCTTTAACTCCCTTAATTAAGGAAAATCTGGGAAAAACTTGCCCAATTTTATTTTCTCTTTATGATCTGAAGAAAACAGAAAACAGAAAACACTGTTTCTATCAGCAGAAAACACTTTGTGAATATAGTATCTTTTGTGTAAAATTTATGCAGTGGACAGGACCTAAGAGTGTGTAACCACCAAATTGCAAGGACAAGACACATCACAGAAAGTACCTGATACCTACTCATACCTACTCATCCCTGTTCTCTTTCAGTACTGTACTGGGAAACACTTGCATGGCCAGTGTGTGTGTCACCATCAGCACCTTTAACAGCCCCTACTGAAGGCTGAAGTACTACCAGGACCAGTAATGATCAATAGGGGTTTAACAACATTTTCCTTATTGCCAAATCTTGAGTAACACCACCTGTGTGGTGCATGAAGGTAAGAAACACAAACATTTGAGATTTTTTGCAGGTGGATGTGTCCCACAGATAAAAGGTGCAATGCATCAATCACACAGGTCAGCCACACACCCCTCTACATGCACGTACACAATGAGACAGATTTGATCATCAGGCATTTAGGACACCCCTCTCTTGCCCAATGTATGAAAGGAATCAGACTATGCTCACCATAAAATGGTACTGAAAGTCTTCAAACCCTGACATCTACAGCACACTGTGATGAGTTGTAGAAGTCTCTTTTCCCAAAGCCTAGTTGTTCCATTTTGTTTTTGAAGAGATTGTAAGAGAGTTCCTTCAAGAAACTTCTCTTGAATTTAATTCTAGACTAAAGAGAAGGAGACTTGCATGTTTCTGTAGTTTGAGGAGGGAACAGAGAGGATATGGATTTTTCTATCCTTTATGTTCTCCCGCAGGCACACATACATATGCATGTATGTACAGCTCTTAATTTATATGAGTTACATATGTCCCCGTGACAGGATTAATTCTAAGGTATAATAGAAATCTTTTTATTCTTAATTGAAATTAAAGTGGAAATTACAGTAAGTGAAAGCCTTACTAGGGCTAGACAGGATTTTTACTTAGTACTTCTGATTGTTCTGACATATTGCTATTTTAATAGCATGTTTCAAAATCTGAGTATATCCTGATTTTATGTCAAAAGTAATTTTTTTTCTAAAAACAAAAACTAACCTGAATTGAATGCATATAATGAATTCTCTATCTCCCCTTATGTACTGCTCTCTTACACAAAAAAAAAAAAACAAAAACAAAAACCACTCAGCCCAGGATGAAAACACACTAATACATGGAGTCCAGCATTACAAATAATATTACTCAAGATGATGTGAAATGATGACAGTATGCTTGAGCTATAAGGAAGCAGTTTGTTACAAAACCCAGCAGCTTATTTAGGGAGCAACACAGACAGCGGTAGTCTCTGAAAATGCTCTCAAAGTAATCTTTCCAAGTATCTTGGTATTTAGGCATACTAGGAATTTTATGACAATGGAAAGAAATTATGGAAATTTTACTGCACAGAGTTGTTACTTTTGAAACTTTTGTATTGGCACTAATTGTAAGCATGAATATGCACTTCAGAGAAGGTAGGCAATTCTCTATCCTGAGGAATATCTGTTCACACAGAAACAAAATCACAGAGTGTGGAAGGAGGGGTCTTACCTAGAATTTCAGAAAACATTCAGACTTAAAAAGAATATCAATTCTTCTAGGAAAAAAGCCCAACATCCTCAACCCCTCTAAAAGTTAGAGGGCAACTTTTACCAGGTTTCACAAAATTTCAACATTTTCACAAAACTTCAATGTTTCAGTGCACAACCAAACAAGCTTTACTCCCTTATTTCAGAAAGATATAGGCTTTCAAGGAAGAGGCTTCCAGAAGCATCAGTCAACTTGGTATTTGCTCTTCTGGAACACTAAAATCATCAGCAAAAGTAATGGAAAGGTACAAAAGTTGACCTCTGATTGGTAAGTAAAAAGAAGGAATTAAGAATAGAAAAGAGAACATGAAAAAACACCAAAGAGTGAAAGACTGGACAGTCTGTTACCTCATCATCATCTGCATCATACTGTGCATAATGCTGCTCCAGCAGCTCTCTCTGGCGGCGTTCTTGCTCGAGAGTTTGGCTGATCAGCTGCGCAACCTCACTCACTTGTCCTGGCTTTTCTCGTCCAATTACAAACCTACACAAAACAATAGTGAAAAAATTTTACTCCCACTGTTTAGTGAAGTTCTAGGGTTTTAGCCATTTCTAGTATAGAGGGTAGCCTTTTTCTCCCAAGATGCACAGTTTTGACTGTTCCAAATGTGTTCTGTGGATGAGATTTGTCACAAGGGCACTGTGTGCAGGAGTGATCAGACCATGACAGGAGGGGCAAAACAGAAGGGACCATGACAAGCCACCACTCCAAGTTTCATTAAAGTATAATCACTTCCATTCCCTTCAGAGCCATGCATTTGCCAGAAGACCAGGCTGTCATGGGTGCACAGTAAGAGCACAGGCACACTTATGGCAGTTTATAGTGGAAGGAACAGGCATGAGAGTAACTCCTCCCCTCTATGACTTAGAAGTTCTCTTCCATTTCTGAGCTTTTATATTTGTCTTCCTCCAATTTAGAAAACAGAATCTACTTCCACATTTTAAAATCTGACAGACACAATTTCCTTGATTTTAAGCTGCATTTAATTCTGTCTTTTATTTAATGAACTTCTGTTGCTAAGGAACGTTTTCTCCACTGTTAGCTACTGCTGAACACTGGGTGCACACTTCCTTGGCTAAACAAAACACAAGGGAAGTGCCTCTTTCTTGGTTGAGACTTACAAGAATGCTTCTCAGTCTTGCTTTCAGCAACTAGAACTCAGAATTTGTTAGGATTGTAACCCCTTTTCTTTTTTTTCCAGCACAGTGGCATAACCATATTTAGGTATGTTTTTATCTCCAGAACTAATCATAAACACCCATTACACAGTACCAACACACTGTGAATTATTGAACAAAAGCACAATTTAAAGATGTCAAGCTGAAGAATTATTTTCTTAGAAGGCTAAAAAGATAATTAGGTAATTATAGATGAAAGAAGTATTATGTAGAGCTGACAAGCACAATAAAGGGACACTGAGATGCTGGATATAGTAAATTATTTGTTCCCACAACATTTGGCTCAAATGATTAATTTAATTTATTATTTGAATGAATGAATTTATTATTTTAATTTTACATATAAATTTATACATATTTATATGTATAAATCACATATAAATGTGCATTATATCTCATGTATGAAAACTCTTTTCATTTGTACTGCCTATCACTGTTAAAATCCTTTGGGATTTGTCATCCATGTGTAAGCCAACTTCCCAACACTGGATGACCCTGGGTCTACTTCCTATGACAAATAAATTTTCAGATTAAATGAAGTCAGGCACTACAGAAAGGACTGCAATTTGGAGATTATTTCCACATCATCAAAATATCCAAGCTACTACTTACTGCAAAAAAGCTAAGAAAGGTGAAAATTAGTAACTCCATTTGAAATAATGGCACAAGGTGCTCTGAAAATAATTTGCAATAAAGTGTCTTAGCTTAAAAACATCAGCAGCAAATACTGCAGAAACTAGAAGATAATCAAGGCAATAACATCAGCATTTTAATCCTGACCAAACCAGATCACAGTCTGGCACTCATACCCCACTACTGCAAAATACGACATTAGTTCTCAGTAATGATAAAGACCTTGGGCTGAAAGAAAAAGAATTGTTCTTCATGGCCCCTACACTTCATCTGTTCTGCATACTGACTCACACACAGATCCTGTTTCCTCTAAATTTTGATTTTAGAGCCAAGTATTACGAAGACTAAACCAGTCATGTTTTCAGACTCAACTGGGAGGAACAATGAACTTTGGAAATTACTAAAGGAAGTTAAAAAGAATTTAACCCGTATCTGCTACTTGTTTGTCTCCTCTGATGTGAAACAAATTAAAATCGATTATGGAAAAAAGAATTCTACTTTAAAAAAACATTTTAAACAAAATTATGCATGAGTATATTACACATAGTAGAGAGAGCACCACATTTGTAAACATGTGAAGGAGACCCTCAATGTGTAAAGTTATGAAACCACACAAAGTGATGCAAATATTGGATTCCCTCTGGCCTTCTGCCTGGTAATTTACCTTCCATGGAAAATACAAGACTCAAAACACTTCAATACAATCACCTTTTACACTGAAAACTTAGAATCGACATCATATAATGCATCCAAAGTCTAGTAAATCTTGGTATTTTAGAAATGGCTTTAAACACATTAGACTATAATGCAGTAATATTTTCATACAGAAAAACAAAATTAGGTAGGATGTAAAAATATGAAGTTTTATTAATTGAATCTTTTTTTTCACATGCCAAAGACACAGAACACAGAGATGGGACTTTCAAGACTTGAATCACATTTAAGAATGAAATTACTCCATGATACTTGAACCTGTTCAGTGACATATGAAAAAAAGTCTCCAAGCAATGACACAGTTTAAAGCAAATATTTTCCAAAACAGAAATATACTAGCAATGCTCTATCTTATGAAAATTTATTGCTTTAGAGTGAGGCATATCCAAAATGTCTGAAAAAAAGTTTTTAGAAGCGCTCAATCTACAATTGATGTCACTTCTAGACAAAGAATTTTAAATTTGTAAAATGGGATACTATGTTCCTAGCAATTACAGCTTTTACAAATGAAACCAAACTTTCTGTCATTTTGCATTCCATAATCTTAAGAATACCATGCATATAATTATACTTAACTGGTAATTGGGATAAACCATAAATTATAAAGTTACATTTTAAAGAGAGCCAAATAAAAGTAACTTAGAAAACCGTAAAGCAGGGGCAGTAATTAAAACTCTAAGCATTAATTAGATATTTATTCACAGAATAGCTTTAAATACAAGAAATATCATAATCTGAAGTGTTTAAATATGAAAAAGAGACATAAGGCTGTTATTCACTGACCAAAAAATCCATCACTGAACCATAATACACACACTTCAACAAAGTAGCCAATTGTATATTTCAAATTACTTTGGCTCAACAAAATCAATCACATGCATTTCAGACTTCATTACTTAATCTCAAAGGCTAGAAGTATTATAAGAAAAAACTATACATTCTGTCAGCAATAATATATTTGAGAAGCTGGTCATGTTTTTAGATATGAGACAAATGAGTATTTCACAGCCTTTAAACCACATTACAATAATATTCCATTCCCCTAGATTATTAAAGCCAGCAAATGCAAAATAAGCCCCAGCAAATCTATGATACAGCCATTACTAAATTTTAGGTCATTACTGATTTTTTCTGAAGTCTGCAAAAAAGAAGGAAGGAGAAGGAGAGAGGCAGGGCATGAACTGCCCTTGATACTCAAGAGTTACATGCAATTTAGCTGAATTACCAGCCGTGAAATATTCTTTGTGGTTGTGGTTGAAATGAACAGGGATGGAGCTAGAAATATAATTAATATTTGACTCCATAATGGATTTTAGAGTTATCCAAAAGAATTATGTGTCTTGAGAAATTGAAAATTAATTACAGTAGTGGTGGTTAAGAAAAGCATTTCACTGAAATTGAAAGCATTGAAATCCATGATTTAAATATTTTACAGCACACCTGATACATAGCTTTCTGCATATGTCCAGCTTTTAATAAAAGAGGATCTGCAGACCTGTGCTTCTTGAAATAACGTATTGATTTTTTTATCAACTATGGATACCAGAAACACTATTATAAAAATTAATTTTAAAACATTTCCACTTTGAAAATAACTGGTACTAAAAAATATATGAAGGCATCAAATCTGTGATGCAAAACTGAAGTTCTGCAGCATACACTTTTAGTGAAATGAGTTAATGATTTCTCCTGAAAATACTTCAGGAATTATGTGCTCAGTTAAAAATACATTAGCATGGTTTCCTTAAATTCAACAAAAATCAAGAATACAGCAAACACATTCTAAGAAAGAATGGGGGGGTTTGCTGTAACAGTATTCAAAATCTTCTCTTCTAACCTTTCCTAAAATACAGTTTGGTACAGTAAATGTACAAATGTAAAAAATGTACAGTAAAATTCATTCAGGGAGTTTTACAGACAGATGCCTCATTCCTGGAACTGTTCAAGGCCAGTGTGGATGGGGGTTTGAGCAACCTACTCTAGTGGAAGGTATCCCTGACAACAGCAGAGAGGTTGGAACTAAATGAACTTTAACGTTCCTTCTAACTCAAACCATTCTATGATTTTTGAAATGGTTTTCCTCTGAGCTTTAAACTCTGAAGCTGCTTCAGCTACCATTTATCTAATTTATTTCAAGATGTCTTCAATTACCTTCTCTGGCTGCTTCCATTAGGTTAACAGCCACATAATTAATCTGAAGTGCTAAAAGGGGCGTGAACCCTGTTAAGAATGCAGTTTTATTTAGTCACAGCAGCACAAGCTGGAATTTGTGTGGTTACAATGAACAAGATCAACCTCTCCCAAACAGCACTCTCAAATGCAGAATTGACTACACATAAGGAATTCACAACCTATGAGTTTCCATTACACCTTTTGATATGAAATTATGTGAAACTCATAAACACTCTGAATTATTTCAGTTGGAAGGAAACCAGTACACCTTAAGCCCCTGACTTGAAAAGAAGGCCAACTTTGCCATGGCCTTGGTCAGAATTACCCTTGCTGCAACTTCTCTGGACTGCCTGTTATTTTGTCCCTTTGTACCAAGAATATGAAGAATCTGGATTCATCTATTCTGCCTCATGGAAGGCAGCTGAGACAGCAATAAGGCACCTGACATTCCATTCGTTTCTTTCTGAAGATGTTCTTTCCACCTCTTCCCAGGATGCTGCCTGCACATCTGCTCTCTAGCTCACAGTGTTGCAAGGGATGCTGCTCCAGATGCCAGACTGTCATCAGCTCTTGCCTCATAAGGTTTCTCTCAGCACATTCCTGCAGGCTGTTGAAAATCCTGTGATTGCAGCCCTTTGCTACTCTATCTACCTCATGTGCAAACTTTTGTCAGTAAAATCCACCCAGCCCAGCCCTGCATCAGAGATAGGCATGTGCACAGCAATCTTTAAAGCTACTAGGCTGGAATCAAGAGGACTGGTAGAAGGAAATACAAAAGATTTGCCTGGAGATAACTGATAAACGATCCAAAACTCCAACGCAAACAAGAGAGGAACTCTGCCTGGAGATCAGCACCCTTAGTAACACAATGAAGTGATGACCATCAGTGAATGAAAGTGGTGATGACTGCAGTTATTCAAGGTCACATAAGAAACATCTAAGAGGGCAATCTGTGTAATATCTAGTGCAGGATGCAGGCTCATGGAGCCAGTACAGATAAGCAGACTTTGGGAAGAGCCTCCAAGGACCCTGGAGATCGAGTTGCCAGTAAGATGAACTGTTGTGCAGAAGTTCTGCAGCCTCTATCCTTGTGCCTAGACCCAGGATGAAGTATCCTGCATTTAAAAGCAGACAGAAGGACCTCAACTTACCACTTCTGGTTAGAAGGGATAATGCCATGAGCAGGGACACCTTTCACTAAATCAGGTTGCTCAGGGCCCCATTCAGTCTGGCTTTGAACAGTTCCAGGGATGAGGCATCTGCAAATTTTCTGAGGAATCTGTTCCAGTGCCTCCCTACCCCATGACTAAAGAACTTTCTAATCTCTAACACAAATTTCTCCTCTTTTAGTTTAAAACCATTCCCCCGTGTCCTATCACTATCTGTGTAAAAAGTCACTCTACTTCTTTCATATAAGCCCCCTTTCATTGCTGGAAGGTACTATAAATTATCCTTTGAGTCTTTGCTTCTTCTGGCTGAACAATTCCAGCACTCCCAAACTCTCTCCAGGAAAGGTGCTCCAGCCCTCTCATGAACTCTGTGGCCTCCTCTGGACCCACAGCAGCAAGTTCACATCTTTCTTGTGCTGGGGACCCCAGAGCTGGATGCAGCACTGCAGTGGGGTCTCACACGGCAGAGAAGAGAGGCAGAATCACCTCCCTCACCCTGATGGCCATTCCTCTTTTGGTGCTGGCCCAGGATGTGGTTTGCTTTCTGGGCAAACAGTGGTATCAGTGGTACAGGTGGATAAGCAGCAAAATCACAGATTAAGCATCAGAAAAGCCTCAGCAGACTCTCCAGAGCATCTTGGATAGAAGCCCCTGATAAACCATGCTACTATCAACACTAAATGGATATTGAGTCAGACAATTAGGCAGTCATGTAAAAAACCCACACAATAATATCAGTGCACTTAAATTAATTATTCCTCCAGAAATCAATTCTAGTCTAGGGCCTCACTGACACATTAGCTTTACTCAAGAGTACTTCAAAATTAGCCAAGGGATTCAATGTTTTGGCACCTCTCCAGGTTCTAGTCCTTACATTGCTGTGTTCTTCTGAGTGTGCATGTTAAGAATCAATTCCATCTCTTTCCAGACAGCCTGACAGTATTCCAACAAAATCCTTGCTTAAAAGGTTTCCTTGAATACAGGGTGATGATTTAATCAGCATTTGCTATAGCACCACACAACCCCTATGGGAATGACCACTTCAAAGAAACACATTTGTAAATCTGTGCTTTAACATACCTGAATGCAGACACCTCTGTTCAGAAAGTACAAGTGCTAGCAGGCCATGTTTCTAAAAAAAAAGCAAATTGCTTTTTCAGGTGAGATCTGTCTTCCCTCACTCTCATCCTTGGTGGCATCCACAGGGAAGAAATCCAGGAAGAAAATACAGGTAGGTCACCAGTAAGCTTCTGAGTTCAGACCACATCCTTAATCTGGATGATTAGATGATCCAGATTCTAGGCAAGCCAGACCATCCTCACAGCACAGTCCAGCTAAATGCTCCTACAGCACCATCCATACAGTTTGGTGCAAAGGATGCTACAGTTATCCTGCAAGGATGAACAGCAGGTATTTCTGCCCAGCTGTCACAATGTTGTATCCCATTAATCAAGGTGCACCAAAACTGTGTGGGAGCTTCCACAAAATAGTATCTTGGATGAAGGAGTAAAATAATTAGCTAAATAAACATATATGATGATATTTTAGTTGCAGGATTAGGAGGTTATGTTTAGATCCAACCAAGTTGAGGATGAACTAATTCAAAACCTATCAAGTTGTTCCTATTTCCAGGAAAAGAAAAGAAAAGCTGCTCCTAATGAAATCTAGTCCCACTAAACCTTACTCATTCATGCTATATTTAATTTTAAAAGTCATGCTCCAATACCTAGAAAAATAGTTTGTAATTCAGACAAAATATTTAAATTATTATTTCTTTATATATTTCACACTCAAACATATAATTTCCTGTCCAAATGCGCAAATATTTTTTTTAAAATTGCCATAAAATTCAAATTAGCAAGAAATAAAGACACAGGGGCTATGTTTATGCCAGTAAATCACAGAGTGCCAGGGAATGCTTCCAAGTACTAGTAAATGGTCATCATATTAAAATTGTATTTTACATCACTAAAACAGTCTTGGAAACAGCTTGACCCAAGTTAAGTAATATTCTGCTAAAGAATACTCAGACCCAGTCCAGGAGTTAGCAAAGGCTAGGAGTCAGCTTGGATGTTTCCAATGGACACTTTGGATATGGCCCCCCTGCTCAGAAAGGTACAACTCTTTAAGGGTAGGAGCCCCAACCATGCTGGTGCCAGCTGGCCCCAGCACAAAGAACAGGCCAAGGCACAGCTTGTCTACTCCACAGGCACAGCCAAGGAATATAAACCAGCTAAGCAGTGATGAATGCAGTCTTATCTCACCCATCCTAAGGGGTCAGAGGACTCTGGAGTAACTTTTCACGTTCAGCACACTAGACCGGTAGTCCTACAGGACAATTACCAGTGCTTGTAGAAGTACTTTGCAGAAACCAGAAAGAAAACCTATTATGGAATCTTTAGTATAACCACAGTGGATTAAACAGGAGAAATTTACCCTACTTTGGCACACAGCACCACACATTTAGTTTCTGCTGGATCCATAAATCAGGTTTATCAAAGAAGCAGAAAGTGCACCAAGCACACATGGCTTCTGAAGCAGCCCAGCATGAAGTCCCAGCTCAGCAATCAGCACTGCAGAGCAAAGGGATTTTCTTCCCTTCTCTTTTTCATCTCCTCAGCTCCGGCACTTGGATGCAAGGAAAAAGAAATAGACAAGGAAAGGAAGAACAAAACCACAACCCCCTGAAAACAGATAACATAACCCAGCTCTCTGAAGCAGACATGGAGTGTGGTATCTTTTGGTTTGGGTCCTGTCTCATTACCCAGTAATTAGCAGTCTTGCCTATGCCACAATGTAGATCTGCACTATGGAGGATGCCTGCAAATTTTTAAGAACCCAACTGTTTCACAGGGTAAGAGCACAGGCAGTCAAAAGTCAGAAGGAGCAAAAGAAAATCTGCACAGGCATGCACACTGGGAGAGGAGGATTATCACCTAGACAAGGCAGGCACAACAAAGGCAGGCTGCTCAGTGTTACTGTCAGCAGCAGCATTCCCATCGGGGCACTGCTGCTGCCTGGGACCTGAGGCAGATTTCATCTGTCCCCTGCACTGCCTCAGCCCTTGCAAAGACCTGACTGTATAAACTGCCCTTCCAGATGCTGTGGTGGCAAACAAAACTAACAGCAGGCATGCAAATACTATTTTAGGAAATGGTGTATTTTTCTGAAAAAATTCATCTCAAGATGCGGTGAGGAATTAGCTGAGGAAGGAATAAATGACATTTCAAGTTGATGTTAATGAACAACCAATTGTTTTTACTTTTTGCCCTTTATAGTTCCTTGCATAAGAGCTATATAAATGTGAAAATTTGTATGAAAGATTCCACTTTCAATTTAGTACGAGATAGAATTTAGGCTATGAACTAACTGGGAGTTGAGACAGAACCCAGCTTTGAATTAAAACTTTCCAAATAAGAAAAAACAAAAAATGTCAATAAATTATTCTTTATTAGAACAGAGAATAGTGAATAGTGAAAAGCCAGAGGGCTGGTTATTTGCAATGCTGCTGTTTGAACATACTCTTTAATGATCTAGAAGATTAATTAGACATGGCAAAATTGGCTAACCAATTATTTAAGAAGCAAAGACTTTGATCCATTTCAGCAGAATTTAAATAAACAAAAGCAGGTAAACTCATTGGCAGGTTAGAATTAAAACAATTAATAACTTTCAGGGTGGTACAAGTCATGATAAACCACCAAACAGGTTTGCACAGGCTCTGTGTGGTTCCCTAAAAAAAAATCAAGAACTGACTCAGAAGGCACCATGAGAGCATCCGCTCAGTGCCTAGCAACAGGGTGGGAAGCCAGGAAAATGTTTAGTCACATTCATACAACAGGATACGGAAGGAGGACACGGAATTTAAAATTTGCCTCTCCAGTAAAACACTGAATTTGGTTAACTTCCTTAAAAGAAACCTTTCAGAGGAAAGTAAAAATGCTAAAAGTATACAAGCAGCATATGAAAGACTGGGATTTTTGATGATTCTCTCATGCAAGATCCTTTCTCCTTATCAATGCATTAAGTCTTCCAAGAACCATGTCCTCCTTTCCTGGGACCCTGCCTTTCCCAGAGCTGTGTGAGCACAAATCTTTGTATTCAGTAACTATGATAATAGGATAAAGTTTTCTCTATGAAAGAACTAGATTTTTCCTCTTGTGATTATGTTCAAGGAAAAAGAAATAAAATTCCCTAGAGGCATACAGCTCTTTGAGTGAGCATTCTCTGGCAGAGACCGTAGGGTCTCCCAGAACCCTTTCAATATGATGAACAGGGGAAGAAAGTGTGGTCACAAAGACTAAACACCACCCAAGCAGCCTCAAAGAACAGGCCTGATACTCAACATCACAGTCCATGGGGAGACTGCAAGCAAAACAACACAGGAGAAACTCCATGACAGGATGGGATTCCCACTGTCAAGCCGTCTCCTTATCCTATCTTTTATGACTGCAGGCACCACTTGCAAACTTCAAGCTGATGGATTACATCCTAAATGGGGTCAAAAGAAGCACAGAACAATTAGTGGTATTAGTGTGGCACTGCCCTCTGAAGCATTAATCTTAGAGTAGGGGCAACAGTCAACAATATTGAAAACAACACACATTTCAAATCCCTCCTGTATATAATCAAATTCTGAAATCTGCTAATGTGAGATATTAGTGAACTAAACAGTTATATAAAATTATAGCAGACTTGATATTTACATCAATTGAAATAGCATTCATAGTTGTATTTGCCTGATTAGAGTCACGAGGACACTAATTCTCATCCTGAAAAGCAGAAACTGATTGCCAGCTGGGATTATGAAAGAATTCCATCTCTTGCCTTTGCCTCATAGGCTACCAGAGTACATCTGCTGGATACTGATTATCTTTCTAGAAAACATTATAAGAAAGAATAATTTAATTTATTATCACTGTGGAAGTCAAACTGGTTGAGCCAATGATCTTTCATTATGGTATGATGAGTCTGCTGGATAATCCAATACTGCAAACAATGGATAAAATAACCGCAGATGCTTTTTACATTTGTTCTTCCTTCACTTCCTCTCAGCCTCACCTAGAACAGTTCAAAAGGTAAAAGCCATGTCTTCATTTTCACAATTTCTTTACTATGTCAGCTACAGAGAGTCTGGATACATTTTTTTCTGGTAGAAAAATTGCAAAAATCTATTCTAGGTCAACGACTTCCACTGTCAGTATCATTCAAAGTGTTCAGAAGGCTCAAAGGAGAAAAATAAATCACTAAGTATTGGTATTATGCAAGCTCTCTGAAGAGGTATTGACTGCATTTACTGCAAAGAATTAACAAGTGGCTTTAATGTCATTCTATTCTTGAGTGTCCTTTCTTTGCAACTGATCTCACATACTAAACCCTGCTATAAAAACCAGCATGCACTTTGACTAGATTAAGGACAAAATGACTTCAGATACCAAATGCTGAGGGATATAAACGTGAAGTAATGCCAGTGAAAGGCACACAGATCTCTGTGTGTACAGGACACCAGGCAAAAGAAAGGCACAGATTCTGTATGCTATGATCACATAGATAACTATGCCTATTAAAGCAGTTCTATAAACCCCATCAAGCTGACACTATTGAACAGCAGATATGCAAGTAATTGTGAACGTGATTCCTCCTGTGAAGGAAGGATTCGTTAAGCTGCCTTGCCTTGGATCAGGTGAGGTGTGCTTGTACACCGCCTACACACTGGCAGTCAGCTGGGACATCCTCCCCAGGAAAGGCAGGAGGGGTTTATGGAGCAGCAACCTCTGACCCTGCTCCTGCCTCCTGCAGTGACACGGATCATTCATGGCACTGCCATGGGAATGGTGCGCTCCAAGGGCAGCAGTACTGCTCCCTGCCCTGCCCTGCCCTGCTCCTGCCCTGCCCTGCTCCCTGCCCTGCTCCCTGCCCTGCTCCCTGCCCTGCCCTGCCCTGCTCCCTGCACTGCTTCCTGCCCTGCTCCCTGCCCTGCCCTGCCCTGCTCCCTGCCCTGCCCTGCTCCCTGCACTGCTCCCTGCACTGCTCCCTGCCCTGCTCCCTGCCCTGCCCTGCCCTGCTCCGTGCACTGCTCCGTGCACTGCTCCCTGCCCTGCTCCCTGCCCTGCCCTGCCCTGCTCCGTGCACTGCTCCCTGCCCTGCTCCCTGCACTGCTCCCTGCCCTGCCCTGCCCTGCTCCCTGCCCTGCTCCGTGCACTGCTCCCTGCCCTGCTCCGTGCACTGCTCCCTGCCCTGCCCTGCCCTGCTCCCTGCCCTGCTCCCTGCCCTGCTCCCTGCACTGCTCCCTGCACTGCTCCTTGCACTGCTCCCTGCCCTGCTCCCTGCCCTGCTCCCTGCCCTGCTCCCTGCCCTGCCCTGCTCCCTGCCCTGCTCCCTGCACTGCTCCCTGCCCTGCTCCCTGCCCTGCCCTGCCCTGCTCCCTGCCCTGCCCTGCCCTGCTCCCTGCCCTGCCCTGCTCCCTGCCCTGCCCCCTGCCCTGCCCTGCTCCGTGCACTGCTCCCTGCCCTGCTCCCTGCACTGCTCCCTGCCCTGCCCTGCCCTGCTCCCTGCCCTGCTCCGTGCACTGCTCCCTGCCCTGCTCCCTGCACTGCTCCTTGCCCTGCTCCCTGCCCTGCTCCCTGCCCTGCTCCGTGCACTGCTCCCTGCCCTGCTCCCTGCACTGCTCCTTGCACTGCTCCCTGCCCTGCTCCCTGCCCTGCTCCCTGCCCTGCTCCCTGCACTGCTCCTTGCACTGCTCCCTGCCCTGCTCCCTGCCCTGCTCCCTGCACTGCTCCCTGCTCCCTGCCCTGCTCCCTGCCCTGCTCCCTGCCCTGCTCCCTGCACCGCTCCCTGCACTGCTCCCTGCACTGCTCCTTGCCCTGCCCTGCCCTGCTCCCTGCACTGCTCCTTGCACTGCCCTGCTACCTGCCCTGCCCTGCTCTCTGCCCTGCTCCCTGCACTGACAGCAGGCAGGAGCTGCCAGCTGGGGACAAGAAAGGCATTTTGCCCCAGCAGACCCTCCCATGGTATCCCTAATGTTCTGGAGCAGTTCAAGTGCAGAGGTTTTCACTGTCTGCCAAAGAAGGTGGAGATGAGGGATTCTCCATCCTAGCTTTAACACAGCAGGAAAGAGGATCTGTCAGAAACCAATTCTTCTCACCACAAAACAAGCAGCAGGCAGGGCTCTTTTGCCACATGTCAAAAGAAGAACAATCAGGAAGTTAAAAATACCTTATTTCCTTTCATATCTAAATTCATCAATATTAGCTCTTACTTTCTTTACAAGCAAATGTTCAAACCTGTATTGAAGCCGAAACATCAAGCATACTGAAATATCTCTCTCCAAAAAACTGCTTTCTGGAACGATTTTTCATTTTGTGCAACTAAAACCAATGTAGAGCATCAAGCAACAACACCATCCAGGACTGGACCAGAAGCTAAGCAGGAGTCTGTGCCGTACAAGGCTTGGCTACCTTGTCAAGTCTCACTCCCAGCCTACCACAAATCAGGGAAAACATCATGCATTTCTCAGCTGGCTTGCATAAAGCAGAAAGAAGTCCTTCCAAGCATTTTTTTCCATGAAGTTTAAAATGGAAAAAAATTGAGGAAGTTGCACCAAATTCTACCCATTTCTTTCCTCTGATTAGAAATACACATTAGTAAGATACTGCCAACCACATGGTATGCTCTTTATGTATACATTATTAATATTTTAGTAACATTTTATATTGTAACTCATAGAGTATTTGAAATGTATTATTAACTGAGTATTATTCTATGCTTTTTTGGGTTCTAGTTTTGACAGTAACATACTGGGTCATTTTTTCCATGAAAACTCAGTATCTTAATCTTACAAGGAAAAATGAAGAAACTCAAGTATCTCTTTGACAAATGAGACCTGTCAGAAGCCAATGATCCCAGTGCACAGTACACTTGACAATGTGAACTCAACAACAATGAAGAAATACTTTTTTCAGCTCCCTATTTTGTGACAAGGGTCTAGATTGCAACCAGTCTCACTGTAATTTATTTCCTAAGAGAAGACTGTGGGAGTTCTGTGTGAAAACCACTTTATGATTTTTTCTTCCTCCATTATTTTCCCATGGAAGCAAGTATTCTATTCCATAACTTATGCAGCAATAATTACACAAACTGAGCTGATTCTAAATGTATACAATAGGTATGTTTTATGTGAGTGCTTTCTTTTTTCCTTTTTCCTTTTGAACTAGAACATCAAACACAGAATATACATAACATTTGCTCTGTGTACCGAAACACAGGAACACATTATTCTCTATCATAAGGATTTTATGTTTGAAGGTCCCAACTATAGAAAACCTAATAAAGTATATACTCATTTTCATAGTTTAGTCAGTAGGAACATTCACAGCATGTGTGAGTCTTTGCAGAAATAGTAATGGTGTAACTTCAAATGTAAATGTTACACAAAAATATACTCGCCTATAATTACATTACAGTTTCAAATATTCTCTTTTTTCCTAAATAACCTCTCTCAAATAAAAGATTGATCAACCACCCCCAAGATTCTGTGCAGAATCCACATCCCAGCATTATTCCTCAATGTCATGTAGGATCAGCTGTGGAATTTTAGTGGAAGTGTGCTTTCCAACATAGAGCACCACCATCTGAGGGCGTCTGCATATATTACCACCCGGAGTTTAGTCATGGTTCAAAAGAAGTCAGCTCTGAACTCATTAACTAAAGAATTCAGTTGTACTCCCTAGAGAGAACCAAAAGGTGACTTCAGAATGGCTGCTGCTTTTACAATATGTCAAAGATATTTCTGGATTTATTTTGTAGAGTTGAATCTTTACTGAAATTACCAAGCTGTTGAAAACTGTGTGACTGCACAGGTTCTTAAATGGCAAACCAGTTCAATTCTAGGGAAACAAAGCTCTTATTAATGACATTTTATAGTTTTGCACTCACAACCACACAAGTTCAGAAGCGTACTTGCAGAATATGTTACATTTTTGAGTCTGTTCATTGATTTATGGACTTTTATAGGGACAATGAACCACAGTATAGGCGCAGAGAGAAACCCACAGGTGGTGCTGGTAGCTCGGTTAATTAATACTGATTACTCTCCTTAATTTGGCAGCTGTTATCACTACTGCATCCAATTCTCTCCTGTCCTCTGTGCTGAGGTGGCAACTGAGGGACCAGAGTGCTGATCTCCTCCTGCTCCAACCCTGGAGCGTGAACAGGGTCAGTGTCCCCACGGGTGGAGCAAGGAAGTGATCACTGGCAGCAGCTTCCATCTGACCAACACCATGACCTTCATCATCCCCACTAATGCAAACAGCTTGAAGTCCATGAACATCTAGATTAGTGATGAATAGCATAGTCATCATCTGTCTGCAATTCCAGCTTGTCTTGGTTGTAATACTTTAAAAATGTAAGCCAAAACAAAACTGTCATACTGTATTTTATCCCTCTCTCGGAATCAAAGGAGAGATCAAAGGAGAGAAGACATAGAGGCCAAAAGCCTCTGATTGTACCTGGGCAAACTGAAAGGCCTGCAAAGGAAGCCAAGTAATCTTAAGTATTAATTTAAATTTCTTTTTTCCCTCTAAAATACTCACCTGACTTTCTCTTTGGTGTTTCTAAGAACAGTTGCAGCAAAATTTTGTGTAACACCAACCAGACTGATGCCATCAACTTCCACAATTTGGTCATTCACTTGGATCCTTTCAGGAAAAAGAACACAAATGCATAAATAACTGTATGAATTCTTCCAAATTTTCAGCAAAACTTAGCATAGAGAGATCTTTATAGTTTGACCTTAAACAAAAGCTCAGTCATAGAATGATTGAGGTAAATATGAAAAACACATCATTCCTTGCACACAGACATCTCATAAATCCAACTTCAAAGTTACCATTACAGTTAATATCATCGATTAATTATCCAGTCTCTTTCCTTATATAGAAATACAGCAACACAAACTCCTGAATTTGTCATATGAATTAAATTAAATGAGATACTTGAACAGCTCTTATATCATTCTTTCCTAAGCCAATCTTGAAAAACAGCATAAGACATAGTTCTGGCATTTCATGCTAATGGAAAAAAAATGTAGTATTTAACTAAAACAACCTGCTCATCTGTGGAGAAAAGAACTAAGCATCAGACCCAATTGTGACATACTATCTTAAGATATTTCATCTAACTTGTTCCAAAAAAATGAATTCTCAGTGTAAGCATGATCTTGCTGCACACAATCATAAAACTTGGACTGCTGTAATGAGGACTCTCTTTTTGAGACCAAAAACCTATTTACAGCCGATACGCTGTTTAATGCAGAAGAAGTTTAGACAGATGAAAGCCATGTTGCTTTTATCTAAAGCAAGCACAGCTACAAAATCCCTACAGCAGGCACTGGACTCCTCTGGATTATGAATCCCTGGAAGATGACTGCTATACTGTTCTTTAGAAACGCACGATCTCTTAATAGTTTCAAAACAAAAACCAAACAAACACATCCAGAACTAGTCAAAGGGAGCAATTTTCAAGCACTTACATGGATTCTATTGATCCAAATAACAGAGTTTACAAAGCAACCAAGAAACAGCTATGAAAAAATCCTATTTAAATTATATGAAAATACCTAAATTAATGTATTTAACATCTTAGGATATATTAGTGATAAGATTTCTTTTCAAAAAACAGAGGCTTCAACAGAATGTTGAAGCATTTGTACTTGGAGCACTAATTTCTCTGTCAAGTCTGAGGAACTGCTTTGCAGTTTTACATGTGTTCAAGCAGCATCTTTGTTCTTTGGATTCCAGTGATGAGTAAGAAATACAGTATTTACTCTTTGGCAGCCTCACACTACAGAATGTCACTGTGTTCTAGGCAGATTCTCCCTTGAAAAAGGCAGCCTATAAACTCCTATTTTGAAAATCATATCTGACATTTTAAACTCAGAATTTTATTTCAATTTGCACTGAAACATTTGAGAAATACAGCACTCGCATCAATATTCATCTAATTTTGAACTTTTTTTTTTAAACTTCCAACTCTTATTTTTATGGACACTGTTCTCCAATACTCCTTTACACATATATTTTAATTATATAGGATAGGATATGCATATATGCATTCAACCTACAAAGGGAGGACCTCCCCTGAAAGCCCATTCTGACAGGAGCTCCAGGCCCCCTGTGTCAAATCTAATTTCAAACACGAATGAAAAATTAGGCTTGGATTGCCAAAGTCTGAATTACAGAAATTGTATTGCTTTTAGCATTAATAACATTGGTAATTCTTCTGACAATTATTTTCTAATGTTCATGACTTTAAACTCTGCCTGCAGATAACAATGAAGTAGCAACTATAGAAACAAACCAACTACAACTGAAAAAATTATTTGCACAATTGCTCTGTATGATGAACTGAAAAATTTAATTTGTGCAGAGACATCTTCTAGAGTTCAATTTAAGAACTATGCAACGTTTCAAAACTGTTGCTCCCAATGCTATCAAAATACTTCATAAAGTGAATGACACATCACCACAATAACCTGAAAGAAGCAGCTATTGATTGATTGATCCAGGAAAAGATTTTATTTTTCATATTCAGTCTAATGACTGATTTCCTATCTTTCTCACTACTAATAACCTCTCCTAATACTTATCAACTTGCTTGCCTTTGGATTCATCTTGAAGCACCCTCCTTGGGCATACACTGGCACACAAAACCTTTAAGTATGACAGCTAAATGCTACATTTTTGTCTACAGCAGCATGAATCAAGCCAGGGGTGTTAAATCACTGAGAAACCTCTTTGCAGATTTTGTATTTCCAGGGGAGACAAGTACTTTGTATGATAATTTGATAGGTCTTTCAATAAAAAATAGAACAACTATCCTACAGATACTGTAACATTTTAAATTGTAGCTTCAGAAGAACCTGGTGGAAGATTGCTACGCGATTATTCAGAATATCTGATGCAACTACTGAAGAAGTTTTATTTTCTGGTTGGAGACTTTGTTTTGCTATCAGTGTTAATGATTAAGTAGGCTTTTCATAAAGATGAAGTTAACAGGACCCTTTACAGTTGATGCACTTTATTATGCAGAATGGTCTGGTCCTGACTGAGAGGATTATATATCCCTTTCCCAAGTGAATGATCAGTCACTCTCAAAGAGAAAATCAGAGTCCTATTTCTCAGCTGACTGAACATTCTGCCAGTTGAAAACCAACACAAATATTAGAATGGTCAAAGAACGATATTATTTTTTCTCAGCTGACAAGTTCCTTTCAGATGCCATCTAGGGAAATGAAAGAACAGACTTGTGATGGAACATTAACTTCTGCAGCCCACTCAAACATGTGAATAATGAGATGAAAAGAAATTACAGATCATGACAGAGCAGCAGTGAGTGACTGATTTTCAACCAGAGAATTTTACAAAGAATACCAGTCGTGAGCTTAATGCCTTCTAGGTGAGGTCAAGCATACCCTTCAGAAAAACATTCACTTAAATTTAAAGTAATGGATAAAGTCATGACATCTTGAGGTGTCAGCTTCATTTCCCTTCATAATTTTTAAGCCTATGATAAATCAGTACTTGGCCTTCAACATGATATTTTATTGCCAAGATCTCTAAAGACACCCCCAAGCCCAATCTAGAAGACAACATAGTTCAGTAGTTTCCAAGCAACATTACTAAACTTTGCAACCCCCTGCCTTCTAGAGTCTTCTGCTTAAATTTTTGTGGGGTTTCCACAGCAGAACAATTTTTTGCCTGGCTGAAAAGTTAGAGGTGTTCAACAAGGAACATGTTACTGCAATGTATTTTTTAGAAGACATCATCAACATCTTAAGAGTTTATTCCCACTCTTATTTATAAACAATATTTTCATATTGTTTATGACTAATATAACAAGACATTAATGGTTAAAATCAGAAAAGGAGAATGCAGATAAGTTGATTTAATTGCTTACATATCAGAGAAGTAATATTTTACTGGCATGAAAATTTACAAAGTTAAGCACTTTATTTTTAAGGACAAAATGAAAAATTGTATGGGTTAGAAGATTTTTAAGAATTCTTTTCATTATTAAATTATTACATAGTAAAGTTTTTTCCTGTCTCCTGAGAAGAGGTTGACTTGGTTTTGGCAGGTATTGTATAATACACAGATAACTGTGCCCCATATGATATGAAATATTTTATGTTGAAAAGGAATTCTTTAGCTTGCACATACCAAATAAGCAAGCAGATTTTGTATTAGCACATAGGACTACACACACCAGTTCACTTCTTTAGTGGGCAAGGTTTATGGTACAGCTTCCTATTCCAATTAATTAATGTACTTTCAGTGCTGTAGGTGTGAAAACTGAACCCCAGAATAGAAGACTATCCAAAGTAAGTAGTATGAACAATCTGTGTTAGTAAAGTTGAAAGGAATGCATTTAGTAAAAGTTTAAATATTCAGGCACACTAATTATTTCCTTAATCACAGAATAATCAAGGTTGAAAAAGATCTTCCAAGACCATCCAGTTTAGCCATCAACTGAGCAGCTCAATCACTCCTAAACCACATCCCAAGTGCGACATCCAGATGCCTCTTCAACACTTCCAGAGACAATGACTTCACCACCTTTCTGGGCAACTTATTCCAATGCCTTTTTAATTGAAAAAAAGCTCTAATATTTAATCTGAACCTCACCTGACACAACTTAAGGCCATTTCCTCTCACCCTTTCACTTGAGACATGTCAGAAGAGACTGACTCCCACCTGGTTACAACTTCCTTTCCAGTGGCTGTGGAGAGTGATAAGGTCATCCCCAAGCCTCCTTTTCTCCAGCTCAAACACCCCCAGCTCCCTTTCATAAGACCTGTGCTCCTGACCCTTCACCAGCTTTGTTCCCCTTCTCTGGCCACACTCCAGCACCTCAGTGTCCTTCTTGCAGTGACAGGCCCAAAGCTGGACACAGCCCCCAAGGTGGCCTCACCAGCGCCAAGCACAGGGGCACAGTCCCTGCCTGGGTGCTGCTGGATACACTACTGCTGGTCCAGGCCAGGATGCCTTTGGCTTTCCTGGCCACATGGGCACATCCTGGCTGATATCCAGCTCCGTCCTTTTCTGGATATCCAGCACCTCCAGTCCTTTTCTGCTGAGCAGCCCTCAAGCTACTCCTCCCCCAGCCTGCAGCCCTGCCTGGGGCTGCTGCGGCCCCAGGGCAGGACTGGCCCTTTGCCTTGGTGAACCTCATGCAGCTCTGATGTGAACCCAGGGCAGGACTGGCCCTTTGCCTTGGTGAACCCCATGCAGCTCTGATGTGAACCCAGGGCAGGACTGGCCCTTTGCCTTGGTGAACCCCATGCAGCTCTGATGTGAACCCAGGACAGGACTGGCCCTTTGCCTTGGTGAACCCCATGCAGCTCTGATGTGAACCCAGGGCAGGACTGGCCCTTTGCCTTGGTGAACCTCATGCAGCTGTCCTCAGCCCATAGATCCAGCCTGTCAAGATCTCTTTGCAAGGACATCATATGCAGAGAGACCAAATTATCCAATGTTGAACTGAATTATTTTTTTAGTATTGCCTATCTAAAGCTGGCTTGAAGCCAATAGAAGAGGTGGGAGCTCAACACCTTAAGAATCGAAACTACTTTCAAAAGTGACACAGAGTTTGGAATCAGCAGCCTTACTCATGCTAAAGCATCTGGGTTCTCAGTAGTCACAAACACTTATCTTTGGCAACTTTGTTCTTCTTTAAAAGTCTAAACTCATGGAACCAATTTAGTTCTTCTCAGAACCACATCAGTTACTTGGACCTTTCCAATGAAGTTGATCAACTTTACAGCTTGGATTACCATGACATATGTTAAGCAAACAACTATTCCCTATGAAAATCATAATTTATAGTAACTCTTGCTGATAAAATTCCGAAATACAAAGTCTCGTTTACCTGCCATCTCTTTCTGCTGTCCCACCCTCTGTTACTGTTTTGACAAATATTCCCAGTTTTTCAAGGCCTGCATCAGCTCCAACTCCCATTCCAATAATGCTTATGCCAAGTCCATCTTCATCTGTGAAAGAGGCAAGAAAAAGCAGAAAATTCTTACATTTATCTGTACATTATTTGGTAGGTAAGCATTTATGCTTTGGTTCCTCTTGGCCTTCTGTGTCAATAACACTAATATTACTTTGATCCCTTTTAAGAAAACTATTTGACTACCATTTAAATTACACACAAAAAGTATCACCTGCAGCCTTATGAGGAGCATAGAACAACAGACAAGATTTTTACTCCTCCAGTAAAGAATGAACGTATCACAACAAACACTGTGTCAAATCATGTTAATGGAGTATCACTAAACAATTCTCTTAAGAAGATAAAAACTGCCTGTCTCTGAGCTGCTTCTTTAATTCCTCACTGAACAATTCCTGAAATCCAAAAAGCCACAGTAAATACAACCAACTCATGGAAATTCGAGATAGACTCTGTAGGTATGTGTAGACTTCCTCAAACTTGTATGTCAGTGTCACAGGAAGTGGAAATGACACACAGACACGATACCTTTTTCTAGCTCGACTGGGAAGAGCTCCAACTTTTCCACACGCTTCTCAAGTTCATATTCAGCTGATGCAGCCACTGGGTCAACTTCATCATTTCTCCTGTCATAGTCCTCATTAGAGTATGTATTGAAAACCTGTGGAAATAGATCAAAAATGATTCAGCTATCCACTCCAAAAAAGACTTCCAAATTATTAAATTAGCTACTACTTTTGTCTTGTGATATTGCAAAGTTTGAAAAGGCTTTAAAAGACAAATTTCTCCTGCTCATTCCAACTTCAGGTTTTTAAATTTGTGCTTTTTTATTCAAGGAAGCACAAGTACGGTTGCAAAAGTCAACTGAGTGTAAGTTTCTGTTGCTTTTGATTATAAATTCAAAAGGTGATCCCTAATGTCTACGTTGGTCTATGCATATAAATAATTAAAATAATTAATTTAACTCATTAAAAATGCACTATTAATAAACATTAACAGAGTCAAATACATTGAAATTATAACCTGTATAGTATTTCTGTATTAGTCTTTAGGCTTCATGAAGTTTCAGTTAACATTCATTCAAACAAAGCTTGACCTGAAGATTACTAATCTGCATTTACATCACCTATGAATATCATGGGGATTATGTTCCATATTATGCATTAACATTTTTAGATCAGCAATATACACAGCCATTGGGTTTTTTTTAAGCTAACCAGGTTTACAGGTTTATTTAATCTCTAAAGCAGTAATTTAACAGTGACTGAATTAACCTGATTATATTATTTATCCTACCTACTATCATACTTTCAACATGGCCTTCAACCAGTGATTATTCAGACCATCAGAAACATTAGTCAGGAAAAGCACATTTTCATATTTTAGAGATCAGAATTTGCCAGCCTAATTCATTAAACTGTCTGCACTTGGCAGTAAGGAAAGAATATGTATTACTAGTGGTAATAATTTTACTAAGCCTCAGTCCCATGGATATATCATATTCATCACTTCAAATAAAGGAAAACAACTTCCCACATTTCTTCTTCCTCTTTTACAGACAACCTACAGAAGACATCATTGCGTGGCCACGTTTTCCTTTACCACTGTTCCTCTAATAATATAAAGCACTGCACCCTGCTAGATAGCTACACAAACATTCCAAAGTTCTCCAGAAGCCTGCTCTTTTACAGCCCTGCTTGGAGGGTCTCTCACGGTGTCCCTGGATGGAGCACACATGCCAGCTGGCTGCCCAGGGCAGTGACAGGAGCTGGGTCACTGCCACCTGGGGTTTCACCCGCCTAAAGAGCTCTTAGTACACATCCATTTCTTTTAAACAGCAAATATATTAAAGTTGAAATATAAAAATACTTTTAAATACTACTGCTAGTCTATTAACTATGCTATGGCCACCACAAAGCTACCAAAAAGACAGCAGTGATTCAACGGCAATTTTAATACCCACTCACATGGGTATTTCACACCAATGTGAAACATTTTGTTTTCTCTTCCAAGAAGATGGAAATGATAAATATTTTACAAGAATTCACAAACCTATCTCACATGGATTTTTAGTTATTATGATGCAAGAAGAAGGCTGCTTTAACAAAATTATGCTCCTAGAAATCCTTCATAAATACATTCAAAGCATAAGTAAAATAAGACACATCATGCTGTCCAGTGCTGCTGAATGTTTTATGCTGCTGTAGTATCTGTAAGAGTGGAGAAAAGCACGGACTGAGAAACAAGTAATGCAATTCAAGGCCACCATTTCTATCCTGACTAAAAACAGATAAAAACAGCTGGAAGAGTCCACTCAACAGCAATGAAAAAGTGGTACAACTCCCCTGCTAGCTTCCCTTCTCTGTGATTTGGTGTCAAAGGCAGCAGTTTTTACCCACTAAGGGTTCCATGATCAAGCCCAACCTCATTCATGCTGCAATCAACCAAAATAAGGATCAATCAATAGAGTGAGACTCAATTACAACAACACTAAGCTGAGGTTTGACCATAAACCTTTAAGTTTGAAATGCAGCAGATATGCAAGCAAGTACAGGTTAAAAACAACAGCTGTGAATTTAGCTTGAATCATGTAATTTATTAACATGATGAGAGAGACCCATGCCTCCAATGCGAACAGAGATTAACTGCATGAAGGTAAAGGAATATACTGCTAGCTGGAGACAAAGAACAACTGAGAGAGAGGTATACGGGAAAATTATGTCACAAAATGAGTACATTTACTTCTGGATTTCTTTTCATCATGTTAACTGGCACCATTCTTGTCCTTGTGTTCAATGAGTGGCATGAGAATATTGTGGAAGCAGTTTTAGATTTGTTGCAAAATGACTGGATACTCTTCAGGATAATTTTCTTTGAAAGCATCAAATCATATACTGCATTTGGGTTTGGGATGATTTTTCTTTAATCAGATTGGACAGAAGAGATGGCTTTTTGGATTGTGCTCACTGTTGTGAAGTATTTTAATAATAGCACTAAAATGGAACTAAATATACTGTTGGTGATTGAAAATTATCATTATGTCTCCAAATACATCACACTACTCTTATCTAGTACCTTCACTCTGAGACTGTAGATCCCTGATTGCACAAAGCTCTGTGTTTCCTACCTGGCATCAACTCAGTCTTTTGTACACTGGTCATATAACTTTGTCCACTGCCTTCAACAAGGCAGTTGTCTCCCCCTGAAAAGGGGAAGAAGAAGGATATTCTTCTATGTCATTTATCTCATTTTGTGCAATCACATTTCATAGTTGACTGATTCCATTAAATGAATCTTTGGGTGTTAAATTGAAATAAAGAAAATTTATGCTTGGAAATTTTCTTTCTTTATGAAACAGTCTATCCACCAGGGTAATGAACTGCTTGCTCAGTACAGTCATGAGAACTGTCACTCAAGATTTTACTGCACTAAAAATAAGATAAACATTTATAACTTCTTCCTCACAGTATGGTTAACTTGATTTAAGTACAACTATTTCACCACGTCTGCTGCTGAAGTGTTTTCCAGAGTGTGTGTGGGATTTCAGACTCATGGGAATTCTCCCATTCCCTGTCATTGGACAGATTTGGTTTTACTGCCACTCTGGCCAAGTAGCCAGTACAGTAAAGTCACAACTACAGAATATGCTGAGTTGGAAGAGACCCACAAGAATCACAGAGTCAACTCTGGGTCCTGTATAGGATCATCCCCAAGAGCCATATCACAAACCATTCCTCATACAGCAAGCTCTTTTTCTAGTATATCCAATATAGTATCTTACTCTCTGATTTTACCACTACAAGCATTTAGGGAAAAAAAAAGTTTTCATAGAATTCACTTGTGACATTTTCTAGGATTTGAAACAGCACTTGTGGAAAACAAAAAGCCAACAGTGGCGACGCATTGAAAGAAGCCCTGAAGAGCTGCTGTTAATAGAACATACTTCTGTGTTCTCTAAAGTGACAGAAAAAGGGGTCATCAGTGATTCATCCAGAACCAATATAGTAACAAACTGTAATATGAAAGAAGTAGGTATAATTGTTAGGCACCCTGGGTAGTATCCCCAGGGAAATCATATATACACACATAGATCATTTGCTTCTCTTTGGCAGAGCACAAGCTAGAGAAGACATGTCACTAACTATAAAAATACATTGGTGACTAATTCAGAAAAAAACCCTACATTTTTGTTTTAGTAATTCATCTTCAGAAGTAAGATCAGAAGGATAAAAATTGATTATTCTTGAAAAAAGGCAAAGTTTCCTAAGTTTGGGGTGACTTCCCATAGCTCTTACCCACCAATAATTTACAGAATTTAGCTAACAGTAACCAGTAGGTAGTGACAAGGTTTTTTTTTTTTTTTAAGCAAGTCAGAATGGAGATAACTCTAAAGAATCACATGGGCCAACCAGCTTGGTGCTACATAAACCACAATTAGTGTTGCATACTATAAACTGTGCAACATAAAAATTGTCATATCTGACATAAGGCTGGGAGAATTGGGTTGTTCAGCCTGGAAAAGAGAAGGCTTTGGGGTGACACAACTGTGGCCTCCAACACCTGAAGGGAACCTACAAAGAAGATGGAGAGAGACTATTTACAAGAGCATATAGTGACAGGACAATGGGGAAGAGTTTCAAATTGCAAGGGAATAGATTTAGATTATCTATAATGAAGCACTGAGGATAACCCCTCTGGCTGTGCTGAAGCAGCTAAATGAGGAAATCACAATTTGACCATTACCTTCTGCTTTAAAATCTTTCTACAGCATAGCTTCAGGGAGGAGAGGGAGCTCTGGCAATGTCTGAAATTGGTGACTCTTTTTTTAAAAAGTTTTTTCTCTGCAAAGTGGTTGCTTTGTCAGAGTGCAAGGCAGTGAGTCAGTGAGGAGGCTTCCTGCAGCTCTCCTGGCTTCATGCTCCCCTACAGCCTGTGTGGGCATCAGCCGCCACCAACGCTTCAGCAAGGAGGAGACAAATCCTCCCAAGAAGCAAGTGCAGGAATGAGACACAGATGGGAATCAGACATCAGCAATACTGAAAGAAACTGCACATCTAACAGCAAATCCATGCCTGGGGTTTCCCTCAGAAAGCTCTGTATGAGAAAGATCTGTTTTCAGTGTCCTGAAATTCTGGCAAAGAGACCCGCACAGCAGATTTATGTTTCTAAAATCCTAAAAGTATCTGGGCCCCAGACTCCTCCATTCCAGAGACCTCTTCACACATATGACAAGCCAAGAGCAGCTGCCATGACAGACAGACAAACTGTTCCATTTTTTGGAGTAAACTGGAAAATATTCTCTCTGTATACTCTTTTTTTAGACAAATGGAACAAGCTATCAAGTCTTCTTCCTGTTGGAACATCATGAAGACCATTTGTAGTAGAAAACCACAGTGTCACTGTCCTGCAGCTATGCCAACACATCTCAGTTTGGATCCATACACCTCTAGGCACCACAGCATGTCCTCCTAAACCCAAACCATGCCTCAGTGGCATTTCCTGGGGAGACACAAGCATTAAAATGCATGGGCTAACCGCACACATTCATTAGTCCTGTGACATGAGGATGCATTTACATGGTCTAAGTAGTTAAAGAACCAGCCAGACTCCTCTGTTAGTCTTCTTTTACTGAAACCAGACAAAAAAACCATTTTATTATTATTTTAAATTTCATACACTGCAGTTTTGGACCAAAATACAGAACCAAAATTGCCTATGGGGTACTGCACATGGATCACTTCCTCTGCTCCTGCTACTTGGCTCACTTTTAGTGCCAATTTTTAGATGATTAGTTTCCATTAAGTAGTTTCCTAGAATCAGTGAAAGTTATTGTTTATATCCACTTATTATTTATTCAGTGCATACTTTTGTATTGCTGATGTACTGGTTTTATTACAATTTACATTGCTACTTGTCTACGTAGCAGAAAAATACAAAATCATTGTACCTGGAAATGAGATGCGTGCCTCGTGTAAAAACTTCATGCTGTTACTCTTAGTTAAAACAGGTCAGAGGAATTAGCAAGTAAAAGTAAGCCCTGTTACTGAAGAGTAAAACCTCAGCTCACATGGAACATGTACTTCTATTAGAGCTGCTGTTATTTGTTTTAGTAAGTGAGTAAAACAGCAAGGTGCACTGAAACCTGGAGTTGACAAAGATATCCAGACAGCCTTATCTGCATATTCCTGCTTTTTGTTGTTGTTGTTGTTTTTCAGGTGGCTTGGTAGTTTTTTTGTGGGGTTTTTGTTTTGGTGTGTTTTTTTTTAATATGTGATGAGTTACAGTTCCATGCAGATTTTTTTTTCTCGCTTTTTTTTTTGTCATAACCATTAATATGAATGGGAAATTGAAATACTGTCTGTTTTATATTAATGGTACAGGCTAAACAATTTTCAGTCAATTCTCTTTGATGAGTTTTGCAGACCTGGGTCTAAATCTTGTCTGACAGTGGGCTGGTTTTTCTAATGCAGCAGCTTGGATGCAACAGTGGAATGGGAGGAGGTATAAATGATAGTGAGGTGGCTTCCCTGAGTCTTACTGATCATATAAAAATCCCAAGGATACTTTTTAAGCGTTGTGTACTTCACAGGTACACTTCTATGTAATTCATCCCTTTGCCTGATCTTGCCTTTTTTTAAACTTTACTTTGCACTACTTTAACTTACCAACAAAAATGTACTTTGCAACTGCTGCTATCTATTTTTGGTCAGTTATTGACTACTTAGATATAGAGAATAAAAAGGTTTGTGTTTTTCACTATGGTAGTTTGACGATTGCAGGGAAAAGAGCCCAGAGACAACCCTGCATTCCCATTAAGCTCAGAGTTCTTCCAAAGATCCCTCCTGGCAGACCTCACAGATGCTTGAGAGATTAGAGATGTGGGTACAGCAATTTAACACCTTTGTATTTACCGGAGTGTGGTACTGACCTACAAACCTGAATGTCTTTAGCTGAATTTTCCTGCATCAAGGAAAAGTAAAAACATTTGCCTGCACCTTGAGAGCGTCTCCATTCAGCAGAACAAAGTAGTAGTTGCAACTAGAGCATTCGAAAAGCCATGTTATACAAAAAAATATAAAAATATGAACAAGAGTATTTAAGAAGAACATGAATTTCCAATATAACAGCAAATATATTTTATCACTCTTTTGGCAGTTCCCTCTATTGCCAAGGTAACAAACTAGCAAGCTCAATAATTCATTGTATCTTTGAACATTGAAATAAGCACATAAAGGAGAACGTTTGAAGTGAGCAGAGTTTGACAAATTAATTAAAACACAGTATAGGCTCAAATCTCAACTCTGGTGTCCAAACAACTCCAAACAGATAGGGGAGCACAAAGCAAAGTTCCAGATCCTGTCCCTACACACTTATTCCTGAATCTGCTGCAGTATTTCTTCCAGATCCTTGCACTGCTGCCAATCTACATCCTAATTCATGGTGCTATTTTTCCTCTGCCTTTAAGTGTGGCACATGAAGTAGCCAAGAGTAAATGCTGCTTCTGGTACCAATGAGTACAGACTGCCATAGAGTAGCAAAGTCACCATGAATCAACAAATCAGTGTTTCTTCTCCCGGCAATCTCACTCTCCCTCAGCCTACAAGTCAAGAGGTCTAAATGCAGAGTAAAAATGCCACAAATGTTCTCAGAGGCAAACACTTGAAACAAAATATTGATTATGCATAAAACATTCTACTTAAAATAAATCTCAGCAGGGATAAATTGAGTAACCTGTATATTCACTAAAAATGACCCCACCAAAAATTTCATAGGCAATTCCTTTTATTCCCTTACAGATGCTACATATGTTAAGAAAATATTTCAAAGGAAAACAAGGACACAAAAAAGTAAATACAGGCATTAATTCAGAACACTTGCTGTGTAAACTACAAAGAGATGATTCATCCAACCTGAGTTTTATTGTGAAATTATAATATTTTATAAATGGAACAAAAATTATTACAATTCTTTATAAACGCATATATAGAAAATCTTTTAAATGTGCTATAAATAGCACACATTCCTATCTATCTCTTTACTTAAAGCAGAGAAGAAAGCAGAGGGGGAAGAAAAGAGCTAGATGGAAACAGTCTGCCTTGGTGTCTGATTTTCTCCATATTACATCAACACAAATCCTATTGGGCTTTTTAAGGGTGCAGAATTGCAACTTTCCCAAAGGTTTTTTATGACTCTCTCACATACCTTGTCTCATTTCTAGCAGCTACGGCATTTGGCACTAATTGCCCACCTTACCAATGCTCCTGCAGACACAGCAAAGGCTGGGGAGAGGGAGAAGGATCCCCAGTGACAGAAACCAGAAGACTTCACAGCCTTGCCTCAGACCAAGGGATAAAAAGCAAACACACTTCCACACCAGACCATAGCAGCAGCCCTCATAATCTCTAAAGCTGTCCCACCATCACTTTGCACAATAACTAAGTTCTAAAAATCTCAAGAGAGGTTTGGATTTTTTTTTAATGAAAATTTCTTAATGAATTCTTTAACTGAGATGAGACTTCTAAAAATAATGCTTACAGTCTCAAGATGAGTGGGGGAAATTCTATTATATTCTACTAAGAAAAACTCAGGAGATGTAATAAATTCTTATTTAAACATATACTATTAATTATACGAGTACACAGCTTATGAGTTAAAGAATAGCAAAGTAGCAAAGTATGACATTCAATATTAGACAGCCCTTCAAACAGTGTCCTGTACAGGGTAAACATATTTCCACAATTTCAGATGGCACACGTTACAGAGGGTATCTATTCCGTTTCTAGTACAAGCAGATATTCCTCTACAGTAACAAAAACACTTATGATTCTCTGGATTCTAAAGCCTTTAGTAGCCTATTGCTGCATTCACATTAACATCGCCATGCAGTGATGTAAAAGAAACCCATTAGTGGGGTGTTGCATTAATTTGGTAGGAGTGTTGCAGCCCTACAGCCTCTTAATGCCATTGCTTGTGTATAAAAATGGACAAACAGGCAGAGTGTAAGAGGATTAACTGAAAAGCTTCTGTAATACAGCAAAAGGTTTGCTGTGTTTTGTAAACATCTTTCAAACAGAAAGTGCCATGCCATGTTCTCAATGCTAGACCACTACTCAATTACTTTATATTTAGACTTAACAATTCCTTAATTGCACCTGCAGGCAGAATTCATTTTGGCTTGACTGCATTTTTGCTAATGATAGTTTCACATTCACACTGTTTAGTACAATGCACTGCATTCCAGTAAGGTGTAAAAAAACTGCCTAGAGTAAGCAAAAGAATGTTTATCCATTAAGCATCCATACCTAGTGTATTACATTACAGTTAATCACACCACCACTTCAAAAATGAGGCCGTCTGTGTTTCCAGAGGAATTCAGCCTTCCTAATGCTTCCTAATATGGTAGGTGGGGTAAGAGACTCTTACACAAGCCAACAACAGGCGTTCCCAGGGCTGACAGCATAACTGCTTCAAACACACCAGCTCTAAGTGCAATTTAAAATATGGTATTAATGCAGCAAGAACCAGAAGGTTACAAATGTGCACACAAAGTGTATCCAAATGAATAGACAAAGAGAATGAGGGATCATGGGGATAAGCCGGTATTAATGAATAATGCTAGCTTGGGATGAGACTACAGTAATAATACCACAAAGTGGGGATTCAAGATAAACACTCTTAAAGTGACTCAATTCAACATTATTTTTGGACATTTTGCAACTTCAACATTTGCTATGACATCAGGCACAAATACATTACCCCCTTGAAAACAATAGCAAAATTAACTTTATCAACCCCAAGGGAAGTCTCTATCACAGCTGGTTTTCACTCTGCCCTGTGAATTCTGGAAAAATTAAATGAGTAGAGAAACTAAAATGAGTTTTGCTCACCTGAAGACTTTACACAATTCTACTCTCTATGCCCAAATTTACTGCATAAATTCAAATTTATTACAGACATTATTTATACACAAATCTGTGACAGATTTGAAGTTTTGGAGAACCAAATGCAAAGTGTAGCACCCACTGCCGTGGGAAATTGGGAGGATGCACTTATGCATGTGCATTTTGGGACTGGGGTTTTGTTTTAAAGCATTTTGCTCTATTTTTTTCCCCACAAGAACACCTTGCTTTACTGTTTTGGTATTGACCAAACATCTCTCTGTGCACTCCCTTAATAGTCCCTGCACGCTGCCTTTGGGCACAGTGGCAGGTAGGGCACCATGTCCTCAGACCTCTGTTATTGGATACAAAGGCAGACACGGCATTAAATGTGAGCTCAGCGCTGTTCCTGCCACACGCCAGCAGCAGAGATGGCAAACTCTGGACTTTCAGAACTTACTTAAGCCCCCTGAGCTTTCTGTTTTCCAGATGCAGCTTCTTGACCTGCTTCAGTCAGAAAAGTGAAGCTCGACACCAACATTTCACCTTTGAGAGGAAAACTAAAATATGTGGGGTGGCTTTCTGTCCAGACTTCTGCCCTCCAAGCAGAGGAGGGAAAGTGCTGTTTAACCTGTGCAGTGACACAGAACTCTAAAAGCTACAGAAGAACCTCTCTGTATGTTGTGTCGATGCAGGGACATCTCTGAGCTCAGTTACTGCAGCAGCTGAAGAGTGCAGCACACAGCTGGTATCGCTGTCACTCACAGGAACTGTATTTTGGCTACAAACAGCTGCATATTTCTTTTAGAAGTAAAACAGACACCATTTAGCAGAAGCTGGACATACTCCAGATAGCAGATTAAAATGGGTGTAATCTCTGTATGAAAGGCTATAAAGCCAATACAGTAAGCCTTTCAGTTATCTTAGCATGATTTTAATGGGTACCCCATTGTAGTGAAATGAATGAAGAAAATATATCAAATATCTCTATAAAATAATGACCTTTAAATATTTTTCAGTCAGCTAGTGTTCATCATCTAAGGAAACTGGCAAGGATGTGACTCTTGCCTAAAATAAGAGCTGTGAATGAAGAACTAGAGGAAGATGGCAAATTAATCTTACAAAACCTTGCTGCAATATATTTACACATACCACCTTAGCTATTTTCATGAATCCCTAAAAAAAAAAAAAATTACACATCCAAGTTTTTTAGAAGCTTATCTTCTAAAATACTATTTTGTAATTATGGTTTCAAGAATATCCATCAATACTGAAAGGCTTCTTTTCTTGGGCATGACTATTGTTCTTAATCAACTCTCTGCAGATCAAACTTAAGGAAAAACAGGAAACAATTCACAGAAGCCCTTGCAAATCCTTCTTTAATACTGCTAACAAAAGGCTAATACTGTCAAGAAAAACATAAATTATAATGTTAGCATTCACTGGAAAACTGCAGACAGACAATTAGTACAAAGTATATGTAACTCTTGGCTGCTTTTTACCCAATGCTGAATAAAACCACTGTCCTGGATGAGGGAGTTAGATACAACTGGTGTGGGAAAATAAACATACGGTCAGACATCAAAACAGCCAAGCTGGTAAAACTTCAATCGCACAAACCTTAATTTTAACCTTACTGTTACTGATTAAATGCTCTAAAATTCCAAAAAAAAAAATCTTAACAAAAGAGCACCTGTTCCTTCCAAATAAAATAATTGGAAAATAGCATGAAATGAAAAATTTTGAAAGCCTTTTCTATAGTACTGGTAAACTAAATAACCACAAACACAGTATTGTCTCTAATCAGATAAAGCTTTAGCTTTCAATTCCTTGCAGTAAAGCATTCAAAAGGATGCTATCAACCATTTTAGTCCTGATGGCAAGAAATGTTTTCACAGATTTTTCAGGAGTAAAAGCAATAAAAGTGCATGCCAGAAGGTAAAGAATTATCCATGTTCATTGCTCATGACCAATTGCACCAGCCCCAGCCCCACGGCAGCTGCACGAAGGCACTGCCACAGCTTGAGCACACAAGTCCATCCACTCTCAGGTGTGAAAGCTGAGCCTGAGAGCCACACATGAGCCATGCAGGCAACCATCCTGGGTCACCAAATAACATAGTGTTGGCACAAGGATTGTGCAAATGTAAAATTGATTTCCTCCACTTTTTCTTTTCCTGAAGAAAAAGGAAAATCTCGCCTCTTAAGAATTCAAAAATCTCTAGAAGTATGAGCACCACTCCAAATGCAAGAAGAACAGGATTACCATAAAAAGGAGAATAATGCAGAGAATACTGGAGGAGAGAAAGGCAGTCAAGCTTTAAATTGCAACTGCAACTCTGGGCAATATACAGCTTTTAACATCTTACTTAACTTTGGAAATGTCAGTTTAACCCTAATGTCTAAATGGTTCTGGTACCATACAGAACATCAACAGTAGGTGATTGTCACAGAAAGGGATGCAGAGAACTGGCAATCTTATGACAGTTAAATGAAAACTGTCTGACAGTTCTTTGAATTAAAAGCCAAAAAGGGTCATTGTCAAAATGTGCCTTTAATTCAAGCTTTTAAATACTGAACATACTCCATCTTCCATGCCCTAAGCTTAATTTTATTTCTGATAAATGTCATAATGTAACTGAACAAAAAAGGCACAAAAAAAAATACGAACAGCAATTGTTGAGTCTTAATGTTATGACTTCTAACAAAGAAGAGGCAAATTTACGGAAAGGCCATCATGTTTCTGTTTAGGAAAAAACTTGTATTTTATTATCTCAGCAGACTTTTTGGAGCTTTTTCCAGGGTAGGTGCTTAAAAATCAGATGCACAAAATAGGTTCCCTGACATGTGCATGAAATGTGTTTTAGATACAAGAGTGGCTCTTATTCATACTCAAGCTTTTTCTTTGTTCTAGCAAAACTTTAGTTGCCTTACAACTTATATTGATTTCTGCTAAAACAGATGAGGACAAAAGTCCTTCTACCGAGTAGTAAGATCAATGTACAGGTTGTCATTTTGCCTTTCAAAAATGCTTAATTAACTGGTGACTTATTTATGGAACCAGAAATTAGTCAGTAAGAGAGTACTGCTACATGATAACCATCTAGAATTAAAATCTCTCTGTGTGCAATGCAAAATAAGTAAATCCACATTAACCCTTCCTTATGGAAGATACCTCAAACTGCTGCCCTCCTCCTACCCTAGGAGCTCGCCACTGACAGCTACAATGAAATTAATCTTCTGTCCACCACCTCCAAGGCCCCTTGCTAATGTAAGAACATTAATGGAGGCCACCAGAGCAATGACAATGTCCCACCTGCTCCGTGGCTTCAGACATGAACCTTCTGAGGTTCATTAAATGCTCATGATCCCACCATACAAAACCAAGAGCTCTCAGTTTGAGAGGACTTTGTTACTAAACCAATGTGGGGCAGGTAATGCACCCAAGGACAGTCACTGTGCAGGGTTCTCAAGTGCTAGAAACACCGTGGAAGACTGGAAAAAGCCCTTCTCAAATAATGGCTGTGAAAAACCCAGTAAGATAACAGGCAGTAAAAGCAACCAGTAGTTTCACAATAAACTGTTCTCTTCACTACTTTTTAATCCATTACTACTAATATGGAAAAATAAAGCATACACCAAATTATGGTGAAAGAAATTGAAACCTCAAATCTGGCAGATTGCATGTATTGGCTAACCAAGTAAGAGAAATTTGCATTCTTGATGGACTTAGTCCCTTTTGTTTCTCTTCAATAAGATGTGAAATTATGTTTAGAAGAAAAAAAGAATATTTAATCTGTTCCAGAGCATTATTACAATGGTCTCCTAAACGCTGAGAAACCTACAGCTTGACTTTCTGTTTTTAACAACTGTTTTTTGATGGCAGTTTGCTATTCAGCTGGGATGAGGTATCCCAGCAGCACAGTGATGGGCTTTTGTGAGACACTCAGTAAGTCATCCAAACTCTGCCTGACCTCACCACAAATTACAGCCAGGACAGATCCAGTGTGTCTGTCAGGGTACCAGCTGAGGCTGAGACTGAAGAGAGACAGCTGGTACAGGGCACACCTTTGGCAAGATGGCTCAGTACCAGAGAAAAGCAAAGACTGCAGCTGCAGAAGTCAGTTTTGGCCAGAGGGGATGTAGCAGCTCAATTTGCTGCATGAAGCTTAAAATCCAAAAGCTAAAATCACAACTTCAAAAGAAGAAAAGCAGTGGGTGAGATATAGAAGCACTCCTAAGGGAAATTAAATTGCAGAAAAATAGTATGTAAGTCCAACAAATTCTGGCAGATAGAAATGCTGAGCATTATCTAACAGCAAAATGAATGAAAGAATCAGACATGTCCTGACACAGCTGAAAAGTCATACTTTGGATTTTTGGACAAAACTGTATAGATGAAATAAAAACAGGTAGTTTTAGAAAAATAATAATATTATATAAATACATAAAAATATTATTTTCAAAGTACATCTATTTCAATTATATTCCCCGCTTGAATACCAAGGTGCTATACGCTATCTTACCCAGACATTCACTGGTTACCCACATACCCTCACCCATCTATTCACTGGTTACCCATATATCCTTACCCAGACATTCACTGTTACAGAGGGTGCAAGAAACAGCAATGGTTTAACTGAGGCACAGATCAAGGACACAAAAAGCTAAAGGACACTCCTCTACTCACCTGAAGACCCACAGCACTCCTTCCTGAGGGAAAGGGCTGGCAGATCATGAGCAGGGGGAGGAAAGCAATACTTCCCAGATAGCTGGTCCCAGCTGCCAGCTACCCATCTCTCCTGGTAGTTATTTTAAGTGCCCAAAATTCATATTTCAGCCAAATTTTAAGCCAAATCTGAGAAATTATGAAAAACAGGAAGTTGAAAACAGAGAAGACTGTATTTTCACACCTGAATTCTGATAAAGGCAATAAACTCCAAAAGTAGATATTCACCAGTTCAAAAGAACTTCAGCAGTAAAATGAAAGTTATAAATTTGTGTCAGATCATTATGACCTAATAACTATTAGAATAGTAATTGTAATACATAATATATGTTCTTAGTGTGTCTTACTGCTGAGGCTCAGCCACTCCTCCTTTGAAAGAAATGGATCTCAAATCTAACCTTGCTGCTATACTTCAGATGTATCAGAATTTAATGTTCACTGTCTTTCCCTTTTCACAGAATCACAGAATCACAGAAGTTCAAGACTGGAAGAGACCTATCATCAAGTCCAGACGATGTTCTAACTGTTCAACTAGATCATGGCAGCAAGTGCCACATCCAGTCTTTTTTTCAATTCTTCAAGGGATGATGACTCCACCACCTCACTGGGTAAATGATTCCAGTATCTGACCACTCTTTCTGTGAAATATTTCCTTCTTAATTCTAACTTACATCTCGCTTGACGCAACTTGAGACTGTGTCCTCTTGTTCTATCCGTTGTCGCCCGGAGAAAGAGGCCAACCCCCAGCTCACTACAGCCACCCTTCAGGAAGTTGTAGAGAGTGATGAGGTCGCCCCTTAGTCTCCTTTTCTCCAGGCTGAACAACCCCAGCTCCCTCAGTCGCTCTTCGTATGGCTTGTGTTCCAAGCCCCTTATTAGTTTCGTTGCTCTCCTCTGGACATGCTCAAGTAACTCGATGTCCCTCCTAAAGTGAGGGGCCCAGAACTGGATGCAATACTCCAAGTGAGGCCTCACCAGTGCCGAGTACAGGGGAAGAATGACCTCTCTGCTCCTGCTGGCCACTCCATTTCTGATACTGGCCAGGATGGCATTGGCCCTCTTGGCTACCTGGGCACACTGCTGGCTCATATTTAATCGACTGTCAACCAGCACCCCCAGGTCCCTTTCCACCTGGGCACTATCCAGCCATTTTGGAGAAAAGCATTTCCTCACCCCAAAAGGAACACAGTGGACTCAATGTCCCTCGTGCTAACAGAAAGTTAACCAGGCAGGCAGGCTGGTGGACATGCATACCAAGAACCTTCTGCAAGTCCATAACTGTAAGTACTGAAATAGGTAAAATGGCATCAGAAAGACTTAAAAAGAATGTAATATAGTCATATATTATACACGTATATGATATATAGTTGATTTAAGTTCAGCTTTGATAAAAATAAAATTAGAAGTGTCAGACGCCTCTTCTATGTAAGTTTTGGTGTGAACTAAGTCTAAAAAGTTCATTCAAATAAAGACAACTGAAGAAAAATCAGCTAGAAAGAAAAAGGATTTTGGAAGCCACCAAGGCACACTGAGAGATTCTTCTTTTGATGATACTCACGTACTATGTTCCACTACTGCTTAAACTATATGCAAATACACACAAATCACATAATACCCCATTTTGGTCTATGGGCCTCTCAAACATAAGAAAATGACGGTGAAAAGTGAATACTTCTTCACCTGTTCCTCCAAATCCTTTCCAAGAAAAGCAGGCAGCCTGAAGTTGCAAGCTGTAGGTGAGATGTCTATGAAGAAGACACCATTGGAAGTACAAGGCTAAAGAATGAATTACTAGAAACAAAGTCCAAATTTTAAAAAATTAAAAGCAAATTTTCAGTGGTGCATACCAAATTAAAAAAATTTACAGGAATTTGGAATCACTAAGCTTTTGCTGAGGAAAAGCCAAACTGGACAAACTGGAGGATATTTAAGAGCTCCAGGCTTAGCCAAAGAGGCCAGAATCGTCTCCAGAGGTTGTCAGCAGTGCCCTGATTGGCATGGAAATGGACAAAAAGGTTAGTAGGAACAAGTAAAACAAGGTTCATAGATCTGATAGCTCCTTTTGTTGCCTTTTTGCTGCTTCTCAATTCATTCTGCTTACCCAGCAAAAAGTATAAAAAAGGACTGTAACTAAATGAATGAGACTATTCATTAACCAACCTAGATAGACCTTCTAAGGAAACAAATTGAATAAGAAACAATAGACCAGGGAGGTGTGATACTACCAAGCAATTGCTTTAAAAAATCCTCTTCAGCCCATATGGGTCTTCCACCCACACAATTCCAGGCTTATCTCATCTTTGTCCATAAAAAATTATAATAAGAACCAGGTATTTGACAGAACATCATTGAATCAGCTATTCACAGCCCTTGGGGTTCTAAAAGCTGAGTAAAATACAGAAACTAGTCCAGATGTAGCAATGGGAGTGTAAGGAGATGTTCAGATATCACTTTTTTTCTCCATCTAAAGTACTCTTGTACTGCTGTACTCAGGCAGACACACTCAAACAAGCTCAATCCTCTGAAAACCCATTAACATCAAGGGAAGTTTTAAGGCACTCAGAGCTGCTTTCCAAACATGTCACAGAGACTTCCACAATTCATTTCAACACCATCAGTATCAGGCCAATATTTAGAGGCTGAAAATTCCTGCCAAACTAACGGGGTTTTTTTCTTATTCTGCAATCAAGGGTAAACACTGAATTGGAAATTTTTGACGTTCTTCAATTGTCACCAGCACCAAAACTACCCCAAAGGTTTCCAGATCAGGCACAGCTGTACCTCTTTCCAAGGAATGTATCTTCTGAAGTATAATTGAACTTTGCTGGCTCATTAATTTCCCAATTGCTAATATATAAACTGTGAAGAAAAGGCAATGATGCTCAGGGAAGGAAAAAATGTTGGTACATAAACAGGTGAGGTACAAAGACCTCAACAAACTTCATTTTGCTGTCTTGCTACATGACCCAAGCATGCAAAGGGACCATGAGAAATAAAATACTCCTGAAATTATCAGTGACTGCTAATAAAGAATTTTTTTCTGTATTTTTAACACAAATGAAACAAGACTGTGCCACTACTAATTCTCTTCTTCGATAAGAGGAAAAAGCTAGCCTTTCTTAAAGAACCATGTGATTTCCTCATCTACAGTCTGACACAGGAACATACTCTTGCCTCTTCTACTTTTCTTTTTTTGTAACTCTCTCTCTTAATACAACTTAATATTCATTGATGCAATTTAGAACAGATGCTATTTCTGTTCTTCACTTATCCAGATAATCTCTTAATTAAATAGCTGCATACAGTATCCAGAGAATTAAATTTAGATTTTAATTACATATTCCTCCTCTTTGTTATTTTGCTTTTACTTACTCTGGCAAGTGGGTTTATTGCATACAGCTGTAAAAAAAAATGCATGGCTAAATTCTGTAATGCAGACTTTTGAAAGCAACCAAAGAATAACTTAAATATAAACAGTTCTGATTCTCAAAACTAATGAAATGCAAAAGGGTTTGACAAGAGCATAATTTAAGCAACTACACTTGTACATTCTGTATATGTTGCATATGCATTTATATATTACAAACTTAATTTCTCAACTACTTAAACAGCAGTATTATCACAGTCGTAAGTGGAAACTAATTCCCAAAAGTCATTCAGAGAGCAAAAGTTTAAATGCTGACCAGCAAACAATCCTCATATTCTGAGTCCTACACTCCCATTCCTTATTCAATGACTTTAAGAGAAGAGGCAAAAAGCAAGGGGTGATGCAATTCTTTAAATAAAAAGCATCATGTGTCTGCACAGCAAACTGAACACTAAGATGATCTCTACTACACAAGCATTCTTCAAAATATACTTCTGGTACTCCATCTTTACTAACTTTCAATAAAACAATTTTTTCAAAACATAATTAAACATTCATACATTATAGAAAAATAACCTCAGTATTGCCTGTTATGGATAGAAAAGTTATTTAGCCTTCCTGTGGGAAAAAATTCACAGCTCTAGTATTCATCCCTCAACATAGTGAAACTGGATAAATCTCACTTGACACATTTTTATGGAAGAAAAGAAGGCCACAGGATTAAGTTAAGATTGCAGTATCCATATCCTTTTCTTCTTAGTTAATCCTAATGCACTGATTGATTTATTTGAAATGTTAAAAAATGCCACATCCTCCTTTTAGACTAGGGAGGAGCCTATGGCAATCTGTGTAACTGTTTATGGCACTGACCAATTTTTGACTGTGATTTTGTGTTCACTGGTTATCTCACATTATAACCTCTGAAGTAGCATATTTGCTAAGTGGAAGAAGGACAATTACATTCATCATGTTAAACTTAAAATATAATCTTCCTCAACAAATGAAACTTGTAAAAATAAGAGTACTGAATCCATGTAAACATAATATAGGTTTCTTGTATCAATCTCTAGAATAGTTCAAAATTGTATAGGCATGTTTATTTTTGTGCTTTAACTTCAATTTTGTGTATTTATACATTATGTAGAAATATTTAAAATTTTATATTGATATTTGATATTAATGCATTACATCTTTACTAAATATTTACTAAATGTTTACTAAATAATATATTAGATGCATTACTAAATATTTAAATAAGCCACATACAAATATAGCTAAAAGTGAAGGAAAAATTGGAATAAAAATCCAATAAATCAATAACGTACTTAAAATAAAAGATGCTGTACTCATTAGATTTCCTGTAGGGTTTTTTAAGTTATGGTTGGAGTCTTTCATTGTTGTTGGTTTGTTTTGCTTTGTTTGTTTGAATGGGGTTTTTTTACTTAGAATGTGATGATTTGAAGAGCTTCCCAGAATGCCCACGCAGATTCCAAGATGGGAAAGAAGATCTCTGAGGCAGCACAGCGAAGTCCCGGCAGGTCGGGCCAGCAGCTGTGCTGGAAGGTTGCGGGTGGTGCCCCAGCACCCGCCCGTCCCACGCGTGGGATTACCCTGAACCAGGCAGGGCCAGACCTGCCCAGCACCCTCAGCTGCCCTACAGCAGGGATTACACAGGGATCAGGGCTCTCGAGGGAAAGGACAGCAAGCCACACACACCAGCCAGCATGTAAGAGATTTTTGTTAGGACTGAGAAAGATTCAATGTGACAATGTCCAAATGTGGCGATACAGAAAGTCTGCAGAATCTCCCTGGCTTTGGGAAGATGCAAAATTGGAATGGGCTGAGACCTGAGCAAATTGGGCTGCCTCCACCTGCTCTGAGTGAGGGCTGGATAAAATGTTCTCTAAGCTCATCTGCTGTGACACCATTCCATGCTCTTGTGCTTGGGCACAGGACAATCTTCTGTCAATGCATCAGGTAATAAACATTTAGTAAAACATTGGTTATCATGAGAAATCCCCAACTGACAATTTTAAAACACTTTTCTGAAGTGTTTCCTCGGAGTAAAGGAGAATGACATTCTGCAAGTTTTTAGCACCCAGCTCCTACCTCCTCCATCACCTCTCCACTGCCCTGCCCTTTCAGCTTCTGCCCTGCCCCTGCAATCAGGGTGGTGAGTCTGACACAAAGCTCGACCCTCTGCCCTATTCCTTAAAAGGAACAAACATTTTGGCCCTTGTTCTGCAGTGGGGGCTTCTCCTGAAACTGCTAATTTTTAACCCCTTAGTGCTAGTTACAGATTCGCTAGCAAACAGAAAACTTTAGATATATAAATAGCTTAATTGTGAGGGAAATAAGGCAATCAGACTGTAAAGATCTTGTTGGTGCCACTGGGAAAACAATTTTATACTGTCAACACTGGAAGTCCTTCTTACAAGTAGAAAGTTTAGGCTTCATGAAGGGCTGCTAGGAAGGGAAAAGAGGCATTCTCTGCACAGAAGAGTGTAATTCTCTAAGAGTTTCTCATTAAAGTAAATGTTGTTATTACTCCTCCTTAAAGAAACTTCATATCTGTACATGTATTTTATTTTCTCTTTCCACTACTGTGCACCAAGTTCCAGGCATAGTTCCTGCATTACATTCGATGAAAAACAGTTTGTCCTAAAACAACTAAAAATGCACATCTGTCAAAAACATTTAATGCTGCAATGAATGGAACTCATCAACTATTACTTGACCCACTTTTCCTCTTGTGAGCCCTTGGACAATCCCCTATTGTGATATGGAGCTTTAATGGAATGTAATGATGGATTCCTAATCTCAGAACCTTGTCTCTTTTTGAACGGCATCCTGCAAAAGTAGTTCCTGACACAGAGGAGGTCAGCACAACTCTGCAACAACATGTATCAGGAAACCTAAGTTCTGTCTTAGGAAAGATTTAATAATTTATTTTTGAAACATCTGAAGCCTGTATAAAAATTCAGTGTGCCATCTCTAAATTGAAGGTTACAGAAATGGGACTACCAACAAAAAGACAATCTTCCATGGAATTTTCTTTTGTGTGGTTCTTTTTGCTGGAAATTCTATTTAAGAAAGCTGTATTTAGAATATGTTTTTAAGTTTTGTATAGATATTGCTAGAATGAAAATATAATTTCAGTGATTGGTATAAATATTTAAATGCAACTGAAAATGACAATGAAAAAGGGAAAGGGAAGGGTGGGAATTTTACAGGGAATTTTATGTTTCAAAAAACACATCAGAGATTCACACAAAGCACATTTCACATTACAGACAGCATAGTGCCCAAATCAGGTGACTGATCACCACCAGAAAAAATTTAATTGTGTCCTGTAGGTTACAGTGATCTAATCAGACACATGATAAATAAAACCCTATCTTTAGTCCAAAGTGAACCCTATTTGTTCAGTGAAAGGCTAGGATATATCAGGAATGGTTTAACCTACTGTCCCTCCATCTGTTCAGTACCTAAGTGGCTTAGGAACTTAGTTCTTCCCACAAACAGAATCAAACATCGTGTACACAGTTCTCATTGCACTTCCTTATACTCAGGAATTTAAAGATTGCTAATGATTTGTAATCCAGCTATAAACAGAAAGGAGTGGATAATCTCTTTAGGAGATACTCTCCTAAACATTAACAGAGGAGTAGATTGCAGGAATATTAAAGGTTGACAGCTCAGTGACAGTAACTAAGTAAAGTGTTTTGTCTGTTTTGCGTTCTTTTCTTAAACACAGGGCAGTGATACATTGTTTACAATTCATTAGCCCCATTTCTTATAGATCAAATTTTGTAAAGAAAAGGAAAGAAAGAGTTTCTCCCTTTTTTTTTTTTTTTTTTTGTCTTTAAACACAGAGACAACAAAAGACAAGAATTCAGGTCACTGTTACTCCTAATTACCCTGTGCAGGTATTCCTTCCTCTTTTCCCCTGGCTGTTTGGGAGAGCAGGGATATGTGAGGTTGTGGCTGATGGCAGTGTTCTTGATTACCCTTCTACAGTCTCCTAATCTGCATTTTCCATTACCACTGCTCAGAGAAACACTGTGTCTTTTCAAATGCTGCTGGGGCTGGCTACTGCCATCCCAGCCGGACGTCAAGAGACAGACACTTGTGAGGGAGTCAATTGTTTCACATAAAATTTTAAGCATTTATTTTGCATCATCATTGATGCAATTTCCCCAAGGAACATATAAGAAAAACATGAGCTTTAATCTCTTTCACTGGTCTATTCCAAAAATTACTCACAAGCCAAAAAAAAAAAAAAAAAGCCAGCAATACCGTATCCAGCCAGAGGAGGATATTGTCTGTGGATAGCAGGGTAAAGAGTGAGGGGAAGTACAAAGGAAAGGGAAGACTATAAAATAAAAATTGGACATTGTATAAAAGGACAGAATATAACACTATACAGCATTTCTAAAAACAGAATAATCTTCTTAATCTCATATTGGTAAATATTGTCCCTGAACAATATTTTTTCTTACAGAATGACTTTTCTGCTTAAAACATCTAGAAAAGTGCAAAGGCAACCCTTCCAAATTTTCCAGTGTTAGCATATATTTCAGCATGAAAAGTCCACTGCACAGCACAGACTGGTTAAGTGCTTGTACACTTCACACTTTCCCCTTGGCACATTTCTGCTCCTTGCATTATCACAGGTTTTCCCACTGCTACTTCTTGGGGAAAACCCTCCCCTTTGCAGAAAAGACTCTTTTCAAAATACATGAGAAGAGCACAAAACATCAGACTTAAAAAAACACAAGTCCTTGCAGTGCATCTGTCAATTCTCCAATCTGCAGTGTTCCTAGTTTTTTTCTGCCAAACTATAAAAAGCATTTATTTCAAAAAAGTTCGTGTACAAAATTGATTGTGTGCCTGAACTTAATTTCAGAAGAATAAATGGAACCTCTTCCATTTTGTAAAAAAGTATCTATTGTCCTGGGCAGATAGCAAGAAACAAAAACAAACTAGATAGGAGTTAATTAAAGCTGTTACTCTGGATCTTGTGACCTTCTGTCCCAGACATGTTGCTGAACCAAAGTGCAGTGGAAGTCCTTGTGCTGCAACTAGATTCAGAACCATTGGTGGAAGTTTTACATTTTATCCAAAATTCTGTATACTTATGATAGTATTCTGTCCTTGCTAAATACTAACAGAGGACTGGAAGCAAACCTGCTAGCCTGCCTGCAAGCTTCTCATGGTGCTGCAGTTCTGGCACCAGGGCTGAAACCACAGCCAGCATGGACAGTGCTGTGCTCCTGCACCATCACCAGCCCAAGGCAAGGCCGAGAGACAGAAGGTGGAGACAGGAACATTTGTGTACAAACATAACACTGCCAGGAAAGGCAGTGATGGCACAAAGGACAGCCTCCGCTCATTTTCACTTCACCAGCTGTCATGTGAAACCCCCCTTCTTTAAGACAAGTCTCAAAAAGCTTCCTTTGTATCCTTCTCTATCAATGCCCCTTTCTGGCCAGACACATGAGCCCCTTCCCCTATCTCCCAGCTCTCAAAAGCCACTGCAAAGCCAGGTGAGATGCCACTGCTCGTTACCAGAGCTGGTGCTCACAAAAGGGCTGAGGTTTCAGGCTGTACCTATAGCAGTACACAACTAACCCTAGCAATTTACCAGTAGGAATGACTGCATCCCAGGGCTCACACCATGCTCAGTTTCACAGGCCAGTTACAGCCTTGTGGAGAAATGTTTCTGCAGACAGAGTATGGTCATTTAAAGGAAACAAAGATGTACCAAAAGTCTACTTAAGACTTGTAATAACAAAGGATGTGCAGGACAGAAAGATCAAATGCAATTAACTTCCATAAAAGCTCTATGAAATAAAAGAAGAGCTGAACTTATGCAGAAGAAAGAGGTGCCATAAAACCTAACCTTGAACTGAAACAAACTAAAGCCAGCTTCCAGTGCATTATTACATGCTTCAATGTCTCTAAAGGACTTTTCACTCTCTACAATAGTCCCCTGTAACTGTGACAGGGTAACCAGATCTGTTGAGTATGCAGGAACTCTCTTTCAAAATGTTACAGTGCTTACAAAGGATTTTATTCATTAGGCTGATTAACAGCTGTTCTTTGAACTCCCTCTCCTTCACCCAAGTCTGTGCTGAGTGTCAGTGCTGCCTGCAGGACATGGAGAAGGGCTTTAGGAACTCACCTGTGAAAGGAAAAGCAAGTTCACATGAAAAATCTTACTGGGAATTGTAATTAAAATAAAATTCTCAAGTTAGCATGAGTCCCATAATTATTAAAATAGACTAACCATAAAAACAAATTTTCAGTTATAATACAGGAGGAATCTCATTTTGATCTTACTCATCCTCCATTTGCCCCATTTCAGGATCAGATTATCCTGGTTTTGAAGTCTCTGTCTAGCAAACTTCTTTGGTACCATGATAAAAACATTACAGAAGTTTCTGCTACAGACAAGGACATAAATATCCTGTGCAATACACAAATATAACCTAAGCACAGGTAATCTCCCAGAAAGCAAGCAAGGGCATATTTACATCGTGTTGATACTACTCATCATGTGCTTTTAAGAAAGGGTTATTAATGTAGATTCCTTGTATATATGTAAGATAGTTATTGTTTAAAAAAACACAGAAATGCTTTGCTGCTTTTATGTTATGGCTTGATAAATGTTTTATTCATCAAACTTCTTAAACTACATTTTAAAATCACAATTAAAATCTACTGGAAGGCCCAAATATAATAAATTTTAATTTATTCATTTATTATATAATTTTATATACATTCTAATGCTCACCTTGTTGTTAAAAAGAAACTGAAACAATCATTGCAAGCAGGCTAAAGTGCCTGTATGCTTTGACATCTGTATTGCTAGATTCATATTTAAATAATATATGAAAATGCCAGTATTTGTAACTTTCTTAAATGTTCCTAAGATGTTAAATTAATTTATTCTAAATTCAAACCCAAACAAATGATGACTAATATCAGAGCAAACTTGAGAAATGTTGTCCCAAGGCTGTATTTTCCCAGGGATGTTTAACATCCGAAAATGATAGTTCACTGCAGGATTAATTTTCTTCCCCCTTCCTGTACCTGTAGTATTGCTACTCTGACTTTGCTTCAATAGCCTGGGACTCTCATTTTAAATGAAACAGTCTTGAGAGATCACAAGGTTACAAAACAAAAAAAAAAAAAAAACCCAACCCCATTACTGTAAATTGGTGGCATCTAGTTTAATGGAATGCCATCTGTGGTTTTATTCAATTAATCTTTCTCATAGTTTTCATTAAAGGCAATGAAACAGATCCTGTGTACATCACCCTGGCAGAGCATCACCAAGGGACATTTGCACAACCATGCTAAAAACTTGGCTCAAGGCTTACAGCAGAAGCTACCATCTAAATAACAAATTCATCTAAGATTAATACAGGCATAACTGTGTGCATGGACACAGTCATAACTGCATGTATGGAGAAATAAAACATCTGCCTGACTGCCCATGACAAAATAACAGCAGCTATCACAGCACCAACAAACACATAAATGAATGTGAAAACAAAACTGCAAGCTGTTAAACTCTCAGTTCTGTGATAATCTTGCTAGACACATTTACATAGCTTGTGCCATGAACAAAAAGTTAATGTAGCTGTTATTTGGAACAAAAAGTAAGAAAAGAAACACCATAAAAGGGACTTCTAGGATAACCTGTAGAATTGCAAGGATCCTTCCTGGCCGAGCAAAGGGAAGGTAGTCTGAGGTGTACACTGTGTACACTGTGGTGGCAGGCTCATCACAAGCTCTTTTAAAATTGTTTGAACATGTGGAATGCAAAGGAGAGCCTGCATGGTCCCATTTCCTCTTCTTAAGGGACAATAGCGAGCTCAGCACATCACAATTAATATTCATAGTACAGAAGTAAACAGTCAAGGTATTATAAATGAATAAATCACATTAAATCCAAGGCAAACCAGTTATGATTTCCAGAGTAATTACAGCAACGAGCAACAAAAATAAGGGTATTGCTCCTACTTCATATAACATATACATGAACAACAGCAAATCCTTACTGGAAATTTCCTACATGCATTACCAGCCCTTTCACATAAAGGAAGCCTATCCTTACAAACTGTGGAGTGAGCACAGGGCTTGCACTCATGGGCAGGGAGGCTGTGGAAGAAGAATGGCTGCTGGCCAAAGGAGGCAGAAAAACTCCTTATGAAAGAGAATTTGGGAAGACAGGCAGACAGGACACCTGTAAAGCACATTTTCTCCCCTGCTAAGAATTAATTCAGCTTCCGTTCCAAGTCAGTGAGAGACTTCCCAGTACAGAAACTTTGCTTGATTTGTTTCTGTTTTCAATGTATTTATGCTAAATTAGACCTCAACTTCACAATGTTCTTCTCCCTTGAGCATCGAGAAGGAAGTCCATTGATTCCTCTTCAAGTGCAGTAATGGATACTCAATTTCAGAGATGCAATGAAAGATAGTTTGTTATTTTAAAAAAACCTCTGAAGTTAAAAGGAAACCTCTCTCATGTAATCAACCACTAAACCTTGCTATAAACACTACACTTTACCACACTTCACTGAGCATTTCACTTAATCAAAACTACCAAAGAGTGGTATCCCCCAAACCAGAAATCATTTCACAGACTGCAAGGATCCTGCCAGTCTCACACTCCTGTGTAGGAAGGATCACAATTATGAAGAACAATTTCATTAAGAAAACCCACAGTCTCTCCATTGTTTCACCTTATACAATCTAGATTATGCTCTGTCCTCTCCCCATCCCTTTCCCACAGTCCAGTTTCTTTCTGCCTTTTCTCCTTTAATGATTTTATCCACCCAGGGAGAGCAGCTCCCTGTCAGGGACATGTTTTGGATGCCACGCTGCTGGCTGCCACCCACCCTAGAGATGGACCTTGACTACAGACCCTTGAATACTGGCCAGACTTACCCACATTCCAATAGGAAACAACTGCTTTTAAATCAAAGGTCTAAATGTGCCATTTAGTCTCAGAAGCAGCACTGCATAAGGTTGAACAAAAAGATTTTGCAGGTGTCTATTGCACCAAAGGCCTGTCTCAACGTGTAATCCTTACCTCCCTCTAGACTCCAGGAAACCAATGATGCCACCATGAAGGGCTTTCCACAATCAGAAATACCTTAACTCAGAAGAGCAGTTAATTTTGTTTCATTAAATTTGTTTTACTGACTTTAATTTTCCACCTGCAGTTCAGTATCTCAGCAGAGCGCTTCAATTTATAAAATCCTGATGACTCCCATGAACACAGTAAACCTCAAGATCTGACAAGTGCCATAGCTCTAGTCACCGTTTCTCCTACCCACCCTGCTTCTAAAATCTTTGTTGTTTAAAGGCAGCATAGTCACGCAGTAAACATCCCACCACCCAGGCTGACAGACATGCTAAAATGTCTAGAAGCAGCCCACATTTGTATCACTGTAAGTGCTGCAAAGCTGCTGAAGGGTTGGCTGGCTGCGGCAAGGCTACACGCCCCACATTTTCTTTCCTTCTATTGTCAGCCATTAAAAAAAAAAAAAAAAAAAAAAAAAAAAAAAAAAAAAAAAACCAACCAGAAACACATGCCAGAGAAGGATAAAGGATATAATTGGGCTTTTAAGGTAGATAAAAAAAGAACAAGGAAGCCTAACGCACAACAGAAGGAAGCAAACCAGCAAAGACATCTCAAACTCAAAATCTTTAACAATGACTGTATGTGTATTTAAAGAGACAATAAGACAACCAAGATACCAGGTAAAGATGTAAAGGACTGATACAAAATATCCAAAATAAAATATGCCACTAAATCTTTGGCAGGAAGGCTAATGGAATCTATGAACAGGAGTAATTATGCTAACAAGCATCTTACACACTAGAAATACTGAATAAAGACAAATAATAATTAATTCTTTGTGACAGCTGTTGCTAGATTATAGCAATCACATTAGCACTCAGAAGCAAAACTATGAAAACAGTCACAAAAATGGCCTTTATTTTTCAAATATTTTAATTAACATACTGGTTTTGGGAGCTGCTTAAGTCCATTCCTAAATTAATTACAATTCTGAGCTATGCATACTTCAGTGTAGGCAAATCTCACACCTCTCATTATGTCAATGAAATGACAGCAACACACTTAAAAGCTAATTTAGAAAATCAATTTCCTGTAAAAAAAGAATTAACCATTTGGGGGAGTTTACTTCCCATACAACGTACCTTCAAGATCTTATGTATGTGGCTTTGGCTACGCACACGGGTCCTGTGTTTTCCCAAGAAGAGTGGATTCTTTTTTACTTATTTGAAAATCTTAAATGAATTTCACACATATTTGATGTTCTTCCTTACCTCACACAGAAAAGGAGCATGCCAGGACCTCTGCTGCTGCTCTTGAAAGGCATTTTTTACAAGATAATTGCCACAGAATGCATTGAAATTTCATGTTCAGAAGTTTAAGAATCTTACTGGTTAGTTAAACCTCACTGCAAAAGCAACTAGGAAAACTTATTGTGACAATTTGCTAGAGGCAATCTCTAACAAAAAGAAACTATTTTTTGTGCTTCCTGTACATCCTGTATGTGCCTTCTGCTCTGATGTTTGTGAAAAGAGGCAGTTACCGCAGAAAAGCAAAACAAAACAGGACTCTCCATATAGATAACACATCAATGATACATCCAACACTTCTCTTCCCTAATGGTTTTGTCAAGTCCACAGATCTCATGGAAAGGCTGCAAAGAACAATTAAAGCCACCAAACCATCTTCTGAGGTAGAAGGGGCTTGGTTAGGTAAAAGGAAATTCTACAGAGGAATCCCTTAACATCTTTAGTTATATTGACATCACTCTTACCTTCTGAGGACTTAACAGAAAAATGTGATGCTGCAGAAATTATCTACTACATAGAAAACATTAATAAAAAAAATCCACAGACACATCTTTGAGGAATGAATTTTAGCACAGCTTTCAGAATCACTGTGTGACTCTAATGCAAACCAGCTTGAAGTTTGCTAGCTTTACTTTTAACTCAGGACATTGTTAATTTCTGTAGTATTTTGGTCTTTTTCTGTTTCCTATCTGCTTGTTCTTTAAATAGCACTTGGTGGACTGAAAGATACTGAGTCAGATTTCCTGAAAAGGGACTGTGATTTTAATATTGGCAGCATCTGATCCTGCGTGTTTCCGGCAGATAGAGCAGAAACACCACCTGATTTCTGCAGTTGTGCTCTGGATGTTAAGAAGCATCCAAAAGCCTAAGACAGCAGGAATTTGCTGCTTTGTTCCAGGCAAACCAAACTCCAAGTGTCTGTAATAACTAACTCCTCTTTTTGCAAGGTTACTTTTTATTCAGGTGAGTTCAGTGGCTCAGGTCTGCCTGGGTGGCTAAGAGCAGTGCAGCTGCAGCTCTAAAAAGATGGACTGAAAGCACTGACAAAGAGAAGGGAGAGAAGAGGCAGCTCCTTCCAGCCATGCCAGCTGAACAGCATCTGCAAGAGCAACCCAAGCCGTGCCTCCAGAGCTCCAGGGTCCCACTGGGAAGACCTATCTGCATTAAAAGAATTGCTATTTCTGGAATACTTACTAAAGTCTTACACAACACCTCTTACCAGTCGTGTTATCTGCTTCAGAAACTGTAACACTGTGCACTACAGCACACTTGGAGAAACAGGGAAAATGCTTTTTATAGCACAGCATAAACCTTAAGGGGCCATGCTGCAGCTGGGACTATGTTCATGAGTCAACACGGTGCCCAAGCCCAAAAAATAGTGTCAATGGCAACACAGAGATGGTGATGGATTTATCCAAACCCTTGTGTAAAAAGGATTTAGAAGAACAATGTTAAACTGACTTATATGACTTGACACAATCAGCACCATCCAAAAGACAAAACACTGCAGCATTGAGTGGCATTCATGAGTTCATGCACAGGTTACCTCCCTCACCTCTCGTTAAAATATCAATCCTTTGGAAGGTATCCATTTCCTTGGCAGTTTAAACGTGGTGTTAAAAACAACTGAGTATCCAGCTCATGCGGTCTTTCAAAACCCCAACTGTGAACCAGTATTAAAACTGACTATTTCTGACAATTAAAGCTGCACATAAGATTATCAAGACATTTTTGAATGTTAGTGTGGTGGGACCAGAGAAAGAGAGACCCTAGTGAAAACTGCTTTGCTTCCCTCCTGCTCCTGTCTCCTGTCATATGCCCTCATCTGCATTACCTGGATTGACTCTGCAATCCCCTCCACTGCTCAGCCTTGCTGAATTCCTCATGGCTCTTCTCTTTTATTCTACACTTTCCTCTTCCCTTATATGACATTACAGGGGAGGAGTGTTCTCAGCACATCACTGCAGATAGGAAGCCGGCTTTCCTGTTTGAACAGTGGCTGCAGCATCTCCACCCCAGAGCTGAGAAACCCCCAGGAGCAGTGCAGGAACCACACAGCACCAGGGGAGGCTGCCAGGCAGCCCCAGCCCCGCAGGCAGACGAGCTCACTTTCAGCTCCCTTTCTGGCACCTGAAGGCAGGCAAGGCAACCTCCCACGCTCCAGGCCCACTCTTGGAGCAGGACTGAAATCTTCTCAAACAAATAAAACCTAAAAAAGGAAACACCATTGAAATATACTTTTTTTTTTTAAACTACTGTATAACCTTTCAAACAAAAGACTCGCTTCTTCTACTGCCCAGCAGTGGAGAATGGCTGAACAAGCACTTGCTTTCCTTATGGCATGAGCTCTGTATACAAATGAGGATATTCTACAGGGAGGATATTATGCCATTCTCCACTGGCTGCACTAAAGCCAACATGTGAAAATCATCCTGGTGCAACAGCAAGGAGAGCTGTGGGGCAAACAGGAGGAAAGCTCTGTGTGGAACTGCAGGGGGCTGTACTGCTGGCAGGAACTGCAATCAAGATGAGGGGTTTCTATGCAGACATGAACACTGTGTGCTGAACATGCTCCTGTTTCTTCCACAGGGCAAGAAAGCAGGATAAAGCATGCACTACAGCTGAAAATCATAGCTAAAGAAAGCAGAAATTTACTGATCAAAGAGAAAGACACAGATATGGAAAATGAGTCCAAGAAAACCATTATTTATTTTTAGGAGGGAAAAAAAATTCTGATCAAGCCATATGTTCCTACAAGACTCACCCATCTGTATAATAAGGGAACAGGGGGAAATTGATTTAGAACAAGCTAAAAGGCTGATTATAAAGCAATCACAAGCAAAACCAGTTCATACTCTTCTAAGTCCATAGCAAGACACTCCAAACCATAAGTAAAGCACACTGGAACAGTTTACCCGGACTGCTGGACTACTAATGTAAAGCTAATTTGTCTTTCCTACTTGTTTCCCTCTGCTGAGCAAGCAGTGCAGCCCCCACAATTTGACCTTAGAACACATTTTCTGTAGCATTTGCTCCACAGATTTAGCTGAAATCTTTAAAAATATATTACCTATTTTTTAGTTAAAAATAATTATCATCTGTTCATTTGTAACAGGTCTGAAATGAAGTCTTTTTCATGCTGGGTTGTATTGACTTGCAACCAGGCTTTTATAGATTTCCTGATGTCAGCAGCTTTTGTAACAGTCCTGAAACTCAAAACCTGATGAACCAATTTCTTTTGGTTTTCACCTTGACATAGTGTATTAAAAAAACAAAATCAAAGCTTTGCAGCTTGAAGCAATTTCTCACAACTAAATTAACAGCTCCTGGATACAGCTTATAATGAAATAACCTGCCATGAGCTACAGCATAAATACCAAGGTTAAGTTCTAACAGCATCTAAGCTTTCAGCAAAGGTTTTGCTCACAAATGGTTTGGCCATTTTTTCAATGCCCAGTGATTTCCAAAGCCTGTTTGGTACACATGTGCAAGTTTTAGACAGTTATTCTCGTAAGAAAGTGGTTCTTAAACTAACAACATCATTCCTCTTACCACCACACATATATTCTGATACATTTAAAGGAAAATTTGCTTGAATTCAATATCAGAAAGAAAAAGCACATTGTTTCACACAGCTATTTTTGTCTTCATTGACATTCACAGACAAGTTTTTTGCAACACAAACTGCAACTTCCACATATCAAAACACAAAGAAATAAAAATGTAAAATATTTTCCTCCTGTACTGATACTTTCCTCCAGCTAGCTCCTCTCCTGTAGTAAACAAAATTATTAGAGAGAAATCCTTCTCTATCCACCTTCCCCCAAAAAAGTGATAAAATTTTACCTTGTGGTAAATATAATTATTTGTCTTGAGTATCTAAGAGAGTTCTAATTTAAGCAAGATCACAGTATATAAGTGTTATTTAAGTATTAATACCTATTGGGTTTGCCCAAAGACATTTTCTCTCCATGCACTTCCATGTAAAATCCTTAAGGACAGAACAGTCAGGTATTCATCATGGCTGAATTCCAAACAAACAGCAGTAAACATTCAGGCTTGAGTTTAATGCAGAGAATTCTATATGAGCCATACAGAGATTTTCCACCTGTTTTAAAGCATAAACTGCATAAAGTTCTCTACTAGCAGATACATTTGCCCAAAGGATGCCATGCCATCACAAATTGTTCTTATTTAGGTTTCACTTAATGCTTCAATAAATCCATATATACACAGTTATTCTACAGTGCCTTCCAGGTATTTATGTATAATGTACAACTATCTGTGTGCCTGAGCATGTACATGCTTTCTATCCTTCATTTCCCAATGCAACTCTTAGCGCTCCAACTAAGGTCTTAAATTAAAAAGAAAAACTTCTATTGCTTCATGCAGTATTCTTTCAAGTGACCTCAAAGAGTTATTTAGCGCTTTTCTCGCCCCCTAAAAATGTAAGAATTATTTCTTGGAATTTCTATTTCCCAAAATTCCTGGAAGCTTTCCGACAACAAACTTCTCTTACCTCTCTTCAATGGCAGCGTTATTACTTTCCTTTGATACTAGCTTCTCCCCTAGAGGCTCTTTGTGTTCATTTCTCCATCTCCAAATAAAATGGATCAGGGAATAGAACAAATCCTCATTGTCCCTGGAGGAAATGTTTTACCTGCACCTCTTTGATGGCAGCAGCTCAGCACACCTGGATCACGGGATAGCTCTGCCGTGGCTCTTGGATGCCGGCCGATCCGGGCACCGCCGGCTGCTGCTCAGCCCTCACCACACCCACGGATGCCCAGGGGCCTCAACGCCAACCCCCAACACAAAACATCTCCCTGGAGGTTTTCTTTGGCAGGAAAAGGTTTAGAAGAGCATTTTATACTTTTCAGTACAGCACGTGGAAAAAAAAGTGGTGCTGTTATTTGGAAATTTCCAAACGTTATTTAGAAAAATGTCAGTGAAAGAGCTTCTTCTGCTTCCCACTGTGCCATCCAAAGCATTTGAAGCAATCTTCCATTTCAAACAATTATGATATCAAGAACAAGGTAGCAGTACATCATTACAGTATCTACTAGAAGCTATTAAGAACCAGCCAAACAACAATAACCAGGGAAATGCATCTGATTCATACCAAGAGTCTATCTTGTATTCTAAAATTCGCTGTGTGTACTTCTGAAGAAATCCAGAATTTTTCTTTTATCTGATATACATTTTAAAGAACTCATACAATTTTTTTTTTCCAGAGAAAGAGCAGAAGATGTACCTTCATTTGATTTAGAAGGGCAACTCTGGACAAACATAAACAGCCAGATCCATTTTTGCTTTTTCAATTACTGCCGGGATAGATATTCTAAAAGAAAGGGATGTGTTTCCCAAATGTTTAAAGAATACTGAAGACCTAATTTAATTTATCTGAACTGTCACTTGCTAAGCCAGCTGTAAAACCTGAAGGATGGTGAGTAGCTGCACTCTTTGGGATTAATTTTGCATCCTACTTAGTATCTATCTGTCTTTATCTCCCAAAAACCATGGTGAAACCAAGCTATACATATTTTTCATTGTTACTAATGCCTTCTTTTTTTAAATGGAAAGTTTGATTTAGAGCTACATTATTTATTTGAAATCAATACATAGTAATATCTCTATAGCTAGTAGAAGGCATTTTGGGAAGGAAAAAAAAAAGTAAAACAACTTTGTTTTGGTTTTGCTGTTTTTTTTAACAAACTCAATGAGGAACTTCTGACAGCAAATTCTATTCTCCAAAACTGTTTTCCCTGTCAGAGAAATATTCTTTCTTGAGAACTTAAGTGACATACAATGAACCAACAAAATTCAACAAACTCCCCAAACTCCTTCTGCAGAGGAATGAAGCTGAGGCTTGTGTGATGCTTCCAGACAACCTTGATGAAGACCCGCTGAAGCCTGCAGGTTGCTGCCAATAGGATGCTGCTCTCTTTCCTGGGGCTTTGTTTTTCTCACTGCTTCCACTGCATTCAGACTGGTAACTATGGAATTGTGTGATCAGTTACCAACAATTCAGAAAGAACTATGACTTAACAAGGGGAAAAATTACAGTGCTTAACAAACAGCCAATTCTGCTTCAAGGTCCTGATCCACTGCAGTTTAGGAAGCTGAGCTGGTTTTAGCACCTCCAGTTACTTCCTCCTGCTGAGCTGTAACTTTGGAGCTGGCATATTGAATATACTTCTCCTTTTCTTAGTTACTCTTCCCATGTTTTCCAGAAAGTTCTCTCTTGGAGGCTTGCTTGCTTTAACACTTCGAGGGGACAAAAGAGCAAGTGCCAGTAGCTGGCCTACTATTATTTCTGGCAAATGACAGCTGCACTGTTTAACATCAAGAGCTGTCACCAACCTTTCTTCAAACCTGTACTCTATCTCAACTCCAGGGAGGGCTCAGGACAGAAAACATGGCCCTACACCTCTTGCACACAAATTTTATCAAGTCTGATACCAATGCAATTGAAATAAAACTAAGAACTGACAAAGATGTTAGGCATATGTGGCAGTTGAAATATAAACCAGAAAGCACTCTGCTATCTAAAATAATACTTTAAAATATAGTCCAAGGAATTGTCAAGGTGTCCTTGCAAGAAAGAATGAAATATCCCCAAAAACCCAGAAACTCAAATAAACTCACTGTATTAAAACAGTTTGAATTGAAAATAAACCTGAAGGCATCCCAACGGATATGTTAACAGGAGTTTTAATGAAACATTTTAAATTCCATTCCCAAAATAAACTCAAGAATACTATGAAGTTTACTTCTATTCTGCTCTTTCTGGCAAGATCTGAAAGCTGAGTTCATGCAACGTGGCCAGACTTTACACTAGCAGTAGTAGTGGGAGATGCACCCACTTTCTGCTAACAGAGATTCCTGGTATCAGCAACTGGAAAAAATTGCTGCTGTCAGTGCACTCTGGAGCTCTGAGAGCACCATTTCTCAAGGAGTGTGATAGATGCTAAGTAATAATTACAGCACAGGCAACCTGAGGCTATATAGCTGCTTCTCATAGCATTTTCTACCACAAGAAGTGAGGTAAACTTCAGGGGTTTTGAGCAACCATGAATTTAATAAACTTTACTCCATGTTACCTTCAAGACAAGGCTGAAACAGTAACAAGATGTAGTGACACACTCCAGTTCTCATAGTGTCTGCAGCAGAGCAGCTGCTTTGAACTCCTTGAAGCAACCAAATCATGATATAACATCTTATACCCAGTCTTTTATTTACATGTACTCATAATTCAAGAACTATTTACTATTCCATGCAGATAGCTTGAAAGCATGCTGGCCTAATGAGACAAAGTGCCATCAAACTAGGTCTGCAGAAGCATGCAGATTCAGCAACCATCATCACAGACTCCTCATTCCTTACACTTTAAAAAGCCTTTATAATGGCTACAGTAAATCTATTTTTCTTGCACAAGCTTAAGGGTATCCCCGCTGCCCTATGAACAGAATAGTCAGCCTGAAGTTTAATAAAACAACTGAAACTATTTGCATACACAGGCCAGAAGGGAGAATCTGAGCTAAAACACATGCAAACTCAAACTAGAACCAGCTGGATACTCCAAAGAAAGAAGTCTTGATACTTTTTAAAAATAATGCTGTTTGTTTATTAAAAAATAGCCTCCCTCAAAATACTGCTTTAAGACCTTACATTAAATACACATGTATTTTTCTAAATTGGATTCCTCATGTTTTGTTTTACACTTAAAAATATCTTGAGTACTACAGTCATTCTAGAGAGGGGAGTAAAAAGACTTTTGTGCCAATAGTATAACACCAGTTTTGTACCACCGCCTATTTTGGATCCCATTTATGATCATAAAAATGAGTTTCCTTTATGTAGCAAAGCTTCTACTTCTATATTGCTTCATCTGTAAATTTGGTACCTACTGATTTTTACTGAAAAATACATCCACATTGTATTTCAAATAGTATATCAAATAAAACTTCCTGTTTTATTTGAATTTGTAAATATTCAAGAAATAACTAAGTGATTACTAACATTTTTTATATAAAAGCCCAATATTGAAAATGTATTCCCCTCTGCTATTTGAGACTTTATAGTCAGTAAATTCCTGCTTTCCTAAATTACATTTTCTCATGATTCAAGTACATAACTTCACTGTGTAGGCTGCAAATCTGGTGGGGGAAAAAACATTTTTTAAAAATGTCGAGTACTATCAGATTATTATTTTGTGGCAAGTTTTCCACCTACATTAAAACCCACAGATAGTAAAAGTCAAAAGGAGCTGTGTTACACACCAGATTTGCTCCAGAGAGAATGGAATTACTGGTTTTGTACTGAATTTAGTGGGTTTTTTAAAATCACTTCACATTTTCAAAACCGAACCTGGAAACAACTGTATTTTAAATTACCTGTACTGTATTAGAATAGATGTTTTACTATCTATTAGCAGCCAAATTAAAATGGTTTTAATTTTTCAAGTTACTCCTTATCCAATATTTCCAAATGCTCTACATGTGTAATACTACTTTTGGTTGAAGATTAGTGCTTAAGGATATCTAAATAACTTTTTCTTTTCTTTTTTTTTTTTTTTTTTTAACATCAAATACCATAGGTCCCTGAAATAAAATGTAGATGTTTGTAAATGCAGTTCCTCGTCATGCAGCTGAGTTCCAGATATGCATGAAGCTGCCCTAAAGGACTATATTTTTAGAGGATCTGGGCTAAACTATCTTTGAGAACAAGCTTTAGGGTAGAGTCTTGCTTTGACTTCTATTATACAATATGTTCTCCTGCAAACAATAGCAGATTTTTTTCTTCAAGGCAACCAACTATACATGTTTTAAAAAGAAACCCTTATATAAGCCTTTCACAATTGAGGAAAGAGTAATTAGCTTGCATAATTGTTAGTTGTGACCCGTAGTTTCAGTAAAGCAGCACAGCAGGCCTTTAAAATGTTCAGGCACAGGCTGCTAAATAGGATGTGTGAGGAAAGGAAAGCATTCAGTCAGAGAGTTTCACCCTCCTTTTCAACATCCCTGTCATGGCAGCAAACAGGGCAGATATAAGAGGAGATGACCTTCAAGAATAGGTCTCAGATATCAATTTTATTTCATAAATTTTATTCCTTCCCTCAAGACAGAATATTTCTCCAAGGTATTATGGTTGGCTGAACAGAGCAGGAGGAAACACAAATTAAAAATCCCATTACAGTGGCATACATATGACTCCATACAAGTAATGAGAGATAGGAATTTCCATACAATGTGTGGCTAAACAAGCATTAAGAGAGGTTATAAATCCAAGTAAAAATGCATAAATTATTTCTAGAAAGAAATAAAATAGAGTTTCAATAAAAAAAACCTGAAACTTGAAGTAACTGAAAAAAGAATAACCATGTGAAACCTTTGTGGAAAAATAAATCCTTTTCCATTACTTCAAAACTGATGAATAGCCAGATGGCTAGCACTGCAGTTCACAACTCAGAAATGCTCTAATCATGATGCTGTACTAGTCCTATTATCTCCTCTCCACTCACCTTCAAGAAGGAAAAAAGGCTACTACATCAGACCAACTGCCCTGGCCTCAACTTGCTCACTAACCTCACATTTCTCAGTTCTACATTCACTACACTCCTTTTGTTCCTTCTCTTTTCAGCACTTAAAATTTGCTTGATTTCAAATGACATCTAAATACATTATTTAAGTGCCAAAGCAAAATTAGCAGACACGAGCTCTTGCCTAGTTGCTCTCCTGTACAATTAATAATTGAAAATCTGGTAAGTAAAGCAGGAAATCCTGGACACCAGCTTCTTACTTACTTTTCTTCTCTATTACTGAAATCCTCTTTTTGATAAAAACCTTAAATGATGATCTCAGGTAGGCATGCTACAGCACCAGGCAGGATTTTAAAGAGGTGCCATTACCTTGCAACGTTACCAGACTCCGGTGTTCAATAAACATTGCTTTGCACTGACAAAGTCAATCTGCCCAGGAGCTCATCCCTGTAATTGCTCTACTGTGAGTGCAGTTAGCAGAATCAGAGTCCTAACATACACAGGGGCTCTGATAGGTACAATTCCCCAAGAAAACCAAAGCTGCCTCTAATTTGAACCTGTATCACCTCTACACTTCACCATATTAAAAAATGCCATGTTAAACAATTCTTTATGTTCACCTTTGCTGTCTGTGAGGCCACTGCTAAACCCCATCAGCAGTGGATCAGCCTGCACAGCCAGAGGCACAGGGCACTGCCAGGGCACTCAGCCCCAGGGGGGACACCAGAGCCAGCAGCCGTGGCCCTGGCACTCCTCTCCCACCCTCCACGTCCTCCTTGGAGCATCCATGCCTGACACCTACCCTGTGTACCTACCCTGCTTCTCTCAGTGAGGCTGATTCAGAATCAAACTAAAAGGGAGCAAATTAATGCAGCTAAAAAACCCACTTCAAATATAGGACTGCATTTCCAAAAGCAGCCTTCCATTTTTAGAGCAACAGCTTTTAAGTCCTCTGCTTGAGACATCTTGACTGCTATTTCCATGAAAGCTCAGCGCTTCCAGCTCCCATGGAAATTAGCAAGTGAGGTGGGTGCTCAACATCTCAACAAGCCATGGCAGTACTTTTGCAAAGGAAAAATGTTAAACCTGAATCACCTACAATTAAGAGGTGCTATTCAGTTTTAGAAACCCTGTAAAAAATGAGCTATTTAAAGTAGGAAAAAAAAAGAAAGAAAGAAAAATTAATTCAAAAGATGTAGTGAAAAAAGCAGCATTTGAAAATGCATTGAATTCCTGCATCTCCAGACTCGATTTTTCATAGCCTTGGGGATGTGCCAGCATGCTGAAAAGATGAAAGTTAACATTCTTCCAAAGGGGTTACACAGATGACATGCCAGTAGCCATCAACAAAGCAGTAATTACAATGGTTTCATGTTTATTTGAGAGTACTTTTTACTAAAAGAGTTCCTTAAAAGACTCTTAGATATTTTGTTAGGGTGACATTTTTACATTGTGTGCAATTTGTACTCTACAAAAGGTCTAAAATTTTAACACACCCAAAGGCTCCACTAGAACTGGGTATTTAGGTCATTTGTATTACTGCAGTGAAGCGTCAATTATTTCGTCTGATACTCCTCGCCGTCCTGTAATTTGCCAAGAGTGATGTTTTCTGTCAGGAAACGCTGGCAAGTCAATAAGCACTGGCTTGATTTGACTTGAACTGGCATCAAGGTTAGAAATGGAGAGGGCAAATGTGAATCTTCACTATAAAACTAAATACTCTGTTTTGTGGGTGGTTAGCCATGCTTCCTGCTCCTTCTCCTCACCAGCACCGTTCTCTTAATAGATGCAAGGGAAGAAACATAAAGAAATTTCTACTCGTTGATGAAAATGTCTACTTAATAAATGCTACAAAGAGAATTATGAAGCAACATAAGCAAAATATGCTGAACAGTTAGCAAAGGGTTTCAGGGAAGTGGAGAGACCACTGAAACAAACTCTGAATACAAGAAGAATGGCAACATTTGGTTTACATACAGAGAATGAATCAGGATTTTTTTGACTCACCCCTTTCTTCCCACAGGGACAGCTTGGTCCCTTGTAAGCTCCAGGGCATCCTGGGTCTTCCCCAGTTCCACCCTTGGTAGCTGCTGAATAGTTGCCTAATACCCCTCAATTATTTTGTTCCTACTCCTCATAAGAGGAATAGAAACCTCTATTTGTCACTTCAGACCTTCCTCTTCCCTTTTTGGGGAAATAAGGATGGAGAGGTCACTGACACCATTCTCTTCATGCTGATTTTGAGACCAGCAGAGTTCAGTCATTGCTGGATGAACCAAGTATAATTAATTTTTATCTACCCCTGTGTAGGAGGTACAAAGAGTTTTGGAAAAGACATGAAGGCTTTGTTTAAAACTTTCAAAAAGGCTTTGTTTAAAACAACATTCAGCTTTGTTTAAAACTTATGGCAATAATAAACAGCAAATAAAACCAAACCCAGGAGTTTGAAAACCTAAACCCCTAAATGTTAACAGGTACTGAGAACTACAGTATTTATTCTAAAAGCCAGTGACTTGTGTATCATGTAATTTAAACATCAGCAGCTAAATCTGCTTCTGTCTGCTTTGGGGTACAATTTCATGTTCCAAACCACAGTCTAGAACCATTTAAAACAACACAAAACAAGCAATGGCATATAGGTTTATAAAGTTGGCCGGAAAAGTCTTCATCTTCATTACCCTCAAGACTTGACTATGTGTAGATGGCTGCTATTTTTCTTCTGCTTTTTGTTTCTTTTGTCAGTATCAAAAGAATGTCATCATCACAATCTGCCTGTATTTTCTGTCACTTTCAGCTAGTGGTCAGACCAATCTCTACTGGCATTTCAGATGGCAAAACTATTCCAAAGTCCTTTCACTAATGGACAACCAAATAACCATTTCTCTTAGGTAGTCATACTCCTTGTCAGTTCCCAAGAATCCTGCATCCATGTACAGAAGGGGGAAAACAATGATACATCCTAAACAGTAACAACATTGACAACAGATCAGTAATATTCTTAACCATCTTCAAACTGCTGTCTATTGAACTAGACCAACAAAAGAAATACATTTGATTAGACTTTTCAAAAAACTGCACATTTTGAAATTTCAAGTCAAAATAAGGGGCACAGATGCTATGATCAAAGAACAGCTGCTTGCTTAATCCATCAGGAAAATGATGCAAACAAAAGCTTAGATGAGCAAAATTATGAGAATTCAAATGTTGAGACTATAATATTTATTAATTGAAAAACAGAGTGTGCTTTTCAAATAACTGCAGAGAGATAAAATAATATGCAGATATTAAAATGCTGATGGATTCCCAGCTTCAAAATATTTCATTGACAAAGCCATTAAAATCTACCATATAGCAAATACAGCTTCTTCCTGGTGATTGGAGCTACTTTCGCTTCACAGCTGCTGAAGAAACTGTCAGATTGTTTGGGTTATAGAACACAGAGAGCGTAATTTTTTTATTAAATGGCTTGTGCATCTAATTAGTTATTTAATACAACCAATGGTGCAAGCAGCCAAGTGGAACAGGTCTTATTTACTAAATTTAATGAGGCAATTTGTTAGGAAAAGTTACTGTGAAATGCCTGAATGAAGAATGAACTACAATTATAGGGTAAGAAAACCAGGTTATGTTCAGCTCAGATATATAAAATTAACCAGATGAACTGAAGACTTTCCCCAGGCTAGCACCTGAATTTGAGAGCTGGGTACATTGCTAAAATCTGAAAAAAAAACCACTCGTAGCAATAAAAAGTTCATATTTGAATTACTGCAAATGTACTTACATCAGCAAGAACCTGACACACTCAATCTACAAAGCCAGGTCATTTCTGCCAGCTCTGCTGAGCATTTTAAGTTGTCAGAGCAATGTAAAATACCTGCCAGAACACAGAAAGAATTCAACTTAAACTAATATTTTAAAACTCCTGAATCTTACGAAATTGGCAGTGCAACAGGAGAGAAACCTATACAGTGGGGGACACAAGTCTTTTCATCCACAGGCATGATAAGCATGGAGCATCAGTCAGAAAGCTGATTTGAGGAATATCTCCTTAAATTAAAAGGCACTGAAGACACTGAACATTGATACATGGCTTGCTGAAGTATGCTGCACAGGGAGTTTCACAAAATACACACAAAACTACAGGCCAGGATGCACCACCAAGGTCTCCCAAAAGAGATCTAAATTGGTGCCTGACGTTTTATCTTCCCAGTGTACATTTTTGTGTCCCAGAAAGAAAAGTAGCATGTCCAGCACAAGCTTAGCTTAACTCTAATCAGTAACAGAGATCAACAAACAATAGTTTTAACTGTTTGACAGTGTTTGAATCTTGAGCACTGGAAAAAGGAATAAATATAAAAATTTCCTTAGTGAAGTCCATGCAAAATACAGCCCTAAAAACTGACTTTCACCTATATAAAACAATTAATATGTAAAATTCAAAAACATAACATGCAATTCTATATTCCTTGGCACAAGATCTCCTGTAGTACTTTGGTCCTCCTACTTCCTGACTTTTTACAACAAACACGGGATCACTTGGCAGCTGTGAATTATTTTACATAGTCCAGAATTATCTACATAGTCCAGCTGTGTAGCCCAAGACGTAATGAAGAGAAAGACATGAACCATCTAACCAAAGCAGCCTTGGGACACTAAAAAGGCTGATTTAATCCCAAATTTAAGATCTCCAAGGAGAAAAAGATCTCTGAGCACCATGTACCAGTGTTCAGTGACCCTCACAGTAAAACAGTTTTTTTCCTTAGGTACACACAAATGACACATCACTGGCTCATGTTCTAATGTGTGCTTTCCACGTCCTCTTGTACAAATCTGCTTTCCAGCTGGGCAGCCCCCAGCATAAACTGCTACACATGGTTGTTCACCATGGGTGCAGGACTTTGCATTTTTCCTTTTTAAGCTTCAGAAGGTTCCTGTCCACTCATTTCTGCTGCTGAGGTGCCCCTGGACAGCAGCATGACCGTAGGGCACATCAGTCACTGCTCCCAGATCGGTGCCATCAGCGAGTTTCCTGAGGGTACATGGTGCTCCATAATCCCAATCGCTCCTGAAGATGGTGCACAGGAGGCTTTGAGTTCAGTTCAGTTTTCAGCCCACACTTTGTCAGCTTCTTTGTGAAGATGTTACAGGAGATTGTTGGAAGCCTTAATGAAGTCCAGGTGGACAAAATCCACTGCCCTCCCCTCACCCAGCAATTGAGTCATTCCATCACTGGCAGCATCTGGCTGGCTGAGCATGACATTCCCCTGGTGAACCCATGATAACTGCTCCTGAGGGCCTTCTTGCTCATTTTAAATGCTTTGAAAACATACCATTCATATTCAGTACTTTAGTAGTTAAAAATGAACAGAGTTAAATCTGCTTTAGTGTAAATCCACACCAACTGAAAATCTATAATTTGAGTGTATAGCAGGTTTTCTTCTGATTTCAGACATCCTGGTTTTTTCCCAAGTAACAGAAAAGTACAAGTCTTACAATCCACACACATTTTCTTCCAGAGATATGTGGAGATAAAGAAACTGATTCATCACAAATAACCCATGTACACTTACCATCAAGATCCTACATTTTTAAAAGATTTTCTACAAACCCTAACAAAATTCCCTCCAAAATCCTGTCCCCAAATCTTTGGTTTCTAATTATTAGAATCTTAGCATGCAACCGTAAGTAGACTAATCAAACAAGAAAAACTGCATTTCTTTTCAGCTAAGTATATAAATCCCGCTCTCATGTTTTTCCTCCCAATTAAGCAGTTTGCAAACTTGATAAAGCTTTGGGGAAAAAAACCCTATTAAAATTCTAGAACTCTTTGAGTCTACATAAATATTCAGGATAAAAATTTGTTACCTGAACTCTGGAATAAACATATCTAACAATATATGAAAGCCCTCAGCACCCTCAGGAAATTCTTCAATGACCTGAATGTGTCAAAAAGAGGGAGAAGCAGATGACCATACTGACAAAAAAAGCATGAATGATAAACACAGTAGATCTACTACTTACAGTATCATTACAAAGAGAGTATTTTTACCACAATTCAATACACGCTTAAAATTGAATAACTTTCTAAAAACTCATTCATGAAACACCATGTATGATTTTGCTATATAACCCATCAAAATCTGAAATACACCAGAAAACAAAAGCATTGAGTTCTGCTTAGAAAACATGACAACCACAATGAACTCTGGTTTCACATTGTGCTTTCTCCTATGAATGGTTTAATTTTCAGGAAAGGTCCCCAGAAATAATTGATAAGTAAGTACACACTGAAAATAAAATATTGTTCTGGGGTTTTTTTTCAGAATAAAATTATTTAATTTCCACATCCCAGATAAAACCTTAAAATTAGTCTTGATCATTAAAATAAATTTTCAGAAGATAATGAGAAAAATCTCTGGCTTTATGTTGTGTTCACAAAACTGGATACAACTTCTAGTGTTTGTTATATAAGTCATAAACTGAAAATTTAATAGTACAGACATGAACCCAATACCAGCAATTACATGTGGAAAACTAAAAAAGAAGATAAAGGGAAAAAATATTAGCTTTTTGTTACTTTTTTAAATCTTGTTTTTGTGACTAAGTAGCAGCTATGCACAACGGTACAAAGAGACATTTTTGAACCATCACCAAGCAGTTAAATGCTTCTGCTACACTGATTCAACAGCTGCACAAATTAGCCTCACCCACTAGTAAACAGCCTTGTGCCTCTTCATATTTTTTTAATATTTACTTGCAAGCAGTTGGTTTCATGAGATACCTACTTCTTCTTCAAAATACAAGATAAGGTTAATTCTCTTTGCCAGGTTTTCAAGGACTAGAAATAAAAAACAAGTACAACATTTTACTTGAACCTGAAAAAAACCCTCTGAAATTCTGATACTTCTGCAACAAAGAGATTAACATTCTTCAATTAAAAAAGGAGAAAGCTTTCCTCAAATTCATTTGCAAGCACTACATATTGTTTCATCAGTTGAGAGATTAGATGTGCGGGTGAACCAGTTTCCAAGGCAACTGGGCCAACCATGGGGAAGCCATCAGGGTGATAAGGAACTCAAAACATTTAGGAGGTACCACATGGAAATAGAAGAGAACCTGATGAACTGTACCTGTTTAGATAAGCCTAAAATGCACTTATTTAACACAAGTGAAATAGGATAGATTAGAACAGTGTTTCTAATGTTTAAACTGCAGTTCATTAGCAGTGCCTGAACACCTGATGTGGGAGCAGAGGAGATGGTGCTTCTCCCTGAGCACCTCAAGCATGAGCACACCAAGCTGCTCAGTGCCCATGCAGCCCAGGCTGCCTCCCAGGACTCTGCTGCATGGCTGTTGGCTCCAGGAAACCAAGGACACCGACCCCAGCAGCTACAGGAGAGCTGGACAGTGTTTGAAACAACTGAGATGGAAGAAGTATGGGGTTTAGGTCTCCACAGGTTCCCCAGTTTAGTTCCACTACAAATGCCACTGAAAATAGGTAAGCTCAACAAAACTGAACTTAAGAAACCTGTTAAGGGTTTGGGTTTTTTTTTTAGGGCTTTAGGCAATTCCATTTCTAGAAATACAGTTAGGTAACAATGCAGAAAAATATTTTATTTATGTTTATTATTGTTGTTATTATTTCTTTATATGTGGAGAGAGTCCCTGTAAGATCTATATATTAAATTAGTGGGTCCTTATGGAGAGTCCCTGTAAGATCTATGGATGTGGGTCCTAGTTACTCCAAATGAGCTACAGCTGCAAAGTCCTTAGTTGGGCAGCAGCTGTAGCTTGTGAAGGTAACTGGAATAAGTAGGGGTGGGTCGAGAGCCCAGGAGGAGCCCCTGGGAAGACAAGAAGAGCTGTGCTGCAGAGAGGAACAGCTTGGTACAGTGTGGGACTTGAGATATAAGACTACAACAACTGGTGACCCTAATTGTAGAATGCAACATTTATAAGTTGTTTATATTTATTATTTCTGTTATTTAAAGGATGTTTATTGTTAGTATATGAAAACCTAATTATCACTAAATACAGTACTTAAATGCAGTACTTGATATTTGCAATTCTTTTATCTGGATGTCATGATTCAGCACATCTGTGAAAACTAGAAGGCACGAGTGCTTCAGCCATAGAGAAACCCATAATTAAGAGCAAATTAAAACATAACATAGAGAAATAAAAATAGCTGGCCTTGCATGGTACCTTCTAGGTGTTGTTTGCTTTTTCCTCCTACACAAATTGCACAACATACATCCGTTTATATTATCAATCCACAATGAAATTTGAACTCAAGGCAAAACACCATCAATATAAATTTGTATTCAGATATGCACATAAGCAGACTGAAAAAAAAATTATTTTGTATGCAAAACAGGCAAGTTACTCCCAGTCTGCACAGAGAGGAGATGACAATTTTCTTCTGTGAAGGTGGAAGAGAGGCTTTTTGGAAAATATGCTGAGCTGCTGCTAAGCATCTGCTATTTCCCAGATGGGGCAGAAACTCCTGATGTACAGCCAGAGCCCAAGGACATAACAGAGTGGGCACATGAGGGACAGTTTGTCTTTGTGTCAAGAACTAGACTGGGTAGTTAATTTCATTTCATTTATGTTAAATACATCACTGTGACATATTAAATGCAATGGATTCACTTGGATTCACTTTTGTTACTCTATACTGTGGGAAACTGTTGCATTTTCTTTTTCAGTGCTCCAAATAGCATTTCTGAAACCTTTTGAAAAAACCTAGGAGAGGAAAGACCAGCTCATAATATCTGAAATACTTTTCAGAGCTCAATCCTGTAAGCTGCTTCTCAGCTGGAAACACCATCACATACTGCACAAATCCAGGGGGTTTCTGTAGGAATAGAAACTGAAAAAGATTTGCACTCAGTGCAGATAGTCCTAGATCACACAAAGTTCCTTGTGCACTAATTTCTTAATTTGCAGTGCCAGAAAAAAGTTTGACAGAGTAGTCAGATAACAGCACATCATAGCAAAAATATCTTGTGCAGATTCCAAGACAAAATCCTCCGCATTATATAATACCTCTGAAAACTACTCACAGAAAACAACATAGAATACACTTCCTTAAGATATCTACACAGAGAAAAAAAAATGGCAACACCAGCCCTCAAACTTTTAGCTTGGCTAGAGAGAATTCACTGCACTGGGGAAGAGCTGGTAATTTGTGTAGCTGACTAACAGCAGGATGCTACTGTCCTCTATCTCTCTATCTGCCCACAAGTTAGTAAAACAAAGCAAAAAAAAAGTCAAATCAAAGCCTGTGGAACACAGCAGCACAAAAAAACCCCTCTAGGTTGTATCATCCCATAAGGCACTTAAAGACTTGCAGTCCAAAGAGCTTCATGATGGGATGGGATGATTATGTCAGCTTAACATCTCTGCATCAAGGCTCCCTGCACTCTCAGTTTTAGGTTAACACAGGAAGAGTCACCACACATGCTGTGTAAACATGCTTAAAACCACCACAGGAAAAAGAAAAGGCCACTATCTGTAAATGACATCAAACAAATATAGCTGCCTCTACAGAGGGACATAAAAGTGATCCAGTCATCACCTCCAAATTTAAAAGAAAAACCTCTGATTCTTCAAATATTGTATTCTGAAAACCAGCTTACCAGAAACCTGCACTTGCAGTGCAGGTTTTATTGCAGTGATATACAGAGAACAGGCATTTATTTAGTTGCATGCAGGACCCTATATACTCAATCTAATAATGAAAGGAATTTTGTCTTCAAAGTGCTAGCTTTCTAAACTACATCCTTGAACTACCATAAATAAAATTCTGGGAAAGCATCAAATAAGTTCACAATCTCTTGTTGTGAGCAGTACATAATTATAAGCAAATTCTATAATCATCCATCAGCAATTAGCATTTGGAGAGGCAGGCTCAGTAAGGCTGGCTTATTTTATTTAACGCATAAAATAATAAAAAATACATTACTACATTGTAAAGTAAATGAGTCTTTTATTGGGCACCAAACAGCTACAACTACACTGCTTTTGGTACCAACCTGTCTTATTTAATTTTAATCCAGGTACATCTAATTTATACTGCTGCCTGCAGCAGTATATACAACTACTCCTCATGACTGTTCCCTCCCATCTTAAATCTCTTGTTCCAGATCACAACTTAATAACATTATAGGAATGAAAGAAGAACAGATTCTGGGAACTGTAATTTGTTGCCAACTTTTATTGGCCAAGCATATAATTACATCCATGAAAGATAGTATTTTCAAGGAAGTATCAAGTCACATTGGACTGCTGCAGAGAAGAAAGTCAGCACTGTCATAAAAACACTAGGAACTCAAAGCACGAGCTGAAGCCACTTTCTTTTACTTCCTCTACATTAATTTCAGTTTCAGTTCTGCTGAAGATACCATTGCCAACAAGCCCACTGTCAGTCAGTTACATGTGAGGTACAATTCTGCCCACAGTACACTAACTACCTTTTTGTCATTTCTGAAACCTGGTTTCACAGGTAGTAAAGAGCTACCAGAAAGTGGGAGGTGTATTCTGGAGATGTTGAGGACTGCTCAGAAGTTCTCTCAAGTTACAGTGGTGTAGGAGAGAGCAGCAGTGCAGGCAGGAGGCAAGGGCTCTACATGGGGGGCTGCAGGTCCAGGTTCCTTCCTCAGATTTCACTTGTACTAGTTTATTTGTAAGTATGTGAGCACATACTTACAAATAAAAAACGTTTGTACTTACATTTGTAAGTATGTTTTAAACAGTGAGTAGTATCTTCCTTCTGAACTGTAGTATTGAGACATCCATTCATCAGTATCATAAGACTCCCCCAAAGTTGTTTTACAGTTTTTATTTTCCATTAAAACTTGAAGGTCTTAATTCTACTCCTCCCTCTTCCACTTATCCCTGTTGCATAACTGAGCACTATTTCATCTTGCTCTGACTGTTCCTCTCCCTACTATCTGTTGTGCTCATTTATATTCATTATGCAGACAAAGAGACATTCTAGCCACAAAGTGAAGACCTTGATAAGGCCCTGACTCTATCTTCAAGACACAAATAAGAAAGCCTATCCTAGTTAGCCTGGTTTTAAAATTATTCCAGCTTCCTTATTCACTGATGTTTTATTTATCTCTCCCCCAATCCTAGCCCTGGGGGAATGCTCCACACTGAAATTGCTTTAGAGTAGTGGAGTTAAATGTTAGCCTTTCTCACCTCCCAGCCACCACTTTCAAAGAGCATAATGGGAATGACAACCAAAAAAAGGCAGCTTCCAACTCATACTGTGACTAAAGAAAACAGGATGGAGAAGTATCCAGAAGAGGATTTTGGTTTAAAACACAAATAATATCTGCTATCACTAACTGGGGACTCCAATTCAGTAGAGTACTTACATTCTTATCAGCTAGTCAAAGAAAAACACAATATTTATGTACACACTAAAACAAAAACCTGAAGTTGCTCACTCAAACTCCCCACAAAATCCACAGGGAAATGAAGTTGTGATGGGATGGTGCTACACAACGTAAGCACAAGCATTGACCAAGGCCCTGCCTAGGGTCAAGGATCAATGTGTTGAGTACTACAGTCTCTCTGACTTCTTCCAGCTTAAAGCCCAAGTAAAAGCTGCAAACAGATGCCTCCTTTACTCAGGGCTCAAGGCCAACAACTGCCTTCTGAAGGCAGGTGACTGTTGCATTTGATCAAAAACCCAAGAAAGATGTAAGTCTCTTTGTGAAAGCCTATCCAGGAGATGAAGATGACAGTAGTGATTGCCATATAAAAGGCCAAGTGCCTGTAATGCTTATCCACTACATAGGAGTTAAAATTTAATTCCCCTCACATCAAAGATTCTCTTCTTAAAACTAACAGCTCCTTATCATTTCATTTTAACAAGTCTTTCAGCACATCTCAGATCCCAAAGCTGCTTCCTCAGTGCCTAAAGGAAACAGGTGAAACATTAAGCTACACAGTTGTGTTTGCCCTTGTGTTCCTTCTAGTGCCAGGACCTGCAAAATCATCCAGCACAGACAATTCTTTTGGTCCCAGGTTGAACTGAAATGATGGAAGGACACAACGCAACCAACCTATGGTGCAGTGTTTAGGTAGATGCTCTTCTAGAAAATTATGGAGGTCCAAGTCCCCTTCCTATGCACATCTTCCAAAGATGGTTACCCCTTCTGTCTGCTCTTTTATTAATCATATGGACCAGCCAAAGTTTTCACTAAAGTGTTATTGCAGATTTTCAACACACCTGAGAAGCTGCTAGCCTTCATGAGATGATGTACATTGCACTCTAAGATCAGTAAGAAATTAAGTGCTAGCAAATAGGTAAACATAATATTGATCAGCTTAGAGGTGTGATGTGATCACACAAAGGAGACTCACTGGCTACCAATTAAACTAAAAAACTGCTTTCAACTGAAAGCACTACAGCCTCTTCCATGAATATCTGCCACTTGTTAAAAACTGTCATGCAAAAACTACAGGATTTTTTTTTTTTTGTTATCGATGCAGTTTACTGATAATGATGGATTATAAGTAATTTCCTTTATTAATAAAACAGCTTTGCCTCTCTTTGAATATTAACAGATATTGAAACTATTTCCAGCAAAGCATCAGTTCATGGTTTCATTAGAGATCTACCTGAAGCAGACATTTTCTGACAGAATTCTTGTAAGCGGATGAAGAGACCATCCCACCAGTACTTAATATAATTAGACAGCAGACTACATGTTCAGTGCACTGGTTTAGGCTCCTTGCATAACAGACAACAGTTCCCAGGGCTAGTTGTTTTGGGAAAAAAAAGTCAAAGCACAGAATAAAGGCCCAAAATTGTTGTTATTATCTTAGCTAAAAAATATCCTACAGTCTCACTGCTACATATCCTACAATAGGCTAAAAAAATATCCTACAGTCTCATAGGTGACAAGTCCACTGGCAATTCATGCAATGGTTCAGCGTCACCTTCTAATAATCATAATGTTTCCAGTTTTAAGAAAAATTCCCCTAAGTCATCTCAATTTGAGAAGCTTTTTAACATTGTCACCTGATTTTGCTGTATTACACCACTCTGTGAAGTTCTGTTTGTTCCAAACTTTCCCATTCTGTTAAGTTTACTTGCTGTCACACATCCATGAGAAAAGGAAGCACTGTCTGTTTTGCAACTCTCCTAATGCCCACTCTGTTCAACACTGCTGAATGCACCAAAAGATAAAAAAATTAGTAGCTGTGCATATCTTTAGATCACTGCCATAATCACTTCTATCCAGGTGTCCTATTACAAATTCACACTGATCACTTATTTTTTATTTCAAATGGGGCAGAAAATAACTCAGGACTCAGTGATGTTGTAAGGATGGTTTCCAGTAGCATTGTCTGCCATTCTTATGCAGTACAGTTTGCATTCTGTAGTACAGGGGTGTTCAGGAATCCTTGCATGCAAGCTCAGTGCTCTCAATCAGAGTTGGTGGCATAATCCCTGGAAATCCATTAGCACTACTGCTGAACTAATTTACTGATCAAGTTCCTGACAGCAGCATGATGAAGGGCTGCACAATGTCTAAGAGTCCCAAAAATATCTTATTTCTGGTGGTGACACTGATGTCTACCCCAAATACACAAGTATGGATGTAAGCAGAAGCAGTTCTTTCAAAGTAAGATGTTTTAAGTGTAATTTATTGCACAATTGCATTTTTTTCACCTCAGAAAAGTAATAAAATCTGAAACCTTGAAAAAATCTCAAACCCCAAAAGGGCTATGAGGGGCAGTCCTCCTTTTCATCTTCTGCTAGTGGTTTTTTCAAGTAGTGAGACAAAAGATAAAATTTTGACCTTTATTTTCAATGTAATCCTAGCCAGTCATTAAATGACAACTATTATTCATCAAGCCACCAAGCGAGGTTATATCTTGGATTCCAGTGCTAATAAAAGGCAAAAAATTTCATCTAGTATTTCATTATTATAGTTCCACTCTTGTTTAAAAGAGAACAAAAAATGCCTAATACCAGAGAGAAGTCATGACATACTTACCTTTAACAGACCTTTGCTACATCCTCCTGGCAGCTTTACCCTGCACTGCAAAAATTCTTGCAGCTAAAGCAAGCCCTATACTCTTGGGAGCATTATGTTCATAATGTAAGAATAAATTACAGAGTTTTTAAGACAAAAATGTATCTTTCAAAACATTCTGATGAACTACCACTACAATATTTTATTAGTCAAGTATCTGCATACAAAAATATGTATTTGTACACACAAGTTTGTTCTTTCAATTCTTATTTTTCTAGGTGTACAAGTGTATCCTCTAAAAAGGATATAATAGCAATAGATTTGCCTATATATTGGTCAGATGAAGCAGATACTCCACACAACACAGACCAGGGAAAACACTTTTTCTCCTCTCAGGTCTCAGCCACAGTTTTAAGGAAAACTGTGACAGAACATATGGCACATCTAGATTTTGTTGTCTCTCACACAATAAAGAATCAAGCTATCAAAGCAAAGCCTGAGATCAGAACAATCTGTGGACAGTACATGAACCAAAAAATGAACAGCATTCCTTGAGCTTCCATGGATATGAAGCTATAAATTTCACACATCATTTACTCATTATAAATAATAAAATACAATAAACAAAACCTACATATAATGCTGCAACAAAAACTTGGTGGAGAAAGTACCACAGTAAATTCTTTACTCGAATGATGAACACGATCTTCACAGAACAATGAAAAAATTATAAACGAAATTATTTTAAAAGCTTCTTTGTTGTCTTTTCAATTTTTTAATGCAATGCAAAATGTCAAGTATGTAATGCTAGAAAAAAAAGCAAACCAAGGATAGAAGGGGAAACTCTGTCCTAGGCCATCACAAAACTGCAGCTCTGGAAGTGTCCAGAATCAACAGCAGGGGAGGGGGTGGAGGGCCTGGGGAGGGAAGAAGGAAGAAAAAGAGGAAAAAATAGAGGCTACATTTTAAAACCAAAAAATCTTTTCAATGCTCACGTAGCATCAGGTAGTCAAGTGAGGCAAAATGGTGAAGTAAGAGTGTATTTTGGTTAATGCTATACTGAAGGACTACAGATGCAGCAGGAAGCAGCCAGCTCCTAAAGAAAAGCCAAAAACCTGCTCTGTGGCTTCTTTGAGTCCTAAAGGCTGTGAGTGAAGTGCTGCCAAGTACCCCTGGCTTACGAAAGCTGGAGCAGGACCCTGCTGGGGCACAGGGCTGGGTACTGACCCGGCCCCGACCCAGCCCGCGCCCCCAGCCCATCACCCAGCTGGGGCACGAGACCGCCCTGCCCACGCAGCACCCCTGCCAAGCCCCGGGCTCCTCACTGCTGGACTGAGCTTCCAGCAGCACAGCATCCTCAAGCTAAATCCAGCTTTCTCCAGCTCACAAACTTGGAGCTCTCAATTGAACCAATTGAACAGATTAACTACAGTGGTTCTTCGGGGCTTAGAGACACAAAGTGACCCTCTGCACTAGGAAAATAAAATGAATAAAGTAAATCATATAGGGGCACAAGAGGCTTGCTTTAGAAGAATCACTTTCAAGCCACAAGAGTGAAAACAATTTATTCTATTCCCTATCTTTTATACCCCTTTTTCAAAGAAGTATTCAAAGAACTTCTCACTAATCTCTCTTATGTTTCAGATATGACTGTTGGTCATCTCCAGACACACACACTGATCTCTCTTCTGGGAGTTGTTAAGCTTTACAAGAGCAGCAAAATGCCTCTCTCCTTCACTACTGGGGAGGTAAACTAGATACACTAGACAAAATCAGCAACTTGGTACATTTTACAAAGTGAGTAGCTCAAAGATTTCACTTCAAGTGTACAGCCCAGGATGAGATTATTTATTTGTTTAACCACAGCTTTTGAGTATTTGGACTCAACTGGGCATCAGATCACACTCCCATTCCAATCAAGGAATTCCCACTCCAATAAAGGCTTACCCTGGCCATCCAGACCTCAGCTATTGCTACATGAAAAATGTTGGTGGGCTTTCCCTCTGCTGCAAATGAAAACTGCTCCTCAACAGCTTTATTTTTGCATAGGCAGTTTTAAATTTTTCCTTTTCCTCAGAAAAATTAAACTCATAATATTTGTTTATATATTTCCCCAAAATCTATTGCCTTATTAAATGTTACTTAAAAGGTTAGGTCAATCTGCTTATGCATACAACAAAATATGTCCAAGAAAAACCCCTTAAAATCCTTTCTTAGCAGTGGTGGGCCTAGCTTCTCATTAATAAGAAGCATTAGAAGTCTAGTATCAATATTTAAACTTAACTATCTGTAATTACAAAGTAAGAATTTAAGCTTTATGCAATGAAATCTTACTAAAATAGTAATATAGATTTAAACAACATTAACTATTACAATCAAACCTATTGGAGCTGCTGCACCAATTTGGATTTGCAAAACCATGCAGTCTTAAAGCCTGACAAATAATTCAATAAGTCACTTAGTATATTTTACAAATAATAAAATTAAGATGGTTTATCTTGGATGCAATTTAGCTGCTTCCTTTACCAAAATTCACTATTAGGAAAATAGTTTTTCTCTGATCTAAATAAGCAACAGAACCACATGGTCGCTCAAAATTGAAGGGATCTCCAAAGGTCATCTGGTCCAATCCCCCAGCTGAAGCACAGCACTCCTTGTCCAGGACCATGGCCAGAGAGCTTCTGGGTATCTCCAAAGATGGAGTCCATAGCCTCTGGTAACCTGTGCCAGTGCTCACTCACCCTCACAGGGAAAGAGTTTCCTGATGTTCACAGGAACCTCCTGTGTGTCAGCTGGTGCCCACACTGCCACTGGGCATAACTGGAAAGAGCCTGCCTTGTTCCTTGCACCCTCCCTTGCAGTATTTATAAACATTAATACGACCATCGAGTCTTCACTTCTCCAGGCTCAGCAGTCCCAGTTCTCTCAGCCTTTCCTCACAGGACAGATGCTCCAGACCTGTCATCATCTTAATGGGCCTTCCCTGGGCTTTCTCCAGTCTCCTGTGCTGGGGAGCCCGGAATAGGGCCCAGAATTCCACACGAGGCCTCAGTGGTATGGAGGAGGGATCACCTCCCTTGCCCTGAAGGCAGCACCCATGCTAACCCAGCCCAGAACACAGTCAGCTTTCCTTGTAACACGAGCACATGGCTGACTCACATTTCACTTGCTGTTGTCCAGCACCCTGGAGCCTCTTCTGCACAGCTGAAGAGGATTCACCCTCTGGATGGTGCTGAGAACACAATGAGGCACAGGGCCAGGCACAGGAGTTTGCACCTCTCTCTGCTGAACTTCATGAGCTTTGTGGCTTCTCACCTCTCTGTTCAGCCAGCTTCCAACCTACCTCACTGCTCATCTAGCCCATCTTTAACAAGCTTCTCTGTGAATATGTTGTGTCAAAAGCCTTACTGAAGTGAATGTACACAAAGCCAAGCTCTCCCCCCACCTATTAAGCCAGTTATTTCTTTGTAGATGGTTATGAGGTTGATTAGGCCCTTCCCCTTTTTTTCCCCTTTTAGGCCACAAGGTCAAGACTTACTGGTAATGACTGTGTCATGCACTGCAGTAAACTAAAATTTTTCACTGGCCCTACACAAAGAATGAGTGAAAAGAAAAAAAAAAGGAAGAAAAAAAGAGCCCCTCTTTTTAATGGTATTTACCTCCCCTCCAACTCAAATATTAACATGAAAGAAATGTACAAAACATCAAGGAAGCATTTTTCAATCAACCTACTAAATTAAGAAAGATAAAATTGAGCAACTACTTTAGAGGAAAATGGCTGGGCAAAGGGGAATAAAGAGCTACATGGTCTGGTAGTCTCTTCCTATCAAATGTCATACTGAAACATTCTCATTTGTGTTAGTGCACTTTGCCACACTACTAAATTACCAGCTTTTTTCAAGAGGACTCTCTCTAAACCTCTGGATTAATGTGTTTTCTCTGCATTTTTTGCCCTTGCAAAAAATACAGCACTAACATATTTTGAATATTCTATCTAAACGGTCTATGCACAATGAAATCTACTGGGCAATCACTCAAGCCAACACTAATGAGAAAGTATCTTTGGGCTTTTAAGAAGTAAGAATTAATAGGTATGTCAGATTCTACACATTTAAGGAATCTAGAGTATGTCAGCACCTAAATATATCACCATCCATCTTAATGATGACTGCAAGCTTATAAAGATTTAAAGATGAATACAAGCTAGATAAAAAAAAAATCCTAATGCTTTATCATAAAGGCCATGAATTAGATAAGTTAGAGAGGAGTTTGACAGCATGACTTTTAAAAGCCTCTATAGTTTATTGCTTTCAAACAACTAATGTGAAATACAGTGATTTTATCAAATGGAAGTCCCTGGGTCTACATGCAGCACAGACTGAATACTGGAAGATATCCTTTCAGTGTGAACCAGCATCTTATGCCCTTGAGATTATTCACTGAATATTAAGGCAGATGGAAACTGCAGAGTGGAACATCAGAAGTTACAGATGTGCACAGACTAAGAAGCACAGCTTTATGTATAACAGCACAAGGCAAACAGGTCTTGGAGATAAATTCTGCATTCACACCTTCCACTAACTTTATCATATGGAATTATCTGAGTGATCTGATGGGTCTCTTGAATCAACTCTCGTAACTAACTTGAGTAAAACTAGCCTCTCCCAATAGAACACTTTCTATTTAAAAAAAGACACCACAGAATAACATCCATTACTTTGTACCATTTAATTACAGGAATGTCTGGTATTCTTTTTAATAGATTATTTGTGGCCTTCAAGGTTAACAGAGCTAAAGGTAATTGCAACACTTTAAAAAATTAAGAGACACAACTACACAACACAGTAGTCTATCAGAAATGTAGGAAGAGTGCCTTCTATTAAAATTCTTTAATCTTAGTTGGAAAACATTCAATTCCATCTTAAAAGTGGAATGCTGCCACTTAGTTTTCAGGTGCCTTTTCACTTGAATACAGAAATGCAATAATGGTCCTTTTCAGGCCTTGTGCATCACTCAATGAGCAAGATAAGTTACTTAAGGCCCATGTTTTAGGATAGAATTAACCAAGAAAAAGACACATAAAGAGCAGCAAGTTGCTAGAGCTCTCCCTGCAGACCCACATGCCTGAAGCAGAATCCATCAGACACGGTCCAGATGAAGTCTCCTTGGTGAGTTATAAAATGACACCCATAATTCCCTACTGCTTCTAAAATATTTTGCTTCATGTTATCTCAAATGCCATTTGCCTTCCTCACAGCTGCATCACATTACGGGTTGCTGCTGTCATTCTGTGGGAGCACGTCAGAGTGGCCTTCTCCTTAGCTGCCATCCCCTACAAATGAGTCACAAGTTCACTGTGAAAGTTTTCAGCTCATAAATCCATCCCCATCACTCAAGTCCTCACAGTCCCCATATTTTGCTGTAATCCTATGCAATGATAAGGCTTCCCCACTTTCTGCCAAAAGCAAGTGTCATTAGCGTGCTCCAACTTCCTGAGACAGAGCTACTGAAATTTTTAACAAGGTCTTTTATCTTATCAAAGGCAGATCCTAATTTAGTTTGGCATATACTACCTCTGATAAATCCATTTACATGTATTCCATTTGCCTCTCTGCCTTTGATTCTTCAAAAAGTGCTCTCTATTGCTTTGCTATGGGAAAAAAAAATTAGTAATTTTCAGGCAGCCAGAACCATCTTTCTTCTACTTTCTGAAAAACAGCTATTAAATTTGCTCTTCTGCAGTTAAATACCATTTCTACTTTGATAGTGCTCTTTTAGTTTTTAAATATATGCTGCAAGATTTTCTAAAACACAGCTTCTTTAACCAAGCCCCATACAAACTTGAGCCCTAGGAACCTGCAGGTTTCTTCTTCATTTCACTATCTGACTTTCCACACTAAACTAGGGGTGATAACTCTGACCATAACTTCATACTCACCGCATAACACCCACCCTCCTTTCTTGGTGAATTTTAATGGATGAATAGCTTTTTACTACTTAGACTATTTTCCTTTACAAGGTCAAACTCAGCTTGACTTCTGGCAACTTCTTAGTCACATTTAAGACTTTTGAACTCTAATGACATTCTTCATTTTTTCAACAACCACTTCTGCCACTCCTTCCAAGTTCTTGGCTAACTTATGATGTTCTCTTTGGCTGACTTTTCTTCTGATTAGGTCTGCAGTCATTCTGCTTGTATAGTCTGTTTTCTTCTTGGGATGAAAATCCTACGCACTTTTTCTAATTCTGAATCAAAGAGTTCCCTTTGCTCTTTGGTTCAGCTAATTTCAAACCATTTCCCTACAGTTTCTCAGTCTGCATTTTTGAAATTCAAAACCTTTAATTGGAAAACCCTTTCAATTTAAACCACATAAACCTCTGATGCAAATAATTTCATCAAAATTCTGTTTCTACACACAGTCTTTCTAGAATGCCCTCAATACTTATGAAACCCAGGTTTTAGGCGACATTATTTTTTTTAGTTCAAGAGCTACATGTGTGAACACTACACCCAGGAACTGCTGATCCCTAGAATTAGTAGTGAAATTATGACTTTTATATAAGAGTTAAAGACTCCACAGCATATTGAAACAGGGAAATAACTTTATTCTATTTACTGTAGTCCAGTAATTCCATATATACTTAATACAAGAAAACCTGAAAGTGCAAAAGAGTCATAGGTGAAGGCATAAAAATCCACAGCAATTATGAAGTATCTTTGTTCACCGCAGTGACTGAATCAAAATAGTAACTTCTGACGTGCTTTATCCCTTCACTATCTGTTATCTGAGTGCATCCAGTCTCTGAATCCTTAATACTTACTTCTCATTCCTTTCCTTGACAAACACATGTAAAAGGCTCTGCCTTTCATAAAAAGATCTTCCCTAAGAGCATATTACCAGAGCAAAGAACCTGGTTTTTTACACTATTATTTTTTTTATGAATAATCCAAGTTAGCAGGACAATCCCTGCAGTACAACACGTTTTAATATTAAAGTCAGTAGAATTCCCCATACTTGACAATACCTGGAAAAAAGCTAAGTTCATTTTATGCAGCAGGACAGACACGTTCCAAGCTACCCAGCCAATAGCTCTGCATGCCAAACTACTTCACACATTGAGATGAATGAAATTAATTACCAGCTTGCTGTCCATTTTATGAAATTTGAATATGAGCATGAAAGTTCAGTGATATATTCAACACTACAGAAGTTAGAGACTAAGTCTACCTAATACTTAGTTTCATGCTTTAGCAAAAACTATCACCCACTCCTAATGTTGTAAACAAAGCATGGACTGTGGCATCCCATCCTTATGGGGAAGGGAGCACCCAAGACTCAGAGATACTCATGACAAATGTCAGAGGGTCTACAAGAGCTCACAAAATTTTATTAGTAAATTATGCCCACCCAGGAGATACGTTTTTCACTTTCAATGCCAATTAGCTATCATGGGCAGTCTGATCTTCTAGATCCTTCTGGAAAGGGTTGGAGAGCTTTGATGGTCTTTATAACCACCAAATGATGACAAGTCTTGATGACTGGGTTGGCCTTTGGTCAACATTTCAGGCCCAATTCTCAACCTCATTCCTGCACTTTGCTGTATGGTGTTGTGCCTATCTCCAGGATCCCAAACCAAAACCAATCTCAGCAAAGTGCTGCCCTTCCTCTGTATGGTCCCTTCTTCAGAAACATCCTTATCTTTCTCACAGAATGTTATTACCAACAATCCTTGGTTGGCTCCACAGCTATCCAGCTGTCGGTGTTTGAGTTACATATTAGTTCTCTTATCTTCTAGGCTTCTGCATGGACACAGGAGCTGAAGTAGTGAACCAAATTTAAGGAAAACAAAATATTCTCTCAGTGATTTCAGAAAGAGCTATGCATCTTTTTTTATCTGTAAGTTTTCATAATTAACCCATTCAAAAAGTGGATGAATTTCTCAGATTCTGTAACGATTTCAATCTAACAAAGCTTCAGCGTCTTTCTGCAACTCCTGTCTTCCATATTTGCCTTAAACAACAAGTGTCCTAATGTGCACTGTGACTATTTTATTTATAAAATCACAGGCTCACTGGGGGTGGAAAATGTGGAGATCACCAAAATCCAACTCAGTATTCATTTAAGTAAAACATACATAGAAGTGACAAGTTTGGACTGCAGAGTGCCTGTGGATGGGTAACCTTCTCCTATGATCCAAAATAGTTCATCAACATTTTAACAACAGATAAATACAATATGGAGCATTGCATCAAGCACAGAAATGCTTCTTTTTTACACTAAAACTTGAAAGTGCTTTCAGCGTACTTTATTATGATGGCTATTATATAAAGAATAATGATATTTTAGATTAAATATTTCCAACGTAATTAGTGGCAGATTGTTTCAGATTCTTTTTCTGCCACTATTTACATTTCTGAACACATTTTCTTGGGGCAACCCCTAGTATCAATGTAGGCTGGGGGAGTGAAGAGACCAGGAGCAGCCCTGCCAAGGACTTTGGGGTGCTGGTGGGTGAGAGGCTGGACACGACCCAGCCATGGGCACTCACAGCCCAGAGAGCCAAACGTGTCCTGGTGAGAGAGATCCCACCTGAACACAGCACCCAGCTTTGGGGGTCCCAGTTCAGGAAGGACATGGACTTGTTGGAGCAAGTCCAGAGCAGGGCCACTAAGATGATTAGAGTGATGGAGCACCTTTCCTATGAGGAAAGGCAGAGATAATTTGGATTGTTCATCTTGGAAAAGGGAAGGTTTTGGAGTGACCAAATTGCAGCCTTTCAGTAGCTGATGGGAGCCTACAAGGAAATGGAGAGAGACCTTTTACAAGGGCTTGTTGTGTCAGGACAAGGGGGAATAGCTTCAAACTGAAAGAGAGTAAGTTTAAATTACATATTAGGAAAAGATTGTTTACTGTGAGGATGGTGAGACACTGGAACACGCTGCCCAGAGAAGCTGTGGATACCCCAACCCTGGAAATGTTCAAGGCCAGATTGGATGGAGCTGAGCAACTTGGTCTAGTGGTAGGAGTCCCTGCCCATGGCAGGGGGGGTGGAACAAAATGATCTTTCAGGTCCCCTCAGAAATGATGAATAACTGAAAGAAAGACTCATTCTGTTAAATTATTTTTATAAGAAGTTTGTAAAAAAATTTCAAAGGAACTGTTAAATACAAATTTCTTTTATGTTCTACACTAAACTATAAACACAGCACTTGTAAATTTCCTTCAAAGGTGAGAGAAGAAGTACAAGTTCCAATTCTGGAAGACCATCTGAACAAGACATGACCTAGAAAACTGAAATATTGTGGGGTATAAAATCCAGTCATGCTGCCTGACAAGAGAGAGGAAGCACAGTAGGAGGCATGGGCACTAGTGATTACATTCTCTTCATATGGAATTAGGAGAAGGATGGAAAAGCCATTTGCTATTTATCTTCTTTCATGTTCCCCTCTCTTCCACCTACCCCCCAAAACCCAAGAGAGGTCTGCAGAGATGTCCCTTCACTACTGCACCCTAAGGAAGCTTTACAGAATGCTAAAAACTGCAGCAGCAGCCTGGGCCAAACCCCCTTGCAGCACCACGAGTCCCCTGCTGTCTGCCATACGGTGTGATCACATAATACCCAGGCCCTTGGCTGGTGGGACAGAGTCAGTGGAGCAGAAGGTTGCAAAAGGAAGCTCAGCAGGAGACACAAATTGCTGTTAAGAGCTTTAAATGGTTTAACGTGTACCTGGTGCCAGAATCAGGCACCAACTGAAGATGCAGCCTATCAGGGCAGCAGAAACTATGGACTTGAAAGGGAAAAGGTGAACATTACTCTTCATCCTAATTCTACCCAGTATGGAGAAAACACAGCTCAAAAAACAACTTATGATTTGGACAATCAATACATTTCCATTTGCTAGGGTGTGGAAAGCCTCAAGCTAATGAATTCTGCATTACAGGCAAACCTTGCCCAATTAGCCCACAGTGTCTGGGAAGCAGTACATGACCCACCCCTCAGGAAACCCTGCAAAACCCAATGAAAACCAACAAAACAGTGAGTGTTAGGGGTGCTGGGGGCAGGGGTAGGTGGGGTGGGGGATGTTGTTTTGTTTCTTTGGTAGCAAAGTATCCCTGGAAAAAACAGGGTATGTTTTTCTTTATCACATTTACCTAACTTTTTCACCTTGTACACTTGCCCTGGAGAGCTTCAGTTCTATCCCTGAGCACAAACACAATACCTCAACACGAGCAGGCCAGCGCTGATAAAGGCCTCTATATCACTACATAAACAATCATACGAACAGCTACAGAAGTGTTCACATCCCTTGTTTAGCAACACACTCCACTGCAGTGTCCACTGCCCACTGTCCACTCTTGGGCCCTTTTGTACTCCTTTTTATTAACAGCACCAAGCTGATTTAAGCTCCCACAGACACACACAACTGCTCACACAAGCAACACCTCACTCCAAATACCTAGAAACTCTCCAAGCCTACAGTAGCCTCTGGGCAGTCACCCACTCCTAAAGGGACTTTCAACAGAGATGAAATCACAAATATATCCCATCATCCTAGAGCAGAGCAAATGGCCCATGGAGCATGGGATCTGTGATAGCAAAATTACAGACTGTAACACAGTAGAATTTCCTGCATGCATTGATTCGAGTCTTCCTCTTGATAGTGAGTTTCTCAATAAATCAGTCATTTTCCTGTTTGGGAGACAAGCAGAATTCAGTCTTTATCAGTCTGGTAAGATTTTATTTATTTATCCTTCTACCTATATTTCATTGCTTCTCATAGTCCTCAGCATTACCCTTAAAGCAACAAAAAAGTCTCTTACATGTCTGCCTGAAGAAATCACATAGAAAAATAGTCCAAAGACGTTTACCTAAACCTGCTGAGATCTTCAAGTAACAACTTTATGGCAATAACTACCCACTGATTCGATAGTTCACACATTCAAATGCCAACTTTGTTAATTATTTCAGAATTCTCCTGTAGGAGGAGAGTGATGGTACAATACTGAAATCAACGCTAAACATCCAGAGTTTGGGTTGGACTTTGCACACCACTATCTAGCAAAATAGTCAAGTACAAATTGCATCATTTTCATACAGACAAATCAGTTTCCAACAGTTCAGAAAACACTCCTATATTGCTTTTTATTTTCCTCTCTTGCAATCATGACATGCATGAGAGGATGTTCAGCTAAGTATTAATGAAACCAGTCATGCCCACTAAAACAAAAAATTGTGTAGAACAGAAAAATCCCTGAACAGTTGCTGCCTATTCAGTCAGATGCAACATCCCAGTGTAACAGATGGGGCACAGGGAGTGACAGGGTAAGTTCATCTGCTGGCACCGTGCGAGGGGACAGAACACAAGTCTCTCTTGCCGCCTGCACTGCTCTGCACTGATAGCTGGGCTGCTCAGAAAGCTCCTGCCACAGCCAGCTCCAGCCCCCCAGCAGCGTGTCCCAGGAGGAGTGCAGGAGCCCAGGGACCCAGGAGCCACAAGGACCCTCCAGGGGCTTCTCCAGCTGCCCCTCCTGGGTCCCTGCCCGCGGCGGCATGGCCGGGCAGTGATCTCATGGCCCTGGCAGTGACCTGAGGTCCCTGGCAGAGACCTGAGGGCCCTGGCAGTGACCTGGGGGCCCTGGCAGAGACCTGGTGGCCCTGGCAAAGACCTGAGGGCCCTGGCACTGACCTGAGGGCCCTGGCAGGGACCTGGGGACCCTGGCAGCGACCTGAGGGCCCTGGCACTGACCTGAGGGCCCTGGCAGTGATCTGGGGACCCTGGCAGAGACCTGGGGGCCCTGGCACTGACCTGAGGGCCCTGGCACTGACCTGAGGGCCCTGGCAGGGACCTGGGGACCCTGGCAGCGACCTGAGGGCCCTGGCACTGACCTGAGGGCCCTGGCAGTGATCTGGGGACCCTGGCAGAGACCTGGGGGCCCTGGCACTGACCTGAGGGCCCTGGCACTGACCTGAGGGCCCTGGCAGTGACCTGAGGGCCCTGGCACTGACCTGGTGGCCCTGGCACTGACCTGGTGGCCCTGGCACTGACCTGGGGACCCTGGCAGAGACCTGAGGGCCCTGGCAGAGACCTGGTGGCCCTGGCAGAGACCTGGTGGCCCTGGCAGCGACCTGAGGACTCTGGCAGTGACCTGAGGGCCTTGGCAGTGACCTGGTGGCCCTGGCAGTGACCTGGGGGCCCTGGCAGTGACCTGGGGGCCCTGGCAGTGACCTGGGGGCCCTGGCAGCCTGCCCTGGCCTACACTGCTTCACTCTGCTGAGGGAACCGCACAGAGAAGGGAGCACTGCTCCAGAGGCAGCTTTTAATTTTCCACAACTTTAGCTGCAGTTCTTCCTGCTAGGGCCAGCCTTCCACATGGTCTCACTTCTGCTTCCCCACATGATGAACAGATTGCAGGCACTGGAGGCACCAGGACAAAAAGCAGGGGATCTCCCAAACCCTCCTACAGTGTTGTCTCCCAGCACAGCTTTTATTCTTTTTTCTTCCTATCTACAATAAAGATGTCAGAATAATTAAAGCAGTGATTTGTTTACTTTGGATAAGCTTTTAAAGAGTGCTTTATGCTTAAACCCATGACAAATGTGCTTTTTTAATTATTTACAAAAATTACTTCTAGAGCATTTTCCTGATGGACTATTATTATTACTGTACAATGCGTAATCTGAAATAAACATAGCATGAAAAACTTAAAAAGAAAAAGAACAAATAATTGAGAAAATACTCTTAGAGCACTTGGCATGACAGCATGATTCAAACAGCAATACACTGAAGTAAAAATGTCACTATTAGCTCTTTCAGAAACAGCAGAAAAGTCTGACCATCTCAAGGATAAAATCACTTTCTGGATTTTCATCTGTTGGAACCATAATAAACAACTAGCAGATCTTTCAGAAGAGAGAACATCATCTTGTCTGTTAGCACACCTTGTCTATTAGCTTGAGCCGGAAAGCAGTGGAGGAGACAACTTCCTTTGTAATCAAGGTTTTCCCCACTGCACCTCCCTCCAAGAGTTCAAGAAAACCTGGTACTTTAATTATGGGAACAATCAAGAAGGAACAAAAATACTTAGAATTTTTGTTCACAATGCAAGCCTGAATAGAACACTAACAAACTAAAATTATTAAAAAAATCCATATCTTGCCTTGGAATATTTTCTTTCTTTCAGTGTAAAAATCCTCTTTTCAAACCATGAAGCAAGACAGTTCTTTGTACTCCACCCCATGATAAACAGATATGAAAATCTGGGTGCTTTATTCAGATGAAAACTTCATATCACAATACACATCCCACTCTACTTTAAACCATAGGCAGTGTGAATGCAGATTTTGTAAATCACATTATTTTGAGTTTAACACTGGCACTTCTGTTCATTGACTTAGTAATTTTCATTGCTAAAATCACAGAAGGAAAACAGTCAACTTCAATTACACATTTTTAATTTTAAAATTCTTACATTTCAAGTACTCCATGATATATTTCTGCTTCAAGAAGCCACTTCTGCAATAATTGCTACGGTTTTGAATTGTCCATTACAGACATGTGGCATCTCCAGCCAGGGTCAAACCCTCACACACACGCACTAAAACCAACTTGGAAGTAAAATACTTTTATGTTTAACCCTGAGACTCAGCAGTGAAAAGCTGGTACAACAAAACTTAACAAGCCATTAACTAGTTATTCCTTCTCGAACTGAAAAGCACTGGAAACAACATTCTTAGTGGTAATTTGAGGTACTTAAAAACAAACCATAACAGCTCTGCAAAAAGCACAACCTTCACTAGATATTTCAGTCAATTGATTTCACCCTTCTGTAGCACTAAGATATACAGTACTCTCTTTATAGATATATAAGTGCTTTAAAAGTTTTAAATAAATAAGAGTGCTACTACAAAAGATGATACTAACTGAGATGTGCAATATTAACAGTCCTCTGCTACAGGATCACACTGTACTTCAGGACAGGTACTTTAAGAATCTGATGAAAGCTGAGGAAAAGCCTTTCAATCTCAAGAAGCAGTGACTTCAAATGAAATCAAACAAGCAGCTTAAAAGTCACCAAATACCCACACTGACATTTCATAATGGTTACAGTGCAGTCATAGAAGTCAAAATATGCATGGCAAAATTCTTGAACTTCACAAGCCCAGCTGTCATGCTCAAATTCTGCTGGTTTAGTCAGCCATCAGAAAATCTAGGAAATGAGACGAGCTCATCAGAGCTCACCAGCCTTACTTCATTTAAGATTATGTTCACTGACTGCAATAAAGACATGTATCAAAAGATCCTCTGAAATCTTTCCGAAGCCAAGATCAAATGCCAAAATCTCCTTCAAATAAAGCTGCATTTGAAAACAAACCAAACTGCAAAAAAAAAAAAAGGAACATAAGAAACTGTACCTTAATTGGAGCCCGGCTAAACTGTATTTTTCTGTTGGCTGGGATTTCATCTTCATCTGGCAATCCATTAATTTCAGAATATTCCATATCAGGTTCATAACAGTTATTTTCATCACTGTCATCCAGATCATCCTGTTCTGTACCTGTCTCTCCCCAGTCAGAATTATACCTGGATCGTACCCGATACACATTGTAGTCAGAATGCATGTACACATGGGAACTCTGAAAATTATTCACATCTTCATGCCCATCTTTTTCACTTTCCTCATCATAATGGGACTCAGTAGCATCTGTGGCAAAATCACCACCTGCAGCTACATTTCTTGTTAACTCTGCAGCTTCAAGCCGATCAAAGGTATCTTCTGTGTGTTCTGACTGTTCCTTCTGTTGCACCAAAACTCCTGTCTCTGTTGTTGACTTACTCCTAGCACAGCTGTCCACAGATCTGTCGCTGTCAAGCACACCAACCAAATCCTGTTGACCTGTTGCAGAACTCTCAACAGAATCAGCACTTGCCTCTGTGCTCTTTTTTATTTCTTCAGTTGTTTTTGAACCTGCCGAAGTGCCTGTGGACACTTTCTGTCTCGGTGTGGAAGAAGTGTTAGTCTGCTGAGAGTTCTCAACAGACATCACACCTGTACTCTGTTTGGCTGGGGTAGACCACGTGCTGGCCTCTTTCAAAGGACTGAAACCCTCAAGGTTTGCAACTGGAGAGGAGATATTTGTGACAGTAGATGAGAGGTTTAGTGGATAGTGACCAGTTACAGAGTACTCTTCGTTGTTTTCTGACTTTTCTGCATTTACGCTGTGTGAGTCAGTGTTTTCAAAAACTGCACTGAGCTGACTCACAGTTGGAGAGACAGTCTCTGTCCTTGGGCTAAGACTGTCCAGTGAATCCATGCTGCCTCTGTTATACTTAGAGCTGCACCACTCATCTGGAAGTTCATTAGAAATGATTTTCTCTTTCTTTGGGGAATAGCGATTTGAATGTCCTGTTTCATGAGCATTTCGCTCAAACATCTTCCGAGTTTCAGTAAACTTGGAATAGGAAGGACCATCATGGATAGTGTCAAATCTACTTATCCTTTCAGACACGGACGATTCCAACTTTACGATTGAACCATCTGCTTTTTCTACAAATTCTTTGGGCCTAATTCGTCTTTGAGGTGATGGAGGGCCACCCTTTCCCCTGGTTTTAGGGGCAACTCCAGCACTTTCAGTGGGCTCCATGCCCATCTGCATAAATAAGTTCTTGATCCTATTGACATTTGAGCCATATTTCCTTCCCCTGCTCTGTGAGGCCTCTCCTTCCTCTTTCGTTTTTTGGTCTCCATCGGATTTCGGTTTGTCAAAGGTGCTTTTCAGCGCCTGGAACTCAGTCCTATAAGCATTTCTGTGAGGAGAGGCACTTCGGAGGGTGGATCTTTCTCCCGAAGACTCTGTTTTCATCATGTTTACTTCAGGAGTGTGAAACCTGCTTGCATAGTTTCTGTGGTACCGCTCTCAGTAGTTTGCCACAGCAGATTCTGCTTGAGGAGTGTTTTTCCTCAGAGGCCACTGCCCTTCAGCAGGACCATACTTGACAGATCTGGAGGCAAATGTCTTAATGCACACGGTCAATTTTGACAAAGCAGCACGATTGAGGACTCTCAAGAACAAGGGCTGATTTAACCTGCAATAGAAAGGAGGGTTTTCTGAAACCATGTCAGGTTCTTTAAGTCTGTCACAATTTCCATTTACCATTTTCTGATATGTTTACAAAAAACTAGCAAAAAAAAATACAAACCAACACCGCACAGACATGTGAAAACTTGCCATTACCAACTTTTTCAAATTGACTGTTGCATAATTTATAATCTATAACATCATAGTGAGAGAACAAATAATCACAGCTTTCCATTCACAAGTATAGTATCATGGCACAAATATGCACGCAAAGGAAAGGCAATGTGACACGAAATATGAGGCACTGCAAGACAATCCTTGCTCGCTCAGAGAAACATAATGGTAGAAACATGATCAAAGATAATTTGCTTAGAAAGGCAAATTAAACATCAGCTCGAGGGAATACAAAAACTGCACCCAAAGTTAACAGCTGACAGGGTAATGGAAGTGAAATCCCGTTAGAGAAAGTTACCCCTCGTCACGGGCAGAGGTTTTATCGCCTGGAACCCCGGAGGTACCAACGCGGAGATGCGGAAACGGAGCCGGGGGCTGGACCGCTCGCACGGCGCGGCCCCAGGGTCTCATCCCCGGCTCCCGCAGCCCAGCGAAGGGCACCCCGGGGGTCTCCCGAGCCAATCCCCTCTCCTTTCCCCTCCGTTCCTGCTCTCCAGCCCTCGCCCTGCCGCGCTGCCGCCGCCGAGGCGGGGACGCCTCACTCTGGCCGCGGCACACACACGGTGCCGGTACCGGGAGCCCGCGGCCGCCGCACCGAGAGCGACGCGCCCGTCCCCGCGCACCTCCCGCTCCGCTCCCGCCGATCGCCACGGGCGACAGGAAAGGCCACACGGCAGAGACCCTCGGCGAGCCGTGCAGCCCTCGCAGGACGCAATAAACTCAACCCGAGAGGGCAGCGCTGGAGCCCCGCGGCGGCTCCTCCTCGGGCGGTCGTGCCGCCCCGGCGGGCCGGAGCCGCGGGGCCTCGGGCAGCAGCACCTTGCGGCGGGGCAGTGTCCGGGCAGAGCCCGCCGCCCCCGCGAAACAAAAGCCCGGTGCCAGCGCCGTTCCCCGCGCTGCCCCGTACCCGTGCCGCCGAGCGCGCACGCCGCCTTACCCAGCCGACAGCCGCGACGGACTCCCCCGACCGCCCGGCTCAGCGCTGCCCCCGCGCCTCCTCTGCGCAGAGCGGCCGCTGCCGCCGCCCGCCTGACAGGAGGCAGCAGCCACCGCGTCGCCTCAACGCCATTGCAGGCAGCGGCGGCGGCGGCGGCAGCGGGGGCACGGACACGGCTCCGCGCGCACACCCGCGGCGGCGGCGCGGGGGAGGATGAGGCGCCGTGGCCGCCGCGGCCGCGCTCCCGCCGCCGCCCGCCCCTCCGCCGCCGCGCCCCCGCCGCGCCCCCGCCGCCGGACGCGCCCCGAGCCGCCGCCGCCGCCCGCCGCGGGGCCGCCCGCCGCCGCCGCCGCCCGCGGTGACAGGTGCCTCACCTCCTCGGCGAGCCGCAGTGGTTCGCTCCGCCGGCGGGGCGGGGGAGGCGGCCAGCCCGCTGCAGTCCGGCCCCGGGCGGTGACTGCCGAGAGGCGGAGGACGGGCCCGGCCGCGGCCACGCCGCCGGCGCCGAGTCCCGGTGCCTGCCTCCGGCCCGGTTTATCCCCTTCTTCTCTGCCCTGGAACGCTCGTTTCCAGCCTGACCCCCGCGGACCGGGCCCGCCCGGCACCCGCCCGTGTCGGAGGAGGCAGCGTGCCCGCCCCCGCGCGGGAGGGGCAGCGTCCCGGGTCCCGGGAAAGCCCCCGCGCCTTCCCGCTGCAGGAAGCCCGCGGGGCGCGGGGCGCACGGAGAGCTCCCTGCAGATCAGGAGCCGCCGTGCTCCTTCCCCCGCTGTTCACCCGCTCACCCAGGCTGCCCGAGCGAGGAGCGTGCTGCTGACAAACCCCGGAGAAATGCTCTCAGCTCCGTGGGCATGGCTTGTTCTGGCAGCTGCTGACAGGGACGAGGATCATCTTTAGAGCGCAACCACAAAGCCTTTGTTGTTTGTTAGCTAGGCGAGTTCACCACAAAGATGTTTTGGCTTTATAAAGATAGTAAGAAAACTTAATTGCAGAACATGGAATCTCTAGGTAATTTGTAAAATGGGCAATCCGGGAAGGTAATGACTGTTAATCACATAGCAACTCCTAAGCAAAGTTCATGGAAGTAACTGCATAAATATCCAAAAATGGCCTGGGGATGTACAATGCAAAGTCTGAAAACTAATTATTATGTGTACAGAAGCAAGACAGTGCTGACTGGAAATAAAAAAAATGAGGCATATAAATCCACAAACTTAATTCATTAGTTTTGCATTGGTACCGTACTACTGAAGCATTCACAGGTGTCAATCTCTAGCTATTTTGTACCATGGGGATGCAGCACATGACTGTTTGCCTCAATAAAGTTTAAATAACCAGCATGAATATTGACAGGCAAACAACAAAACGTATAGATTGGAAACAGCATTTTGATAAATATATATGCCAGAGGCCAGGAACAGAAGCGAGGGCATTTCAGAATTTTCCCCACTGCTGGCAGGAGCCTGTCCTGGCGCACTGCACCGCCCCGGCTCAGGCTCATGGAGCCTCGGGAGGAGCTGGGGGATTCTGGATGTCCTGCAGGCTCTGAGCAAGGCTGTGCCAAAGCACCCAACACAGCAGGGAGAAAAGGAGATAGATGAAATATGTAATGCACCAAGAAGATACAGGCAGCCCCTGAGCTTCCAAAGCAGTCACAAAAAGCTCCCCTTACAAGACCATGTTCCAAAGCAGAAGAATGAAGGAATTACTTTTTTGCAGCTGCTTGCAATAAGAAGTTCCACAGGTGATTCACTGCACAAGGACTGAAAATATTGCAACTAGGCAAGACATCACCTATTAAATTCTAAAAATCAGGTATTACAACAAATCTGAGGCCCAGCCTTGTTGCAGTCCTGGATCCAACCACAAACCAGCACAGCCTCTCTCAGTGTATTTCTATTGGTATGACTTTGTAGACATGAAGCTGTAGAAACACCTAGAGAGCCTCTTGACTTTTGGATATAAAAACATGTTAACAGAACTTCAGGTGTTATTGAAGAAGAATAGAGACACAAGGCAGAAATTTAAACATTTTATTTCCTTTGTGATTTTTGCTAAGGATGTAGGGCTGTTGAAGACTTTAGCATGTACCAGATATATATGTTTAGAGTTTTATAATTCCCACACACCACCAAAAATAGAGACACAAGCAAACATTAAAAAAATCAATTAAACAGTTCAGACAATCTTAAAGAGACTAATTCGCATCTAATTATATAGAGATAATTAGAAAAATATCCACTACCTTAACTGCATAAGTGAAGTCTTTTAAATTCATTTTCTAACAAAAGTTGTGCAAACAAGATGGTCACTTCGTACCCATGTGAAATTCATACACATGAAATAATGTGCCCAAGGGAATAGTTGTATTCCTTCATGGCAGAATAGTGCAAAGTACCTCTATATTATACTTTAGTAGAAAGTAAGGAAATAAGACATCTCACTGATGCTTATAGAAGCAATGCACATTAAATCTCAAGTTTTCCACAATGAGAGATAATATATTACATTTATGTTTTCCTTAAATGTAGAAAACATAAATGTGCAGCTTTGAAACAGAATCTAATGCCAAATTATTTTAAGTAATGTCATGTTCCTTCAATATCACCTCAGGTTCATTACAGCCAAAATGTGCAGAAACTACTGGAAATTTTGGCTGCTTTATCAGAGACAGTTGGGACCCTATTTAGATGTTCAGCTTTGGTCACTGACATCTAAGTTATTCAAACTTACAATATAATCACTTAAAAAAATTCAATCTACGTCCTTATTCACAGAGTGTTCACGTGACACATCATCATCATCATCATTATTATTATTATTATTATTATTATTATTATTATTATTATTATTATTATTATTATGTCTAGAATAATGAATTGTATTTAATTTCAATTGTTATGTTGCCTTTTAAGACAATCTCTTCATTTATTACTATAGCCATATATCTAACTATAAATATCAGAATTGTGTGTCCTTGCACATTTTCAGTACTTTTGAGATAATCCATTTGACTAGAAAGTATTTTTAGGCTTTGCTAAAGTATGATTGATATTTCTGTTAATTCCTGAGCAATATTAAAATGCTGCACAGCATGCTTTAGAGAAGATAAGAGACCAAGGGCCTCCTTACTATGTTAGTATAAAATCAGAGTAATTTCACTGGAGTTATAGAATTACTCCATTTCCCAACCAATGGGAATTTAAAATCTGTTAAGTTTAGTATTTACATGCAATAAAGTGTGACAATCATTTTACTTGCAATGCAGTAACAACTCCATTCAAATGATTCTGAATTCTCACATCTGGCAGGGAGAGACCTGAGTTGTTTAACCTTATTGGCATGAGTTTAAATTATACCCAGTATCTTTTAAAACCAGTTTTGATGCAGTCCCACAATACTGAAAAGAGTTGGTTTTCTGTTTACTCTATATGTGTGAATTTTTACTTGCTACATTTATTTTGGATGTCACTGATGTGTTGCTTCAAGTCACTTCTCTACTTTTAAGCCACTCAACTTTTTTTGTGATTGTGATTTATTTGCACAGCAGAACAGCAATGCAGATTTTTCCACATGGCTCAGGCAAAAGAAATAAGTCATTCCATCATTTGTCTCCTGTCAGTGTCTTTCAAGTCTTACAAGATAATGTCTGTCTGTTCACGCAGAAATGGAAACTATTTATTTCATCTGATCTTTGGCCAAGAAATCCTCTCTGCTATCCTGCCAAACCATTTTTTTCCTTATACATATATATCACAACATAAACAGAATTGAGTTCTATTTTTTCACAGTTCCCATGAATTCATATTATGTAATCCAGCGTAAAGAAAAATATCTGGTCTGAACCCAAGACTTACATTTTGGCAGATAAGATACATTCAAGTCAGGGTTCCCCATAACTAGAGTGGCAGAGATTAAAATATACAACAAAGAGCTACAATAAAAGGTTGATAACCTGTAGTTTCAAACATGAGCAATCTGTGATTGCCATAATTGTAATTGTTTTATATAGGAAGCCATTAATAGTTAAAAATGGGAGCTCATTAATATCAGTGATTTGGCAGCTTCAGAAGATTGTGCTGTTTTTACATAGAACATGTCAAACTACTTGAAAGATCAAGAATAGCATCAAAAAAAAAAGAACTTTGTCCTGAAAGATCTGAAGAAAATCTGCTAATGATAACAAAACTGCGTATTCTAGCAGTTTATCAGAAAGGCAAATATTAGCATATGAAGGCCTAAACTAAGACTAGCAAAGCCTTTTCTCAGTTACTCTGAGGAGACTTTCACATCCATTCTTAAACATTCTGCTTTTAAATTATTTAAGAAATGCACATCTATGGCAAGAATAAAATCAAATTTTCAAGAAGGCAAAACATGAATTATACACTGTGTACAACTGCTTACTTTGAAATGGTAGTTGTGCCTTCATTAAAAGCTAGAAATCTTAAGAATGGTCAAAAAAGCTGTGTTTCACACAGCTTTCCCTCATGAGTCCTCAATATTGAGCTCTGCATATTCACCGCAACACAGACAACTATTAGTTACCAGCCTAACTAGATGGCAGCTAGTTGCAGAGAAAACATGATTTCATGGAAAAGACAAAATGTTTCACCCGCTAGGATTTTTAAGAATCAGTCCTGGCAAAATTCAATTTATATTAAACTATTAGGCAAGAAAACTGTTAGGAAGCATCAAATGAAACAGATTAGTTGACAAAGTGAGTAAGATCCTCCAAGGTGAGTAATACCTGTCTCATACCTTGATTCACCGGGTCTCATATGTAGATACATGGTATAGAAAACTCTCCTTTCCAACATCATTGGGAAAGATTCAGACTTGGAAATGTGACTAATTCAACTATTTCAAACCAGAAAAGCAGAAATAAGAGATAGTTGAGAGCCTCACCATAATTCAATAATTCTCTTATTATATAAATTATATTTCCATAAATATAATATATAAATTATAATTATATATATATATAAACTATAATTCAATAATTTCTCTTTGTGGAAGTATTTTCTTATTGTAGCAATAATTTTCTATTGAAAAGGCAGTTTTCTTTATTCTAGATTCTAGTCTGAACCTAGAATACAGAAAATAATGGGGTTTGGCAGTCTGTGCAAAAGTATTATCTTAGAATATATCTTATCCATTGTAAGATACACAGTAGAGTAAGATAGTAGAGAGTAAGTAGTAAGTAAGTAGAGAGTAAGATAGGAGGGAGAAATATACTTGGTGATCAGAGCTTATGAGTGTACTTGACACTGTCAGTAAATAATACAGAAGCAAATCTGATCACTGAGTTCAGGAGTCACTGCCTTGGCAAATCAGGTAACATTGTGGGCCATCAAGAAGAGAAGACAGCAAGTTCAGTTTTCCAACTCACTGCTCAAATTCAGTGACACTTTGGAGCCTGTACTGACATTCTAGAGAGAGCAGAAGATGTCTTCTTGGAGAGAAAAACACAGCCCAGAGTTCACAAAGTACAGCACACCACTGCTGCTTTGCAGCGTGCAATCTATTGCCAAGTTGGAAAAATTTGTCTGGGTTGCTCCACCCTGAAGTTGATGCTTATGCCTCTATTTGAGCTCACATTTTAGTAGTCTGTGTTCCACACCCTCTTCGTAACATGAACATAGGCTTGTTAAAATGGCATTAGTGTAATTTGTTTCTTCTTTTTCCTTTACAAAAATCTAGTAATTTAAAGAAATAGAAATGATAAAACAGCTGTTTATCTCAAAACAGCTGTCACTTGTAGAATGTAACCCCAAATAGTGTTTCCCATGCCTTGGTTATCTGTCATGTACTTTGATTCTCTTCTCCCTTACCTTACAGGTAGTACCTTGCTAACACACCATCAAGTGAAAGTTGTCTCTTAAAGCTAGATTTGGTAGTCAATTTAATTTAGTGCATAAAAGCATTAAATACTTGATTATTGTGTTCTGTTCAGATAATGAACACAGGCCAGCCAAAAATATTCCATTATTTTGGAAAAGCTGTGTTCTTTGCCAAAGCGTAGAAACAATATCACAGTGCTGCAGTCACTGTAGAAGTAGAGGTTACATTAGTTCTGTGCTAACACTAAAGCACTGGAGTAGGAGAAAGAGAAATCAAGAAGGGATCACACTATTGAAAAGAAAAATGAGAACACTGCCATCAGGTTGAAACACAAAACATAGGAATTAATGAATCAAAGTCTAGAAATTTGACTACACCATGTTTAAGAAAGGAAGGGAAACTTCCATTAATCAGTATAGGATTATAGAGGGAAAGGATTACATAAACATTTGCATGAAACAGAACAAGCAATTGCACGATGGAGAAGAGAAAAGCTTTACAAGGGTCTGGGCCACTGCCCAGGACAAAACCACCCAGCAATAGCTGCTATAAGGGAGCCAGTTTTGCACCGGCAGAGCCATCAAGCCGCGAAGGTAACAGAAAAGCAAGCCCAGGAGCCCAGGTGCTGACAGCAGGTCAGACCCCGAACTTTGGGGATGTTTTACAGCGGGTCAGACCCCGAACTTTGGGGATGTTATACAGAAACCCGAGGTTTCCACACCCGAGCCCAAACGCGGCGCTGACCAGCGGCTCTTTGGCGCCCCCCGTCGGCTGGAAGGGACGGTGCCACCCCCGGCACAGCGCGGCCCCAGCCGCCTGGACACGCCAAGGGGGAAAAATGCGGGTTAAAAAGGTGGGAAAAGTGCTGGGTTTCTCTATTGCTCTGCAGGGTTATGTTCCGTTAGCTGCTCTGCAAGTGCATTATGCATCTTTAGACAAGGGAAGCCTCTTGTCATTTCACTGTCAAGTCAATGGCTGAATCCACACAAGACAGCTGGAAAATGAAAGCTTCCACTTTTTGGAAGCTCCACTTCCTATCCTTGGAGAAAAGGGCTGCATTCTGGAAAGCTGTGTTAGATTAGGAATGCTCTGATGCAAAGCATATTGCTGGCAAGAGCAAAGTAGATGCACGCTCTCTTAGAAGGGGAGCAGCCCCTGGGAAGCTGTAACCTGTATTGGCAAGTGTTTGTGTGGTGGGTTTCGGTAATGGAACCTGGTCACCAGGAGGAAAAGGTTCTGTTGAAACCAGAGGCAAACAGAATTCTTGCCACCAAGGCAGGGTATATTTACATACAACCTGCCCATCCATTTTCACTAAACAAATAATGTCTGATTTGGTCATTTGTATCTTAACTGTGAAATGACAAAGGTACCTAAGAGCTCTGGGATGCATCTGTTGAATGGCACTTGGGCCTGAGGGATTATTCCCGTGCCCCCTTTTAAGGGTGGGTGTTTTCATTTATTCGGGTGTAGAATCATGCACACTTTAGCAGAATAACAAGATCACTTAGTAAATAAGCTGATAGAAGGGTTTGGACATAAATATTTTTATGTGCTGGTGTCTGAACAGCAAAAGCAAGTACTGCAAGCAAGACGCCTCATAGCTCAGTAGAAGCAAGCATCCCAAAATCAAGAGTCTACAACAAGTGAATGGGAGGGGATGCAGAATCAAGAAGAAATAGGATTAATTCAATTTATGGAAAATTCTGTGCAGTGAGGTCATGTTACTAGTTTTTCCTCTGTGTTATGTGGCATCACTCTACATAACACACTTCATACAAATGCCCAACCTCTCTTCTAAGCACTTTCTTGTCATCTAAGAAAAATGGCAGTAAAGAAGGGGTGGGGGGGAGGACTGAACTGAAGGGTGAATGAAGGGAAGCAAGATTACAGAGGTCTAAACTAGTTTAGACCTACTACTCAGCAGTCTGCATTAGGTTCACATGATGCAGTGTGAAATAAAAATCACATTTACGATTAGATGGTAAGGAAGGAGAGGCAGAAGGGAAATACAGGTGAGTACAAAACTGCCAACAACCTGTCTGATCTGAAAGGGAAGTCATAAAGAGTGCATGAAGAGCAAAAGTACTTGACCCTTATTTATTTATTTGGGATGTAGTGGAATTTTCAGATAGGGAATAAAATGACAGAAACAAAAGAGAAGTTAGCTGCATGTGCCCACACCTCTATATAGGCAACTTTGAGGGCTCCACCAGTGCCTTGACTGTGATGCCTATCAGGCATGAAATCACTGGCTTTAGTTCATATAGGTTGTATGGCAGAGACACCATCTAACCAGTCCCAAACAATCCCAGCTGTAGGTGAACAGTTTTGCTTTATAATTCAGTAACTCCAGCTTGTCCTGTAATTGGAACAGGAAAAGAATTTTTTTAAAAAAGGAAGGAAGCAGCTCAGGCAGAGGAACAAGGGAGTGATTAGCTTGCATGGCAGTGCTCCTCCCAGACTGTGCAGAGGACTCACTAGGAACCAAGAAACAACAGGCAAGCAACTGGGCTGGGAGAGGGGGAGGACAAGAGAACATTTTCCAAGTACATCATCCTGTACTTGAGAACTTATTCAATTAGCTTTGCACAACTGCTCTACAAAAGCATATACAGGCAGTGAAGAGACTGATGTCATTAGAAAAAGAAATTCTTTCATTATTTCAGTGCAAGGAAAGAAAGAAAGTGGATATTTAATATAGTATGAGGTAGTAGTAACTCATGGTGCTACTACTGGTTATACTCAGTGCCATTCAGAGAAGGAAAAAGAACACAGTGCACCAAATTTTCCGAAACAGCTGAGAGAGTGGGAGTTTAATAAATCCCAAATTCACTAACACTACAGTTCGCCCATGCATGGTGTTCTCAGCAGTTTAAGTGCTTTGGGGAGGCCATCTGAAGCTATACATAGATGCATGCCTGCAAATGGGTCCCACATTACTATTTCACTATCTTTCTAAAAAATAAGAGAATGCTAGGCATAAGTTTAAGTACAATCATTTTTCACTTCCCACAATTACAAAGCTGCCAAGTCTGTGCCAGATGCTTGAAGATTTGTGGTTTGCTGGAGGGAGTCTGCACCTAGTAAGTGAATTTGAGATTTTGCTATTTTTTGTTTTCATTGCTCTTCATCCTCTCTGGACAGCAGATGGTGGCATTATCATGAATGGATCATTTGTTAAGAGGAAACTTCTTATGACTTCTCAATATAAAAATCATCTAAGTGTCAGAACACAGGACACACTAGTGTATTACCTGTTTTAAGTTTAAAAGGACAACTGAAACAACTAACCAGAAAAAAAAGTGGAAAAAATTCTTTTCCACTGCAAAGAGAAAACACTAATAAAATTCTGCCACCTTAACTACTTCAAATTTATATTGTATCAAGACACCAAATCCTGTTTTGTTTAATCAGGGTGAAGAATCTTAAATCATCAAATTATGTTACAACTTTCTTGAATTCATTATGTTTAAAAATTAGAGGCCACTCAGTAACACTGTGAATCACTAAAGAGAATGGCAAATATCCTTCTGAGTATACTGAAGTATCCTGATTACTAGAAAATGAAATGTCTGCAAATCTCCCAAACTGCTGAAAGCACTGGCTAGTTTGATAGTTAAGTTTAGGACTTTGAACCTGAACTGTAAAGGTAGAAATATGGACAACACATGCATAAGTCTAAAATACTTATTTTTAGGCAGGCCTTCTGATTGTTGTCCAGAGCATGTCCTATTACTCTTAAATGCCCCAAAGACTTCTTTTTTACATTTTTAACAGATTTGCTGAAGCTTGCATTCAGTACTGCTATAATAGTGAGCTCACTAAATAGTCAGCAGAACTACATGTTGGCAAAAGAACAAAAATTGGGAAATATATTGAACACTGTGGGGGGCAAGGCAAAAGAAGGAAAAGATACTTTAGGGGAATATAAATGTATATATTGTCATTTAGACCTTTCTTGTAGTATGCTGAGTAAAACTGGGATGCAGTAGTGATACAAAAGGGCAAGTAAAAAAGGACAATTATCTCAAGTTACTAAAGAAAAAATAAAATACTCTATTATGATCAAAAGACAGGCTGGACAAGTCACTTTAGGACCTCAGTGCAACTAATCAGCTCCCCTCACTCCCTTAATTTTTATGGGCCTTTTCATACTGATAAGTTTTAGAAAAATTGTCTGTACTATTTTCTCCATTTATACATTTTATCCCTTTTTGCCCTTGTGGTCTGAAGTCTAGCAAACAATGCCAGCAGGAAGTTCAAGGATTCAGAATCTCAGAGCTGAGGCCTTTATTTTTTACTGCCTTCTTTCACTGAAGGCTTTGCTCTATCAAAATATCTAATTGCAAGCAATGACTTCTGCTACATTGCTCTTTGAGAAAATCAGCCTCCTGCCCACTTCTGTTCTTTCTCCTTCCTTGTCAGACTGTACATCTACATCTTGGTAGATGTAAACCATCTGATTCAGCACTGATGGAAATCACTGACCATGTAGCCTTGTATAACATTTTGCCTTTTCTCTTTCATTTGTAGTGAGCTTGAAAAGCATAAATTTGAAATTAAATATGCAACCATCTGCAATTAATAGCATTACTAAGATACACAGTATTTCTCAGACTAAAACTCCCTGTAATACTTTGTACCACAGAATATGTGATTAACCATGATACTTACCAGCTGTGCTTGTAGTCAGACTGCAATGCCAGAAATCTTGAGTCTGATCATGCCTTCCATTTCAGCAATAACTCAATAACAAGAGCCTCGTGGATGCAATATCAAAAAGAAAATTAAGAACTTCTAGCTGGTGAAATGAGAAAGCTTGCTAGGACATAAGTCAGTAGGGCTACGACCCTCGGGCCACATAGGTGGGGAAGTTCAAGAAATTTTTTTCTAGGAATGAATCATAAATTTTTCACTAACTGATTCATCTGTAACACAAGAAATTTTAAAGAGGAGGCATACAGAGCAGTGTGTGTTTTTCATGGAAGGCTCAAAATTGGAGAAGAAATATAGATGCTCCAGAAGAGAACTTTATTTTTTTTAATTAGCATGCTAATCTTGGGCATGATTATGACAATGTTTACTTAACCTTTTGCCTTTTGAGGGCTGAGTATAACTCATCACAAACCAGACTGTTTTTAAAGAGAAATTGTTGCAGGCTATACTGCCTTAAAATGTTCTAATTGCAGCAATTCATGTTAATTAGAAAGTTGTTCATGTCTCATGAAGTAGCACTTGTTCTGTGTTGCTTTTTGAGAAGGGAGTTCTTCTGTTTATTTATTTCTTGTACTTTATGTAGGTGTAATTGATTACGTAATTTCAAATATGTACAGAATTACATGTATAAGATAGTGTGAGGTAGTATTTCCTAAAAAAAGCAAAAAGCAGAAGTCTTAAATATTGAGCTATGCCATAATCATTTCTATGTATATTTTGAAAGTTGATTGTGTATATTTAACCAATACCAGGCAGTAGAAAATTGTTGTGATGATGCTTATTTTTATGTTCTTATTTCATTGTTTAGCCAAGCCTGTACAAATTCAATGAAGTCCAGATCAAAATTCTAAGAGTTACTTTTTAAACTCTTTTCAAACTTACTGAATTAAAAAGTTATAGACTAAAATCAGGAGTTCTGTTGGGGGGTTCTGGCCATGTAGATCACTACAGTATACTGAACCCCCACCATCAATAACAAAACAGACTACATAACCTTCTTCACAGCAGGTAGATGTAAACACTCTCCTTTTCCCCTGTTTCTTAGCTGAGTCAATCACAGTCCATAATAAACACATAGGGGAAAGACAACTACTAAGCCCTTCCTGTGGCATAATCCTATCCCACAACACAAGCTGTGGTCTGTTCTCTACATGGTTACAGAGCGGAGAGCAGCATGCAAAAGGTTTCAGCACCTCCCACGTTAGAATGCCATGTTTAGATACAGAAAACAAGGAGAAGGCCAACTCCATCCCCCTTGACTACAGAGTCTGTAGCTTTGCTTGCCCAAACAAGACAGAGCAGAGCTCCCAGTATTGTTCTCTTTACCCATGCACACAGGCAAGGGTTAAGTACATAGGTGCATAGGGCCACTGAGGGAGGGTAAGCAAGCAGAGCATTGTTCCCCCAAGCCAGTTTTGAGAGGTCAGGAAGGCCTGAAACATAGTGCTGCAAGTCTCCCAAAATACTGCCCTAAATTCAGTCTTTTGAGAGCTTGCATTGACCCTGGTGATTGACCCTGGCTGGATACCAGCTGCCCCCAAAGCCACTCTATCCCTCCCCTCCTCAGCTGGACAGAGGAGAGACAAAATAACAAAAGGCATGTGGGTTGGAATAAGGGCAGGGAGAGATCACTCAGCAGTCACAGTCACGGGCAAAACAGATTCAACTCGGCGAAATAAGTTTAATTTATTACCAATCTAATCAAAGTAGGATAATGAAAAATAAAAAAAGAAGTCTTAGAAGACCTTCCCTCACCCCTCCCTTCTTCCTGGGTTCAGCTTGACTCCTGAATTATCTACGTCCTCCCCCCTCAGCACAGTGGGACAGGGGATGGGGTTTGTGGTCAGTTAATCACACATTGTCTCTGACACTTCTTCCTCCTCTGGGAAAGGACTCCTGACATCCTTTTCCAGCTCCAGAGTGCACCCCTTCCACAGGGTGCAGTCACTCAGGAACAGCCTGCTCCAGTCTGGATCCCCCATGGGACTTCCCTGCTAGCAAAACTGCTCCAGTGTGGGCTCCTCTCTCCTTGGGGGCCACAGGTCCTGCCAGGAGCCTGCACCAGCATGGGCTGCCCACAAAGTCAGAGCCTCCTTTGGCCATCCAGATGCTCTGGCATGGGGTCCCCCACAGTCTGCAGGGGGATCTCTGCTCCACTGTGGATCTCCATGGGCTGCACCATGGGCTGTAGGGGAATGAATCTCTGCTGCAGTGCCTGACACACCTCCTCCCCCTCCTTCTTCCCTGGCCTTGCTGTCAGCAGGGATTTTTCTCTCACACATTCTCACTCCTGTCTTATCTGCCTGCAATTGCTTCCACCAATAATTTTTACCCCCTTCTTAACTGTGTTATCCTGGAGGCTCTACCACCACAAGTGATGGGCTCAGCCTTGGCCAGTGGTGAGTCCATCCTGGATCCAGCTGGCATTGGTTCTGTCAAATACAGGAGAAGCTTCTATCAGCTTCACATTGAAGTCACAATTGTAGCCCTCTGCTACCAAAAACTTGCCATGCAAAGCAAATACATTGTGGGAAAGTTTTGCCTCTTGAAAAGAGCACAGTGTAAATCCCTGTCAGATTGCTGTGTACGTCACAGTCATGTTACCAAGGACAAAAACATAACCCTGCTTATTAGAGTAGATCCTCTTTTAGCCTAAGTCAGCATTGCTTGAGTCACGCTGCAACAGCCTAACTCGTGTATCACCAGGTTCTTGTGAGCCTAACTCCTCTGCTACAAAAACTGAACAGAAGACAGCCTTTAGTTTCAGTGAAATCAGGAACAGATCAGTCCTGGGGAAGGTTATGTTTCCAACATACTGAATTATAGCTGTTTTTTGGGTGCTGCTTTTACTTGGTCCTGACCAAATTCCTTGCCAGTTGCTCTAGGATCTTCTGATCGAGCAGCCCCTTCTTTTGTTTAACTCAAGAAGTGGTATGGAAAAGGGAATACCTGATATTATTTCAGACACAAACAGTATGATGCTTATGTAGTAAAAATAATCCTAGGCTATGTCATACACGTTGTAAAGCTGCCTAAGAAAGGAAAAAGAAATGTAGCAGTTCAAGCAGTAGATGGATCTAATGATAAATGGATTGCAATTCTTGAGCTGTAATTCTTGATTCTTCTCTTCTACTTTTACAATTGTAGAAGAGATTGTAAAAGTAGAAGATTTTTTACAATTGTAAAAGTAGAAGAGAAGCTATTTTGACATGTAGCATACTCTTTTTGTTTCTTACTTAACCTTACTTACACTTTTAGATTTTCCTTTCATAAATTTAACAACTTGCAGAAAAAGATACATCTTGTTTGGAGGACTACTTAATGGTCATTAAGTTACTTCTTGCCAAATTATCAAATAATTGCCTCAAAGGTTTCTGTAAAGTAAAATACATTCAACATACATAATTGGAAGAGACAACATAAAATATACATTGCATCTTTTAAATAAACAAAATATTTTTGGTTTACACAAGACTACATAAATAAGGAACAAAGACTTTGCTGGCAGAAATTTCTCACTCTGTCACTAAAATAATTCTGCTTTCATGCTTCTGCCCTTCCCTGGGAATCAGATTTTTCTTTCTTTTTTAATTTAAAATTACTACCGTTATCCTTGCAGATAAAAACTTACCCCAGCACATTGATGTTAGACATGAATGTCACAGTAACAAGCTTCTTTTAAACGACTCTTGTGACATTCTGAACAGTGCTTTTTCCAACCTAACATACATTTTAAAAGTGCCTTCAAGCTTTTCATCTCATAATGCAGTTCAAATAGTAAAACACAATGAAATGTAGATCACTGATGATCAAGCATAATATCAGAGAATAAGCACACAGTGGACAGATTTTTAGTGATTCTAAAGTATTTGATGCTTGTATTTCTACAATAAAAGCTTACTTACCAAGAAAACTTTCATTTTTTCCTTGGATGTGTAAGAAAAACAATGTAGATCTGACAGTTTTGCCTTCTGCTGGAATTCTACACTTTACAACAGAGTGAATTATCCCTTAGCGTTGTTCTACCAAGATTCTCAACAATGAAAAGAGCTATATCATGAACCCTTGCTTGTACCATATCAAACTTCGATTAATTCCAACAGTGATGCCTACCTTATGCAGTTTGAGGAGAGTATGGCTGTACTTTTCACAGTCAGGACTACACAAGTCCTTCTGTAACCTCTAGAAATGTAGGCTCTCCTGGGAGGGGAGATCCCTGTTGCTTCACTGAAAGCTTTCCTAAAGCACCTACATTTTTATAATAATAGAGGGAACTGAATGAGTTCAATATAAAGAAGACCACAGCATATAACCATAGCTACAGGAGAAACTCACAGTAAATTTGATGAGGTTTCAAAGCAATTTAGCTAGCAGCACACTAATCTGCGCAAAGCATTCATTTCAGTGAGTGTGACAGCAAAATTTACAAAAAAATGAGTGTCTCACACAGGTCCGTAGATTTGGCTGATTACGATAAATTAACTTAAAGCTTGATTTTAAGAACAATTTTCTCACGAAGACAAGCCCACTTTCTTGGAACATTGCCCACATTTATCATACTTGGACATTTTGTTCAGAGCAGACATAACATTTTTGATAATATACCGTATGTAGGATAAAGCCACAGTAGTTTGTCATGGATGGGCTGATCCTCGCCCACTTGAGTTAGACAGGTTTTGGAGGACTTGTGAGAACAACAGAGAGCTGCTCTCATGATTAATAGGCACACAGTGTTGTTCCATCTCCCAGGAAACAGTGCTGTTAGATTGGGGCATGCTGTGATGAAATGGCACTTGTGTCAGCCCTGTCCTTTGTTCCACTGTCTCCTATCAGATGTTTGGGAGCTGCCACCATTTCTGCTGTGAATGTGATGAATATCATCACATTCTTCCTCACCACACTACCCAGACCTTCAGAATAAGCAGCAGCCCTGATGCCTTTTTCTCCAGAAGAACAAGTGATTGAAATTTGTGATTCATCAGTGGTAATAGTCTTCTCTAGTTTCTCCTCTAATAATCATCTTGCCTACTGTCTGTGGCCAGCAGCTAGGGATCCAGCTCAGAGAACAGTAGGGAACAGTGTTAAGCAGCCTACCAATACTATCTTTGTTGGCCTGTTACACACCTCATCCACAAAACCCCTGTTTTACAGACTGTAGGAAAGAGAAGGAGCGGTCTCTTTCCCAGCCTAACTTCAATTAGCTCACCTGGTCACAGGAATAAAGAATTTTTGTGATGTTCTTCTCTCCTCAAAGTTGAGGCAGGCATTGAACTGGGTAGACACAAGCAGTAAGAAGTGAATGAACTCTTCTAGGCATTAAAAGCATGAAATAATCTTTATTTGTGTTTACCTTTGATCACCAGAGCTGTACAGGGCAGTATTTAACATGAAGACATTATAAAACCTGCAGTAGGAAATCTGACATTAGAATTCAAGGAGAAATTGAACACTACTTTGCACATTTAAACTGCACAGCTCTTGCTTGCAGAGTCTCTCTGTGCATGGCTAAGGGGGCCAAAATAAAGTGACCCAAAGACAGAGCATAACTGTGCTTCATCTGCCACCCCATCCTCCTCCTGTATTCTTCAATATTACCAGTAGTATACCTGGGGTTTTATCTCAGAAGCCCACCAAAATACATCTTTATTGTAAAAAATAATTGTCATGGTTTTTTTATTAATGCAAACATCTTGTTTTATCTTAGCTTCATGCAGAGCTAAGAAAAAATATTTTAGAATTTGAGTCCTCATTTTTCAATGCAGTAACTGCCATCAGTGTTTCCAACACAGTAATTACTGGTAAGAGACAGAAATGGAATTTCTTGATTTAATCGCTGGGTTAGATCATTAATCACATCTATACCTGATATATTACACAATACAAAAATAACAATTTTCTCCCTCAGGTTCTATTATTTCAACTAATTGCAAAAGAGAAAAAAAAAACCTTCTAGGCACTCTGATGATAATCTATGTGCACTTTTCCTTTTTCTCTCTTTATGTTTGTGAAATGGAGATCAAAATAATTACACAAAGGCCTATATTAAATACTCAAACCCAAAACCACTGGAAAAACAAATGATGGTAAAGAATATAAAAATTAGTTTAAGATAAAGTACATTTTTTAAAAACATACCTTGACATTTACTCTCCTATAATTCAAGCTTAAATTAGGCTATATTAAAACTGTGCTTATTGGCCAAATTTAATTCTCTGTAAGGAAACACTTCTGGTCTTTTCTGTGCATCAGCAATTTTAGAGAACTGCAACTTGGCTGCAAGATTTGTGGAACCTACTTTCTTCTCCTTTTGGAGGTCATCTTTCATAACAATATCACAGATCTAAAAGGGGGCAGACATTTCTCTATCTTTTTCCATATTTTTTTCTCACAGGAATGAAATGCAGTGTTCTCTTCTCAGTATTTCAGGAAAATAATCTCAATGATTATAACTGTGGCAGCCAAATAATGGCCAGTTTAGCAGAGCATCTCACTAGACTCCAGAGTGACTTTATTCATTACCTCACATCACTCTTGAGGGACTCTTCTCCTTCCCATGAAATTGCAATAAACAGCCCCCATTGTAGCTAATACTCAGGCATGGTAAGAGAACACTCAACACTGCAAAAACCAGCACAGCTCAGTTCTGGAGACAGATCAATGTCAGCTCCTGGAAAGCCTTCCCCAGGGATGCTTTCTGCAGCATCATTCAACAGCCTCTAAAATTCTGCATTCATGATGTGACTGTATCTCTGCCACATATATAATTAACTCACTTTCTCATGACCACTGCAGAGAGTTTCCCTTTCTATCATTCAGGAGTCTGCAAGCAGAATACAAGGAATACAATCCTGCAAGGAAAACATAGTGACTTTCCCTTTTAATACAGCAAGAATGAACCCTTCAGGTATACAAAGCAGACTTTTTTCCCCCCTCATTCAAAACATAAGCTCTAGTGCCTTCCATTAAACAGTGGAGAAGTAAATCTTTGCCCACTGGTAAAAAGGGAGATTATTATTTGACTGTTTCAAGACTCATCAGTTCTCACTCTCTGGTTCCCATGGAAACTATCCCCAGTGAAGTTTGAGAGGGGCTTTGTATGCAGCAGAAATAACAATAATTATGGAGAGAATTAGGCTTCTGAAGGGGAAAATCTTAAGTAATTTTCAATTTTTGTCCAGACCTTAGACAGCAAATCATCCACTAGTTTCACTTTTGCCAAATAATAAAGTATTAATGAGTATTTTGCCATGTTGATTTTTAGTTCATGAGGTTTCTTAGGGAAAAAACATACTGGAATAAAGAAGTATATTTTATCTGAACAGAGACCAATGTGATCAGCATAAAATAAAGAGTACACTGTTGGGCTGAAATTAGTCCAAAAATGTTTTCTGAGAGAAGCTCTAGCTAAATTTATGGATAAATTTCTGTTGTGAGAGTTGTATCTACCATCTCCCTTGAAACAGTGATGCTGTTTCACTGTACCTCTACTATAAATTTATTTGACGGAGCAAGAAGTAAACTGGCCCCGCATCTTCAATAGAAAAACACAGAGGTAAAATGCTACAGTAAAAAGAAATGGGAGGAAAAAAAGGTTTGACTTAAATACAAAATTTATAAGATGAATGAAAGCAGTAGATTCAATAATGACAATATTTCCTAAAAAACTGTATCCTTATAATTTAATCTAATTATGTTCTGTAGAAAGAAGTTACACAGATTTAAAACAAGATGGATATTAGAAAGAAGTTGTAATGATGAGCAATATCATAGAGACATGACTATCAGATAAAGTATTACAGAAATTATGATTAGTAACTATTATAAATATTTTTTTTAAGCTATGGAAATAGAATAGGCAAAGAGACAGGAAAAGGAGGAAGGACACTAACATGGGACCCTACTCAGTTAAGACTATATTCAACAGATAATTGAAACATCTATATAGTTGTATAGCAATTCCAAAACCATAAACCAGGCATCTACAAGTGCCTACTCCAAAGGGCATCTCTCACTTAAACCTGAAGTTTTCTAAAAAATTTGCTTCTGTACAAGCTGAAAATGAAACATCTTGGCAGTTGTATCACTTGCCTACTCCAACTGAAGACCCAAAAATCCCTGGCCCCTAAGGAGCCAATACCTGCACTCCCAACACAGCTACCCTACAGCTGGAGCTCAGAGTACTTCACAAAATGAACAGGTAAACATTTTCATTTAAAACACAGCCAGAGAGGACAAAAATGTTGCAAGTGTTTATTTTCATCCAGTGTCCTGCTGGTTAGAGCACTCGCTGGAAGAAAACATGAGACACCTGGGTTAAAGGCCTCTGCAGCATGAGGAGGTTCCTCTCACCTCCTTTCTTCTGCCTTAAGAACATGCTTGAATGGAGGGTAGACACAGCAGAGAGGGAGGGGAGCAGAAGACATGAAAGAATACATGTTCACCACTGAGTAGTTTGGGCTATCACCTGAATAACAAAAATACAGACTGGACCCCTTGGACTTGTTTTGGAGTTGGGTTTAAAATGCACAAACAAGTCTGGAAGGAGGGACTCTGCTCCCCTCCCTGCCAGGAGAGCCAAGTCACGAGTCATCCTCCTCCAGGCCCCAGGACTCCCAGCTTACTCACACAGCCCTGCAGCACAGCTCCCTCCCTAGCTCCAGCCTCCCAGGCAGCCTGCTAGCTTGGGCATTCCCCCAGGATCTGGGAGATGCAACTTCAACACGCCCAAGTGAGCAGTAACCCTTCTCAGTCAATGCTTATGCCACTGGTTCCTGTATGAGGGGGGTAAGGAAGAGGGAAACCACCATGGGTTTGGTGGGGGTTTGTGTGTTGGTTTGGTTTTTTCTTTTAAATAAAAGACGTAGAAGGATAAAGTAAATGTACCAAAGCTCAGAGCTTGCATGCACTGGCAGGAGAGGCAGTGTGCCAAAGGAAGGAGGTGCCACAGAGAGTGAAATGCCAAAGCTGCAGAAGGAGGTGGAGGCCCTGAAACATCCCTGTTCTTGCTAATTGGCTCAGAGCAGCTTCCTGCTGAGAATGCTGGTGCTTTCTGATCACTCTTCCCCATATGCAACATCCATCACCCCAGCTGTTTAACAGAGGTAATTAGGGGGCCAAACACCTGGAAATTATGCACAGGAGCCTGCTATTTCTTCCCTTTGAAGGCTAGATGAAATTCTAGTCCCTACAAACCACTGTTTTCCCTTTGTTAAAAATAGATAAAAACAAGCTTTATATTCCACTGGGTTGGCAAGGATAAATGTAGTGAACGTTGAGGTTCTCAGGCATTCAGTAATGAGAGTTGTAGCACAGAATAAACCTTGTAGAAATAAGATCCCTGTCTGAAATCTTACCTATGCAAGCAATAAACACAACAAAGAAGAGTAATATTAATGTGATACAAAACTATTGGAATACTGAGTTGGTTAAAGTAGAATGATCAACCAACATTGTGGGAGGAAAATAGCCTTGTAGGCAATGCTAAAATCACAAGCTTTCTGCACAAAAGCAGCAAAACTGCCTTCAAAATTCTCTCCCAGTTCTGCTACATATGTGAAGGAACAACAGTAAGAGTTTAGGCCAATACTTATCCCTTCACAGCAGCACAGGATAAGTCAGGAAGGCAAAATCAGAGGAACTGGCACAACCAAAAAAAGAATTTTTTTATCCCTGGACTGGGGAGGGATGAATGATTGCAGAAGTGAAAAGCTTTGCATATAATGGAGTGGGGCTCAGATTTTGACCCTGCTGCTAGGGCTGCTTGAAGAAAGAAATTTCTGGTTCATGAAAGCTGATATTTCAAAATCTGGCTTTAAGCCAAACCAAGATAGGTTTTTCCAAGCTGATGGTTTCCAAACATGACTTTTGGAAAATAAGCAAGATGCTTGATTTTCCATCCAGTAATGATCCTGTAATGAAAAAGCAGCATTTGTCTTGAAGCCACAGAACTTAGACTTCAGCATCAGAATTTTTTGGTTTTGTCAATGCAGCTTCAGTTCAGTAACTACATGATTTAATAAAATTTTCTAAAATAACTGACTTTCTTGATGAATTTCTCTGTGAAGTTTCTGTCATTAACTATTCATAAATAAGATTCATGGTGAACACAGAACCACAAAAAAGCAGGAACTGGAGACAAAGATTAAGTCAGAAAATAAGTACTAACCAAGAGAAAGGATGAATCTTTTAAGGTATGAGAATGAAGGTTGTATGAAGGCAATTTACCTTATCTTGTCTCAAGAGTGTATCTACCCAGTTATGCAGAGTTTCACAATGGTAGTGATTGCCATTAAAAATACACTGATATGGGCAAGACTAGTGGTCTGTGCAAATAAAGCCTTAATAATTCTGTAAAACAAGAGCAAGTATACTAAAGCTCATCAGATTAAATAGTTCCTTTCTCATTTTTTGCCACTCTGCCTCTGCTTTGTTATTGTGCCACAGGAGCTCCTGCACAGATTGATAGCAGAGTCTCACTCCTGTATATAATCAAAGTCACAGTCTGAAACAGAGATTGTAGATCTAAGGTTTCTTAACCTCCCCTTCCTTCAGGCACAGAAATTCATTTCAGAAGTTGCCCATTTTTCAACCAAATCACATAAATTTTGTCTTATATGTAGAAATATATGAAAAATGGAATAGATGGATCAAAATAAGCTCAGTCTGGGACAACAGAATTTTCAAACATTCACCACTGTGAACTGTTAGGAGCTGTAGAACTGTTTAGCAGAGGCCCCAGTTTGGAAGCCTAAGGTTGCCATCTTTTGGAATTACATGTGAATTGTGTAGCTCCCATGCAGTGCCATTTCATGAGGTCAGGAAACAGCAGTGGCTTAGTGGATCAGACAAACTGTCTATACTGCTAAAAAGTCTTTACATCAAAGTGTTTTAATCACTAGTAGCATCCAACTTCAGAAGAAATTTCCATGCTTGTCATCAGTTCTCACATCCCCTAGGTAAGTTTAATAATGGTTCAACACAGATCAGTGTGAAAGACCCCCAAGTCCACCTCCATCTTCCATGGAAATGACACTGAATCTACATTTGAAGGGAATAGATGGCTTTCTATTATAACCTCCACCCAGTTCCCCTGCCTTGTCTCTATGCTCATTTAAAGTGTCCTCTTCCTCATCCTGGATAAGAGCTGGCCCAGGGTTTACACAGGAGCTTTCCCATCTCCCTTCTGGTGTGGAGTTACTAACTCCTTCCCTTCCATGTCCCAGTCTGCACTCCAGCCTTCCCATATCATGCAATTTGTGCTGCTCTCCTAGAAGACACCATCTTTGCTCTCCTTCATCCAGTGTGCAGGAGACAGGACAAGAGGCAGCCTGTATTCCTCTCTTGGCCTCCTTTCCAGCTCAAGAATCCAGAAAATGTCAGCAGATTAAGCTGTTTTCCAGAATCACGAGGTTCAGTTCGTATCCTCAGCTTCAACAGGAGCTGCTCTTGAGCCTAATGAAATTTGCATCTACAAAAGTCATACACACCACTCTAGTGATGGAAATTGCATCTGTATAAAGCAACTTTTCTTACCAATACCTCATGGTGGATATACCTTGTACAGCTGGTGACTGAGAAAACTGGATTATGAATGACATGGGGACTAGACCATCAAAAGTTTACTATATTCTTACTTCAACTGTCTGGCTTCTGTCAAGCCAGACTTTGTAGGGTGTTGGCAAAGATGGCCAGCATCCTTCTGGGGTAAATTAAGATGAATGTTGCCAGCAGGTTGACAGGCCCCTCTCCCTCCACTCAGTGCTGATAAAACACTCCTGGAGTACTGGGTCAAGGTCTGGCCCCCACAGTCTGACATAAACAATAAACTGGAAGAATTCCAGTGAAGTGCCATGAAGATGACTGAGTGACTGAGACACATAAAAGAGGCTGGGAGAGCTGGGGCTGTTCTTGGAGAATAGACTGGAGAACAGAAAGCTCAGGGGCATCTTGTCAGTGTGCACAAATATTGGATGGGAGTGAGTAAAGAAGATGGAGCCAGGCTCTCTTCAGTAGTTCCCAGTAACAGGATAAAAGCAATGGACACATATTAAAATATAAGAAATTACCCCTACACATAAGAAAACACTTTTTGACAGTAAGGGTGGCCAAACACTGGAACGCTGCTCTAAACTAGGGTCCTAACTTTCCATCAGTTCACAATGACCATGTATTTACTTCCCATAAATATGTCTCCATGATTCTTTACCCTCAAAGGCTCTCCTCTGAAACATCCTCACAGTTATAATCCCATCAACCTCCAAGTCACGTGGTAATTCTCTTGTTACAAAGACTGCAAAACTGTCAGATAATGGGTTGTTGATGGATGGGGATTACTACTGACCCAGGCACTCTCACTACCCTTTTTGCTCCTTCTGTTGTCTGTGCTCTTCTGTCATGTTGTTTTATATTTAATGTGTAAACTCTGAGAGCTAGGACTGGCTTTTTATTCTGCAAATATGCAGCCTCAAGCACCTAATGCTTATCTAGTGTTCCTAGATACCATCATAAAAGCAAGCAGTAAAAATTGATCCGTTGATGTAAGTTTAAGAGAGTACATTATCTATCACTTTCATGTTTAGATACTTGGTCAAGAAGGTTTTCATTGTGGAAGACATTAATTTCACTTAAGTTTAGCCATTTAACTGTCAGAGACCTCATGGAAAAACAGATAAGCACCATCAGGCATTCATCTCACCTCAGGAGACTTGTCTCAGCCTGGTGTGATCCTGCTTCTCTATTTATTAGAAAGTGAGCATAGAGACATAAAATTCAGCAGCTGAGTTTATGCAAAAAGGCCTTCTTTTGACAAGATAAATCTACACACTCATCAGTAGAAATGTAGCTTGGAAAATGTTTACTTAGATGGCCTGAACAAAACCTCATCTTTTGTTTCTCCCCCAAAATGTCAGAGAGTAATACAAGACCTCTTATAACACATCATTCATATGATTTAGTTACAGTATTATGCTTTATTGGTTGCTACCTTTCTTTGCAGAAGCTGAGAGGAGATTCCAGTGTGCATCTGCTTCTTTGTGCACAGACACTGCTTTTTGAGAAAACAACTGTTTTTGTCATCACAGTCTGTAAAGCTGCGACAAAACACAAAAAGCCACTCAACTGAGTTCTTCCAGTTTCAGTTAAACTTGCTTAAAATCTGGATTAGGCATTTCTAAAATATCCTTCAATGCTTTGCAACTTAGATAAAATTGAAGTAGCACCAATAACCTAAAGTTGTGCTGAGGACTCTGAAAGTAGTGCTAGACTAACTGCAACAGTTCTGGTAATTAAGTGCTCCTGTAAATGGCATTCAGTATTCTGACACTTCTGCTTGGGTGAGGAAAAGACTTGTTAAAAGTAACAAGGGATGACTGCTGTGATACAGAAAATGCTGAACTCCAGCAGTCTGTGATTAACAGCCAAGCAATTAATTCCTGCCTTTGCAATATAACTTAACTTACAGAATGCCAGTGAGAAAAATTAGTTTTATTCCCCAACAAGCTGACCAAGACTGTACAGTCTTCTACACAATCTGAAGCTAATTTTGAGTAAGAGAGATTGAGAGAATTTTTTTCCTTTGTTGTGAAATTCAGTCATGCAGAGAGAGAACAAGTGTTTACTATTCTTTCAGAAAAAAGAAGTATCTGTGATGATTGCCAACAAGAACTCGTTCATTTAATAATGTGCAAAATCTTGGTCATGGGCTGGAAATATTTTAAATTGCATTTGAATTTCAGAAGGAACAGTGCAAAAACTACTTTGTGCATATATAGCAGTCATCTTACAGGGCTAATAAAAAAGAGGGTATTACTTTTGGACCTTGCTGTGCTTTTTAATTTTATAGTAATGCAACTACAGGATTGGCAAGCATTAAATCTTATCTGTTTTTGAAGGGTGCAGGAGGCAAAAAGAGGCAGGCAGGACTTAGGTTTGGTTTCAGCAGCTTTAACCCATATCTAAGCATGATTTTACTCACTAAATAGCTTTAGTTATCTTTCCATTTAAGTAGTTACAGAGAGTCTAATTTCTCATAAAAATGTAGAAGGGAAAAAACCCCAGATCAAACAGGCTTTTCAACCTAGATATCAATTCAAGATTTAATGGCATTTTAAAATCAAATGACAACTTAGGTGGCAGCATAATTCTCAGAATTATTCTACAGAATCTAATTTTGAATATAATTTATGTTGCTTTTCTTGCTGTGAACTCATAAAGCCAAAGCTTTGCTAAAATGTTTAACACAGAGTTCAAGATACAGACATTAAAAAGGAGGTGATACAAAATATTTCTTCTCTGCCAAAAATTGAAGAATCATAGGATTGCTTAGGCTTGAAGAGACCTTTAACTTCATCAAGTCTAACCCTTAACCCAGCACTAAGCTGTGTCCTCAAGCACCACATTTACACATCTTTTAAATACCCCCAGGGACGGTGACTCAGCCACTTTCCGGGGCAGCCTGTTCCAATGCTTGGCAACTCTTTCAGTGAAGAAATTTTTTCTAATATGCAATCTAAACCTCTCCTGGCACAAGCTGAGGCCATTCCCTCTTATCCTATCCTTTGATACTCGGGATAGGAGGTCAGCCCTCACCTGGCTAAAGAACCTTCCAGGGAGCTGCAGAGAGCAGTAAATTCCCCCCTGGGGCTTCTCCAGGCTAAACACCCCCAGCTCCCTCAGCTGCTCCTTGTAGGACTTGTGTTCTGTATAATATCAAATATTCTCATGAATAATGGCTAGCTGAATTCAAAGTAGGCAGCTGAAGTAAAACTAAATATAATTTCCTTGCTTTTCTTTCTTTAGCAATTACAGGAGTCTGTGAATCAGTGAGATCTTATGGAGAGAGAATCTGCTATGTTCCATGAATGTTCCTGTCCCAATATTTAAAGCTTTAAGACAAAACTCAGCTATACTGTGACAGTTGCACAACCAACACTTGAAGTCAGTCAAATAGGAATTTGATCATGTGAGCTCTTCTTGCAAGCCAGGGCCTGTCTTGTTATACCTAAATATATCTGCTATACTTCCTGCACACATGAAAAAATATGTGTTTGTTCCCTACAAGCCAACTTTTGATACATGATTGTCAAAGGTTCTTTGTACCTGTTGCAAAAGCATAAACAGGAAAGGCACAGAAATTTGCAGTTACACCTACATAAATATCAGGAACTTCAGTCTGGAAATTTCAGTGGGAATATTCAGCTCTGTTCAACTATACTTAGTACTTGACTGTTTTATAATCTCCCAGCAGCTGCCCCGTTCAAAACCACTCTTCTGTGCTTTCACAGCTCCAGCATCCTCCTGTTTGTCAGAACAACACATCTATAATTTTGCAGTTATTCTTCTCTCACACCTCTCTGGGTATTTTGTCAAGCCCTGTTGATTCCCCCTTTATAATATGTCCTTGAAAAACAAGCAAGCTCTTTCTCTCACTTCCTGTGGGGGAAACCCTTGCCTGTGTTCTGACTGTCTATCTTCTGAAGTTCCTAAACTACTGCTACCTCCCCTGTTGCCTTTTCTAATTCCTGCTTGGTACTCCCACAATTGCTACAAACCCTTTCACAAAAGCATCCCCTCTTACCTTACTGGTTTCCTCCATCCTAGCAAGCAAATATTTCCAGTTGTGCTTATCCTGTTCTTTCTGATCTTTAGTGCTTTTCTTTCAATCTTACATTCAATTGTATTGGCATTTCCAAACTGACTCCATTCATGCAAAGTCAAATCCTTCCTCCTGAAACCAATTTCCATTGTCTCCTTCCAGACTATATCACTACCATATAAATCATTATTCGACATACATCCTTTGGGTATTTTTTTCCCCCCCAAGGAAAGTTTGGTTTGAGTATTCCTGAGTCAAACAAGAACTTTTGCACACAGCTTTCCACACTGCCTGTGCGACAGGCTCACATTACAGCTTCACAGGGAATTAAATACTGTAATTTCTACCTTAACACAGCTGATCTGCTACATACAGATCCTCCTACACAGTAAGTTCTCTCATGCAGAGATTTTGTCTTTGTTCTGACACTTTGCTGAGAACACACATGTCTTCAGTTCATATAATATAGGACATCTATTCCTTGTAAAAGCAAAATAACTCCCTGCCATTCCCTTCCTGCCAAAAATACAAACTGCCCTCCCTCTCTCTCCCTCAAATAAAAGCCAATCAACAAACCTTTAATTAAACAAAAGGACTTGTATCATTAGCTTGTCTGGTGGTAACAATTTTACAACTCAAGGGATGGCACATGCTGAAAATGGAATGTTACCTTTTCAGGGAAAATACTCAAACTTGTTCTCCAGATAGATAATTTGGAGTGGTTTAACCTTTATAAAATTATGTATTCATAACAATGTGCTTTCCTTGAGTTCCAGAATATTCCACTGGTTGTGTACAGTTAATTATTTCATTAGCAAGGTTATTACAAGTCTGCTGGTTAAAATCTTTTCTCTAAAAGATAAAGAGAATTGTCACCTTCAGTAAGGTAAATAACCACTTTTGTCTTGGTATACACAAGATGCCTGAGACTTTTCTTGCCTGAGTTTCCCCTTTAGGCCTAACTAACCAGAGTGACAACATGTATTCACAAGAAGATACAGAAAGGGAATATATCATAGAAAGGATGAAAATGACAAACAAGTCAGGTGAACCCCCCAAACCTGGGCACTAATCCTTCCTGCCATCGTTCTGGGCATACAACTCATTCTTCCCAGCAGCCAAACTACATCATGTGGAAAGAGAGAACATGAGAGACTGCACACAGACAAGCAGAGAGGTCTCAACACTGCTCTCAAAGGAGCCAGGAACATTTCCATTTCTGCAGGAACATTTTGGAGAGAGCAGGGTACATTTAATACATGTAAGGAAATACAATGCATACACAATCTTGCAGAGTTAAAGAAGGAAGAGACTGCCAAATGACCAATTAAAAAACGAAAAATTATTTTCAACCTGTAAAATTGTCTGTAGTAAAACTGTACACATAGATTAAGGTTGCATTTTAAACATTTGAACAAAAGAAACTGAGAGGTTTAAAGATAAAAGTTCTAATCAGATGGAAGATACACACATGGTAAATAAAGACTTGAAAAAAATCTTCAAAATAATTCAGAGTTGCTGGGAGAAATGGAGGTCTGACTGGTTAAAACATGAAAACTTTTAGAATGCCAGCAGATACAATCTATAATATTAAATCAAGGAGTTTTATATCTGTGGTCTGTATTTGACATAGAATTTTCTTTGCAGGAGAAAATGGCACAGATTAAGATTTTCATTTTGCAGAAAAACACATCAGAGCAATGAAACTCAATTATATTTAAAATGCAGATTTGCCAACAATATGTACCTAAGAAAAACTACAGAAATAACAGATCACAACCACAATTTGACTTAAAACTCTGTAATAATGCTGCACTTAAATTCCATCTCTTTCCAGGTACTTCAAATCAAAAGACAGCTAAGATTTATTGAAAGATAATATGTGAATGCTTAAAAACATTATTATAAAAACCTGAGGAAACATTATGGGGCTTATTTTTTGCAAGACTTGTGAAACCAGAACTGTCAGGTACTAAGGATGTTTTGTGGTCAGATTTATTGACCTGATGTGTTTGTAAGAACTTACAATACTCAGCTTTTTGCATTAAAAAAATACAGGAAAATGGTGTATAATAATATAGGTTCACATAATCCAAACACTGCATGAAGGCAAAAACAGTGGGCTGCCAGAAAGCTGTAGTTTATTTCCACATGACAAACAGAGGAACAAACCTAGAAGAGTCAGAAATCACCTTCCTTCTCCTACTGCAGAAGAAGCTGAAAAGAAGAATTTTTAATTCTACTGATCTGAAGCAGAACATGCCAGCAGCATGGGACTAGACCCAGAAATCTGACAATTAGGGAAAGCTCTGCCAAATTTTCAGTACTGCACAAACACCTTCCAAAGGTGAGGCTCACAGGACTTCTGACTTCCACATCACTCCTTTCTTCTCCACCTCCCTATGATTACAGGGATACATTTAACAGCATTCCCAGTTCACAGTGGTAGTGCCCACCTTCATTCATGAGATAAAAGCACTATTTACAGTCTACTGCAATAACTACACTCTTCATCTACCTTGGATATTTTAACATTCACACGATTTACTATTATCAGATAGAGAAACCTTGCTGAGAGAAAATTAAAAACCTGTCTAAGACTGGTAAGTGAAAATCTTGAAACGTGAATGCTCAGAAAAAGACTAATGCATTAACTCTTTAGGCACACAAAATTAAAATTATCAAATTTCCAGGGTGTCAAATTCTCAATTCCTTCTAAAGTTAATGAGTGTCACAAAGGGCAAGACACTCTCTGGGCTGTTCCTTCCCAGATGAATTTCTAGTTTCTCTGATCACCTGCCTTTAGCTGGCTGGTCCTCCACCTCTCCAGATGAAACACTGCAATTCAGTAACTCTCTGTTACATTTCCCCCTCAGGATCTGTAATATTTCATAAACTCAGACATCTGGCAGCTGCTAGATAGTGGATTTGAAAGCCAAAACACAGTGATACAGGATTAGCTTCTCCTAAACAAAACATGTCTTGCTTGCCAAAAGACATAAGCATTCCATGTGTGAGGACATGGCAGTTAAACAACAGCCACCTGAGCACAGTCTTGTTTATATGTGGCATTTTTTCTGAAAACTGAAAACATCTGTCTCCTTTGGTACTTATTATCTGGGGAAAAAGTGATAATGTTTGCTGCTCTGACTCAGTACACATCTCACAAAATCACATCCATACAAGACAAAAAACTAGGCTAAGATTGTATGAACTCCACTACTCAAGACTAGTTCTGATATGTTTAGATAAGGCACGCCTTCAGATCCCAGTTTAGACAGAACCACATTCAACAATCCTGAAACTACAGCTGCATTCCACCCTTCCACCCTCCAGTTCTTCTGCATGTAAATCTGATTATTGTACTCTGTGGCATGCTCTTTATTTTTTTAGTCTTTCTTAACTGCTACCCTCAAAGAGCCACTTTCAGCCTGGATTTCTCCATATAAGGTAATACCTCACATAAACACATTGGAGAGCACATGATACTTATTTAAAAGAAAACATACAAGTATTTCACTTTTCCTCCAAGCAAAGCTTGTTCTGGAACAGAGAAAAAACTTGATTTTGTTCTGTGCGAACTTTGGCCCTTCCTCCTAACATCACTTTCAAATTTCATGCCTTCAGGCTGAAAATATCCTATTTTTCATCAAACTGTTTTCTTAAATCTGCATATAACACACCAGTCGCAAACTCTGCTCTGCTCCTTTGAGATGTTTCTGCAACTCCCACACTCTTGGCAAGAGCTCATTCTAGGTAAAAATCCAACACCCTCCTTCATTCATCATCTAGGATGTACAATTAACTTGTTTTTTTCAAAGATGTTGCCTTAAGCTCTGGGTGTTGACTACTCCCATAGAAGGAGTTACACCTTGTTCAGTGTTGGCCCATGTTTCCACTTCTTTGGGCTGGGAATCCCTAATGAAGCTGGATCTCTGTGTTATGTAACCTGGCCAACTGACATCCAAGGTTTGGCATTTGCAGGAGTTCCTGCTAGGTGTGTTCCATTCCCCAAGTTATTCATAGATACCATCTTGACATGGGAACTATTTTTCCCAAACACCACTTTGATTTATTGCACCAAACATAACAGAAGACTTAAGTTCACAGACATACACAGTCTCACCTATGAGGATGCACAAGAAACCCCCAACCAGAACGTGCAACCTTCAGTCTAGCTACATCTCACAGACAGTAAGTTGCTCTCACCACAAATACTGGTTCTAGGATAATGCCAGCCCTTTCCAGTAAACTCTGTCATTAATTATCTGGTCAAGGGAGAAGAAATGGACATCTTTGCCAGAGATTAGGATTTACTCACTCTGCATTTGTCAGTGTGCTCATCTAGCCCATTGTTTTCTCTAATAATTCTTTTTGAGCTATTTCTGTGTAGCCAAGGAGTGCATCATCATGCAGCTGCACTCCAGGCCCTATGCTCTGTTAAAAAAAAACAGTAACAACAAAAAGTTAATTCAAGCTATAAATATTCTCCTGTTTCTACACAGAAGACCTCTGAAGTACAGAGTATCTTAGTTACATTATCCACAAAAGGTGTATAGCTTTGGTAAGACACATGTTAGCAGAATTTAGAAGCTCTCATTTTTCAGCCATTAACTCTGATAATTGTATTTCACAAATGCTTTTGAACAGACACTCACATTTACCTTCCCAGGTGGGGGAGATTTTTCTTGCTGAGGATTACTAAAAAGGCTGAAACAAGGAATTTTTGTTAGAACTATTGAACAATGAAGACACAATAATAGAATTTTTAACTAATTTAGTCATCAAACTAACTTCTCTATGGAGAATTTACAAGAAATTAAGCCAAACCTAGCAGTTAGGGAATGGCAGAGCTCACAGAAAAGATGAGGAAAATATTAATTTTATCCTACTTATACTGGACTAAGAAGCCTACTAATCTGACTTCTATAGACAGACATTTAAAGAGATTCAGATGATGCTTCTAGTACTATTTTTCTCATCTATGTGTGCATAGATGCTATGATAAAACATTATATGTATAATATATGCATTATATGTATAATGCTATGATAAAGCATTTTATGTACAGTATTTACTCCTGTGCCATTTTACAGGATGCAACTTTTCCCAATACAGAGCAAGAAAAGAAAAATCAAACTTACCACTGTCTAGCTATGTTTGTAGTTTTCTAGAATAGCAGTTTGAATCCCAGATACCAATAATAATGCTTTAAACCAATATGTTCCCTAAAAGCTTTGACTACAGGAAAAATTGTGATGAAAACCACAATTAGTACTTTTTTAAAAAAAATCTATAGTATGAGCCATCAGTGAGCACCCAGCAGCAAGTATGTTTGGAAGGGAAGCTTTTCATAAAAGAAAAGCACACCTGAATATTATTTTATTCATTGCTACCTGACAGTGCCCTGAAGAGGGAGAGAGGGGCAAATATGGGTTATTTCTACATACAAAGGTGTAAAGCTTGCTATAATATTGACAAGAACCAGTATTTTAGATGCAGTAGAGCATGTCTTAAAAGCCAGAGGAACTACATTAACATGTAAACTATAACCTCTAAAATAAGGCCAAAGTTACTGCCACATAGGGCTGCTGGCTATACAAGTGTTGCTTCAGCAAACTGAAGACACTTGTGGGCTGTTTTAACTTACAGTGCACTTCTTGTTTCTTCCTAATTCTTATTTTTTAAAATTTGTTCCTGTTTATCACTCCTTTATTTGGATATAACCTTCTTTCTCCAAACACATGGTATTTTCCAAAATGTACTCCAGATTCTAGAGATAACTACTATATTATATAATTTGATCTTCTGAGCTCCTCTTTACACTTTAAAATTCTAGTAGAAGATAAAACACATGGCCTAATCAGCTAAAAACACAGCTCATAAATCTATTTCTGTTCAACTCTGGAAGTTTTGAATAATGTGCTTTCAATAAGCATCTGTTGGGTGCAATTGACATAATACCAAAATTCTTAACTCCCTAATTTTTAAAGAATTTTTGTTGTATATAGTATCCTGTAGCAGGGCTGCATATAAAATATTTAGTTATACACTGCATGAAAACAAATAGTGTACTGTGGTCACAAATTACTACATTAACATGCCAAAAGGCTTCCAGTAAACATTAGAAAGACAGAAGTACAAATGGAAATAAGAATCCTTGGAATGTAATGAAAAGTGGTATTATAAACTCCTCAGGACTTGCAAACTGAACAAGAATTGCAGTTGTGCTGTTTATGTCTTATATAATGACTTTATATACTAGTTGTTAGCCTTACTGAAAGCTATACAACAATATTTTTCAATGCAAAAATACAAACAATATATAAATATGTTTTTCTCATAAGAATGCATAAAAAAACAGGAAGGAAAAAATCCCTGCCCTTTCTTCTTTTGTTTATGTGGGCTGATCTCCAGAAACACCAAACACTTGCAAGCATTCAGTACCTATAAAGATCAAGCTCCAAGAGCCTGTGTTCTAAAAGAAAGAGGCAAATGGATTAGGTTGGATTCCTTCTGAGTTAAATCAGCCTCCAAATGTGTCTGAACAACAAAATAAACCTTTGAAGTCTGCAAAATGCATGGGGAAGCAGTAATTGTTACTTTTGCATCCCTGAAAAATGAGGGGTATATACTCTGGAATTAAAAAGCTTTAGCTAAAAACTATTGTAGTGCTAGAAGCCAGCTCTTCTCCTCGCCAAAGTAAATGCAGTAAATATGGAATACAGAACAATTGCTGTAAAAATGTCTTATCACTGTTCCCTTTCAATTAGTTTCAATACAGGCAGTCTGTTAAATTACAGGAGAAAGAAATACTTACAGAGGGAGTATTTCTAATCAATATCAAATCACTGGTGGCTGGTTTAAACAAGCTGTGGTGTTCATATCACTTCATTTTAGGAATGCAAGGGTAGGATTCTTAAGTGCACTGCATTAGCTGAAGTTTCCCAGGTGAGTCAGTCTGTCTTGCAGGGCTGGGTCAGTGATGTGTGTTTTGGAATGTCAGCTTCAAGATACACTCAAAAAAAAGACAGAGATACCCACCCACACATTGGTGCTGCCAGGAAGGAAGCAGTGGGACAAGGCAGGCTTTTGTGGCACTTCTTTCCATGTCCATGACCTTTTCTTCTCAGGCAGGACATCTCACAAACATGTTTTAGACAAATGGACACTTCTTTCTCTGCAAAGGTGGGAAAACACTGAACACTATCACAGTGCTGCTACTACGTTAAATTGATGTTGACTGTTTTATAGTGGATAACATTTCGACATGCAATACTTGGAAAGAAAATGGTAACTAATAAGCTGATAACAGTACAGATGTTTACAAAAATCATACACTTCACTAGCATAAAAGTTATTGTTGGAAAGCTACCATTATATTATATGGACTTGTTAGTCTAAACATCACCATCATGGCATGAGCTGGCTATTCAAGATTCTTATGGAACAGATGCATCTGTATGGCTTTTGATACTTACATAAGGGAATGAGCAAAAAAATCACATTAATTTCAGAGAGGAAATAAGCCTACTCAAAATCAAAAAGTGTCACGAAACAGAACAGTACTTCTAGGCACAGGTAAGCGAAGGAGTGTGATTTCTGCTCTTAAATATCTTTGTAGTCAAATTAAAATTTAAATATATTCTGAAAGTCTCTGTGGAATGAGAAGAAAAAAAGTCCTTTATCTAGGATAATGAGCTGGCTGACTAAAACACCAGACTATTTTGCATCTTAATATCAGGCAGAATATTTATACTGAAGAGCCTCCTGCTATGTAAAGTTCTCCTTCATGAGATGGATTAATGGAAATTTAGAGGTGTAACAAGACTAAAGATGGATAGGATGAAGTGTTCTACAGTTGTCTTTTTTCTCTGGCTTATAAAGACTTCAATAAGGTCAATACAATTTGAGTAAGACAGATTATATTTCTTTCTTCCAAATCTCAAAAGCATACAATTACTATTACTTTTTTGCAAATACATTTGGCTTGCTAGAGTGGAAATGCTTATGAAATTTCATGAGAAATCAAAATTCTCTATGCAAAATGAAAGAAGGTTATTTTCATGGATAATGGAAGACTTACTGCTATTTTCAAATAGCAAACTAGAATGAGAAAAAAAAAAGTAAAAACTGATCTATTTGTTGAGATGGGGCTTTCATTGTGGAGTATGTAGTTCTAGTACAGGGACTACTCCTATATGAATCATTCAGAAAGCTGAGAGAGAGTAGCTTCCCAAAAGAAAATGCAGTATTTACATAGCACTGTGTCTTAAGCAGTTATATATGACATATACATACACCTACTCTCAAAATACATTACCATTGCCAAGAACTACATTTGACAATATTCTTCCATCCTCCACAGGGAGATTTGCTTTCACAGCTCAGCAAAGACTGCCCTAGCTTTTGAGCTATGCCACAGATATTAAATGACAGTCAAAAATCAGTAATGAGTCCAGAAAGTATAATGCAGACAGTGGAAGAGAGACAGCATGGAATGGTCAGACCCAATAGGAAATTGGATGCAAGCCTCCACACACAGGTCAGCCTGGAGCTGGGACCCTGACCAACCCCTCCAGACACCCCACTCACAACTCCACCAGCTGCAGAACAGATGCTGAACACTGGAAAAAACAAACCAACTTTGTGTGGAGTAAGGATGTAGGCTTAAAATAGGGTAAGCTGTCAGAAAATTGCAGTTGCAAGGGCTTTTGCCGTGATGTCCTCCAAGAGCATGCCATATCTGTGTGCACTGGGTAAGCCTGCCAGGTACCCTACTGCTGGGGTCATAGAATCACAGAATTGTTAATATTGGAAGAGACCTCTGGAGATTGTCCAGTCCAACCCCCTCCCAAGACAAAGTCACCTAGGGCAGATCACATGAATGTGTCTAGGTAGGTTCTGAACCTCTCCAGAGAGGGAGAGTCCATGACCTCCTTGTACAGCCTGTTCCAGTGCTTTGCTGCCCTCAGCACAAAGTTCTTCCTCCTGTTGAGGTAGAACTTCTTGTGTTTTAATTTATGGCCATTGCTCCTCATCCTGTCACTGGGCACCACTGGGAATAGCCTGGCACCATCCTCTTGGCACCCTCCTTTGAGATATTTATATGCATTGATGAGATTCCCCTCAGTCTTCTCCAGACTGAAGAGGCCCAGTTCCTGCAGTCTCTCCTTATAAGAGATGCTGCAGACCAGTAATCACCTTTTTGACCCTCTGGTGGGCCCCCTCTAGTGTGTCAGGGTAAGGTGTTCAAAAAGCTGCTGTTGGGAGGTTTCTCCACGTTGTTTTCCAAGAGCACAGCACACTCCCGTGCACCAGGCAAGCCTGTGGGGTGTGGGACGCCGCCCTCCCCTGCTGGCTCTCCAAGGGACGGCGCGGGACAGGGCTGGGCTGGGCTGGGCAGGGCAGGGCAGGGCAGCTCAGCCTACGCCGCGCCCCTCCACCCGGGGCACCACGGCTTCGTCCCGCCACATCTGCACCGCAGGGCGAGCGGGACAGCCCAGCCTCCGCTGCGGCCACAGCCGCTCTGCCCCCGCCCTGAGGGGAGGGGAGTCCCGCGGAGCTCGCTCCCCGCGGAGCCCACATAGAGCACCTCCGCTCCCCGCGGCCACCCCGCCATGGCGGCGAGCGGCTCTTCCCGGCATGCCCGGCATCTCCCGGCCGCGCTGCCTGGAGACGGTGGCCGGGGCGGGGCGGGGCGGGGAGGAGCGGGGCGGGAAGGGGAGGATGCTGCGGCCGCCGCGGGGCGAGGCGGCGGCAGCAGCGGCGGCAGGAGAAGCGGTACTTGGCGGCGTAGAGGATGCGGCGGCGGTGGTGGTGTCGGCAGCAGCAGGCGGAGGAGCGGGGAGCGATGCGGTGCTGCGCGGCGGGGCCGTGGCCGCACAGCGCCCTCACCACGCTCCTGCTGACAGGTCGGTCACGGCGCGTCTCCCCGCGGCGAGCAGTGGCGGGCCCCGCCGGCAGCGGCCGGCCTGCGCCGCGGCGCTGCCTCTGCTCGGGCTTCGCGTCCCCTCCCGGCGGAACCACCCCCCGCCTCGCCCTCCGGCTGCTCTGGCTGCGCGCCCCATTCCCGCTGCTCCGTGCTCCCTGTCAGTGCGAGGGCCGGGCTGTCCCAGCATCTCCCCGTGCCGCGGCTCCGGCGGCTCCCGGAGGACGCTCCACAGGCGGCGCGGGGATGGCGGCCCGCGCGCCCCGGGACCGCCGCAGCCCCTCCCGGCACGGCGGGGCCCGGGCTGAGGGAGCCCGGGGGCGGTGGGTGAGGCCGGAGCGGGAGTGCCGGAGGGCGCGGGAGCCGGGCCTGGCTCGGAGCCGCTGGATGGCGCGGGAGCCTCCGCTCCCGGGGACTAGGCCGGGCCCGCTGCGCTCCTCCGGTGCCTCGACCTGGTGCCTGACGCGAGAGACGGGCTGCGGTGTGAACGGGGCTGTCTGTAGTGTTCTCCTTCTTCTCCGTTACTTCCCCTCTTGACCACTTAGTCCAACCGAGCCAAAATTAGGAATTCAGAAAAAGTCTTGATCCTGGTCCCTAAAAGCTAAATAATAGCTTTCATGCAGGTTCTTCACCTGCAGTGTCTTCACAGTGAAATACATTAAACAACCGACACTTAATAGCAGCCCAGCCACAGGGCTGCCTTTGTGAGGCTTGTTACACCAAGAGTAAGTTAACAGCAAGAGATCTGTTTGGGTTATTTTGAGTTCTGAGAGGTCAGTGGTGTGTTTTCTGCAAGCAGTCTGCTCTGTTTCCTTTTGAATAGTATCTAGGTACCCTCTTAGTACTTCTTTTACTTATGACCATACTTGTCATAGGTTATTAGCCACAGAATTGACATGAGGCACTGGATATATTAAACATATGATGAGAACTTAAGTGTGAATTTGTTCAATGTGAGGATAAAACTTCATTTGTTAGATGCAAGACAAGACTCCTTTTCCCTTACGAGGAAATTTTTCCTACCTCTTCTGCCTTCCCCTTCATGACTGATTATGGGATAGCAGCCAAGGAAGAACTAGGACAATTGAGAATAAGCTTTCAGTATCAACTGAAATAATGTATTTTACAAAGGTCAACTAAATGACCTTCTAGAAACTGAAATGTGAGCTTAATCCACAAGTCCTTTCCAGGCTACATGGTAAGGGAAGAGGTCTTTCATGATAACTTTTCCACTTAGACCTTTCTAAGGTTGGTTCAGTGAGATTTCATTAGTTAAAACAGAAGAATATGTGGTTTGAAACTGATGTAAAAAAGGAGGCATGAGCTTTAGTTCATGTTTCTTTTAGTTCAGTTACATTCTTTTAAGAGATATCTATATAAAATTTGTGGAGATCTGTCGTATGTTCGTGATCTGAACAAAGCTGTCCCAGGAGCTCACCTGAGCTCCCCTCTATTCTCCCTAAGTAAAGAAGTTCCAGCCTTGTCTGCTGCTCCAAGATGCATTGCCCAGCATGAAAATCCATTCTTTTGAATCCTGTAAACTTTACAGTACTGCAGCATTACTTAACAAGGCAAGAGATATCTGACAGACAAAATGGCATGTGAGAAGTAGCACAGGACTTGTAAATAGATTTCTTTTTGTTTTCCTCAACTAATATGGATTAGTTTTTTCCCCATTTGTGTTGCAGCACTTGATCTACCAAAGAAAGTTTACTTATGATTTTTGCATTTCTTAAAAATGCATGACAAAAGGCTTTCTGGAGGAAGATGACTGCTGTCAGAACTCAGAAGGGTTGTCTGCCTCTCACTTATCCCTATCCTCCTTGAGGCAAAACATTATTTCATCATCCAGTATTTCACAAGAATTAAGACTTTAAAGGTTGTAAGAGTGATTTCAGTTGCTCCTAGGGGTGTAGTATAGTACTCATATTGAAGCAAGCTGATGATGCTCCCCTGCTAGGAAAACATGGGACTTCATTGTGAGAAGTCATATATAGGATTAAGCATTTCTACTAGAAACTAGTCAGGTGTTCTTTGACTCTAGCTTTATATAACAGACTTCCTAGAAGTTTGCTCAGTTACACTAACAAGCTCTCTGTCATATTAGTTTGGCAGAGCAATGAGTTGCCCCCATATTGTGTATCTGCAGAGAGAGCAGTTATCAAAACTTCTTTTGAGTGACTGTGGCTGGTGGTTTTGCCCTGTATTTCTGCACTTAGAATTAATTGTCAGTGCCCATGTTGTCCCTGGAACCCCGGTTTATTTGTCGTAGAGAAATGGAATTGCATTCTCCTTTCCCTATAAAGGGGTCAAAATGAGGAAGAAGCTCATTAGTTCTCACTTTGCAAGCTGTGGTTATGTGGTCACATTAATTTGTCATAAGGCTGCACTGCTGCCAGAAAGCATTCTCCAGCCCTTGCTCAGCTAGGGATTATTTGCTGCTTTCCCTGGTGACAAATAAACTAGTACAGTGACAGTGTGGATTGGGTCACCTGGCTCAAAACTAGTTGACCCACAGGAATAGTTCACTGAAGTGTAAGTGCTGCCCAGGACTGGTTTGGGATTGTTTCCACTGGTGTGTGCTGGGTGATGCAGAATGTGCTGGGAACGCCCCTTTTGAGCAGAACTGCAGACATGCCCATTTAGAAGAGCTGTGAAATCACTGCCTGGGGCGGGACCCAGGAGGCTGAGCCCGATCCCTGCCCTGCTGTTGACGGCAGGAGTGCTGTTGGCAACGCTCCTCTGCTAAGCCGCGCCCTGTGCAAGGAGGCAGAACATCTCCCACATGCTCTGGTGTTCTCCAGCTAACAGCACAGCACACCTGCCCTTGTTCCTGTTGTGGTGCAAGCATAAGGGCAGAGAAGCAGGTTTCCTTCAGAGAGCCTCTGGAAGTCTGCCTGCCTATGAGGATGCTGCCTGCACTACTAATCTCAGCCAGGTCAATACAATCTACTGTCAATAGGTACTTACTTGAATAAGTAATTACAGGAGGGGGAAAGGTAGCTGTTCCATTAATATGCTTTTCATTACAGAAACATATTATTTATAGGCAGTACATGGAGACATCTTGGAGGTCCTAAAGCCAGACAGTAAGAAGTCAGCTTTATGGCAGGAGATGTAACTGCTCAGTGTGTAGAGAGGCTTATTTTTGCTCTTTAATGTTTTTAGATTTGGTTGGAAGTTCATTAAAATACTTCAGGAATTGCAGCCACTGAAGTAAAACCCTTTCTTTAGAAGAAAGATTATTTCCAATGAAAGAAAAAAGTTATTTAAAGCCTAGACAAGAGTATCTGTTTTTTTTCAGTATCTGAAGAGCTTTTGAATTCTTCCTGAATAGAGGGTGATAAATTTACAGTAGTCACTATGAGTGTAGAGTATCTTCATTGGCAGACTTCTAGATGAAAGAAGAGAGTTGCTACTTTTGATTACTTCCATAGGAATTTGAATCTGTATCTTGTATGTTGTTACAAACAGCCAAAATGTCTTTTAATTGTAGGTTATTTTAGTGACAGTCCAAACTATGAAAATGAGAAGTTAGAAAGAACAACCTACTGAGCAAGCAGAAATCTTAGTGTATTGAAACCAATGACTTTTCTGAATTCCTTGTCTTTCAGTACAATTGCTACCTCTGAAATCTGGAATGCAATTGCAGGGATACCCTGATAGTTCATATCAAAAGATAATAGAAATATGTGAGACATCCTGGAATAGCAGGCCACCAGGGTGGCGTGGTCATACCCCCTTGGTTACACTCAGGCTGGAACCACAGGAACTGACAATGTTTTCCTCACCTTCATGGAAATGCTAACCTAATTTTTCTCTTGTCAGGCCTGCAGTAGGAGGGAGAATGGTGATGGGTAAATGCTACTGTTAATAAATCATGAGGGTTTTGTTCTCCAAGTAGTTAATTTGTAGCATTCCCATGAATGCTAATGCTGAAGTTTTACCAGTGAGACTGATAAATGCTTTATTTCGTTACATTACTTCAGTGATTTAGGAGAAATGTTCAGATGTTGCAGTAATCAGTGGATAGCACTGGAACAGATGGAAAACCATTGCCTACTGAACAAAGATTAATAAGAATAGAGCTGAGAAACATTCCTGGGCTTGATTTGGACTTTTAAACAGTTTCAATGTAGAGGGACCTGAGCAATCTGTGGTGGAGAACTGATACAAATTAATTCCTGTTTCTTACATAGTAGCTGTTGTTGAAAAGGGTTAGAACATATCCGGTTTCAATGTGAATTTCCACTGAGAGAATCCCTTCTAATTAATAGTAAATTTCTGCCACGTTCTAGCTAGTAGGCAAGAGGACAGTGCGTGGAAGTTGGAAGAGAAGGGAGAGTAGGTGGGTGCTGCAACTTCTGCCTCCTTTAGTGGATGATGTGACCAGCTGGGCAAGTATCCAGTGGGTCCTCAGTAACTGCCTGGCTACAAGCTCTGAGTTCAGCTGTGGGCTATGCACCTTGCAGGTGGTTCTCTCTTCGCAGATGTTTCACTTCAACTTATGGTGTCATTTTCGAACTGTTCTGCTGTGTGGTTCCCAGCAGTCCTTCAGAAGAATGTGCTGTGTATGAATCTGCACTTCCAGCTCAGAATTCAGAGGAAGGAGGACTGAGCCAGATGGGATATACAGTAGAGGAGGGCAAGGGTAGCTTTTTGCAGTGGGGTTGTGCTGTAAGAGAGTGAGGGGCAGTGTAAGCGTGGCCAGAGGCCCTGGTCTGGGGCATCAAAGTAGCAAGCATGAGTTTATGTCACGTCCCAGGGCAAGGTGGAGGTGTAGGAGAGAGGGGAAGTGGCTGAGTTTGATAGCCTGAGCTGTGTGCTGCTTTAATAGTAGGAGAGATGGGCTTGAGATCCTACTTCAAAGAAGGAATAAGAGGATATGTGGAGGTGCAGGATACTGCTTGGAGGTCAGAGTGAGGTAAAGGAATGGGGAAGGTAAAATTGCTCCATGATACTTGTGTCCTTTTATGATTGTTGTGTGGTCAGAAATTGCTGTGAGTATCCACTCTGTTAAATATTTGGTTGTTAAATCTTATGCAAATATACTTTTAAAAGGGGAAGAAAAGAGCATAAATTAATACAAATGTGATTTTTATTTATAACCAACACAATTATAATTAATGTATAATTTAAAGAAAACATAATTGCAGAAAGAAGAAAAAGCTATGATATGCTTCACCTGGGCATATTCAAGTCCCAGGCACAGGGCTATGAAATGCTCCTGCTGTTGAAGGCAGTGGTGGCTTCTCCAGCAACTGTGGCAACATGTGTAACAGACTGAAGAGCCTGACACTATTAACATTCTTTTCATCGTGAGTACAAGGCTGGTTAAAATAATTCTAAACTGTCTGTTTGATAAAATGCATAGTTTGAATCCCTGCATTCTGTAGTATAAGGTCTCTTTTGTCATCTTTTAATCATATTCAGATCTTCCCAGAGCCTTCCTCATGTTGTCAGTTGCTTCTTGAAGGCTCTGCTAGACAGAGCATTTGAGCAGTGATCATATCTGTGTCAAGTACAAAAATAAAGTCTGCCTGTTCCTCCTTGATGTAGCTGTTCACATGTCAGCTGTTCTAGCCAGTGTTCTGGTGAAAGCTCTGTTCAACCTGACTTACATCTCTAGGTTGTTACCCAAGCTGAGATCCCTGAATTGTGTGCTCACAGTATGTGTTTGGCATGCTGATGCCTTAGTTCCTGCTGTGCAGTTACATTCTATTCTATTGAACTGCACATCACTGATCATCTTTTCACAGACAATGCAGACTCTTCTGTCATCTCTATTATTTGTCAGTCTCCTGGCCTTTGTTTTTACCTGCAAATTCTATCAGTATATTTGATACATACAAGTCATTCTTTTTCTCCCCATCTCTCTCCTGCCTCTCTTTCTTCCACCCCAGTTACATAAGGCTAATGCCAAAACTTTGTGATACCCACCAGAAAACTCATATAACAAATTAACTTTTTAGCAGCCCTATTCTCTTGCTTTTCACATCTGTCATTTGAAATCAATTCAGTGGTGATGTATATGAAAACATCACACTATAAACTCTAGGATCTGAAAACAAGCATACTGGTTGCTTTTCCACTTCCCCTATGAAATGCAGCATAGCATGGAGAGGTAGACAGGTGACTTCTTCAATCCACACAGCCAAACCTAGCACAACTTGGAACCCAAATGAAAGACTTACTGACCATTTATATTGAAAAACACATTGTGGAACTTGCCTTAATTTTTTTTATTTTTTTAATTGCATTTAAATGTGCTAAAATGATTTAGTATTTACTTTTCCAGTGAACTGTTAAGTGACAAGCTGTATAGCTAAGGGTAATGTTATTATTGCTGTCTTTATCAGGAAAAACTTGTGGGCTCACCAAAAGTGTCAAAAAAGATACATGAAATCCTTAGTGAGGATTAAATAAGGACTGTGATAAGTATAATAATTTTGACAACTCTAATACTATTCTCCATTTAATAATTCAGTTATCTAATCTTGTATTAATTGTTTTGTCTGGTACTGGTGCTGGTTTGTAGCTGACAAGCCTCTGATTGCCCAGCTCATCCTGTTGGAATAATGGAGCAACTTTATTTTATCTTTTTAGGAATTTCTTGAGTTTTTCAAGAATTACTAAAATTTATGCAAAGTCCTATGCAATACTAAATTTCATAGTCCCTAGGATGTGATTATATTAAGACTTGCAATATATGCAGATCAGTCCAGCAGGAAAAAAGTTGTTAGAAATGTTATTGTGTTGGTATGGCAAATATTGCATTAATCAAATTATTAAATTTAATAAATAAGTAAAATTAAAAGTGCATTAAAATTCATTTAATTACACTTCATCCTCAATTCAGTTTTAGATGTTTTGTGTGAATTATCAATAATAGATATCTGTCCTACATGTGTAGATTGAGTGTGGTGAATCTTTATTACTGCTTAAGCCAGATCTGTTTGGCCTCCTGAATTCTGTTTGAAGAATGTCTTATCACTAATTTAATAGTTGCCTGGTGTAGCAGGTCAGAAATTTCCACAGATATTTAGGCTTCTTTCATGTTCTGTGCATGTTTTCCAATAAGTGTTCATTTCTTCCTGCAGACTGGTGTATCTGTACACAGGTACTGCTCCTTTATATTTCTGGTATTGCTTTTTTTACAAGGGTATTAAGATGCTAGACCAAAACCATTTTTGATCCAGGGTTTGACATGAATTCTTACTCCCAAACTATTTCAAAACAAAAATACCTACTCATTATGGCCACTTTCCCTTTCCTAGCATCTGACTGCAGTTCCTTCCCTCTGCACTTTCAGCTGGCATGTAACTGTACAGCTGGCATACCTATTATTCATCCCAGAAGAGCAGGAACAAAAAGTGGGAAGTGAGGAGGGAGCTTTCTCAAGCACCTCTGCTGCTGGGGAGATGGAATCTTTCTGTCAGCTCCACAGCTGCTTTCTGTCTCCAGTAATCATTTGCTCCTCACTGCATTTAAAACTTCCACCTTCAGCTGCATGGATCCAGCTGATTTCAGGCTGTGTTCTAGTTGTGTGGGATGTAGGCAGCCATTTTTAATGGGTTCTCTTTTCAAAATTGATTATTGGTTGTGGCTGCAAGGCAATCAGCCCCATGTGTCTTTATATAAGCATCATTATAAAAGCAAAGCTTGCTTAGTTTAATTTTCCTACTTTAACCAAAAGATACCACTCCAGTGAAAGCTACTTTATATATTTTTGTCTGTATGTGAGGTTTTGTCTGTGCAAATAGATTTATTAGACAATGCTCTTCTTCATCTTTGTTATCAGTACAATTATGTCAGCAGAAGTGTCTGCAGAGATTTAAGTATTTAGTGTAGACTTAGCTTATTTGGAAAAATGGAGTCCAAAAGATTATTGTTAGAAATATTATTATATATTTATATACTCAACCACCTCTGTTTTTTTTTTACCTGTGGTTCCTAAACTTTGACTGAAACCAAAACATGATGTAGAAGGTGTCTGATCCCATCTGATCAGATTGTTTGTGGTAGTCTGTTGATCTGACTAATTTTTTTTTTGCATTTGTTTTATTGTGAAAAGCTATTTTGCTAAGCTCTGCTGATGGCAATAATGGAACTGTTAACTGGACGACTAAGCGAGCCCACAGTTATGTTATCAGCAGAATAAAGGCTGTTCAGAAGAATGGTGAGTTTAGGTTAAATACCCTGTTGGTTCAAGCAAACCTGCTTTTAATGTTAATCTTGCTTTTCCAGTCATGTCCTTGTTTTAGGAGTAGGGTGCTATTTTAAGGTAAGTAATTTGGAAAACTTTACATTTCTTCAATCTTCAAATATTCACAGACCTGTGTGTTCTTGTTAGTCTTCCCTGACTTTTCGTGTTCCTGTAGCTTTGCTTGAAATAATGGCTGTGTTTATACCTAATACTGCACATTTTCTTATCATGGCTGGTTGCTTGAAGATACCTCTGCAGTTTGCTTAATACAGTAACTTCTCTGTAACAATTAAAAAAAGTCTTCTCACACATGAATGTAAAAAGACTATTTTACTGTCATTATGCAAATACACATCAAATACTGTAGCTAGTGCACACTGGCTGAGGAGAAGCTTTGCACTGATTGCTCATCTTGGCAGGCAATCTGGATTGGCCTCCAAATCAAGTTATTTCTGGAATTGTTCTTCATCTGCTAAATATCGGTGGGGAGAGAACCAATTGAAATTTCTAGGAAAAAAACCCAAAAAACTTCCAGGTGAATTGTTTCCTAAGGATCATCAACATACAGGCTGCAACCAACATGGTGAAACTGCTGAAATTTCTGGAGTTAGGGGTTTTCTGCTTCTGGTAACAGGGCCAGGGCTGCAGGCTGATAAAATCCTGTCTGGATTCCTGGCTGTGCCTGTGTTCAAGATGTCTAAGGAGATCTTGGGATCTACAGAAAGTCCTCCAAGTGATCTGGAAACAAGAAAGAAGAAAGCAGTGCTGCCAAGGTAGCCAATTCTAGCAGGGATCTGATGTGATCCTGATGAAGATTTTTAATTTCCCATGATTAGTTTTACAGAAGCTTTTCACAGTCCCTGAGACTTTTATCTACCACAGGGAATTTGCCCAGACAATTCACAGCTGACAGTCTGCTGCATTAGATTAGTATCTATTTGTTAAGTGTATATGTTAAGTGTATAAGTAAGTTTTGTCCCTAGATCACCCATGATGATGATTACACGTTCATCTCCAGTCTGTCTCCTGAAAATAATAATGGGTTTTAAAAGCTCATGAAGAAAGTAGCATTTCACTTGTTTCATTATTGAAAAGCTAGTGATAGCTGTAGCAGACTGAAGACTCATCATTTTCCTTCTTTTTGAAGGTTTTGAAGAAACTTCTTGTGGGGAAAACAAGGAGGGCATCTCTGACAATGAGGGCAAGAACTTCTGAGTTTTTAATCACCATACTTGTGTCATTATGATGTGTTTGTCATTGCAAGATAGAACAGGTTTCTAAGATTTTTTCTTCTGGGAGATGTTTCTAGACTTCCACCAAGATCAGTGTTTTATAGCTGCATCAAATCCTTACTGATATACTTATTTCAGCAGCAGGGAATGTCTCATTGCTAGGAATGAGACAGGCAGGCATTTAGTGGTGGTAATAGGTTTCCTATAGCAGACAAAATAAGTGTTATATGTTTTTTTTTCAGTAACCGCTGATTCTATTATGCTTGTTTTTTTCCTGAAAGAATTGCTTACTGAGAAAAAATGCACATTTCTTTTTCACTGTTCTTCCTGTTTGAAATGGATTTGCATTGTAGAGGAAAAGCATCAGAAATGGAAAAATTATCTTTTCTAGGTATTTGATGCACCTTCAGCCAGCCACCATATTTTTGTCAGCTCTTTGTTCTATTAATGTTACTTTTTCAGCTTTTCTTGAAAATATTTTAAAGGAAATTAGTTAACTTCCTTGTGCTGTTTATGGCTCATTCACAGAATTGAGTACAGAGGTTTTTTGGATAATAATTTACTAATTTTAAGTAGGTAAATCAATGATCTTACTGTACATAAGTCTACATGATGAAAATGACACTGTTTTATTAACCACACAGAGCTGTAACAATTCTAATTTCAGGATAATTTTAATTTTGTCACTAAGATAAAATTATTAGAAAGATACTCTGTTCAGTATTGTGTTAAAAGTGGTTTTCAGAAAAGCAGATGCTGTGGAATGTGATCAGTAGTATATCCAGAGTTATCCATTCTGCAACATTAAGCTTGAAGAGTGGGGAGTATGTAAATGTGGAGTGGAGGTCTGCATTACAGATGTTTGCATCTCCTCTCAGATGCCTCTGCAGTCCATGGAGGACTAGTCAGGGTAGCCTGGAATCTAGGACATGATTCATCTCACTTTACAGGAGAAATCAAATAAATCAACCCCTAGAAGCATCTGTTTCTTCTCCACTGACTATAAAAGGAGCCTCACTAACTTAGTGGTGGATGTTGTTTCTGTAGGCATCTAAAATTAGGTGAGAGAGATTCCACTCAGAGTACGTGGTGTGAGGGCTGGAATGCCTGTGATTAATGCCTAATTAATGGTGCCTTTTTAAGCAGATCTCAAGTAAGAAAGTTGGTATAATTATAAGGCTGGAGAAGTTATACCAGGAATAAAAAATTACACCAGCATTGAAGAATTACATGGGCTTTATCCACATTTCAAATGTGTCCTGCTTATTGATCCCAAGTTGAAATTAGCACCTCTGGGACCTACAACTTTGTTCCTATCAGTTTGCTACAATGTCTCTGAAGTGTCTTTTGGAGTCTGTCTTCCAGTGACAGCACCTCCAGGCTGTATGGCCTATAATTTGCTTTTGGAGATGTGATTCCTCATGAAGTTTCTTCCAGGCTGGCAAGCAAGGCTGGTAGCTGTGTGTGGTTGTCTGTGGTTTACCATCTTTATCTTCTACATTTGTAATCTTCATCTCACTGACAAAATCTATTACCAGTGATCAATTCTTTTAGGGCATTAAATTAAAATTCAGTAGTAATAAAATTAGTAATATGAGCTACAATCAATCTTATTAGGACACCTTGAGAAATGCCTATTTAATCAGTGTTCTCTGTTTATACTTACATTTTGAGACTTGTTGATAAAGTGGCTTCTTATCCATCTAATTTATTGTAATGATTTCTTCATTCTTCTGATTCATTAAAATGTGTATGTAATCCTGCATCAAATGTGTTATACCTAAAAAGCTATGCCCTTGTCAGCAAATTTTGTACTAAATAAAAACCACCTTATTGCTTTCTCATATGCGGATTGTTCTGAATTTTCTTTAATTTTTTGATCCTCAGTCCTGTAAAACATGGATTCACTTTTTTGTTTGGAATCAGTTTCACCTGACTGGCCTATAAATCCCCTTCTCCTCTCATTTTATCCTTCAATACAAGCCCAACATCTTCAGTAAAGAGCTCTCTAACCAAAAGTTTGAGTTGTATTTTACCCTGGTGGTCTGAGAAAGTCTAGCTGTAAGAACTCATAGAAATCAGTTGAAGTGAATTGCTATGTCCTTTTCTGCACAAGAAGTGAAAAATCTGCCATTTCTGTTCAGTGGGGAATGACGACTGTTGATTGGTAAGGTTCCCGTGTGTTCCTCTGTTGCTTTCTCGATGTAAAATATTAGGAGAACATGATTGTGTAACTCATTTAATGTACTTTTATTAACGTAATATTAAAAATAAACCAACTATAAAATTACAATAGCCTTCCTCATTTTTTAAATTACTATAAAAATAAAGAGCTCGTACAAATTTTGAAATCTTGACATAGGCAGTTTTGTTTCTTGCAGTCTTGGAAAGGATCCTGTTGGGCAAAGAGAGGGTTTGCTCTGTGTTCTGTTCTTAAATCTATGTAACCTTTTAAAAATCTTATTAACAGGTGCCTAATATTTGTTGCTCTCCTTCTCCCAGATGCCTGCATTGCTGTTGAAATGCATGAAGTTACCTAGAGCATGTCTCATTTTTGCCTTTTTTCTGTCTCTTATCTCTCCTTCTGCTTTTCAGTGTACACAATTCTGTCTAAGGTGCACTCTGATCGGAATGTATACCCTTCTGCTGGAGTTCTGTTTGTTCATGTTTTGGAGAGAGAGTACTTTAAGGGGGAATTTCCTCCTTACCCAAAGCCTGGTATGAGATGCTAAGATCTTCCATATTATATGCAGATACAGAAAAAATATTGTTATAAAAAGTTGAAGTCTTATTTGGCAAACCTTGTGGTTCAACATATAAGGTTTTAGTTTCTACTGAAATATCTTAAAATTAAGTAAAATATGTAGTCCTACACTTCTAAAATATTCTAGTTTGTGATTGTTTGGGAAAAAATGCATATAATTGTATATTGTGAAAAAATGTACTTAATTTGGGAAGGTGTAGCAACCCATTATATATATCTGATATTAAGAAGTGTTTCATCGCTTTTGCATTAAATATGAAATTGTGGAAATTGACATCTGTTAAAAATGCTATTTATCTGGTTACTCTTTGAGACATAGTATGTATCAGGCTATATGAAGGAGCAATTTGAAAGCATATAGTAAATGTAAGACAAAATAGAAGATTAAATCAAATATGAGATTTCATAATACTGTTTTCTTTAATTTTTAAAAATAGTCCTTTGTCTTCAGCCTTCTTCCTATATTTAGAAACAGTTTAATTTTAATAAGCAGATTGGTTTTAGAGAAGGAGCTGTGATTTCCTAAGTATGGTTTTGCCATACACTAAAGCTAAAAGGCTGGTTGCCACAGGTTAGAATATGTGTGAGCAGTCTGGTAGGGGTGGGAAGAGAGAGTGTATTCAGCCACACATGCTTATCAACAATGAAAAGGAATAACTGTATCCAGTTTATATAAATATGACTATTTTCCTATAACAGGATAATAGGAAAAACCTATGCACAGTGCTTACATAATTAAAGCCTGTTTCACTAATAAACTTCTGAATTTTTTTGGGAGTGCTGTTACTAAGACTCACTTTAAAGAAAAAATAAGCTTCTGTTAGCATTGGTTAAATTTTGAGTAAACATGAGTAAACCCAAATGTTTTAAAAACTTCATCTCTTTGTAAAATGGGTGTTTTTCCTGACACAGATACCTGGGTCTTAATTTATGCCATGGTGACTGGCAGAGTGAAGTTTGCCTCTGTTCCAGTTTTCTCTCCATTTTGGCACATAGGTGGAAGGAACTTGGAAGTTTTACTAATGATGGCTTGTCTTACAGGTGCAGCCTCTTGACATTCATGTGATTCCAAGGCAATAGGAATCTGGTTTCAGATCCTTTGAAATTGCTGTTCCCACAGACAATTGTGATTATGTCAGAAATTCACTGTGAGGTCAGGTGTTGTCATGGTACTCTTATTTTTGTCTGCTGAGCTGGATCATTGTCATGGCTTACCTTGACAAAGGAAGGGCAAACCAGAATGTGTCACAGGTTGCTTTCAGAATTTTCCTCAAATCATTTGTGGTGCTGGGAATTTGTTTAGAGCAGGGTGCTGGTAATGCCAGGTTGTGGGTTCAAGCTGTACGTGCCATTCACTTAAGAGTTGGACTCCATGATCCTTGTGGGTCCCTTCCAACTCAGAATATTCTGTAATTCTGAATCTGTGATTCTGACTGCAATAGATTAGATTACTGGAATGTCCTGAGAGAATTGTGAGGGTAGTTGTGTTAGACCAAGTACTGGTTTGGTCTGGTTCTGGTTCATTTTACTCAACCAGATGTGGAAATGTGTACCTGGAGACTGGGTAACACATCTCAGTCTCTCTGTCCCTCTCTGGAGGAGATGAGAGCTGTTCATTCTTCACTGGGCTCGGTTTCTGCTTTCTGGGCCAGCCTGGCTGGTATCTCCTGTCATCACCTGTCCTTATGATGCTGTTGCCCTCTCAGAGGTGAGTTGGAGTGCAGGGCAGAGGTGTCTGTACAGGCTCAGAATGGATTTGTATGTAAGCATGTAAGCAAATATATTTTATTTGTATTAATTATTTGACTTGAGTTCTGTGCCTCAGCTGGACACTGCCTTGGTGGTGAGGATTTGGTAGTGTTCAGGCCTGATCTCATTTACAAAAGATAAAATAAGTAAAATACAGAAGTAAAATCCAGACATATAAGAGTATAAATAAGAACCACAAGAACCAATGTACTGGTTTGACTTGAGGGGTTTTTACAGCTGGACCACTGTACTTATTAGCCATCAGTGGCTCCAGTTCACAGGAATGTCTGATCCTTTTTTGAATTAATTTGTTCTCTAAATTAAAATGATTGCCAGGCTGTGGGTGCCAAAGACCTGTATGTGTATCCTAATGCTAACAGAAGCTTTCAGGCATTATTGATTACGGAGTACTCTCTCCAGTATGTTGAGTACCTGGATCCATCATTAAAAACATCAGTAAAAGTAAGTTGGGAGGGGAAATTAAAGGACTGAAACTTTTGTGCTTTTGTCTGTAAGGAGGTTAGATGCTTCAATTTGAGGTGGAACTGGGCTCTATAAACCAGACCCACTAGTTACTGAACATAAGCATCCAGTTAGCCAAAACTCTAGGAAGCACCTGCACATTTATGTCTGCAGTTGGTTACACTTTCCAGGTATGAATTTCTTAATACCTAGAAGTGCTAAGTAATAGTTCACTTATTTCTGATATGGTAAAGGTTAGCAATTTTTTTTTTATTTTTTTCTTCTTAGAAAGGTTCAGAAAACAAGTGAAAGCAGAATATGACGTCCTAGTTGAAAAATTAAAATCAAAGCATTTAACATTTTCTTGTAAATATTCTAATATAATTTCTCTTATCTAGGTGAAATAAGTAATGATCCTATAACGTTCAATACCAATTTAATGGGTTACCCTGACAGACCTGGATGGCTGCGCTATATCCAAAGGACACCGTACAGTGATGGAGTGCTCTATGGCTCACCAACTGTGGAAAACGTGGGCAAGCCAACCATCATTGAGGTACTTGCTTTCAAAAGTTCAAAAATACATATTTTGGTTTAGAGTGTAAGGTTCAGAACTGTCAACAATTTCCTCCTTGTTTTTTAAGAGTTAATTGCTATTTCATATTCCAGTTTTATTCAAAATACAGAGCAAAAAGAAACTTAATCATAACTTTGTAACATTCAACCTAAATGGGTTGAATGGGTCAGACTTTTCCCCACTAGATGAAAGTGTTCAGTCAATAAGCAGTTGTGGGTTTTTTTGCCTTTTAGTTTTTGTTTGCTTGATGGGAGTTTTTGGTTTGATTGTTTTGGGGCTTTTTCAATTATTATTCATCTAATGTCCCCTCGTTCATTATTAATATTTTTTTTTAATTTTATTTAGTACTTTTATGAGTTTAATTCATATGAGTGTAACAATGACAAAAGTGTATTTTTGAGAAATAGCTATTCAAATATTTTAAAGCACTAATTATTCATTGAGCAGCAATTCAAAAGGGAAAAGGGACAATGTTTTCTACCATGTATTTCATAGACAGCAGACTGAGGCAGGCACTGTCAGTGTTAAGAAATCTGCACAATAATTTGCTCCAGCCATTTTGCTGCTTCAGCAGTATATTTGTCTTAAACCCTTGATGAGTGTTTTTTTTTCTAAATTTCATTTGATGTAGTTTTTCTTCCTCAAAAATGATAGCTCTGAATATTAAATTATACTTCAGATAGTTTCACCCATGTTTAATTTTGTACCCATGATTCTGTTTTGATTTCAGCAGGACTAATACCATCTGAGAATTGATCATGTGCTGAAGTTCTTGCAGGCTTTACTTAGTTTTATTTAGAGGAAGCCATTATTTAAAATTGCCAGTTTTTAAATGGCATGTGCTTTTAGATTCTAGCATCTTTATCAAGACCTCCATTCTAAGCATGACCCCAAGCCAAATTTGAAGTAAATCTTGTCTAGCATACAAATTAATTCCTTGCAGTTCAGTCTTAGATGCGGCTTTTGAATTAATTTTGTGGTGTGTGACAAGGGCAGATGGCATTTGATCCTTTTCCTAGTGCCCTCTGAGAGGATTGATTGCATATTCCTGGCCTGAATAGAACTTCCATCATGTTATAATTCCTGAGGGGATGTCGTGGGGAGCTCACTTAACTGGAGGAGACCTCATGATGAGGAGAGCCTAGCATTATGCACAGCACTGCAGTAGAGCAGGTAACATTCTGAGCTCAAGCTCCTTTGAAAGCTGTGCAAGGACAGTTTGTGTCTGAATGAATATTCAGGACAAGGCAACCTCTGCCACGCTGGCCTGTGGTGTGTGGGCCATGCTGGAGTGCAGGCTCACAGTGGCTACTGCCCTGCTCCTGTACAGAGCTTGTATGACCAGGGCTTTGATTTTCTGGGTATTGGTGGTTCAGCTTGTGTTGAAGAAACCCTTTGAAAAATTAGCAGAATTAGAGCTAGTGAAATATCAAATTTATTTTCTGTTAATTTTATAATGAAATTGTAACGTTAAATGAGATCTGATTGTGTTGGGTAAGCTTTTCTCTCTCAACTGAAACAAACCTGCAGTAGATACTCCACAGCATTTTCCCTTTTCATTCAAATCCTTTAAAAGAAGTGCAACATCTGTTATTTTTTTTAATTATTAGCCAGTGTCACAATGGTTTGTGGTTCTGTTTGCTGAGAAGCAATATCGTTCTGTCACTATTGTCACTCCTCTGCCTCTCCTTTGCTCTTGAAATGAGTGAACTGAAGGCTAAAATTAGAAAGAAAATTAGTTTTTTTCCGTTTATTTCATGAAATATTTATCACCTTGCAGGCATAAAAAAGATAGAGAAGATAATACATAATTATACTGATAGCCAGCCTTGTTCTGTATTTCTTATGAATGATCACTTAATCATAGTACAGCCTTGGAGTAGAGTCACCACTGAGAAGTAACCACTTGCATGCATTTCAGGTATCCTAGATACTTTAGATTAGTATCTATTAGTACTAACTTTTAGATTAGTATCCTTGCTTATTTTATTCATGAAATTGTATGTTTCAAAATATTAGAGTCGCAAATTTTGCATCTACCTTCTAGTTTTCACTTCCCCTACATTTGCAGGTTCTAGAACAGGATTTTTTTTAAAACTACTTCTATTGGAGCATTATTTTGAATCCATTCGTGGAGTGAGACTTCACTGGGGCCAGAGTTAAAACTAAATAGCTGTCCCAAAGATGAGAATTCCTGGCATCACAACACTTTTTCTTCAAAAAAACCTCTCCATGTAGTTTATTTCCTAGGAGCTATCAATGAATTTAATGTTACAGTGTTGATGGAGGTGGGGATTGGAGGCTGCTTGGGGAAATGGAGAAACCAATCTGTCCTTGTGGTGGTTCTTAAAGATAACATAAGAGAAAGAATACACATGTATGGCAGACCACTTCTATCAGGACCAAAATATATTATTTTCACATATTCATTAATTTTATTTGGGTCTAGACTGGCCAAGAAAATTCCAATATCCTGACATGAGGGTAGTACTGCAATAAATAATTTGACCTTACCTTTAAATTTTATGTTAGTGAATGAATATTCACATGTTTCAAAATGAGGAGGCAAAGTACTTAAAAACTGATAAGTATTTCTAAGTTATCAATTTAACTTTCACTGATGTTTCATTTATATAATTCTCATTTTTGCATTGTTTTGTAATCTTTTTCACTCTAGATCACTGCGTATAACAGGCGTACCTTTGAAACAGCCAGACACAATTTGATCATTAATATAATGTCAGCAGAAGGTATGTACAGAATATAGCTGATTGTATTTTTAACTGAATCAGCAAAACCCTCTTATGGGCTCCTGCTTTTGAAGATAAACACTGTAAAATAGTTGTCTGGTATTCAAACTAAACATAGAGGCACAGGGGAGAAGTAAGAGAACTTTTCTTGCTTTAATTCATTTTGATTTTTTGATTCAGGTTATTTCTGTCATTCAGGACTTTTTTTTTCACTCACAGTAAAATGTTTGCATCTTTGTTTTTCATTAAAGTTCTGATTCCAATTTCCCTTGTCTTTTCAAAGAGACCTTACATGAAGGATTTCACTCTTTTTCTGTTGTTTAATTTTCTTAGTTCTATGTGTACCTTATGCAATGAACACATATGCAGGCAGAGTCAGAAAACAGCAGTTTATGGCATATATGGACATTTGGACTGTAAAATTAGTTCTCTTTGTCACATTTACATTCTGCAGTGTCATGAGCTGGAATCCATTGTTGCTGCGGATTGGTTTTGACCCCCAAATTAGCAGGAATGTAGTTATATCTGTTTAATGAAGTTTTAGCAACTGAGACTCTAGTCTGCTTCTTCCCTATTGTTTTATAAATAACTGAAGGTTTTCAGCTCAAGTAGCAGCTAATGGTACTCTCTATGGAATTTAACATAATCACAGTAGGTTCAAAATTGGCAAATTCAAACACAAGATTTTTGGGAAGGTGAATCAATCTTAAGTAGTATTACATTAATCATTACTCCAGATATTTTGAAGATTTATTTTTGGATTTATGGAGCCTTTGTTTAATGCAACACTCTTTTTCATCACGGGTAGATTTTCCTTTACCGTATCAAGCGGAATTCTTCATAAGGAACATGAATGTAGAAGAAATGCTGGCAAGTGAAGTTCTGGGGGACTTCCTTGGAGCAGTGAAAAATGTGTGGCAGCCAGAACGCTTGAATGCCATAAACATTACTTCAGCCCTTGACAGGGGAGGGAGAGTTCCACTTCCCATTAATGACATGAAGGAGGGGTAAGCATATGTCAGTATGATGGTTTTGCTTCACTTTTTTTTTTGTTACTCAGAAGCCCAATATTTTTTCAAGTTTTCTAGATACTTTGCAACTGCTGTTTTATGTTTTAGAATTAGATATGAAAAGTTTACTCATGTTTTGAGCCCCAGTTAGGAATTTATTGTGTTAGATACCACTATGACAGGGCACAGTTCCTATATATGGATGTTATAATCCAAGGAATACTAATGAATTCCATTAATTATAAATGAGTTGGTAGTAAATATGTTTTTTTTGTAATCCCAGTTTTACTTCTGAGTAGTCACTTGGCATGCTTTTCAAGCTTTTAACCTTTCCCAATTCATTAAACTCAAAATTTTGAAGGAAGTTATGATAGAGCAGAGACACTTCAATTTCTGAGAGCAGTTTGCATGTAACAGTGTAATTTTTAGCTGGTCTCACTAAGTGAGTTAGTTATTCTAGGTGTAGTGATTCAAGAGCACTGTTGACTTTCTTCTGAAAGTCGTAAGGTGTCTGGGGAGCTCAGGTTACTGAGTGCAAACTGCTGGAATGGACTGGTTCCAGTTGTGATTTGGAACCATAAATACTGTTCTGAACAGTAAGGATTCAGTTTTTTCAAATATGGTTCTGAAGGTGCTTTTCCCTGATGAAAATGAAGATGCTGGTTATTTTTAGATAATTTTAGATATTTTGGAGTTAAATAGTATCTAAGAAGGGGATGAAGGTTCAAAATACAAGATGTGTGCAGAAAATACTGGCTTTTTCAGAGCCCTTTGTATCTCTGAAGTTTTTGAGCATATTGAAAGAAGTAAAGTGACTTCTGTACTAGCCAGAGTAATAGCAGAGTCACTTAATACAAATGGCTACACTTCAAATATTTAGTTAGATAATGCCTACTGTAACAAGTGGCAACTGGGACTTAATTTCTGTTTCAGAATCCATTGGTACATTATAACCTGGTGCAGCAGCCGTATTTTATAGCAGCGTTCCATATACCTAAATATGACAATGAATAATACAATCAGTGCAGTAGCTCTTATTTTAGGTATGGTAATGCTAAAGCAAGTATTAGGTTTGCCTTCAGCTTTCAGTGTTCTGAAGCAAATTTTCTTGGCCATGCATAGCTACAGTGTGGAATGTTTCAGAAGCAGCTGGGGGTTAGCATGTTCAGATCTATATTAGGTTTAGCAGTAACTAGTCATTGTGAGTTTCTTTTGAAAGCATGGGAAGAAACTCTCTAAAAAGTCTATGATGAGTAAGATTAAAGATTTCCTTAAAACAAAATTATGTATTTTAATACAATTTTCAAAAATAGTGCTGATTTACTTACATGAGGAAGCCACACTTGGAGCTCTTTGACTTCATAGAAATTGGCACAGCTGATGGTATTGAAACATTTACATTAACAAGCAAACCAGAACATGTTGTAATAAGCTGCTAGGAAAGTTGTTTTGATTTCAATCTGTTACTTGTATGCTTAAAGAGATAAAAGTATACAGTGAAGGAAAATTATTTTAGAAAGTAACTTCAATCTTTAAATAACAGCTGAATGTTACTATGTACAGCAATAATATTTGGAAGAGTACATCATTGTCCTTTGGGGATTTGTGAGACATCCTGCTGGTCTGTCACTCATCTCTCTCTGCAGTGTGTATGTGATGGTTGGGGCGGATGTTCCTTTCTCTTCGTGTTTACGAGAAGTGGAAAACCCACAGAATCAGCTGAGGTGCAGTCAAGAAATGGAGCCTGTAATAACCTGTGATAAAAAATTTCGTACTCAATTCCATATTGACTGGTGTAAAATCTCTCTGGTGAGTTACTTTATTATTGCATAAAAGTGATGTTTGTAGAAGTACAGGTAAGAGTTTTGCCAGTCTGGTCAGACAACGTTGCCAATTCCACTTCATTGTGACTGATATTTTTTCCACCTAGCAGACACTCTTAAGATTGTGGAAGGATTTTGATATGTAGGCTAAACTCTGTTAGAGTTGAGCCCCAGTGAAACCACTGTATTTGTTCTCACTAGCAGTGAATTCTATAAATGGCCAGAGAACTCCAGGGCTTAAAAAAATAAAAGTAATGAGAGGTGTAGTTCATTCATTCAGAATGCTGCTAGTTACACTTCTCTAAAAAGTGTGTGCATACATACATGTTTTCTCAGATTCTGATTCTACACTGGCCAATTAATACTATGCTGTTAAAAAACTATTTCTGAAAAATGTCTAAAACATATTTTATGTTAAAAATTAAATAGAAAATGAATGAAAGTAATGCTGACTACTTAAATAATAAATAGGAATATTCTTCTCAGTCAAATGCAAGAAAAAAGATAACCAAACACTAGACTATTTGCCATGAAAGGGGAATAATTCCCAGAGAGGCTTTTTAAGGTTGTTTGTTTTTTAATTCCTGTAAGGAAAATCAAGAAATAATACAGTATTGGAAGATAATGTTGCAGATAAATCTGAACAATGATGGTCAAGGTATATAAAATAAACTTAGATGGTTGTTGAGCTGCTTCAGACATTACCCAGGAGGAAGCTGAAAGGGAGATATTAAGCACTGGATGGAAAAAAAACTTACTGAGTATAATGAAAGGTATTCATACACAAAACTGATTAGGTAACTTCCAGTCTTTCTACCTATACACTATAAATTAGGAAAGGTTCTAGAAGGTTGGCAAATACTTGTTTCAAAAGAATACCCAGATTATTTGCTTTTTATTGGCTTTGTGTTGAGAAAATTTAAAAGGCCCATGTTTACACACAGTACTACTTACCAGAACCTGAAAAATAGCAGAAGGCAGCTGGTCTTTGGCAAGAACAAACTATGTCTAGTCTTCAATTTTCTTCTACAAGGAAGAAGTAGAACCAAGGTAGAGCAGCAAATGTCATTTCTTCTTGGTAAGATTTTTTGATACTGTCTCACAAGCAAGCTCAGGAACATGGCCTAGGTGAAGCTAGGAAGAGCTGGTTGGTAGCCATGATCATAGCAGAATTAATAATAATTCCTGACCTATTCCTCATTAATACCTGGATGATGGAATGTGCTTAATTAGATTTGTAGTTCCCCATGAAAGTGAAAGGGTGTGCAGGTGCATTGAAGGACAGAAGGGTCTTGAGAAATTGGAGAAACAGTCTTAGAAAAAAGGATGAATTTTAAAATAAGGAGCAGAGGGATTGTGCACTAATGCAAGAACAGTCAGCTGTGCCCATGGAGAAGGAAAAGAAGCTGGTTAGGAGTACTTCTTCAGAAAAAAATGCCTGATAGTGGCAGTGGCTCATAAACTAATCAGGAAGCAGCATTGTCACGCTGGTTTGAGAGAAGCAGAGATCACCCTGGGATGTGTAACAGGAACAGGCTTTCAGAGAAATGTTATTTTCTGCAGCAGCTATAACACAACCTTCTGGAATGCAGCACTTGTTCTGGCTGTGTGCCACAGTAACTGAATTTAAACTGTCTTAGGGGTGTTTACTGTTGCCAGCAGCATTTCTGCTGGAACCTGCTGCATCAGAGGGAAAAGGGAGCCAAGCTTCCCTCTGTTTAATCAGTCTGCTTTTCACAAGGCAAGCTGAGAGACAGGAATTCTCCCCAGATCTATGGGCTGGGAGGGAGTTGAGCTCTGTTTCCTATATCCACAGTTTAAAGGAGTGATAGAAAACAGAGCCATCATATCATCATCCTGCCACTGTTGATGAGGTGGTGTTGGCAGTTAGCCCCCAGTCAAAGAGTGGATTTAAGTTTGGGGTTCCCACATTCTGCAGGGATGGGCAATGTAATAAATGCTCCACTTGAAGCTGCTCTCTGACAGCTTGTTCTCACACTGTGTATGGACTCCTGTCAGTCACATCAATAAATACATATTTTTGGTGCATTGTTAGGGTTTGAGATTCAGCTAAGCAGTCAGGTGGAACTCAGTGTACCTAACACAGAAGATACTCTGGAATTAATGAGCAGAGAATACATCAGTTTTTGTTAAACAAGCACTTACATGTATGTGTGTGTGTGTGTGCATGCACACATTTGAGGCTCAGCAGGGTTTCTGGAATTTCATAAAAATCTCTTCACCCATTGCCTAAGCTGTAATACAGCATTTTATGACTTGAAGTGTAAATAATAAAGAAGTGACCATCGTTTTCAAGATTTCTCAATGAATAGTCAGACAAAAGGTCAAGCATGTAAGCAAATATATTTTATTTGTATTAATGATCTGGAGATTAATGATCTTAAAGCTAGCACTGATAAAATTTGACAGTAACATGTAACTGAAGATTACAAAAGAAATGGATGCAGAAAATTAAGTCATCTGGGAATGGCAGTCAAAAGCAATAGGAAATTTAGCAGCAAAACAGGTTTGTATTTCTGGGATCCTTGGGTACAGACACACACACAAAAATTGTGACCAGGAACGCAGCTTTTGGAGGCTAATTGAATTTGTGTGAGGGAGACAATGAGCTGTCCTTGAAACGGCTCAGTTGATGGCTGTTGGTTTTTGAGCACTGGATGTAAAGTGTGATATGAAGGAGAAGGAGGAGGAAGAACACTCTAGCCATGTGATTTTTCATTTTTTGCCACCATTATACAAGAGAGGACAGTATTGTAATTTAGGAAGACTAGTAAGAAATGGATTAATTAATCAAAAAGAAATCAGAATCAGTTAATTAGTTTGCACTAAAGAGGTTTACCAAATCTTCACTCAAATACTGTTTGTGTGAGATATGCCTAAAATAATCTGTAAAAGACATTGTATCTCTGCTAGGCACAAAAGAGAATAGTAATATTGTAACATTACATATCACACTGATCAGAAGCTTCATAAAATGTAGGCTTCTAGTATTTTAAAAAAAGTGGTTGGATTAAATTGTCTGGAATTTGTAAAGTAAGTAATATGGATCTTTTTAGATTCTAGTTAGTTAAATACCTGCCTGTTTTTACTTTATGTTACTTTGTTATTTAATAGTCCTTTTTTCTTCTTATTTTTTTTCCTGGGTATTAGGTTGACAATACAAAGCAAGTTTCCACCTTTCAGGAAGTGGTTCGTGGAGAGGGAATATTACCTGATGGTGGAGAATACAAGCCACCTTCTGATACACTGAAAAGCAGAGACTATTACTCGGATTTCCTAATTACCCTGGCAGTGCCCTCGGCAATAGCACTGGTGCTGTTTCTAATACTTGCCTACATCATGTGCTGCCGACGGGAAGGAGTGTGAGTACTGGAACATTCTAATAAGTAACTCTTGATTTTTCTAAGATTTTAATGCATAGAAGGTTATTTGTTAGAATATCTCCATTCAGTTCATTATAAACATTTAATACAGGCCCAAAGATATCTGCTTGTAATACTGAACTATTTGACACTTAAGCACATGCACTGATTTCCAAGCAAGTGGATGTAGGGCCTTCAGTTGTTCTAGAAAGGGTTAAAATACTCAAATTATGCACAAAACTCCCCAAAATCTCCACAAGTGCACAGCTCTCCAAAATGCCTCCAGCAAATAAAATAGTAATAAAGGATCATTGCTTCAGGAGAATGTTAAGTAATTTCTAAAATGCTAACTTTCATAGTATAAACCTGGTTAAGGGAATTAACTGAATTTAGACATATTATCAAAGAAAAACACATAAAAGGAAAGCAGCAAGTAACGTGATTTCTGCCATTTCTTACACAAACTACAACTTCATTTTGTCACAGAATTTCTTTTAGCCAGAAGCTTGTTCTTTAACCTGCATTTTTCATTTCCCTGTGTGTGTGTCTGTGTGTGTCTGTCACCACTATCCCATCTCTCTACGTGCGTCCATCAAGGCCTCATCATAAACCCCGTTGCAAATGCTGCCAAGTTGCGTTTGGCAATAACCTTGTCAGCATTTCTACATCATGTACTGTTTTCATCATCAGATAGATTAATGTTCCAACTATCAATGCTATTATTTAATTCATAAATTTTGTTTTGTTTTTAGGGAAAAGAGAAACATGCAAACACCAGAGTAAGTGTCTTCTTTCCTGTTATTTTTCTTTTACCATTTAATTTTCATTCTCAGTAGCTTGCCATGCTTCATACATATGTGTCATAATCTTCTCTCATTCTCTCTAATTCATGGTTTAATTCATAAATGTGAAAGCTGCTTTTAAATCAGTCTTGGCAAGGATAGAAGACCACAATAAAAAGGGTTTGAAATTAAAGACTGTAATCCAAAATAAAATAGTGCTGTTAGAATAAATATGTTAACATGCAATTAATACTCCTGGTTATTGGGCTTTCCAGCCTGTCTCTTAAAGGCAGTGAGCAGGAGAAGAAATAGCCTGGAAGGTATCCAGTGCCTATAATATGGAGTGTTTTAAAATTAATTTACAAGCTTTTATGAATCTACCACAGGAATCAGGAGTTAACCGAAATTAAAATGAAACCAAATTGCAGCAAATAATTGCAACATCAGCCACAAACTGCACAGTCTTGAATCCTATGAAAAATATCTATTCAGACAGAAAAATCTAATGGAATAATTACTGCCTTAAAAATTAAATAAATATTTATTAATTTAACTATGTGAAGGTTGTAATTGTTGCACTGTAGTCTGTAGCATGCATTCAAAGTCCTTGTACTTTAATAATAATAATTGCAAACTTCTCTCTGTTTTGATAAAGCACTTAAAGTATGTATTCACTGTTTTATTTCCTTGTGACACAGCATCCAGCTGGTGCACCACAGTGCTATTCAGAAATCCACCAAAGAGCTCCGGGACATGTCCAAGAACAGGGAGATCGCGTGGCCGCTGTCCACGCTGCCCGTGTTCCACCCGGTGACGGGCGAGATCGTCCCGCCCCTGCACACCGACACCTACGACAACACCAGCATGCCCCTGATGCAGACACAGCAGTAAGTGTGCACACGCAGCTCTGGCTCTTAATGCCCTGCAGGACCTCACTGCAGGTCCCTGTGCTTGTCCTCCAAAATGTGTTCTTTGTGGGAGGATTCAGTAATGACTCTCCAGTTCAAGATTGCTCTGATGTTTGCATTTCCAGCAGGAAGAAAGGCCTTCTGTTAAAAGAATAAATGGCTGGCAAGAGGCTGCAGGATTGCAAGAGGCTTGGCATGGAACAGATAGATTTCTGCATGTTTTGGAGAAAAACTACTTTTGACAGAGGATTAAATTAAAACTGTTCTATTTTAGACACCCTTCGAGGTTCTGGTATAAAACTAACCACCAAATCTGTGGTAATTTTATACCAGAAAATCCAGACTTTGTAAGTGGTTAGTCATGTACCTGTCACACACGGTTTGTGTTTGAAACCTTGACATTGAACAGAAGAACATACTCCATTATTCAGATAATTCAGGCTTGCCAAGAAAATTGCTCCTAGCTCTCTCCTGTTTCCATTGTTGTCACTCACTTTCCACGACAGAAACCAGAAAAATAATTAATTCCTGTTCCTTAGAGTTCATTTATCAGTAACTTAGTGAAACTAGTGAGGCAGACCAATGCTTGCACATGTTCTAAATCAGATAACTCCATAGAGCTCTAGCAAAGAGGCATTTCTGGAAAGGTTGGGTTGAGGTACTGAGCAGATCTGAGGCAGTGGTCAGGAGTGGCTGGCATTTTCCAGTGCTGTGCTGTAACACCAGCTCCTGCTGGTGCCTCCTCTGCTGGCAGGCCTGCATGGCCCCAGTGGCACTGGTCCTGGACCAGCTCTAACTCAGCCCTGACTTGTCCTAAATCCCCTTCACAATGTAGATCCATGCTGCAGGAGTGTTTTCTTCTCCCTGTCCCAGAAGCTAAATTCTCCAGAAAGGACAGCTGTATAAATTATTCCTTGTACAAGTGCTGCAAAGTGCCCTGCCCCATCTTTTACAGCTTCTTCTCTATTCAGAATGGCAGTTTTTATGACTGGCGTGCCAAATCCTGTACCGAAAGCTTTCTTGAGTTGTACATAGGGTATTTATCTGCTTCACCTAGATTGTACCCCCTAATTCCTTTCTATAAAAACACCTCTATCTGATAGCTGTTAAAATGGACACTTAAGCAGGGCACAGAAATGCAACTTTGCCTTGATAAGTGAACTGGTCTGACACATAGAGGTGGCTGACCATTCATTCCACAGCCAGTAACTACATTGCAAATGCTGTCACCTTTGCTGTATCCATGGCATATGGAATATTCACTTACAGAAACCAAACTTTGCTGAACTTTAGAAAGCCATGGTGACTCTTGTTGCCTCTGGCATTTCACCAAGTCTGAGCCTTTGAACATGGCTGACAAGTGAAATAATAAGAACTACTTTAGCACTGATTGTCTTTATTTCATGGTCATGGCTAACCTTTGGACATCTGTATTTGCATAGTGAAAATAGATTATTGCTTCATAAGCAAAAAAAAAAAAGAAGTGTAAATACTGAGTGTTCACCATAATACACTTCAGACTTTGTATAGAAGCATTAAAGATATTAAATGGTTTTTTATAGGAACCTGCCACATCAGACTCAGATTCCACAGCAGCAGAGTGCAGGTCAGTACTCAGAAAATACTGTAATTATTAAGTGACCAGTGTGGAGGAAACACTAGTCAAAATGTATACAGTCTGTGGACAGTGGAAATAATTTTCAAATAGAGTAAAGTATTACAGAATTGTCATTCTAGAATTTTTTTGATACATCAGTGAAAATTTTGGCATGGAATTGATTAAACAAGGAAGAAATGCTATGTTAGGATTCTGCGTGAGAAGCTGAAATTTGGTTCAGCTAACTTAGAAACCTCATATAAAAAATTTTCTGTTACATGAAGCTGCAGCCAGATTCCCAAATGCAGTTACATGGTTCAGATTTTGACACTTGATAGTAAATGTAATTTTCTAATTCCCACCAATTTTAGTTAAGCTTTGAAGAAGGAGCTCTTTTCTGCAGTTACTAGACAAAGTGTTGATACTGGGGAATCTGTGGTGAGGCACATCCATGCTTCTGGTTTCCTCTGTTGTAGTCATCACATTTGTAACATTCTCACAAATGCTGGAGTACTGACTGAGGTCAGGAATTACCCATCAGACTGAGGCTGACTGTCCTCTCTACTTAGCATCTCAGGTTTGATAAAAACCTACAGCCATAGCCATGGGAGAGGGGGTAAAGACCACACAGGGAAAAAGTAGAGGCCAAGTGTAATTTTTAAATATTCAAAGAGATAGAAAAATCAAAACTCTAGAGAGATTCATATGTTTTGAACATAATATGGGAACTACAGCTCCAAGCAGATTTGTTTTAACTTAGGAGTTACATAAGCTACTCTTTCTTTTCATTGAAAATGCTTCTTCTTCATTACTGCTTTCGGGGATTAAAGGAGAATTTCGTATGACAACATTTCAAAGATTTGAGGCAAGTATATAATGGATGTTTCTCTCCATGTGGGTTTTGTTATGTGGAAATTAAAAACACAGGTATAAAAAGTCTGATAGCAGTTCTGGTAGCTTTGCCATTTGTGTTCTTCATTGTACATATGCTGGAAATAGTGGATGACTCTGGCAGTCAAACCCTTGATCCAGAGCCTCCAGCACTGGTTGGGGTGACATTTAGTACAGCTCTTCTCACTCACACTGTTTAGAAGGCAGAATCAAAGTGTTACACAAGTGCTGCTCTTCTGCTAAGACTGTTTCATTTCAAGAATTCCAGTCTGTCTTGCAGCAAATGAGATGCAAAATCACCTGGTAATACTGTACAGTGACAGCACTGAGGCTTTTTTGCAAAGGTATGAAATACAAGCTAGCACAGGTCTGTCACTTTTGAGTAGCATTGAAAAACTGCCCTAAAATTAGATCTTAAAAATTCTCCTGTGTCTGTATTTTCTGCAGTACATTATTTCTGTAGAATACAACTGTTCTTTCATATTCATCACAGATGCTGCCTGTGACAAGCTCTCAGAAATCCAGGGGGGTGGATGGTGGGATGAATTTGGGACAGAGGGCATTTCCTCCTCTTCCCTTGGTTTATAATGACACCGTGCTTTGTAGCTCAGGTGTGCAGGTGACCCTGCAAGCACTTCCATGACGTGATGGCATGTGTCTTTTGCAGCTTTTCTGAAAGGATATTCATAACTCCTGTTGCCAGAATGTTAGAATTTTAGAAAGTTATGATTTAAAACAAAATTCAGCCACTACTAAGAGTTTTTAGTGGCGTGAGTACAAACTTAGCAATTGATTTTATTGATCTGCTCAAGTAAGAAATTTAGAGAAATAGAACATCTAAGACAAAAAACCTTTAGAATAAGGCATTAATAGTTAAATTTTCTTCTTTTCCTATAGAAAACTCACAGTAATATACTTGGGGAATTTAACATACTGTCAGTCACAGTTGTGAATAAGAAATTTCTATTTTAAATCTTCAGTAGACCATATTTAGTAATTTGAAGAGCAGACCATGGATAATAACTGTTGTCCACTTCAGGAACTATTTGAATCCCCAGTAAGGAATAGTTTTATTTTAACCTTATATAAAAAGGCAGACTTAATAGCTGACATAATACTTGACTATTTCACAAAGTTAAACGTTAATTGGGAAAGAATTGTGTGAGATGTGACCACTCACATCTAATGTTTATTACAGTGATGAAAATTGCTACTGGTCTCCAGGATGAACAGATACATTAGGTTTTATAATTGTCTCTCTGTCAATAGGCAGAATTCACAAGGACTGTTTAAGGTGCTTGGATGAAAAAGCTTATAGGGTGTTCCTGTAGTATAAAAGACTAAGTACGGCGTGTACATCATGTACCTTTCTGCACGTGTACTTTTCTGTTTTGTGCATCAGCTTCCCTATGAAGTCTGTTAGATCCCAACTAGAAAGATAAATTTTAGTTTAACAATCTTTTCCCAGCCCTCTCCCTTCCCATAATAAATCTTTGTCATGTATATGTTGTCTTTTGATCCAGGTTGTACTTGCAGTGTTTCTCCAATGTGGTTGTTGATAAAGGAATAATAAATACTATTTATGTGCTGTCCTCATAGTTGACAGTTCAGTACTGTTGAAGCATCATGTGCCAGTGATGGATTATATAAATTCTCATCTCTTTGCAGGTAAATGGTATTCCTGAGGAAAGAAAACTAACAGAAGCAATGAATTTGTAATCAAAGAAGGCAGCAAATTGTCTCACTTCCTTATTTGCTCTGGTTGATGCATGAGTTTTTCTGGTGTATATTGTGCATGCCCACACTATTATGATGCTTTCAGTGCCAGGAGTACAATCACTTCCATATAACTGATGTACTGTATCCTTTTGTACTTTGGACATTTTTGACAATTTGTAAACACTGATAACTTTTTATATTTGTTACATTCAGGAAGTAATCTTTAATGTATATATATACATACATATATACATACATATATTTATATATATATATATATGTATGTATATATATATATATGTATTAATAAATATCAAGCTTTATTCTGTCTTGTGATCTCTCCTGAAAGTTTTAACAGGGAAATCAAACCTTCAAAGGATTTCAGACTGTTAATGGGATGATATACTTGCCTAACATTTGCACAGGAAAAGAAGTAGTGTACAAGCATGAAAACTTGTGCAACATGATGAGGCTCCGAAGTAGTATTGCACATATATTAGGTATTAATTTTTTAGAGATTACCAAATATAATGAGCAAAGTTATTTTTTGAAAGTAAATAAAGAAATAGCCCCCCAGAGAAAATAACTAAACTTTTCATGATAAAAATTGGGTTTCTCTTCTTTTAACAGATATTTATGCTATTTCAAAACTTGTAAGCAATAAAGCATTTAAAATCTGTCCATTCATTCACCTGGTTATGTTAGAAGAAACTGTTACAAGCTATTGAAGGCAAAAATTAATGTCTGCAAATAGCAAGGGTTTAATTTGGTACAGTAAACCTGGACTAACTCTTTAAAAACACTCTAAATTTTTTGTGGTATTCACAATAAAGAGCCCCAGTGTTGTTTATTTTTTATATCCTCCACATTTTTTTCTTTTTGGAGCACAAACTGTTGTGGGAGAATTACTTATCCAGTAAACCAGGGCTAACATTTTCACATCCTAAAAAGGACTTAATTAAAGGCATACTTTGCTGGGAGGTGGTTTCTTTGAGAGGCATTTGTCCATGCAGCTGAAGCAGCTGAAGCTTTTTATATATGGACTTTGCTAAAAGGATTTGAACTGGGGTTTCCATGTTTTTCAATAGACAACTATAATTCATCTACTGACACTTTTCACCAGCTTTTAAATGAATTTCTGATGCCTCTTTAAATCTTCAATTTAAGGACATTATACAGGACTTCAGAGTCTGCAGCTGTAACAGCTGACACCAAGAGTTTTTGGGGTTTTACCTCAAAGCATGGCATTGTTTTAAGCTGACACTTATGCTTTGTCTTTTTTCTGTAATATTTTCTCTTTCAGAAGCTGTATGCTCATCAGGACATTGCATTGTAAGCAGAAAACTGCGTCTGCTTTAAAATGGCCAAGTGCTGGCTACATTTCCTTAGCTGAGGTTCCTGAAGTCTCTGCTAAGAGAAATTTGAGTAATTTTGGAATTTAAGACTGAGGATAAAAGGAATCTCTACAATGAGGTCATTTTGTAAAAAGACCAAAGTAGTTGCTCTTGGTTTTGTGGTTTTTGGTTTGTCTTTTGTTTTTCTCTTTTTACAGTTATGACCCAGTTCTGTCAAAACACAGAACCTTGATTTACATTAATTTTTAAGCATCAATGATGTGTTTGTGGGCTCGGACCTGAATGCAGGATTTCAGCAGATAGAACAAATCCTGAGCTGCTTTTTAGACTAAATTTGAGCACCAACAATGATCACTGTGGCAGCAAAGTAGATAAGCAGTGCTCAGTACGTGGTACTATATTGTCAAACCTTCAGTATCAGTTTACAGAGCTGTTCTGCACGCTCAGCACAGCCCACAGCACGTGGCAGCAAATCCTGCTGGTGGCTGTTAGACCAGGAGAGGTAGCTCAAGCTACAGGCATTCAAGCTGAGAAATTAAAGGCAGTTCCCGAAAAAGGTGGAATAAAGAGCCATTCCTACTCACTTTTCGAGTGGCATCCATCATGCCTTCCTACCTCATCCAAAAGATACCAGGAAAGAGACTTCACCAGTAAATCAGCCTCCTCAGAGACACCCCCCTTCTTTCCAGCAGCTTGGATGGTTATCAATGAAAAGCAAATCTCAAAACTGCACACTGATGTTTATAGTAAATTAAACATTTTCATCTCTTACCCAAGCTGTAAAAAAAATTCAAGTACAATCAGCATTTGGCTTCTGTTACTTTATACTACTATTTTCAGATGTATCAGCTGTCAGGGTTTTGAAACCAAAATGAATGGAATGGATTTTAAATAATGATTTTTAATGCAATGTATGATTAAAGTTTGTAAATAATTCTGGGTGTGGATTATAGTAATTTCTGATAACTCCAGGATGAAATGACAATCAATGGATCTACCAGCTGAGCTGCTCCCACCTTATTTGTATTAATGTAACAGTGTCAATATATTTAAGGAAATAAATTGTTACATACGTGCATAAAGAATTCCTTTGTAGCAGTGCAGGCTCCACCTATTTTGGAAAGAATCTAATGGTGTAGGTCACTTGGGTATTAAGAATACCTGAACTATTTTATGATCGAAATCTTCATTTATCTGAGGTAAGTTTAATAACAAATTATTTATTTTTAATTATTAAAACAATTACTATGAAACATAGATTTATAAAGCTGGTTAAAGACACTTAATGGCTAAAGAATTAGTAATAATTTAGACAGTAAATTCACGGCCTCTTTTAACATTATATGATGGCAATATGAATGGATATTGTATTAAGTTGTAGCCAAATTAAACAGAAAGCCCTACACATCTCTTTGTACATACATGAAATGTATGATCTAATAAAGTGGAAAACACAAGTAGTGAAGTTGTTGCCTGATTATTTTACAAAAGGGTGCCTGAAAAACATTGTTCCAGCTTTTAATATTCCAGCCACAATACTGCATGGTCAGGTCTGAGACCTGGGGCAGAGCTAATGGTGCAGGGTTTGTTTAACTCGGGACTATGCCTAAACAGATATCCTAACTGGACAGGAGGGAGAGGATTTGCCACACTTAATATCAAAAGTGGACATGAACTGTGTCTCTCCCTGATGATAAAATCAGGAGCTTTCGAGAACAGAATCACAGAATATGCTGAGTTGGGAAAGGGACTCACCAAGAATCCAGCTCCCAGCCCTACACAGGACCATCCCCAGGGGTCACACCAAGTGCCTGAGAGCATTGTCCAAACACCTCTTAGACTCTGGCAGCTTTGGTGCTGTGACTGCTTCCCTGGGGAGCCTGTTCAGCCACCTCTGGGTGAAGAACTGTTTCTGATATCCAGCGTGAACCTCCTGACACAACTCCAGGCCATCTCCTTCTGTCTTGTCAACAGTCGCAAGATTAAAGAGATTGGTACTTCCTTTGCTTAAAGAACCCCTTCTACTGAGAGTGGGATTTAAGTAGCTCAGGTAGAATCCAAATTCCATAACTCAAGCAAGTCTTCAAGCTGGGCTTGGTTTCTTGATGTTGCCAGACCAAAGAGAAGCCAAGTCAGGTCCTGTGCTGTCCTGCAGAGCTCTGCTGCAGAGTTCCTGGCAGGGAAAAGTATCTGATGCCTCCACTGTGGAGTTCTGCTGAGAGCCCCTGAGCTCCATGCTGGCTTTGGCTGCTGGAGCTGGAATTTCATCAGAGCAGGGACAGGGCCACTTAGTGATGAGCAATTCCTGCACTGCATCTGCCTTAGTTTGATACAGTGAACTGCAGCACAGCGAGAGACAAGCAATAGAGTTGTTACTTAAATGATGCTGGCCCCATTACAAAAATAAGCATCCACAGCACTTTTATTTAATGTTTAAATTACTTCATATTTTTACATAACCTGAAAAGAAAATATATTTATCCCACATACAGTAATAGTAAACAAGTGCATTATTTCAAACATTAAAAATAAATCTTTTAACCAAGTCTGTACAACAGATAAATAGAGTTATATCTACAATAGTTATGTCGTGAAGAACAAAACAAAAATTATCCCTCAAGCTCACAGTTTCCTGCTGCTCATAATACTGGCATAGATGAAGGTTATGCTTGCTATTCCCCACTGTGGTGTCCACCAACACTCTTTCCTTCAGTCACTCAAATGTATTGATCAATGAGGTTAAATTCCCAAGCACTGTATATGCACAAAGCTGAGTATCTTTTCAGTATCTTGAAAACAGCTGTCAGGCTTAGTAAAATTGCTGAATTTGGGGGAAGTGAATGATTTCTCTTTTTTTTGTGATGAATGACTGCTCATTCTTTAAAAGAAACTGTTCTCCACCACACACAAAAAAAAGAAAATTGAAGTAATTATTTTCATAAATTTGTTTTGCATTCATTCATGGCTGCAAGATTGAATTCAATGTTTTACCTGGGATAAGAATAAAAACATGCATGTGACAGTGTATATGGTACAAATTAGATTCATATTGTTCAGTATCATACATAATTGCACATATGCTTGGAAAATAATATTGCTCTCATGTTTTTGACTGCTAACAAATAATCAGAAGAAGAATAAAATGAAAAAGCAACCAGAGGTCAAACTATTACTTGAACAAAACCCACAACCAACCAAGAAATGTCCATAACTTCACTGATTAGTAGAATGTAAACAACAGCTTGCCACTGCCACACTGAAGGACTGTTTCTTTCAATTTTAAGGTTTTTCTAAAGGAAGAAATTAGTAAGAAAGACTGGGCACTCCTGAAAAGGATGGGAAAAAAGTTTTCTCCAGACAGCTCCAATCTCATTTCACTTGTAATTCTGAGACTCAACCATCTTCATGCAACAAAGTGGACCACTCAATCCCTGCTCCTCATGATGCCAACAGACTGACTTGCATCCTCTAAAGTGAAAATGATATTACAGCATAGAATATGGCACTCTAGTGCTTAGTTCCCTAGCGAGACCTAATTCAAAGTCATCTACAAACACAGGGAGAGGGTCAAAGATCACCATTCCCCTAAGATCTGATGGAGTGGATATGATGGGATTTCATCTGACTGAAAAAGGTTGGAGAGTCTTCCACAAATTTCCCATCTTGAACTGAGTCTCTGAATTTTCATTTGTTTGTTCACTGGGATTGTACACAGAACTACACACAGTTAAATTAATTAGTGAAAAAATTTATGAAAAAGCAAACAATTCTAGGAAGAAAACCTAAATTCTCTTTATAAAAAAGTTTTGTTTCTGAATTCACCGTATTTGCTGAACACATCTTAAATTTCTAAAAAAACCCTCACAAAGTATTATGTAAACTTGTATATAATCTTCAACCACTGAACTGATGATTAATTTTTACTTCCACATCCCAAGGGTTTCATATAACATGTATTACTATTTCCACCCCAAACACTAATTTCTAACCAGCAAATGACCACTTTGCTCCAGCGCTGCCCCGGTGGGCTGTCTCGGCGGCGGTTCCGGCGGTTCCCGGCCGTGCTGGGCACTCCCTGCCGAGGCGGCAGCGCCTGCTCCGCGCGGCGGGCGCTGGAACAGCAGCGCCAGCGCAGCCCCCGGCCCCGGGCTCGCCCAGCCCGGCTGAGCCCCGGGACGTGCCCATGATGCTGCTCAACCACCGCACTGCCTCGCTTCAACACATATGTAAACAGAAACAAACATCCAGTAGAAAAGACTCATTTTCACATGCAATTCTGTACAGCGCACTCTTGTTTCTCAGATTATTTGCGAAGGCTATTTCCACATAAAATATGTACATTTCCACTATATACATTTTCTACACGTTTAATTTAAATGTCTTCTTGTACCTCCAGTTGAGAAGTTTTGTTCAGGCAGACACAAAGTAAACCCGAAGAAAGTTTCCAAGTTAATGCCTTGACTGATCTTGCATTGCTGAGAAGAAGTGTAGTCCAGAAAAAAATCCAGCTATGCATAGCAACCTTTTCAGCAGAGTTGAGTTATCTTTAGGAACCACAATCTGTGCTAGATCATTAGTGATCTGAGAAATCTCATGTGCCACGCACACAAATATGAAAGTGCTGACAAGAACGTTAAACATTGGATATCCAGGAATGAGCACCAAGATCCCCTTTGTGTCTGCTGCCAGCCAAATATGGTATTGGCAAATGAAGAGCTAAAAGAAAAACAAAAAGTGTTTAGCAGTACTTATACATGTAAATATTTTTACTTACCAAAACCCATAGAATTATTACTATTGCATCAACTGACACACTGCTGCTTAAGTTGAAAGCTGTTTTCCACATGACTTTGTTACAGAACAAAACCATGAACTTGTTAAACCACACAGGGTTTGCTTGGCCCTAAACCAAATACAGCCCAGGGGAGCACTGGATACATCCCATCAGAGCAGGGAGGAATCTGCCTCCCCCAGTTAGTGTCTCCCTAGTGAGGCTCTGAACTGACATGCCTGCAAGTAACAGAGAATGCTTCACCTGCTGATAAATGCACAGCTCCCTGGAGCTGATCAGCACCTAAAACCCACCAGGAAGTGGAAGAGTGAAATGTGATCCTTTAAAAAACCCACAAAATCCTGTACCCCGTACACACTGTATTGCAATGAGTTTCTCCTAGAAATATAATTTAGTAATACAATAAAATGTCACAGTTAATACCACTGAACAGCAAATAACATGGGAAGGAAGATAATTCCTACTGTTTGAAAATATACACTCAATGGAACAAGGTAAAACTTGCATTAAGAAGGAGTTTATTTGTAATGGTAAATTTATTTATTAGTCACAAAAAGCTTTCTAGGGCAAACATATTTATAAGTGTTCTTACACTAGTAAGAAAAATTCATGCAAATTTTTCCTAAATTTTTATCTTCCAACTGCACAAACCTCACAGCATACTCTAGCATTTAATCCCCACTCCCACCACCTTAAATCACCCCATCCCCTATAACAGCACAAGAATTAAGCTTGCTACTGTGAGACTGCTATTTCAGCCACGATTCTTAAGTGCAACAAAAGCTATAATGCTAAAAGAGGTCAAACATGACAGCATGGTATTTAGTAGGCCAATACATCTTTTCTTTATGTTATAGTCCATAGACAACAACCACCTAACACCACCTTACATTTCTAAGATTTAATGCACTGTATTTCTGGTGATTCTACTTACCTCTAAAGAAATTTTGCCGAACCAGGCGAAGAATGAGCTATACACAGATCGGACATATCCGGGAATGTTCCTGATGAGGATGAAAGCTAAAATCTTTGGGTTTAAAAAAAAAAAAAAAAAGGTAAAATAAAGGAAGCGACTGTGGATGACAAGCTAAACAACACATAAAAGGTGTATCCATTTTCACTGCACTAAGTGAAGGGCATCATGCATTAAAATTTCTTTAAAAGCAAATAAAAATATAAACCAAACAAAAATCCATGCAGTTTATACTTAACAAAGTAGGTGTTGAAACTAAAAATATTGTACACAAATGCTTACAGTATAGTAGGTCACATTTGCATCTCCAGTAGAATCATGGCTTTGATGCTGACAGGTGTTACTACATGCCTCCTAGGCATGGTCACAAAACATGTAACACCATGCCAGCCTAAAATAAAAGTGGCCACAAATTTGAGTTAACCCTCAATTTTTAAAGAGAGGGTGTCAAGATGGATAAAATAATATTAAAAATTAATATTATCCCTCTTGCTGCCCCTCAAGAGAGCAGGACAAAATAATGAGAGAAGAAACAGGGCACAGAATGAGACAGCTGGGGTATAGTGGGGCAGGGCGCACAGCAAGAGGAGCATCTAAATTGAAGAAAACCACATGCATGGCTCTGTGGCCCACATCTTCTCTGTCTGGAAGTGACTACAGGGTCCCATAGGCTGCTTCCTACACTAATACCTCCCAAACACTCCTGCTTTTCTACACCTTTCTTCTCTTCCACAGCTTTCTTCTTTTCCACTGCTATGTAAAATAGTCAAAAGTTGGGTTTGGACTTAAATGGTGGATATGAAACCTACCTTAAGGGCATCCAGATAAATCAAAACCACAATCACAGTGTGCAATTCCAGGGCTTAAAGGCAATGAAAAACTGACTAATGTTGTTAAACTCTTTTTCACTTTCAGACATGGGAATGAAGTTCAATATCTGACATGCCATGCAAAAGCACAAATATATTTTAAAACAACTTTTTAAAAAGCTCAAATAAGAACAGAGTAGATTCTATCACAGTACTCAAAAAGGACTAATAATTACCTGCACTACAGAAACAGAAGGATGTAGCTCATTGCACTCTGTCTTGTTTTTACAGCTACTAGCCCAAATAGAGTAGGTCTAGAAGACATTAAAAAATTAGTCTGTGTAGCAATTATATGGACATACAAAAATGAAACAAGAGTATGATATTTTGAATTGTTTTAGCATTACTAGGTTCACTAAGATGTGGGACACTAACAGAAAAAAACTACATGACTTAACCTTTGTGTTTCTCTTAAATTTTTTTTTGCAACTAATGAATACTTATCTGATGAGTAATTCTTAATACAACCTTTTTTCATCAAAATAGATGAGCAAACAAGTGTGAAGATAAGAGCTGTGTTATCTACCATGTTATTTTTTTGATCCAATTTTCTTTTAAGCTTTGAAATAAACTGAAAGAGAAATGATATTTTTGTCTACATTTGACTGAACAGAAAATATTTTAGTGAGTAGATAGGTAGGGCTGTACAAAAAAATCCAGCTAAAATATCTCCAGATAAAGATCTGATTTTTCAAGGTTTGTTAGATAATACTGACTAAACAACAACTTCAGAAAACTTATTTTTCAGATATTTACAAACCTGATTATACTAGGTTATAATAGATACTTACCAAAAAAGACACAATTGAAATAAATAATAAAACATTTGAAACTCTGTTGGAGAAAAGAGGATCTCCTTTTCCTTCTGATATCATCTGATGTTTCTGCAATGCCAGATAAATAAAAGCAAACAGCATCCCATGAAAAACCACCTATAAAAGACAAACAGAATGCAATTTATATTTCATGGCTTTTACAAGTACTTCAGGTATAAACCCTTACTAGAAATGCTACCAGATAATTTAGTAGTAGTTTTAATGCTACATTTCGAAAGGTCCTTTCCCAGATTTACTGAAGCAAATGAAACCAGACTTTCTGGTTTTATGACACAACATAGTCATAAACTGAATTTTTAACTCAACTCAAAACCTACAAATAAAGAACCTTTACTAATACTTCAGAGAGCATTAAAGACAAGACAAATTTCAAGAAGCTTTCGAGTGCCTACTATCCCCTCTGCAATCTATGTCACCACTGAAAAGGCTTTCTCTGGGGAAAAACCACAAGTCTTTGGCTTTCTCCCAAACTGGCAGGTGAAAACATTCCAGAGAAGCAGGACAAGTGCTTCCCTCTCTCACAGACACAATTCTTCAAGCGACTGTTTTAGAATCTTAAGCCACATTCTCATCAGCTGGCAACATGAGGCCATTTCAGGCCCACACAGTGCTTGTTCTCTGTACTTATTCTGAGCTCTCCTCCTCAGCAGCGCCACCCAAGCCACAGTGCTCACAGGAGCCAGCAGGGAGCACGGGCTGCCAGGCAGGGTGTGCTGCTGTGCCCGGGTGTGACAAGGCTCTGCCCCAGGGGACACACATGGGACTAATCCCGTTAAGGGTAAGTTCAGCACTTCAAGGCTTCCATCTTAGAAACTCCACTCACCTTTGCCAAGAAGGAAAGGAAAAAAGATCAATGTCTCCCTGCTCTATTCCCCCCCATTGCAGAGTCAATAACTGGAAGGAAAGCACTTTCCCAATGGAAAACAATTTAAAAATAGGTACAAGAGTAGTCCAGTTTGGGCACCAAGACCCTGATTTCAATGTTTCATATGTTACCTTAAAAGAAATATATCCTTAATTGATACAGCTTGCAAAAAGTATTATTAAAAAAGCTACCACAGTAATTTTCCTTGTCTTTCAACAGCCTGAAGTGCTACAGGTGTTACATTTTCACAGTAAAATTTTTGAGAAAAGACAGATCTAGGATACTTGATACTTAATTTTTTTAAAAATCCAGAAGCAAGTAAATAAACCTCCATCTTTTAAGCAAGGCTCAGATAGACATTTGCAGTACTAAAGTGGGTACAGCTTTGTCTTTTATTAAACACTGGGGCAAACTCCTGTTTTCTCTGGAGGGCAGGAAAACAACCCTTCCTCTTCCCACAAATTAAAACATACATTTAAAAGACAAGTAAAAATTTATGCAAATGTTACATACATAGCGATCCAGCTTCCACCTAAACCACCATTCATAGACATTCCCATTCAGTTCAAAGCACTTGGACAATGGCCAAAATGAAAATATCTTCTCAAATGCACCCTGTAAAAGATAAACATGGAGAAGCATTAACACTGACATCAACTGTATTTACTGAATTTAAATCAATAAAATGTTTAATATTATTCTACCCTTATTTCACCAGCTGCATGGCATGGCACTAGAAAAACAACAGGGTTCCTTAGAAGTCTTTCCCCCACAAAAGAAAAAGGGAAAGGAAAAGGGAAAGGGGAAAGGGAAAAACTTCACATGAGAGAGAGCTTGAGTTTTGCTTCCCCTTAAGGTATTTGCATGCCTTCCAGTTTGTACTGCTCCTCACAGAGAGAGATTCACTAACAGGTTGTGATAAGGAATATGCACTCCAAGACTACAGTTCAACAGGCTGAAAAGCAGTGAGGGATAAAAACCACACAACCCCCCTGTAAGATCCTGGAGGGACAAGCTCTACCCTGACTTCTTTCTGTCAGCTGTACTTATAGCATGCAGGGAGTTGCTAATTTAGCCTGAGAACCAATCTTTTGATGTGGTATCAAGGCCAACACAGAACTTCATTATCACTGTATCACCATATGCATCCCCATATGCTGGCAAAACTCAGTAACTAAGCACATGAAAAAACCCCACCCCAAATCCAAAGCATAGGCCCTTGTATTTACTGCATTCACAGTAGTACATTGAAAATATGTCAAACATAACAAACCAATGAGTAAGACACATAGTTGTGGGTTTTTCCAGCACCCAAACCAATTCAAATACGAGAAGAAATCAAAAGGTTCATTTTTTTTTCTTCTGTATTTATGACACTGGAGCAAATATACAAGTTATGAGCACATCAAAAAGTAAAGACAGGTAATAATATACTCTTAGGTCATTAAGGATAAATATAGCCAGGATTTACAAACCTGAGAATATGACAGAAAATATATACATGTCAGTAAGCAAATCAGTTTCAGCAGTAAACCAAAGTGCCACAGGCAGCTCCCTGAGGAAGAAATAAATTAATCATTATACTGTCATTAATTTTTCAACAGCAAGCCCCAGGACACATTAAGTAATAACTGCCAATTATTTAGTGTAGCTATGCTTTGTAATCCATTCATAAATAAATGTTCAAATATTGCCAGCAATATTTTATCACTATCTACATTTAAATTTTACTTTAAGCCATTAAAATAAACATTCACAGCAACTAAAAATCTAAAAAGTTTCGAGCCTAAACTAAGCCTCATTTCTAAGACAGGGACAAAATACATAAAGAAGAGAATTTAGGTGTTCAAACAGAAACACTGTTTTAAAACCTCTGCTTTCCCAAACACTCTGCACAGGCAGTCCTTATTCCAGGTGAGTGTAAATAAATACATACATAAAAATGCCTTCTTTTTGTTCATGTGAAATGAGTAAATATTATTAAACTTTGAGATATCAGTTTTACTCCAAAGTTCAACTGCAGCTCATTAAGGACAAGTATCTTGTTGAAACAAGCCTGAGAAACTACTCCTCAAAGCTGTCAAATAAGCTCTATCCAAACCGCAGCATTGCAACAGAGATCATTTCCCCCTCCAACCATATAAACTGGGAGCTGTAAAGAGGATCATAAACAACTGAAAGCTATCATTGAAAGATTTTCCAGTTTCACAGTACACTATTGGTCCAAAGTACACAAGAGTAATTTGAGTAATTTCTCTGTTTCTGGGAAAAGAAAAAAAAAGCAGGAAGATATTTGCCTTTGAGATAACTTGTAAAACTACTCAAGTGTATTTTTGCAGCATCTATTCCTGGTATATATTTGGTATATTTCATAGTCATATCTTCAGGCTATAAAATGAGGATATTCCTCAATAAGCATTTACCACATGGTTTGCAGCTTTTTAAGGAATTACAACACATAAACTGGGATTTCACTTCCATTTTTATTTAAAATATTTGTACCACAAGACATACTTCTGATAGCTTATTTAATCTAAGATATTAGGATAGCAAGCCCCATGTTCTTATTTGGCCAGCTAAGGCAGAACTGGTGCTCAGGATGGACAGACACCTTGGCAACACAGAAGGAGAAAGTCTAAACACTCCCTGTTCACACAGCACCCAGCGCACGACAGACACAGCCCCAGCAAGCACACACAGTGCAACCTATGGTTTTCATTTCATCCAGTAAAATTACAATTCTTGTAAAACACATTCCTGATGATCAAAACCTATTAAAAAGTATTCTAATCTGACTGTAACCAGAGGCAGAGTTTAGTCATCAGCTGTTATATTTTTCAACTGACCTAATTCACCTATGACAAACTGTATTTCTGTGAGCAGCTGTTTAGCATATTTTGACTAACAAAGAGGCTGAGATCTACTAACAATGCCATTTCTGTATGATTATCATTATAATAACATACATATTTTATAGCAGAAAGAAAAAAAGAAATCTTACCATTTGCTTTCTTCTGGACAATCTGAGGCCATACAGCTAAAGTGGCATAAATGATCATAAACCAGACAGTGACTAATGGCACAAAATAGTAGAACTGGTAAGGTCGGTCCATCACTATGCACAGTACCACAACCAAGAAATTGAGACGAAATAAAACCTGGGGGGTGTCAGAGGAGAGAAGACAGAGGATATGTAAACTGGGAAGCAAAGCTGAGAAAGATGAAGACATGTTCCTTTAGCACTGTACAAAAATATCTATGTGTTTTACATTGAAACACAGATAAAGTAGCACAGGGAACATCAGCAGGGCAAGGTAAGATTGATTATGTGGTTCTGGACCTGTACTGCCCTGACCTGCTTGGGTAAAAATTGTGATGAAAATAAGGTTAACCCTATCTGACTATTTCCCAGGCAGGGGACCAAGTGCTCTAGTTGCTGGATGCTGTTAATGTCTCTCTTTTTTCATCCTCAAAAGCTACCTAGGCTAGCTCATTTAGAGCCAGGGTACTGCCATCATCAGACTGTAAATGTACATTTACTAAGCACAATGACCTGAGTTACAGGACAATGTAAAACCTAATTGCAATAAAAGATATGCATTAGAAAAAAATTAAAGTACTACAGCATATGCTGCAAAACCTAGGAGGAAAGCTACAAAACCAGGTATGTTGTCCAGTGTTGCTATGGTGTGAAAATTACTTTTCTTTATTAATAAATGTAGGCTCCAATACACTGTCTTTGGAAGCCTACCTGGCTCTTTATTTACCTATTGCTATTTACTGTAAATTGTACTGCAATGGAATCTCCATTGCTATTTATTAGAAGATGCTTGTCTTGTAATTTCAGAGTGTACATAATTACATTTTTTACATTTTAAGTATCATTTATATGATTTAAGTTTGTATTAGATGAACACTACCAGTTAAACAGCTCAGATTACATAGACACAACAGCCATTTTTATTGTTTAAACCTTGGTTAAATGAGCTGGTATCACATTATTTAAAGAGTATGGATATATTATGGATACTTTGCTATCTGAAAAATTTATTTATAAAAATAGTAGGGAGATATTCTTACCTGACAGACTCTGTATACACCAAAGTCCCCTTTTATCCAAAAATATGAGAAATGCCCATAACCTGTTTGAAACAGATATGCAGCAACCAGAACTCGAATGTGCATGTACACAGGCAAAAACTGTTGAGAAAAATAAAGTACTTTTTATAAATGTCCAGGTAAATAGTAAATATTTTTTGCTTTCCTTTTGCTCCCTCTCCTTTATGCTATTTCTGCATTGCACTAAATCAGATTTAACCAAGAAAAGAAACACTGGGGTACCTTGCCCTGTTTCTTACTAAGCTCTTTTGGTGTCCTAACTTCTCATGTTAGGACAATTTTTTCTATTTATTGCTCTACACTTGCCATATTCCGTTACTAGTTATGAGAGACTTAAGAAGGGCTCTTTGAAAGCTCACCTTCAACAGTTTCAAGTTGCTAGTAATTAAAAATAAATTAATGCAATATTCTACACAGAGGACACTTTTTTTTTTAAACTGGTCAAGTAACATATGTTTTTGTCAGTCAAAAATACACTTAGAAAAACTAACTCTGCTAATACCATGTTTAAAACAACAGAAACAATAGCATTACTGACTCATTCTATTCAGTTCTAATGTCCATTTACACTATCTTTCTTTTGAAATACAATACTCAAGTTGCATTCCCCCTAAAAGCAAAAGAAATTCAAATCACTTACAGTGCTTGCTCCAGAGATATGATAAACCAAAATAACAAGTTGCATCCAGCCCTTCCATTCATCAGTCTGTTCTCTATTTAACACTTTAGTCTAATGCAAAACAAAACAAGAGTGTTGCTATTCCAAAAAGAACAAGGAACATCTACAAAATGAGGAGAAAAAGTTCAAACAATAAACCACTTTATGGGTAAATGGGTCTCTCCCAACTGTAAAAGTCTTGTCTAATGGGCACAGATTTAACATTATTTAAATTCTCTTTTAGCTGAGTTCTGATGAATTCCAGTTTGGAAGAGTGAGAATGACTAAAGTGGTGATATCCATATGGCTTCAAAAAGCCTTAGCCTCTGTCTAATTCTATGCAGACATTATACTGCTCAAGATGGCATTTTTTGCAGGTGAGTTATAATAACTTTGAAAACTTAACCTCGAATACTTAGAAATGGGTTATTTTACACACAAATTGGGAAACAACATTTTAAGTGGGATGTCAAGGTGATCATTACCTCTTTGGTATTTTCGGTATAAAATACCCCCAAAACCAAGATATAGACGATGGGTATGAAGAAAGATGAATGTGTGTAAAATTTATTTTCCTTCATGAAAAGATTTGCTCTGTCACACAGATAAAAATAGGTCATGATTAGACCAAGTTTGCAAAAGCAGTGTAAGAGCATCTCTAAAGTAGAAACGTTAGGTGTGCTGATGGCAGGTTTCTTCTCCTCTCCACTTTCCAAATCAGTGCATGATTTGTTCTTCCGATAATTATTCCGATGAATTAAGCTAATAATTAAATATCCAAAAATGGACAAAGTAAAGAAACAGAAAGCTATCTTCTGTATCAGAGTGAGAGGAGGCTGAGGCTGGCAGCAGGAGCCATCAATGGGCTTCATTATTTTATTGCAGTAGACATTCATAAGAATCATTGCATTCTGTAAAAAAATAAACAATTTTGGTAATTAATTTCTAATAAGAAAGTTAACATTTCCATCGAAAGAAATTTTTTTCTGCATCATGAGCTGACATCAGACATGCAATTCTCCCTTATCATTACAAAAATAAAATCTTACAGTTCCACCATATACACAGTTGTATCTAACAGTCAATCAAAACACTTCTTCCAAAAAAAAATACTTGAACTTCTACAGGTAAGCAAAAATGGCTAATCTTAGAACAGGAGGGTCCTCTCATTATTTCTGTAAATGAAAACCAGCTCACAAACTTGGGTTCTAAAGAGGCACAGTAATGCAAGTCTCTGAAACATGACAGACTGAAACATGTGGTAAGATGGCATTTAGTTCATCCAGCACTTTAAAGCAACTTAAATCTGCAAAGAAATGGAACCAAAAGTGACATAATGGGAGAGTTTTTCACAAAAAGGGCATGCTGAAAAGCTCAGAGGGGCTCACTGCATGCATATACATATTGGTTACTAAAAGAGAAGAAATAAAGCCAGAGGCACTCCATGCAACCAGGAAGATCTATACTATGTGTTTGTTAGCTTCTTCATGCTCCTTACCAAACCAAATTTTCTGGACACATAGGGGGAAATTTAAGACTTACTTCTAAGCACTGCTTTACAAGTCATTATCACCTTAACACATTCATACACATGAAAGCATGAAGTTTGCACTCAGGATCTAAAAGATCTAGTGGATTAACAGCTATTTAACAATAGTTATGCACTAATGTTTTTGCTATTATGTTTTTTAAAATGCCTATAAAACTGACTGCACTCCCACCCACTGGAATTTTCTGAACAAAATTCCCTGACAAATGCAGTCCTCATTACTTCCATACTGTTTGCAGTTTCAGAACATTCACTTCAGATCTTGTTTTACTATTAATACTTCCAATGTTGACCAGTGATAAAAACACTTACTGTATCTCTGCTTGATTCAGGGAGATGCAGGCCATCTGCAGACTTCATGATAGTTTCTTGTGCTATCAGTTTTGATACACTGAACACTTTCACTTTAGCTTTGGAATTTCGGGAGCTGCTGTTCAGAATACGAACAGCTGCTTCATTATAAGCATCTATTTTCTCATTAGTGATCATTTTCCGACTTTCACTCAGCATATCTTCGTAAACAGGATCTGAATTTCAAAGGACAAAGAATGAACACATTAATATTAGACTTATCAACGGATTTCCTTAGCTCAAGTTGCACAGGCTGCTTCCATTTAAGAGGTCACAATTGTTTAATTGTACAGAAAAAATGTACAGCAAGGAATAAATGACTGCTACAGTTACCAGAGCTGTTTATCACTAAATGTTCTTATCACCATTCCCTATTAATGCATATGTAGTTGCAGGTTAGAAATGAATGCTTGTTTAATTTCTCTGAATCCAGGAAAAGCAGATAATGCTAAAGTGCAGAGCTGCTTATGCTTTCTCCCAGCAATGGAATCACCCAAGAAAAGACTCCAAAAGGAAAAAGGGCAGAAGACAGGCAGCGGAACAGATATATGAAAAAAAAAAAAAAAAACCAAACTTTCTCAAACCCTTTTTTCTTCTGTGGAAAAAACCCCAGCTCCTCACTTCTCGTAGGCCATAAACATATTCCACTTGCTCCTCTTGATTCCAGTTCAACTTACAGCAGAATCTCAGTTTTACGGAGAAAAAGGTTGACTTGATTGCCTACAGGCTTCAGAAATTATGTAAAGCTTAAAAGAAAGTGATTCTAGATCAAAAGGTCAGCCAGAGGTCTTTAAGCTCCTGTGAAAAGCTCCTGCTGTGACACACTCTGTGAGATGCAGATTGATTTACTTTAGATACATCATGCCTATATTAGGATAACCAATGTCTTGACAACTCTGTACAGATTGCTTCTCCTCCCACTTGGGCTACTGAAGAGCTCAGAGATTATGTAAATGGACAAGGTCCTCAGCAGTACCATGGTGGGACAAGTCTGACAGCTAACTGCTTCTGGTGTCAATATCCATGGCTTTGAAAGGAATGGGAGACTGATTTGTTAATTCAGATTTACCTCTAGAACCATCTTTGACAGGAACTTGGATATGACTGTAAGGGTACAGCTGGATATATTACTAACAGGGCTCAAAATCTGCCTGTGTTTGTAACTAAGGTGATGACAATCTAAAATGGTATGTCCTGTGGCAGAGAAACCAGGAGAACATTCTACCTATGAGCTCACTGCTCACTTTCAGGGAAATATTTTAGTTTTATTGAAGAAAAGCAAAACAATGTAAGCTTGGTGCCACAATAAAAATCTCACTAATTCATTGTGAGCCATGATTTCTCATCCCAGTGTAGAGAAACAAATTTCATTCTAGGGACTTAAATTCGCTGTATTCTCAGGAGTGTGTGTAGTCATTGTAGACACACACAGAGGATGCACTTGTTCAACTTCTTCTATTATTAATATAACCTGAAAAAAAACACTGGAATACTGCTGTTGCATGCACCTGTACTCTTGACTCCCAAGAGGTATGTATGGAGCACAGCACACAGAGAACAGACCTGGCATGTTGAGTCTGAGAGTAAGCCAACAAAGAATTAAGAGCTCATAAGGCAAAAGCTTTTCATGCTACAGCTTTGAAATCTCTATCAGCAGTAGCAGCTATTTAGGTATCAGCTTAGTTATGACTGCAAGAAAGGAGAGACTGAAGCTCAACTAACACCTTTTTCAATCTGCAAGTAAGCAGTATGGATTAAGTTTTCCATAGCCTACAACAAACTAATTCAACAGACAGTAAAGTTAAAAATTGTTACCTACTGTTCATTACTTTACCTTGTAAGACCCAGTAAACATCACTACTTATTGCTAATTTTTCCAAAAGAGGTGCAATTGAAGTGATATTGATTTTATATTGTGCAAGAGCTTCATTGCTGCCATTGTGAATCTTGATAGACCACTGGAGAAAAAAAGAAATAAATTCAGAACGTGTATGTCTGAGGATCCCTAATTAATTGATTCCCTTGCTCCACTTGTAGCTACTTTTCATTACTTCAATACAGTTAGATTTCTTCAGCTTTCTATTCAAAAGCGCTAAAAAAATTCTTTTAGACCAAGCAGCTATCCAGACAGGTAATTACATTCAAACACATCATCCAAATACAAGAGTATTTAACATCCACCTTATGTGTATATTTGACTTTTCATAAATTAAATTTTAATTCAAAGTCTCCTGGCTTTATCCAACAATGAAGTAGCAAAGCCACTCTTGTTACTGAAAAATCTTGGCCAGTTCAATCAATTCCTCTCTAGACTGACTACAGCAAGAGATGCATGCAAACAAAACCTGACAGTGGTATCAAGTTCCAATATTTCCATCTGTTCTACAGATATCCACAAAGGGGAAAGAAACCTCAAAAACCAAACAAGAGCAATTTTAATTTCTGGTTTAATCTTCTATAGGAAATCCCTGGGAGAATGCTATACCCACTCATGAATTCCTCCTAACTTTTGAAAATTATTTCCCACACTGTATGAAAAATGGAGGCAGCTTTTTTTTTTTTAAGTGTTACCATATCTCTACTGACCTAGTAAAAACTAAAAAAAGCAAAACCATAACAATTAGCCTAAATGTAGCAAATCCTATTTATCTCTAAATAGCCACATAAAAATTTCATCAGAAGACAAGTACACTGATTAATGCACTTCCTGAAAATATTATTCAATATAAATTAATACTTTGTGAAGCCAAACAACATACAGCTGCTCTGAGAACTCCCACTGGAAAAAAAGAAGCAGTTTCTCCCAGCAGCTAAATACTTAATTTGAAACACCAACATATTTAACAGACAGTTAAAGCAGCATGTTCCTTGCAACAGGAAGTGAGGAATTAAGAAGCAGAGCATGGTAATGACATTCTCAGAGAAGCTCCTTTTCCCAAAATAAGAAAGCAACTGACTTTTGTATGAGCTGGAGCCCCTCCAGCTTATAGGACTTCTATTTATAAACTGTTATGCAGTTGCCATCTTAAGACAGACATGTCCAGGCTGAAGTAGCATGACCCACCCAAGAGCTAAGTTAAAGATATAGGTAAATTTCAAAATGCAACAAGTTTAATCTAGTGGCAGGTTACCACACCACTGTCAGCTATGGTGAGGTTGCAGAACTGTCTGATTTTTGAAGCTTTTATTTTTTTGGAAGTCCCTTAAAATAGAGGATGTTTATCTTTGTTCAACTCTAGATATCATATTAAATGTTTTGTACAAATATAGTAGTGTTAAAAAGAGCAGAGCCTCCCCTGCATATTGTTAGTTTCTATCTCCTGCTGTCCACAAAAGGCAACAAGCTAGAGCTAATATACACATGCAAGTAAAGGGAATTATTTAGCTAAGTGTCCTGCAGCTTTGCAACCTGACCTTCTGCATGCCAGACCATTATTCATATATAATGCCATTTTCTCTATGGAATACAATGACTCATCCTGGTAATAAATGCTACAGCCTCAGACTGAGAAATCATATTCTAGGCTTACTACAATTCCTAAAGCTCAAATATTTATGTGCATCCTACAGAGGAAGGGAACTTAGGGGTTCACCTAAAGGAAAAGGAGAATTTTTGATGCCTCAGGAAATGTGTGGAGGGTTACATACACACGACCTCCTCTTAAAAGTGAGGGAGTTCGTCCTTAAATAGGCATGTCCACAAGTTTCCAGATTGGTAGAGTGCCTCAACTGTCTCTAAAACAAACTGCTTTTGAAGGATTTTGCTTTAAATCCAACACATTTTTCTCTCTTTACATTTCAGCTCCTATGAAAATAAATTAGCTAATTCTTTCCAAATTCCAATTCCCAAATATTTGGAAGCAAGGGACATTAAACGTGGAAATAATGAGATGAGTGTTTGTTTGATTTGACTTTGTTACTAGAACAGACTAATTAAGGGGCCTGCTGAATTCCATCCCTGGAAGTTTTAAAGAATTGGTTCACTCTTGCCAAGTGTAAGATAAGTAGAAATATCCTGCCTGGTGGCAAACTGATGGGTCAGGACACCTCTTCTGGTGCTTGTCAGCCCTGTTTCCTGTGATGCTGCAATGCATATCAGTGGTGGAATCTTCCAGTGCAACAAGATTCCAGAACTCCAACCTCTTTAACTTTTGAATTATCCATGTAAAATTGTGATTTTTTCATATATATATATATATGAAATATATGTGGGGAAAGAGACCATTCCAGATTGGGCCATACTCAAAAGCAGAATTTTGTGACTGAAAAAGGTATTAAAAATACACTTCAATTAGTATGCAAATACTTTAACTTTTAAAATTAATAATCTGCTTTTAACTAAATCCATTTTATTAGCTAGGTTAAAGCAAATTAATGCTTATTAACCAGTATTGCTGACAAAAACCAAGTACTGTACATCACACTGGTATAATAAAGCATACCTGATATTTTAAAACTACTTTTAGTAACAACAAATTCACTGAGAATAGATATTTTACTCCAAACTGTGTTTAACAACTTGCTCATGTAACCAACTTGAGAACATTAAAAGTTATCCTACAAGAACTTCCTTCTTCACTAACTTACCGTGGCAGCTCCTACTACAATTATATGGGGTTTTGCCACAGAACCCTAAGAAACAAACAAAAAAAAGGAATTAGTTTTTTGAATATTTTATTCAAAATATTCTTAAATTATTTTAAGACTCATATCTACATTCACTATAACTCACTTCCCCATCAGCTAATGGTTACAAAAGAGTAGATTGCAGATACATTGCAGAGAACATACACCTGATATTTGTAAGATACAGAATAGAATTCACATAATAAAAATCTACAAAAGCATGAAGTATCAATAAGCACCTATAATCCTGATCAACTGAGCAGCATAAGCTCTCTTTAAAACATCTTCTCCTAAGGTCAAGTAAATTGTAGATCACACTACTGAACTTTTTATCTCAGTCTCAGCATTGTCAAACATCTGTTAGAGCTGCTGCATTGACCATTGTCACCCCAGAGGCGTGTGACAGTTCTGTGCAGGACAAGGACAAGGGCCAGTGTACTCAAACAAAACAGCACAAGGAAACAAACAGTCCTAACCACCCCAGAACCAGTTTTATCCCAGCACCACAATGAAAACCAGCAGTGCTCAATTTTTATAGAAACACAGAAAAAGAAAATCAAATGACAACTTCAGCTATCCTGATGGAAAGTGTCGTGCAAGAAAGATTAACAGGATAGCAAAATAATCACTGTGAGCTACTACTAAATAACTGCAGGCTATTGAAAGGTCAACAAAGGAAGAAACAAGAAGAAATGAGCTGCTAATCTGTAAATGTATTACTTGTCATCAGAGTTACACACAGAATAACAAGACAGCCTGCATCATAACTGAAACACATAAAATAATTAGGAGGCTAATTGAGGGAGATATTGAAAACAAATCAAATCAAAGAATTCTTGACTTTGCAAATTACCTTTGCCCTTCACTCTGAAACACTCATATTAACATACATATACAAAATAATAGAATATCTCAAGTTGAAATGGACTCATAAGTATCAAAACATTTGGTCACATTAAAGTGGAGTCATTGCAGCCACAGCAGAAGTAAAATACCAAACCAGACTGAAATTCCTTTAACTCTTAATAGGATTAATTAACCTGCTCCTATGAAGTAGGGTTTTTCTAGTTTGCTTAGGGGTTTTTAAGGTCCAAGTGATATCATGCTTGAAAGACCAGGAGATACCCAGAAACATATACACCAGTAAACATCCTCCTTTCACCACTCTGAAGTTAAATTATAGATCTCTTAAAACAAACCTCAGCCCAAGATTTGATACGTTGCCTCATAGAGCCATTAACTTCTGGATACCACAGAAAATCCTGTAAAAAAAAGGCAGAGTTACTCTGCAAGCTTAAAAGACAATCAGTAGACTAAAACCAAAAAATGCAAAAAACCCAAACTAATTGCCATTAATTCAATTCTAAAGGAAAAACATTTGGCTCAGTGTGATTTCCTTATAATTAGCATGAAAATCCTGATATCTTACTTCAGCATGGAAAACAGAAAGCAACGAAAAAAAAAAAAAAGAGAAGAAGCCAACAAATCCACAAAACTTTTCCCTCATAAAAAACAAATTTTTATTTGTAGTTCAGGAGTCAGAATTTCACCAAGAAGGTTTTTTTTTATGTCTGCCAAATGAGATGTCCTTGAGTTTCCACTGCAATCAGGGACCACAAAAGGTCACATCTATAACTTATTAGAACTTGCTTTTTGCTCAGTTTTCCACATCCTTACCAGCAGATTCTCTTTGTTTCAAAGTTTAAAATAATTGATAGCATGAAATCATGATTTTCAAACAAAATCAAAACCTAACAATTCTTTTAGATGCCAGGAGCAGTGCTCAGCTTTCATCTAGGACAGTGTAGACTAGTGCTTTTATGTCTCCCAGGGAAAGCCATGACTTCCTAGCATTCAGTTACTCCTCAGGACAGCACTATTGAATAGTCAAAAAATATGCATTGAAGGGAAATAGCAGAGACAACATCTGCAGAAACTATTGTGAGGAAACTTTGTAACACAATGCTGAAACACTATCAGCAGAGAGGAAAGCTCTATCACCACTCCTCTGGGTTGTTACATTTTGGTAGTTCACTTGAGAACTGTCAATTCATTATTTGGCTGTGGAACCTGTGAACAATCATGCAGTCCTCTACAGTGGCTGAAGGACAGAAGAGTTACTGTGATGACTAGAAAGGGCAAAATTAAACTCTCCACTTGTTCCCAGTAATTTTCTCTTTTGTGGTCAAGTATTTTCCACATTTGGATTATTGGGTCACAGCCAGTCTGAATACGGAAATTCAGCTATCATGCCAATAATGTCGAAGGGCAGCACTGCATCAAAACAAGGAAGCAGCAGACTGGGAATATATTAACTATGAGACATCTCCCAAAAGCCCAGACCTGCCATCTGAAATCTTTGTGGTTAAGGGGTTTTGAAGATGTGGCCCTGTCAGGCTAGCCCTATGCAAATCAGGCTGCACCAGCCTCTTCCTCCTGCCTTGTGTTCTGTCCCATCTTTTCCAGCATTCAGATAACAACATGATGAACCACATCAGACCTGACTGAAAAGGAATCCTACAAAGTAACTTTTGGGCTGAATTGACTCCTGAAACAACCCACTCCACAGCTCCCCAGTGCTAGCTACAGCACAAACACAGGAACATACTGTGAAGGCCAACAGAGCAGGTCAGCACATGCTTAAATTGCCATGGGCTTACCACCCTAAAATGTTATTCTGTACCCTAAATCTTAACCATGTACACAAACAAGTACTGAAAACCCATATTCTTAGAACTCAGCAAACACACTGCTTCTTTGGTTTTGGTGAATAGAGAATGAGTTTTCTTCAGGGCATAAATAAATACATGACTAGCACAATGCCAGCACTGCTGACAGCGGTCATGGGAAGCAAAGAAAGCTATTGATGACAGCATCTGCAGTGCCAGGGCAGAGGAGAACACAGCCCTTCAGAAAAACTAGCCTCAAGTACTTGTTTACTTTTTTTAAATATCCACATTGTAATCAGCATTGTGTTTATTTCTCCATGCAAAAACAGTGGAAGCAATACTTGTTGGGATAGCACAGAAAACTCAATGGCAATTACAATTACCAATCCAGGGAGACCCAGATATATATTTTAACAGCATGGAAAGAGTAAACTTCCTGGCAAAAGGTATGCTTGGAAAAGCCAAATTGGAAGATCTGACAAAAATTATACACAGCTCCAGAGCTTATGCCCAAAACTAAGCCACAATACAAATACTCCATGCCAAATTCTCCTAACACAGCATATTAAGAGGCACTGTGAAACATCTGTGAAATATTTATAAAGAATGTTGATGGTCTTAACCTTCTTTTAACTCTTCAGCTCTGACGGCATTTTCAATTATATTACATGAAATAATAACATGATTATGGTTTGCATTTTTACACTAGATAAAAACTTACCACTTTAATTGAAGCAGATTTATCTTCAAATGGGATATTTCCATGCTGTCAAAAAACCCCAAAACAACAAAAACAAAGTAAGAGAAACTTTCAGAATGAAAACAAAATATTTACATACCTATGCTAACTTGCTCTCACCCAATATTTATCTTCAGTGGAGAGGATTTTTCTTGCATAAACTTGTCAGTGTATTCACACAAAATATTTATGTTGCTTTCTTGATAAAACAAGCTACTAAAATAAACAGTTATTTTTCCTGGAAGCAATCTAGCCAACAAAGTCTGAAATGCTTTCTGCTCACTCTGTTACAAAGGTATCAAATGTTTTCCTAAATTTAGCTTCCCAACATAAGAAAAACTTATGACTTTTCCTCTTTTTTTTCTTACACTGCCTTATTCCAGCCTTCCTTTTCATCTGCCCATCTCCATTACACAAAACAACCAATACAGTTTTAATTAAAGAATAAAAGAAAATAGTCTGAGGCAGAAATAAAATCTATAATGCATTATTAAATTTTCTGGGTGAAAACTGTAAACCAGAAAGGAAGGAGTCAGATATGCAATCACAATACTCCTTTAAAATTATAAAACACAGTATTAATTTTGGTACTGATCCATAACAAGTGTACTTCTTCAAACTGAAATCTTGATTTCAATAAAACTTGACAAAAAACACTCTCAAGATCCATTACAGCACTCTCTCATCTCACCATTACTTTTGGGCACCAAGAGTGACCTAACCAACTGACTAAGAAAACCAGAGTTCTTGGATCAATCAAAGATCTTGTTTTGACAGGTGGAAGTGATTGCATGCTGCATGCTGGACAAGCTGCCACCTTGCACTTCTAAGTGACAGAATTACTAAATAATTGACAAATCTGATGTACTGTTGAAAGGCATATTTTCCATCACATATGTACTACATCTATGAGGACATGTGCCCAAAAAGTATCACAGAGCAAAATAAATCAGCATTTTGTTCAACAAATGATACAACTAAATCCTTTCTTCCTCCCACCTGGCTGCAATTTACATACTTAACACTATAAAATTCAGACAGCTATTCATCAGTGATCAAAAAGAAGGTAAGACTTGAAGATATTTTTAGTTTCAGCTTCAAGTTAGACCTGGAAATCTGTCATTGCCCCAAGGATTTTTATGAACAGATTAGATCAGCAATTTAACTGACATTTTAAATGACAAATTAGAAGGCATGAATTACTACTATTTAAAAACACACAAAGGAGCAATCATTTTCTCATCAAGAAACCAAATACAAAGCATAAATTGCTATGGGACAAGTCAGCTTCATTAATTTATTCCCAGGCTGCTGCAAGCTTTCTCTTGAGCTTCCAGTTCTCTTCTCAGATTCACAATTATCTCATGTGTACCCAAACAATTATTTTGGTCTAATCTTGTTCTTCTTCAAAAGATCTTTCTGTGCTTCTCCTTTCATATGGCAAGGCCAGCAAACAGTATAATTTGATTTTTTGAAGTTCAGACCAGAGTTATGAGGTAAATTGGGAAGAAAGAAACAAAAAATCAACCACAAAACCAAGCTATCTCACCTTAATTCCCTCTTCTTTGACTTGAGGATTTATCAGTTTTATGAATGAATAGAACAGCTGTCGAATTCTAGAATCTCCTATAAATACAACATGTTTGTCTATGAGGCAATTTTTTGCTTCACTGTAAAACAAAACAGCAACATTACAGAAAATACATACCTTGGAAAGAAGTATTCTCAAAATCTCCAGTTATATAGATAATTCTAAACATTATATCCAACTCTAAGGCATGATAAATTTTTTTAACATGTTGAATTAATAACCAATTTATTGCAATTTGCATAGAATTAAAAATGAACTCTCCTGCTACTGTAATTAGGCAAGAAACTAAGCAGGTTTTCCTATTATGTGTGCTACAAATACAGTTGTTTCCAAAAGGTAACATACAGCATAACTCTAAAAAAAAAAAAAAAAAAAAAAAAAGAGTTCTCTTACTATGAAGTGAAAAAAGTCATAGGTAATTTTATTTGGGATAGTTTTGTTTTCAATTTGACATGTGAGGTCAGCAATCTGAGAGTGACATATGCAGCCTCATATGGCTTTCCATAACTTGTGCCAGTACCTCCATCACCAACATTTATTTGTATTTTTATACAGAAATACAACTATGGTAAACACTGTACACAGATAAAGTACTTGGAAAAGACTTCTTTCTCATAAATGTACATTTTTGAAAGCCTAGAGAATCAGATGTAAAGTGAACAATAGATTAACTATTACTACAATTACAGCAATTACTACAGCTGCAATCAAACAATGATGCTTATTTACAGATGAACAGAATACATGAGTTTCCTTACCTATTTTTATACTTATGCATCATACAACTGTGAGGTTGCCATACTTTTTCTCCAAGAAATCTCCCACTGGACAGAAGATACTCACATGTATCACCACCTTTGAAATGTTACATTAAGATTAGAATTCATACACATGAAATGTAAAACACAGCCCTGTTGACATCATAAAAAATAATTTGACAACTTCTGAAAAACAGAAATTGAAATAATCAGTAAACAAATTTAACTGATTGTAAATACATCTTGCACAAGCTTCTGCACGTTGCCTTCTCACTCTTTATAGAATACTTGTTCTGTAAATCCCACCCCAGCCACAAAATGTTAGTGATCCCACTTCTGCTGTCAGAAAGATGCTGTGACTTAGAATGGCATTTCCTTTAAGAGACACCAATCCACTTTGCTATCTACTATCCCAAATACACTAATAAGAAATTAAAGAATACAACTGTTGAATAAAGTAACCTTCTACACAGAATCACCATGTACAGCATCTTGTATAGAACATAAAACTCATTACAAGGTTTGCAAGACATACAGTCATGTGGTCACCTTAGAACAGGTGATATGGGTTAATACACAAAAAAAAAAAAAACCCAAACATTTACACATAAATTTGCTGATGATTCTAACTGCACTTATCCCTTCCAGTCAATAAGCTTTATGCTAATTAAGATTAATCATTTTACAAGTGCTGATGTTTCAGGTCATGTTAAATTTCAAATATCTCAGTTATGAAACCAGTGACTGTTATCTTCCCAACTCCGTGTCAGATGCTGCAGTTTTATAACTGAACACAACTGAACACATTCACTGCAAGAGAAGTTGCTCTCCAACATTTTTGTCATTCTTGGCATTTCCCAGCACTGACAAACAGGGAAATGGTTGTGAATGAAGTGGTAGGAACTAGTTCTAGCTTGGGCAGGACCAATGTACCACTGCCCATACCTAACACTTTCTCTGAAACCTTCACTTCATTAAGCTCAACTCATACTTTGTTTTTCAAGCAACACAATTGCATGAGTTTGCAATTTTGAGTATCAGGGAAAACTATAATTACAAGTAAGTTGCATAAAAAATGAAACTGTCAGGAATAATAAAAAAACTATCTAATCAAAAGCAACATGAGTTTGATAATGAGGTGGTTTAGAGTTATTACTGATAGGAAGGCCTCTACTTCACAGATGATGACAGCTAGGAGATGTATGAAAGTGATGTAAGAGTGAACTTTGTAAAAGAATATCCACCACTAATCAGACTCACTCTGACATCCATTAACTTGCTGAGAAAGATGTGTAAGAAAATCAGGACAGTTATTCATGGTCAGACCAGTGGTCAGTCTAGCCTAGTGTTCCATCTTCAACAGGGGCAAAAAGCAGATGCTCACAGATTAATAAGAAGAGGGCAAATAAACATTATATCCTTGTCTAACATTCTCCCAACTATGTTCTTTCCAAGGATTTAGTGAAATGGACAAGCAGTCTTCAAGTTCCTAGCACCCACAGAATCCTTCTAGAGTTTTCTATATCCAGAGCTGATACTTGAAGAATCATCTGCCTTTATCTGAAATATGGTTTCTACTAGATTTACTTGGGGCACTCCCTGGTTCTCCAATGGACAAGGCAGTCTGGACTTATATCTGCCGTGATTTGTAGACCACTATCACCCCTTTCTCCATCAAGTTTTCAAGACTGGAGGATGTCCTTACAGAGAGGTCATGGCCCAAGCTCAGTACCCCTGTACTGCATGGCACTCCCACCACAATAATTGCCCATAAACATCCTACAGTACCTTCACTGAAGTAACATCCCAAACACTGCATACATTTCAAACAGAGAGACAGTAATGCATGTCAAGGGGTTAGGCTTCTTTCCCAACTCCAGGTACTGATTATCTTACTAATGCCCTGAGCAATACTAGAAAGCTCCTGAAACTCATTCAGGCTATTACTGAAGTTTGAGATCTTCCTTTAAACATAACTGTAGAAAATAAGGAGAGAAGATGACACAGGGGAATAAAACAAAACTGAAACAGCAGCCAAGAAATAAAGAAAGTAAAGAGGAGGTTGCAAACCAGACAGTGCCTCCAGAAAAGCTCAACTCTGGATTTAGCAAGTGAAACAGCAGCCAAAGAACTATGCTCATTTTAATACACCACAACTTCTTAGCCATCAGTGAGATCTTAAAAAAAAACCAAAAAACAACAAACCAACAACAAAAACCCAACCAAAAAAACAACCCAAAAGAAAAAGAATTTCAAGTGCCAATGTATACACAAAACACAGACCATTCTTTTTCAACTCTTTCTTTGTGTAAATTATCCTTCCAACAAATTAAGTTTTATGCTCACTTAGATACACAACATTATAGTTATACAAAGTGCATAATTTTTCTGATTTTTTTTAATGTTCATTATTCTAATTTATCATTCCTCAAAATCATGGCTATTCAATTGAAATTGTGAAATCTCAAAGTCTTCATTCAGCACCAGGGCATGCTGTTTCACAAAGCTTTCTCTAAAATACATACTCTTAAAGAGCTGGAATTTCAATTGTTCTGTATTATTCAAAGTAAAAAATGTAGTTTTAAACAGAGTGTACTACTGTTGATTTCAAGAATGTGAAATTTTAAATAAATTCTTATTTCCAAAACAGTTTACAACTGTACCTTTGAAATACAACAACTGAAAACCACAAAGCATTAACGTCACTGGATAGTATGTAAACATTGAACCCACTTAACTCTCCCCAAATTAAAGACAGCCTGTACTTTCTCTTTATTCACATTCTTTTGTAAAAAATGTAGGTGACCCCTAAATACAACAGTATTCCTAAACATAAATCTGACCTTCCACAACTGCAGTTCAGCATTTTTCCATACAAGTAAATTTTATACAGGCAAGCATGACTGGAAGTACACTGGGCTGCTCCTGTCTATAGTATGTACTTGCATGGCTGTGGTCAAAATGAGCTAAAACCTTTCCATGTAATGACAATCAGACAAAAGGGGAAGTATAAAAGCACAACAAACACAGCAATCACTTACATGACATGGCCTGGCTACTTTGAACCTGTTTGCAGCCCTACCTCCAACACCCTCTGGAAATCATAATGACCCTTTTTGGGATATTTTGATAAAAAAATATTGGTGTAAAATGTCTCACGTGTAAAAGAAAGTGCCTTCTTGAGATCATTTAAAATGCATTACCCAATTTCATTTGTCAGTTGATATTTTTGTGTTATGGCACAATAAAAATCAATTTACGTTCCCCCAGTAATTCCTGACATTTGAGAACATTAAGAAGTTACTTGGTTTCTGTTCAGGCTACCGAATTTTAGTTTATTATTTGTCATAGAGAAGCTGTTTTATTCTTTTGCCATTTATGTTGCTCTTTTGTACACACTTTCCAAGTTCTACCATACCACTACTTAGAGTGGGTGACCAACACCACTGAGAATGAGTGAGGTGCCAGTGAGCTTTAGCTGTGCACTATCAGTGAAAACCTCTGCTTTTTTCATTATTTGTCAAAAGTGGCATTAGTTGAATTTCAACTGTTTGTTATCACTGAAGGTTTGCAGAATGATCTCTTCGATTAAAGCACCTCTGATTTTATCTATCCTAAAAATTCATCTGCTGTAATTTTTCCACCTTCCTTTTCTAAACTTCTCTTTTGAACATTTTATGTTCATAGAAGCCCAAATTGGTAAGTCTCTTTTCACTATGACTCCATGTCGTCCTAAATTTTAAACACTTAGGGGAAAACCTTTCCCTTACCATTTAATTGCTTCAAGAAACTGAAAGCCTTAGGTAAAAAAACTTCAAAGGTTTGTAACAATTCATACTGAATTGTTACAGAAGATTATCACCATTTTGCAATCTAAGACTCATCCCCCTCGTTAACTCTCACAGAATATACTGAAATTATGCATATTTTATTTTCCTTGTAACCTGCTTGATATGTCAGCTCCCATTTGCTTAGTCTTGCAATCCCTCTTAAAAAATTTGCCACCCTCCTTCTGCGTAGTTTTGTGACTCTCTTGTGCCTTAAGGAACACTGCACAACAGGCAAGTTCAATTATCTCATGCTTGATCTACCCTAGAATTCAGTAAATGCTTCCAATTTAATACTAGTCAGTTTATCAGGCTTACCGACATGCCAGCTAGAGGGTGAATCTAGGGAATTGTAAACATAGAGATCCCTACCCCTTTTTCCATTTCCACTATGAACTACCTCGCTCAGCCTTGTCTCCCATGAATGCTGGCAGCCAAGCGTTAGAACACGACACCAGCTGTGCTACAACAAACAGAGCCGCGGTCATCTCCCTGCAGATCAACTTTTTCATTTACCCACAAAAACATACCGCATTTTTCAGCGTGACACAGAAACAAGTAAATATATCCTTCAGCGGCTGCATTTGCATTTACGGATCATGCCAAGTTTCTCTGCTCCAGGGCCGAACCAGCCCTAGCGAGGAGGAGCGGGCCGAGGTGCGCCGTGCGCGGCGGTCACGGCCGCAGTGACACCGGCTCGCTCCGTGCCCGGAGCTTGGCCGCGGCCACCGGCAACACGTGAAGCCAGCAGCTCTTTACTGCGCTCCATCCACCAAAGCGGCCGCTTTCGTTACGTTTGATGGTTCAAAGAGTGAAACAATATATACCAGATCTCGTACCAACTAAGACTTTAACCACTAATTGCCAGGTAATTGGCCATTAATCATGCCGTAAGGAAACCAGTGACAGGGAAGAAGTCACCCTCTACCCCTGCAGCTTCACCTGCCGCAGGCCGGGCCCCGGAGCTGCGGCGAGCTCTCAGTGCAAACACCGCACAGCTACAGCCCCGCCGGCCCCGCTCGCCCGCCTCACTCCGCGGGGCCTCGCCGGACCGCCGGGGCCTGCGGCGACCCCCAGGCCGGGCCCGCAGGGCCCCGCGGGCCGGGTCCCCGCTATCCCCCAGGGTGGCGTCCCTCGGCAACCAGCGACCCACCGCGCCACGCTGCCCGACCACCCCGGCCCGCCGCGGCTGCCCCGGGCGGAGGGAACCTCCGCCCTCCCTGCACGGCCGCGGTTCCCGAGCTCCGCCGGGCTCCGCCTCCCCTGCCCGGCAGCCGCGGTCCCCCGCGGAGCGCCCGCGGCCGCCCCCTCACCTCGGTAGCGGCGGGAGGCGGCGTGGCAGGCGGTGAGGAGCAGGACGGCGCCCAGCGCCAGCGCCTTGGCGCTCCTCACGCTGAAGTAGTAGTTGATCTCCCGCTTGCCCCCGGTGTAGGCCAGCGCCGCCATCTTGGCTCCTCCATGACAACAGCGTGCGATGGGGCGGGCGGGCGCGGCGGGGCAGCACTGGGTCCCCGCCGGCGGCCAACGCGGACCCCGCCGCTGCTGCTGCCGCCGTCCCCGCCGCCGCGGCCGACAGCAGCCCCACGCCCCCCCGGCCCACGGGGCGGAGCCGGCGCCTCTCTCGAGGCGCCGCCGCTTCCCCTCGGCCGCCAGCGGGCGGCCCCAGCGTTCACCTCCCCGCCCCGCGGCGCCGTGAGGATGCGGTGGCTCCCGGTGGATTCCACGGGATCGCACCGCACTCGGCCCGAGCCCCGCAGCTGAGGGGGCGGTGGCGAGGCGGAGACCCCCTGACGACTGTGCTCCGTGAATGAGGAGCTGGGCCAGGGTCTGTGCCCCACACGGTCCGGATCGGGCACTGGACAGTGATGGCTTCATTACAAATAATGCGGTTTTTAAACACTTGTCACTCTTCTGTTGATAATGAAATGGCCATTTCAGGCTGGGAGACGCTCACTCCCTCTGAACGCGGGTGGGTAACTGTACAAGCAAGCTGACACACAGAATCACAGAATCCCAGAATCAGTTAGGTTGGAAAAGACCTCTGGGACCATCGAGTCCAACCTGTGACCGAACACCACCCTGCCAACTGAACCATGTCACTGAGTTTAAGGAAAGACACGCAGTCTTTCCTAAACACCTAAACACCTCCAGGGATGGTGAGGAACACCTCCAGGGTTCCTAAACACCTCCAGGGATGGTGACTCCACCACCTCCCAGCAACCCATAATCCCCTTTTCTCTGAAGAAATTCTTCCCAATGTTCAACCTAAATCTCCTGGGGTGCATCTCAACACTGTGTCCTCTCATCCTATGGGTATTTGCCTGGGAGAAGAGGCCGACCCCCACAGATTTACCTGGGTTTGAGGGATGTATGAATTGACTGCTGAAATCAAACCTTGCTAAGATTTACCAAAGGGAAATTCTGCTCCTCCACAAGCAGCTATCTGAGTTGGGCAGGAAATCTGGGCTCCCAATCCAGTCCCTCATCAGCGGTGGAAGCCACCACCAAACTCTGCAGGCCCAGAGCAGGGCAGGCTGTCACAGGAAATATATTTCACACAAAATAAAGTAACCATATAAAAACCGTATAAATAAATTTAAAACTTAGAAAATGTGTGCAGTATGTAGTCACATAATGTTATGTACATACAAAATTTGAGTTCTAAGTATTATTCTGATGTGTGCTGTTACTATATACTCAATATATGTCCCATTTCTATCCAACCAATGTCTTTACTATCTGCCAACATATAGTCTATACTTCTTTTCTATTCAAGTCCGTCTGTTGAGTCATTCACCTTTTCAGTATCTTTTTTAAATAATAAAAGCACTTCACTCTTTTCTCTCAGGTTTATTCTTTTAGGGAGAGAGAAAAATGGTACCAAGTATACAGATGGGTAGTTACTTGGTTATGTTTTTCCAGAAAAACCCCAACAAAACCAAACTAAAACAATGACAACAACAAAAATCCAGACAAACCAACCCCCCAATTCTGGTTGTAGTAGGGATTCTTTTACTCCATAAATGAAAAAATATCATTGATGCATTCTTTTTTTCTCATACCTCATTCAAAAAGCCAGGAATTTTCAAAGCCTTCTTACTGTGAACAAACCTCATTGTTTGTTTAAATTGTTAAAATATTCCTGTTAGTACTTCAGTTTCTTTGTCTTAATTTCATATGCATTTTACACTTTAAGAAACAACTTAAACACTTTTAAACACATTTTCTAGCTAGAGCATTTTGTAGCTTTTTGCATTGTTGCTCATTAATGATTCTTTACAGTCTTATGAAATATATCTTTCCTGCAGTCATTGAGGACCACAGATACTCTTCTTCTTCATCTGTTTATGTAACGTTTGTTCACAAACAAGTGAGACTTCATCCAACCAAAACCATATTTACTTCAGCCTGTCTCATTCTGCAATGTAAATATGTTAAGTTTGAGGGCCATGGGACAAGGTCCATTTATGACCATGAGTGCAGCTCCTCAAAACTTACCCAAATTGCTGCTGTTACTATAAGCAGTGTAGATGCAGAAAGCACCCGGGGTTCTGCCACAGCTCCTGGGATGTTGACTCAGCTTCTCAGTTAGTGTGGGTACAATTCTTAAGCAGGGAAATTTAATTTATTATTTTATTCTCAAAATCAAAAAATGAATTCAAGTCTCCACAAAAAAGCTGTCTCCGGAGAATTTCAGGGATTTTCAACTAAATCGTCTTCTTTCTCTAAAAGAGCAGCAGGAACTAAAATGCTATCAAAACAACCATACTTCTGTTTATATATATCTCAGAAAATTGCAACCCTTAGAACTAGTAATTCTGTCCTGCAGCATTTGGAGGGCTCTTTCAGATCTGCTGCCTGCTGCTGGGAGTCCCTGGGCATTCCTCACTTGCCATGAAGACCTAACACTGATCTTAAGTAATTCCTAAAAAACTCCATGTGTGGAAATCTCCATGTGTGGATTTCGATGTGTTATTTTAGGATTGTAGCAATACATGCTGATACTGTTGCAGGTCGAGTATCTTAATTAAGATAATCCCCCTGTGAATATTAAATATTTATATGGGTGTAAACAAGACATCTGCTTTTGCTTCCATGCTTCTTTGGAGACATTGCTTAGGAGATTCATAATTGAGATCCCCTTCATTCAGTCAGAAGCTTTTGGCTGAAGTGCTGTAAGTTAGGAAGTGGTTTGCATGCATATGGTCTCCCTTCTAACACGTTCCTCCTTGTTTTTCACAAGCTAATTGAATTTGGCATCATGACATATACCTAAGTAATTCACACCAAAACCACTATGTATAAAAGGCCTGATAGAAAAGGCTAATTAGGGATTGCAAAGCACCCTATCAAACTAACTCCAGACATGAACTATTATTAGCTAGAAGCAGCTTTGTAAATTGTGTTCTTTATTTCCCTGCTGCTGATCAACTTAGTGTGCTGAAAGTAAACCAGAAGGCTGCAAGCCCTTCTGATCAGTCAAACCTCAGCTTTTGGTTTGCAAATGCTACAGCTTCCTATTGGCTTTCTGCTTGCTCTGCTGGAAGCATCAAGGGCCATCAGTGGGAGGGGAACACTTAGATCAGAGAGAAGACCCAGAGAAGAGAAAAGTATTTCCTTTGAGAGGCACAGGAGATATGACACTGCTGTGCATGTGAGATAATGTGTATGAATATTAAAAGTAAAATGCCTCTGGAAGAATTTCAAATATGTTTTTTCTACAGGGGTAGCCTTAGGTTAACTGGTTTAATTATTTTCATAAGAAGCTGTGGTGTTTTCTATGGTCAGTAATGACTGATGCTGTCATTACTGAGGTTTTTGGCTACTCTATTTCCTCTACGAATCAATCTAATAACAGTCAGGAATGAAGGTGTTCATCCCACCTAATTCCACTCACTCACAGAGAACCAATCTATTTTAAACTAATCCTCTCCCTCTGCAGAACTGAGAGAGCAAGTAAGGTGGTAATTTACTTGTAAGTTAGAATAAGGTGAATGACTTACCGTGAAGAATGGTGACTTACTGTTCAATTTGGAAAACAAATTTAAATTGGACACATGTCATTTACACAGATATAATTTAGATGGGGTAATTGTTCTTTTAATGCTTCCTGATCTTTCTTGGCAGGCTCAGCATAAATGGAAGGAGAACTTTGTGCCGTGGGTCAAATCTGGCATGCACATATGAGTTTGCTGATAAACTGAGTTGGCAGGAGATGTCCTTTTTTCCTGTTTTCAGTATTACAGCTATGTGTAGCTTCTTGATTTGGAGCTACTGTCCTCAGGCAAAGGCACAATGTAATCACAAGGACTGGGAGCATGTAAGAAGATGAAGTGGCTACTGTAGTATAAAGTCAGATGTAACAAAGACCTGACATTTAAGTATTCTCAGAGGAATAGTAGGGCATTCTCATGTGATATTTTCCCCTCTGAGTTTGTGTATAAGAGTATAATGTAGCAAGGAATATAAGCACCAGAGTTAGAAAAAAAATTTCACTTGCCTGTAATCTTGAAGTTTCATAAGGGAAATGATCACATGCTCATAAGGAACATTCTGTTTGTCATATAATAAGTAGAATACCCCCTACATTAACTTACATGTTAAGTGTTGACTAAGTAATTAGTAGGATCTGCCATACCCCAAACCATATCACTTCTTAATTTAAATGGTGCAGCATTGCCAGATTGCTCTGGTCAAATTTTAATTCCAGAAACAAAGCTGTGTTTCCAATGATTCCTGGGGGGTGTAGTGTTTTCAGTTATACAGCTTTTGCCTGGGCAGCTTTTGGGTACCTGCCAAATGATGGCATCAGACATTTTAATTGCTGGGTTTTCAACCTCATAGTGATAATCAATTTTTCCCTAAGAATCAAGTTTCCATGTGGCATGTGTATGCATGGTAGTCACCCATTGCAAATATTTGGTTGCATTAATGAAGAGGGAGTACAAAGTGTAAGAAATCTTTTTCTCAGTGAACTTGTTCAATCACCCAGTGTATGTAGCCTGAGTACTGACTTGATAGCCAAATGCTGAAACAAATATGCCCTCAAACCTGTAAGATCCTGGTACTTCTATCAGCAATTACTGCTTTTACAGAATTCTAATTTTGTAACAGTTATAAAAATGGTTTCTCAATAGTCTGTACTAAAATCAGACTGATATTAAGTGAAGTAATTATGAAATCACATGTACAAAGGCCATATTTAGCTTTATCACTAAGAGAAAAATTTCATCTGCTGTTCTATATGAGACTTAATAGTGTTTTCCTTTCAGGCTTCTGTGGGTCTGAAACAAAGATGGATCAGATGAAGACAGGGAAGGGAAATGAGCAGAAAGCAAATATTTTAGTCATCTGTCCCCTTTAATTAAGGACAGTCAGGGGGCCACACCTTTGTGCCTCATGGGGTGTGTCATTGCTGTGCAGCTACACGGTCCTGTGAAAGGGGCTGGGACCCAGCTCAGCTCATTAATACAAATTATGTTTCTTTCAGCTGCTTGCTTTTTTATCCTCAAAGATTTGTATCCATCAAAGTAATGGGTTAAGAATGTTTGGTTTTGATGAGTTTTTTGGTATGCAGGTTTAAGTTTTTTTTATTCCCTCCCCTCTCTTTTCTTGACTGCTGGTTGAGGAAAAATGGCAGTCACTGTTAGTTGCTTTCAAATTGAGTTATTCTCTTTTCATCAAGACTTTGTTTTATATTGTTTCCTTTTTCATGGTTCTCCCTTGTGCTCCCAGTTGTGCTTTCTTAAAATTCAGAATTCTTTATATTTATAGGGCAGCCTTTGGAAGCCTACACAGGCACAGTGCAGGCTTTGCTGTGTTTGTGCAGCATTATAAGCCTTTCCTTCTGGCTGCCAGCAATACAGATGCCATGTGATGACCATGTTCTCTTTTAGCATCTCTGTACTAAATCCCTGCTACTTGAAATTGATGTTTTTAGGAACATAAATTTATTTTGGATAGAGAAATTATTTTTTCTTATGAAGATTTGAGCACCCAGGGAGTCTCTGTGGCGCAATTGGTAAGCGTGTTCAGCTATTAACTGAAAGGCTGGTGGTTCAAGCCCACCCAGGGACGTGTTCCTGATTTTCCTTTGCCATGGCTGGGGGTTGGAACCAGATGACCTCAAGGTCCCTTCCTAAACCTAGCCATTCAATGAAATTTTAGAAATTTGGAATTCTCTCTTAAGCCTCAGGTTCACCGAAACCCTTGTTTGCTGAAGTACGAAGCAATGGATTAACAGACTAAAATATTTCCATGCATCATTATTTCAAAATGAAATTGCATAGAAATAGTTTCATTTTAGCTGAACATTGCAACATTCCCTATTCTGTCAAATTTGTTTGTCTGGAGCTCTTTGTATGGAGCTCCGTTGTGTTATTTGTGAGCTGTAAAGGATCTATGTTATTTTATGATGTTGAAATGTAAACACAGATATACAAAATATCAACATGGGCTACTGTGCACCTCAGGCTTAGCAAAGATTTGTCATTTAGGAATTAACAGGAAATTGAATAGTTGTGCCACTTCCAGCAGTTTTGTGTGACTGGTGAGTTGGAATCTACAGGAGAGCTATTGTTTTTTGCCCCTAGCTTTAAGTCTCCTGTGGATAGCACACTTTAATTATTGCTAGATGTCTGGCAGGTAGATGTAATTCTTTGCTGTGTTGTTTTTTCTTATGCTTTAAAAATACTCGAACAGAAAGGTTTAATTAACAGTGTGTGGCTTTATCTAAAGCCCAAAACCAGAACAAATCCATATGCAGTGAATCCACTGGAGCCCATTATTCTTCAGCAACTTTCTTGTGGACTCTTTTTCAGGAGCAGTAGTTATAGGACAAGGAATAAGGGGTATAAATTGAAAGAGGGAGAATTTAAGTTAGATATTAGGAAGAAATATTCTACTGTGAGGGTAGTTAGACACTGGAACATGTTGCTTGTTACCAGGCTCACAAGGGTCTTTCAGGGGTGAAGAGGGAAAGTCTCAGAAGCTTGCTATGCTAAGAATAGAAAAGGAAGGAATCAACAAAGGAGCTCCCTCTGATTCTGTCCCAGAGAGCTCGGCCTTTGAATGGCCCTTAATTGTAAACATCCAACATGGGCCAATCACAGCTGCACCTTTTGCATTCCACAGCAGCAGACAACCACTGTTTACATTCTTTTTCTGGGGCGTCAGCTTCCCAGAAGGAAAAATCCCAAAGAAGGGATTTTTCGCAAAAGATTTCTGTGACAGTTGCTTAGGAAGATTGTGGGTATCCCAACTCTGGCTATGTTCAAGGCCTGGATAAGGCCCTGAGCAATCTGGTGTAGTGGGAGGAGCCCCTGCCAGGCGTGGTCAAGACTTGATTGCTGGGGTACCTGTTGCCAATTCCCTGACTTCTGGGACTCAGGCTGGTCCCTCCCTGGGGGCTCCCCTGTTGGGGGAGACCCTCCTGGAGCAGTCTTGTGACAGGAAAGAGAGATGCTCTTGATTTTTTTGGTCTTCAGGTTCTTTATTATCTTATCTAAGGTTTTGCACACTGTCCACACCAGGCTCAGCACACTGGAAAAGCACCTCAAAAATGGCTAACAATCTTTAGTTACGAGGTCTTTTAAAGCTGAAATATCCAATTAAGAGCTGGCACCTAGATTATCTCCCCTTTTAACCCAATAACTGATCCCACAGAGCCCTCAATGTGGATTTTTCTGCCCAATTACAAAATGCCACCCAAACCCATGAAGAAGAAGGAAGATGAAGCATGAAGAAGAAGCCCAGGATGACACCCTGTGCCCTCCATCTTGATTCCATCCACAACATACTAAAAATCTCAAAACCTAAATTTCTCACCTAAGTGATACACCTTCACTACTCTCTATAATCTACTTCACACTTAGTGGATTCTGGTCTATCTTGAAATTTACAAAACTTTCTCCATGAATGAGGGTCAAAGTCAGTGCTCCCCTGGGGCTGAGGCACCCCAGAGCAGACAGAGAAATATTCCCAGTGCCCTGGTTTCCACACTAGAGGAACTTTCAGGTCCACTCCCACCCTTTACAATTCAATGATTCTATGATTCTATTTTATAAGCCTACCTTTCTCTCACAGAGCTCTCTTTCCTCAGACCTGTTTTTCTGGTACATGAAAAGCAACTTAGAAATGAAATGCAAATCCCAGTTAGTTTTCAACACACTAGATCCAGATCATATGAAATAATGAATTTAAAATTTATATATTTTTAGGAGCCATGCTGTCCTAAATTTCAGACTTTCAGGGTGTGAGTTTAACAAAAAAAACCCAAACAAAACCAAAACTATTAGACTTTGTAAACATGCTAAGAAACAGATGAAGGAGTCAGTAGAAATCAATTGAAGTAGTCTCCATAGTGTGTCTGAGCAGTGCATTTTCATGTGAGAGGAAAAGAGGTAAAGGAGTTTTCACACAAGGCCCACAGAAAACAGCTACTGAGTTGTTACATATTAAATTTCCACAGTATTTATGAAAAGTTAACATAGAGAATGGATTTTTAGACTAAGCTTCTGCAGCAGAGAATAAGTAGAATGTAAGAACATTGCTATGGACCAAGAAAGAAGGTGTGAGAGAAACTCAGTTAATCCATAGGTCAGTCCTTGGCCCATAATTTTATTATCAGGGTGTCATACCTGGAATGGATACCCAAGTCTTATTACAACATAGAGATCTATAAGATCCTGATGTACAGACAACATTAAAAGCTATAGCACTGGTAATATTGTATATAGAGAAACACCAGAGAAACACCACCTTAAAGAGGAGCAAGGTGTTAGAATCAGTATTTTTCATTCTTGGATGTGCTTTCAAAATACATATTTAATGATTAACTTGTGGGAGGTGGGTGAGTGGGGGTAGGAATGTAGTTCCTGAATCTCCCGGACAATCAAAGTGCTCATACTCCCAAAGCAGCTGAGGGCATCCCAACACTGGAGGAGGGAGATGAAATGCTTGTTCCTCTCACCTGGAGCCAGACAAGGACACTGTCATACTTAGGCACAAACCACCAGCTCATCCTGCACAGGGCTAATTCTCAACCTTGGCTCTTAATCTCTCCAGAAAAATTGGAGCGTTCTAACTGAGAGTTATAGGAACAATATGAAATAAAGTATTTGAAACTGTACTCCAGAATCACATAGGGAACTGATAAAGTTCAAAGGACCTCTTGTACCTGTCTGTGTCTATTGTACCTAATGCATCTCTTGTATCCATATGAGAATTAAAGTAGATTAGAGAAGTGAATAAAACTGTAATTCTGCTTTTTTCTACTGTGAGGCAAGTGCTCTTCATGGGTGTGGTTTTCTCTTTGCTGTTCCTGAGAAGAATAGGCAAAGGTCCTTTGGATCTCATTGCAGAATCTGGGGAACAAATAATTTCTTATTCCCTGTTAAATGCTGAAAAATGAAAATAAATGAGAAGATAGCTCATTATTAACTGGAAAGAGTAATGAAAAGCATTTTCTCCAAATTAAGGCAGACTGTGTTTGGGTAGAGACTATACTGGGATATATTGGGAGTAGAGACTTACACCCTGAGATGTTAAATACCTCAACCAAAAAGTAGTGTTAAATCCCTTTGGATTAAATTGAAAAACAGATAAACTGACAGTCATTATGGAGGAAAGATTTCATTAAGAAAAACCCCTGTCCTTTATACTGCTATATAGAGAAGATAATTTCAGATTGACAGAACCTAACAACTAAAAGAGTAAATTTAATTATTGCCTTTTTTTTTGTGCCCTGAGTGAACCTGCAGTTTGCTCCAAGAGCTTTCCTGTTTGGATGAATGTTCTTCTCATACGTTAGTGCATATTTAGGATGAGTTCTGAAGCTGATGTTCTGAAGAAATAGCCTGTAGGATAGGTTTGGCACAGAAGATTTAGATAGCAACAGCCCTGAGATTAGCTTGTTGCTTAGAGCATGGTGCCAATAACCTCATGGTTGTGGGTTTGATACCTCTATGGGCTGTTTACTTGATACTTGGAGTAGGTGATCCTTGTAGATCCCTTCCAAGTCAGAATGTTTTGTGATTCTGTGAATGACAGTGAATTTGGGAATAAAAGCCCTAAAATACAGTCCTCAGGGGCTGGTAATCACTATGTGAGGCAGTAGGTGGTGCACAATGCCTGGGAAAATGCTGGAGAATTGCTGTGCTATTTGACTGGTCTTCAGAATTGGCATTTGGGAAAGCTTTCATTTCATCTGAAGGTCCAATTTCTGTAGCATGAACATAGTAAGATATTGATATTAATTATTGGAATTTATTTTATGTATTTCAAATGCTTGTGTTCAAAATAATATTCAAATTATCTATTTCTTTGTTTTGATAGTTATATTTGCCTTAATGAGAATCATCATTTCCTGAGTAGTTGGAGTGTATGCATATGCATGGATTCATGTGTAGGAAAATTTGCTCATGTAATATCCAACCACACGTTTTCCAGGAAAGGACAAATGTATTCCAGCCTTAGAATATAGACATGCAGTAATTTCTTTGTTTATGCACCGTAGATTGCATTCATTATGCATCTGACATTCATGGGGGAGCCCTATAGAAAAACAGTGGATTTCCAATAAGCTCAGAATGAGACACGAGTAAAGCCAAATGATTAGGGGTTACTTCTGTTTGCATGACTTTATTTAAGCGTGTTAATATGTCATTGGAATTGGATACATGATTCTAATACTGTAAAACACTGCATCAAGAGGGTGGTAGGAAGGCAGATTCTAGGAGATCCTGTCTGAAACTACTACAAGAAAACAAATCAAAAGTCACGTCAAAAGCTTCAACTTAAACCTGAATGGTGGAAGTGTAGATATGTTGTCTGTTAATGTTGTTTTGTCGCTCACCTGTATTAAAGGATATTTGTCTGTAGCACAGTATTCATATTTTAGACTGACGATCTCAGATACTGAAGATAATTGCTAGTGGCTAGCCCCTACTGGGCTGTACAGTTACAACTGCCCCTGCTAGAACCGTGCTACATGGTTTGAGTTTCTTTTTGCTCAGTGTTGGTCCCTTTGATGGTGTTCTCCTCTCCTCTAGTTTTTACTTACTTAGGTCATATTAATGCAAAAGCACATGCTACAGGGAGCCCAATGTGCTTCCAGTTGAGCCTGCTGTAATAGGAAACCGTGGATACAAAAAGGAATATTTGCACTGGAGACATCAGAAGTCAGCTTAGATACAATTTGAAGCACATACTGACAGGAGATGTTTAATCTCTGTCCATCTCCTGGGAGGATAGTGTAAGAGAAGCTGATAGACAGAACATATTTATTGATCACATAGGTGAGGGTTATTAATCCTGCATGTTCCAGGGAGGAAAATGGTCTGAATGCTGCAGGACTTCGGTTTGCACAGTTGTGTCACAACCGAGGACTACACGTCAGTTTTCTCTCCACCCAGCTCTACAGAGCTTCCCCAGCAATTCTGTTCTGGCACAGTACAGCCAGGGCTTGCTGCAAACTTTGCCTTTCACTTAGTTACTCCAGCTGTTTTCCTTTCCTTCTCTCTTGTTACAAATGTAAACATTAATCTATTATTTCAGCTAATTTATGCTAATGCTCTAGAAGTATTGCTGCTGATAATGAAATTCTCCAAAGATAATGCTTATAGGAAAGCAGAGTACTCTGAAAAATAATTAAGATCATTTTACCGGAAGTTTATTCAACATCTTATATTCCCAAAACTAGACAATATTAAAGCTCTCTGCCCTGTCTGACCTTTATCTCTTATTTACGGCTATGATCTTTGAAAGATAGTTTCTTCAATATTGTACGTAGCATAAGCAAAATAGTTGATCATGCAATATGTTCTGATAAGCTGAAAACCTGCAAAGCAGACTGAATATCTGTCCAGTGCTAATGGGGCTGGAATTTGTGAGGTAAACACTATGTATTTTTTCAGGTTTAATTTCCAAATGAGGCTGTTTTGGGAGCAAAGATCTGAAAACATGTAATTTGGATGTTATCAGCGAGCGGATAGAAAGAAGGTGTGCTCTACCTAGCAGCACATGCCATGGAATAGATCACAGAGAGCAAAGGAGGAATCAGAAGACAACAAAAGGGGACAGTGTTTGCTAGGTGTAGTTTCCTTTCCAAGCTCAAGTGTTCCTTTAGTTGTGCTTTGGGTTTTTTTTTCTCTCCAGGCAGCAAAGGTCCTCCTCCCTATCCTAGCAATAACCTTTGCATACCTTCCAGTGAATTGCAACACCCGAGGGATGAAATTTTAGCTTTTCAGTCCTTGTAGAAACTTCCTGTCTTGTAGTCAATCTATACAAAGAAAAAAATTCTTTAATGTTTTCAAATCTAGAATTACTGGTTTTACAACAACAAACTTAATTTGAAACGGTAAAAAATGCTTATAATAATATTTTAAGAATCATCATGGTCTAGTGAGTAAATGCAGGTATTTACCTACAGTATGTTTTACTCAGTGAAGAAAAAATGAGTTATATTTCATAATGGAAATTCCCATTTTTACTAATTCAGCACACAGCTGCAGGCACATAGCAGCTGTACCCAAGATCATGTTTTGATATTTGCCCTATTTTCCTTAATCAGTTCATTGCAAGCAGAAACAAAAAAAGAATCCTTAGAAACAGATTTTAGTGCTTATTCCCCCTTGCACCATTTGGAGCTGCCTTCAGACTCTTAGCTGCTAATCTTTGGAGTGGTGCTTCCTGCAGGTTACAGGGACTTTACTCTGGTTATTTCCTTCATGCCACTCTTCGGGGGTTCTGTCTGGCCATCTCACCTCTTGCCTTACATGCTTTTGCTGTTGTCTTCATGGTCCTCTCTGGGTTCTCTCAAGCACCTTCCCAATTACAAAAACATGGCTGTTGGAATTTCAGTTCATTTAGGATTTTCAGCAGTCTTCTAAATGGTCTCAGAGAAGAAGTCTTTGCTTCTCATGGTGGTTTGTGTGACAGTAAATTATTAAGGATAGCAAAAGCATATGGTTCTGTGTCCCATACACAACTGAACAAGCTGTAAGGGCCTAATACTGACCTTCCTGACAAAACAACTCAATTTGAAATTTTTGGCATAGGTGTTTGCACATCCTTCTAAAGTGCACAGGTACAGTTCTGCTGGTTACAGCCCAGCATCAGCCAGCTCAGCTCTATCAACAGCCAGGAGCTTTCTGTCCTCAAGTGAAAGAGGGAAGCTTCAGTTTCCTTCCACCTTCAAATCAGATGATGATCCTTCTGCACCCAATAATCCTACTTAGTAGTTGGAAAAAAGGATGGAATTATTTCTGCTCCTGAACTTCTCATACTATGAGGCACAGAGTTACTGAGTTTCTTGAGAACTTCTCGGAAGTTAGTGTTGAAATGAAGAGTCAAGTAGACAATTACACCCTTAAGAGAGTTGTAGGCAACCTTTTGAGGCTTTAACAAAATGTTTTATAGCAATGTGCTAAAATCTTGGTCTGAGATTCTCCAATGCATCTAAGCAAGTAATTTATTAAATAGTTTCTTTTGGAACACGGGACATGCTTTATTTCATTTTTTCACAATTTATTTAAACATCTCACATATACAAAATACATTTTCTTTCTTTTTTTGAGAAATGATGACTTTTTTTTTTACCCATAGTAGAAGATTGAAATGAAATTTGAAAGTGGGAACACCTGATTTTGGAGGAAGAAGACAAAGAGGAAGAAAAATTATCCACATGCTTAAGCTGTGGGTGAGACAGGGCATCCTAAGTTTTAAGACAGACTTCAAAGAAACAGAGAAGCAATACTTTAAATGCTACTAGCACCATCAAAGTTCAAGTATTGGAAAGATACTCTGTAATTATGCAATTAGCACCACTGTATTTTGAGTGGAATTGAAAGTACCTCAGATCATATGGAGAAGTTCCTAAAAAAGATGTGGATCACTCTTCATTTAGTGTATGAGGTAGTTTAAACCTTTGGAAGTCATGGATTTAAACTTCCTCTGTGGAAGATATTCAAAGGCCACAAATGGTGCAAACTTTCATGACTTTTTATTTTGTTTTTTTTTTCTTTACAAAGGCTGACATTTCCCAAAACAAGGTGTTAAATCTTGAAAGACTTCCAAGTCCATTTGGGGCTGTATTAAATTTCATTGCACAATGCTCCAATCAATTCTTCTCCTTCTCTTTCGCCCAGAGTTTAAGCAAGTAGATGAACAGAGGAAATGGAAGGAGTCAGCTTTCATTATAAAAGAAATGACAAGAGAATAATTTGGGAGAGGCTTTAAGTTAATTTTAGTTCATTCATTTAAAACAGACTGGGCCAATGTCCAAACCGAATTCTTGGTCAGCGCCGCCAATATCCAAAGGTGCAATGTCAAGGATGGGCAAGCGGGATGGCTTATTTGTTCTGTATTCAATGATTGTTTTGCCCCATTCGTTGTTCTTTCTCTGTAAGAGAAGATTCATTGCAGTTGTTATCGCATTGTTCACAGTATTAAGAATTATTTCACCTGAATGGATAATTCCTGAAATAATTTCATAATAATTTTGCTTGTATTGTTTGCAAATCAGATACCCACATCCAACTATTTAGATCTCCAATATAGAAAAATTATTTACTTGAATCTTCTGTAGTCTGATGTGATGCTGTATACAAGCTACCATATTATTCAAAATGGTATTAGATCCTAAGAGAACTCTGCCTGATTGTTTCAGGACTTAAAGATCCTGCCCCTTCTATAGCACGTGCATTGTTTTCTTATCAATCTTCTGTTTACACAGAACTTGGATCTGGTCCCTCTGAAAACTGTTTTTTTGGCCACACGTACAGTACAAGGTATAATTTTTTTGTAACCTCTTCCTTCCCACTTGTTAAGGATCTGCCATGGTTGGGTTTTTAGGCTATGTATCTTCACCAGGCAAAATTTTGCTGGTTTGACCAATAATCTAATTATAAATTAAAGCACAACTCTATCCCTAATCACATGCTTAGGCCTGGGCAGTCACCATGCCCGTGGTTTCTGTGTTACTTACAGAGCAGCCATCCTCAAGAACACTGAAAGTGAATCTGCTGTTGCCTTCAGCTCGTAGCTCGACGTCATTGGATCCCTGCAGCACAACAGCCTTCTTAAGGTTGCCAGTTTCTGCATCCATGTAGGCAATGCTGTTCTTGCAGTGGTAGGTGATGTTCTGGGAGGCATGGTTGGCCAGCAGACGCATGAAGGCGAGTTGGGTGGCCATATCCTTGGAGGTCACTCCTTCACTGTTGTACTCAAACTGAAAAACAGAGAGGAACCCAGTCAGCTGTATTGTGGGGGAAAGGAGGATGTTGGTAATGAAAATGTGTGATAGCTGCTCTAGTCTCCTGATTTTAGCTAGAGTAGAGTTAATTTCATCTCAGTTGCTGATACAGTGCTGTGTTCTGGATTTGGAATGAGAATGGTGTTGAAAACTCACTGATGTTTCAGATTTTTGCTAAGTCAAGAATACTTATCTTTTTTTTTCTGTCTCAGGCTCTGCCAGTGAGGAAGTGTGCAAAAGAAACTGGCAGGGAGCATAGCTGGGACAGGTGAGCTGGGCTGACCAAAGGGATATTCAACAGCATAAAAAATAATGCTCAGTATATAAACTGGGATGAAGTAACCCAAAAAGGCAGCTAGTCTGGGTTCAGGAAGCAAAAGGGTCTGGCACAAGTCAGCAGGTGGTTAGCAATGACATTTTGCATCACCTATTGTTTTCCTTTTTATTATCATTATTATTTTCCATTGTTACCATATTTTATTTTCAAATATTAAACTATTTTTATCTTAAGATGCCAGTTTTACTTTGATTCTCCTCCCCCTTCTACTAGGGTGTATTGGGGGGAAGAAAGAGGGAGTTGAGCAAGTGGCAATGGTACCTAATTTCTATCTGAGCTTAAACCATGACAGCTAGGAGCTTTAAAAAGACAAAAAACTAATCACAAGTCTGCAATCACTTTTCTATTGCCATTCCAGAGCTAAAGAGCACAAAATAAAAGTAGTAGGAGCTAGACTGACAACCAGACAGAAGTGGATGTAGTTGAACTGTAGAGTTCTGTTCCAAGGTATGGTGTTAACAGTTTATATGGATTCAGAGACAAGATCAGATAAATTCAAGGAAGACAATCTACTGTTCCCACAGCTACACATGAAAAATGTCTGTCTCAATAAAACTGTGAAATCTTTTTTGATAGAGTTTTGAAACTTTTTTTAATACACTAGTGTCTGTGGATAGTACCAATGTTTTCTTCACTCTTATATTCTTTCTACAACATGTACTTTTAGCCACTCTAAGAAACAGGACCCTAGACTGTTGTGATCCAATGTGATTAAATCTCATCTTAGACACTTCACCACAATATAACTCAATTTCATTTAAGAATTAGGTAATTAAATCTCCTTAGCTGTACGAAAGTGATATATTTGCAATTTGCTGGGAAAGTGTCTAACATGCAAGTAGTAGCTCTTGTTTTCACTTACACCTAAAATTCTGAATGTCATCATGGCATACACTCAGAATCTGTGATGTGTAATATAGATATCTGTCCAGGAACAGTGTTGTACAAAAATATTGATAAAAAGATTGATGTTTTTAATTGTTCAGACATTTTCTGGACTGTCTTTATATGTACCATATTACAGTACAGGCTTCCCTTAACAATAACCATTAGTCAAGCTGAATTGATCACTTGCAGACATCAAGAAGAGTTAGAACAATACTGAGAAGTACTTTTAACAAACTGACCTAAATCAGAATCAGAGCTCTTTGCCCTTCAGATAAAAGGTAGCTGGCTTTTTCATATTTCTCCCCTAAGAACTTAATTTATCTGCTTGCTTCTGAGTGTCAGCGAATTGAGAACTCTTCAGACAGTGCTGAAGGAAATAATCACCCTGCCATACATCACTTACCTGGCTGCCACCATTGATAGTTTCACCAAACCATATGTGCTGCTTCTTGTCCTTGGGATTCTTGTTGATATACCAGTTCTTAGCAGGAATATTGTCGGGGTTGGCATAGATGCATGTCTCACCAGTAGAAAAATCACAGTATGCTCTAATGGCATCTGCAGTGCAGCCTTGGTTGGGGTCAATCCAGTAGAAGCCTGCCATTGAGGGAAGAAACGTAAATCATGGTTCACTCAGCATAAACTCTCCATGCAGTTCATATTCACTCATCTGATATACGAACCCAGGCCATAAATATCACAGCTAGGGGCAATATTAAGGTGATAAGTGGGAAACAGGTATTTTGGATTGTTAGTGTATAAGAAACTGTATTTAAAAGCAAGGGTTAAATATTTTTGTGTTATTTTGGAAAATTAGTGCAATAATGTGTGACAATATCTACAAAGAGCCTTTCAGGTTGTAACTGTATCTATTTTCAGTGGAGGCAGAAAGAACTTCTTCATTGCTCATTTAGTATTTTTGCCACGTGGCCAAGGATACCTTTCACTGAAGAAAGCTAATGCCCTGGAAATGCTCCCAGAGCCAGAAGGGGCAAACATCTGGCATTAACATACCGCTGCTCCATTCTGGGTGGCTAAGTCTGAGGTCACGGCAGGTGCGAGCTGGGTTCTTTTTGGAGCCTTCTGGGGTCAGCAGGGTCTCAATTTGGTTGTTCAGTGTTTTCAGAGTGGCATCAACTTCATAATCCTTGGGTCTGAGAGAAGGCTGATCAGCCCGGTAGTATTCTGCATCAAAGCCAACTTCATATCCACCACCATTGGGACCAGGGGGCCCAGGGGGACCAGGAGGGCCAGGAGGGCCCTGAAGTTTTTTAAAAGCAGAAGACAAAAAGATTCTGTTAGAGATATGCTTTTAAAGAAATGCTTCCACACATGCATACTCCTAGTTAACTCCTGGCACTCTCAGCTCTAATTGGAGGCAGCACACATGGTGACTGCTATGGCTTGAAGCAGTGGAAGACGCACAGTGCAGGACTACCACATCTCCTTTGTGCGTTTGCACTCTGGCCATAAGGAGCAAAGAAAACCTTTAAGTTCAGGTCTATTAAACATTTCCCTAATTTTAAATATCTTTTTTAAGAAATAAAACCATGCGCATTATTAAACTGCTAGGCTTCTGAAGTGATGTGATTACTAGGCTTATAGTGTAACATAAATGTGTTGAATCAACAACAACAAAAAGTTTATACTCACAGCAGGACCTTGGTGACCGTGAGAGCCACGCACACCAGCAGGGCCAATAGGTCCAGGGAGACCATTGCGACCATCTTTACCAGGAGGACCAGAAGGACCAGGTGGACCCTAAAAGGAAATTTGAACAGTTTACTCGACAGTAAAAATGCTACAAATAGGGATTCATATGGATGGGAGCATACATATATATTGCACAATGAGAATGAGAGTTATTTGAATATATCCTGAAATTCACTTACCCTTGGGCCAGCAGGGCCAATGTTACCAGGAGGACCTTGATCACCATGTTGGCCCTATTGGGAAAGATACACCGTCATCAAAAAAAGAGCAGTGGAACACGTTTGTGCTTGCTTGATTCAAGAGGGAAATGTATGTAATGTGTATCTGGGTTCAGAGAATGGGAATCTAGGGCTTATGACATTTATGAGAGGAGTTAGGGTATAAAATGCTTGTTTTGGGAAGAGAGGAGAGAGGCAGTCAAGATATATTTAAGAGGATAACCTACAAAATTCTTTATATTGTTTCTTCTGATCCTCAGAGAAGGTTTTAAAAGAAAAGTCAGAATCCTTAAAATTGATAGACAGTTGATAGTTTAGAGGGAAGAAAATCCACAAATTACTTAGGCTTTTCTGAGATAAAAGTTGTACAATTTCTGGTCAAAATAAGAAACAATATTAAAACAAAGGCAGAAGATTTTTTAATTCTTCATTAGCCAAATGCAATTGAGCTTCAAGGGAACTAATGGTAGTCACAGTCTAATGCCAATACCAGAATCTTCAATTTTGTACAAAAACCAGTGAATGTTAAAGAGACTATTTATGGCTCTTCATTTTGAAGTTGCTGCAGAGTGGAGTAGTGGTATTAACATACCATGTTGTGCATATGTAATTCCTTGCTAGTGTGACAATTTTTGGTTTTTTTGCTCATTATACTCAAAACCCAGAAAATCATTTACTTACAGCAAGACCAGGAAGACCCTGCAATCCATTGTGTCCCTTCAAGCCAGGCAGACCTCTTGGCCCCTTATCACCAGGCACACCTTTCTCACCACGGGGACCTTGTGGGCCCTAGGAAGGGATATAGGTGTCAAAGGAATAAATTAGAAAGCTTCAAGAACATACTCCTGTCAAAGCCAGAATTAAGTGTAAATATTCTACATTAAGTCACATCCCAATGTATATAATGGACATCTCCCTAACACATCCAGGAAGAGTGCAAATCCTAAAAGCTTCAGCATTTATCCTACAAAAGAGAATGCTAACTGAGATTCTAAGTTCCTAAATATTTTCAGATCCTTAAGCATTATTGTTTGGGCCCCTTGATCGCAGTTATGGGTCCTTATTGATAAAGCATGTTTTCTCTTCTTGCATCAAGAAGAGAAATGTAATGTATTCGGTAATGTGGTAATGTATTTAAAAATCAGACTTACAGCAAGACCTCTTGGACCAAAAGCACCAGCAGGACCGACAGCACCAGCAGGGCCCTGAAACAAGAACACAGAATAAATGTCACTGCTGTATATTGTTCTAATGAAGGTTCCATGGTCAACACATCTCTGGAGAAAGTGAAGTAGTTATCTATGCATAGTAGAGGTGGGTTGTACTTTTTATATAGGATAGACAAGTCTTAGTCCTCTTAGACCTTAATACAGAAAGTTAAAGTATAGCATAATCTCATTGACTTACAGGTTCACCACGGTTTCCAGGCTTTCCAGAAGGACCAACTTGGCCATGAGGACCAGGGGCACCCAGAGCACCGCTGGGACCAGGATTACCAGGAGCACCACGCTCACCCTGGGAACAAAGGAATGCAACAGAGACACATTGTGTTATTACTGACTTACATATATTGGAATATTTCTTCCATGACAATGAAATACAAGAAAAAGAAACAAGTTACCTTGAAGCCAGGAGCACCATCACGGCCTGGAGGACCATCATTACCAGGATTGCCCTATTAAAATACCATGAAAAAAATTAATAAATTCCATCACCTTTCATCTCACACAGAACACTGTCTCAGTCTAATTGCTTACAGTGAGAGTAAGAAGATACTGAGATAGGATAGTATAAATCTTAAAGAGAAAAAACCTCTTCCTTATACACGTCATTCTCAAATGCCTAACGTTCTCAGGAAACTAAAATTATCTTCAAATGTTTTAGGTTCAGTAAAGGAAAAAATTGCTGGGCTTTGCAACATTTCTCTAAATGAAAAGGCTAAGACAATAGTGGTCTTCACTAGCTTGCAATTTTTAAAACTTTTAAAAGTCTTAAAATATTTTTCATCATTCTTTTTAGAAGAAAAATGCCAGTGGAGGGAAAAGACCTGAAACAACAGCCACAACTAAATTACTTTGCTGTGGTACTTCAGAAGGTTAAATGGTTTCCTTTGTGAATATTTATTTCACTTCAGCACTTAGGCTGTGTCCAAAACCCCCCATTTTCATTCAGAAAATTCCAATGAAACAAAAGTTTGGGATTTGAAAATTACTATTCTCTGTTCTCCTTCAAATTCTGCAGTCTCTACAAGATTTTTATTCATACTGTATTAACTATGTTTCAGGTTATCATATAAGCTTCCCTGATATGGCTGCAGGCTGCAGTTTTTATACTTTCATGAAAGATATGTATGTTCCCCACTCTATCTTTCTTGGCATTTAAGTAAAAAGTGAAAATATTCTGAGAGTGCCTTCAGGACGTACTTCAGACACAACTTTTGCTTTAAAAATTCTGTCACCTAGCTGGGCATAGGAATCCATGTCTATAAAGATCCTGATATAATTTTCTCTTAAGACATTCTACAAGTTTGCTAGCAGAACAGCCTCCAGTTCCGTCTACTTTTTATGAGTATTGATATTTGGATCAGAATGAAGAAAAAGAAACCTGAAGAGGATAAAAGACAGCTTACATCACGTCCAGCTTCACCAGGAGCACCATTTGGACCAGGAGAACCCACAGGACCAGAGGGACCACGGGCACCAGGAGGACCAGAAACACCCAGGGGACCAGGTTCACCCTAATACAGGAACAGTTGTAACAAAATGTGACATTATAATACAACACAAACCAGTCTAACAGAACTTTTAGCCTTTATCTAAGAGCAACATTTTTCTGCAATGAGTTTGGGAAGGAAAAAAGAATCAGGACACAAGAAACATACCTATCTATATCAAATGTTATCTACATTCTAAATGTTATTACCAGAAACTTATTAACATTTCTGACATTCAGAAATTTGCTCACTTGCAGATAATACTGGCTTGGCTGCAATAAGCCATAATTTCTTCCATTGATCTACGTCGGGTAGGTCCACATCCTATGTTTCCAACAGCAAAGGAAACAGCGTAATCTGCATCTCCCTGGTTTCCCATAAGACAGGACCTCAAGTGTGTGTGGGTTTTTTCTTTTTCCTTACATGTTATCTGTTTAAAGCAGTTTACTAATCATATACTCACTGTTGCTCCAGAGATGCCTGGAAGACCACGTTCTCCCCGAGAGCCAGGCAGACCAAGGATACCAGGAGCACCAAGAATACCCTGAGGACCTGGGGTACCAGGAGGACCCTGTGACATGAAGGGAATAATATTTATATTAATAGACAAAAATAAATGTAACATACGCATCAGTGATACTGAAAATTGCGTTCTCAGATACAATTTTTGCAGATCACAGAAGAAATTTCTATAATTTTTTTTGTTGAGTAACAATTGTGGTATTGCACACAAGTGCTTACTTCAATATGTATGACTTTTAAAAAAAGACAGTAATTCTGGATGTGAAAGCTTAAAGATAGTCAAAAGTAATTAATTTATTTACATAATTCTACGTCAACATGTGCGGAGACAACTTTAACCTTGTGATCCCCACAAATCAGAGTTTATGGTGCAGCTATGAATTGAGATTGCTCTAAATGGACATTCACAGGTTCTTTCTTTTTCTATACATGAGGATCAATTTCAGAGCAGAAGATGTACTTCCATTTCTCAGACTAAATATCTATTTCTTCTGTAGTTAGAGAAAGATACAATTCAGCACAAGAGAAAAAGAGAAAGAAAACTCTGACGCAGGGATCAGGCTCACTTTTTATGGCATATTTGTCAAGCATGCATATGAACAATTTCTTGCATCTCAGTGGAGCTTCTACTTAAAGGCTTTGCTAAATTTGTGGAAAAAGTAGAAAAGCCCTTCACAAACACCAGAAGTATCTCAGAAGCCATAACATTCACATGAAGAGAAACATTTTTAATGAGATGTGATACTCAGTAACTTACAGCAGCACCAGCCTCTCCAGATGGACCTTTCTCACCAGCAAAACCAGGTGGGCCAGCAATACCTTGTTCACCAGTGCGGCCAACTGGCCCAACATCACCACGCAGACCTCGAGGACCATCCTTGCCAGCTGGGCCAGGAGGACCAGGGGGACCAGTGATGCCCTAGGATTGAGTATGAATATGATACCATTACAATATAGACCTGGGGATAAAATTTCATTTTAAGTCCATGTGAAAAAAATAGTCCCTTGCAACAAACAGGTCATCAGCTGCTCCAAAGCAGCAATTCCTATTGCTTTGTTAGCAGTGGAGAGCTGGAAGCAGTAGAATAATTTCACTGCCTTTTTTTTTTTTTAAAACTCTGGGCAGGCAAAAGCAGCAAAATTTGGTGGGAAAATATAGACCTGTTTCTTTTTGCATTAATTGCAATGAGAAAAAAATACCTAGTATCTCCCGATTCAAGAGGATTATTTGCTTTGGATAATGGGATTTAAAATTTATTTAAATCTAGACTATCTAAGAAAAGAAGTGCCTTTTGGTAAAGGTTGGAAACACCTTTGAAAAGGAAAGACTACAAATGTCAGTCTAGAATGAGAATTTCTTGCTGAAAAATAAAAAATATTCACATTCCAAAACAGAGTGAGTTTGCCCTGCTCAAGAATGGGACTAGAACTGCAGGTACTTTAGAAAATGTAGACATACAATAACTTTAACATTCTGCAGATTGGACATGACCTTCTTATTTCACTCCATTATGAGTAATTGTATAGCCATTTGTTTGAACAAAAGCAAATAAACACTGATTTTTGGAAATGGTTGGGTACTTCAAGAGGCATAGGGATGATTTATGGCTTATAAAAACTCACAAATTAAATGCATAGGTTGTACTCTGAGAGTTTGAACAATTGGATTTTTTTCTCATCCAGTTCTATTAGGATCTGAGGTTATTCCAGTGCAATTATGATCCACATCAATGAAACAAAAGTTAGGACTGTCACTAAGCAAAGCAGCTTCTGACTTATCCCCCATTACATTTCTTCACTAGTTACTTACAGCAGGGCCAGGAGGACCAACTCTTCCAGCAGCACCAGGGAAACCAGTCATGCCCTAAAAACAAATTTGAAAATGAAGATTAGGTTTAAAGGAAACAATAACTTCCTGAAAAGCAACAATGTCAGTTCTAAAAGCCTGAAGACTTACAGGAGGACCAGCATCACCGCGAGGGCCAGCAGGACCAGCAGCACCAGCGGGACCCTAAGCAGGAAGGATTGAAAAAGAGAGAGGGATCAAGCAAAGGCAATTAATGCTCCCTGCTTAGAATAAGGGCTCAGTCTCACTATTGTGAAAACTAAAGTGACTTTTACACCACGCCTATCCCAACAATAGGGTATTAAATTCTCACACACATTTTAAATCGGTATCATAAAGCCCGAGAAAAGTTGCATAAGGCATTTATGGTTCAGATTAATTTCCTTGCAAATGTTACATGCATCTAAACAAATCTGTAAGTCAAAATGTGAAAGCAGGGTAAAATCATCAAATCCTCTGTTTGCACTGTGTGACTAATACAGTCACGTAGTGCAAGAGCCTGGTATTGGTATTAAAATCATACAATAAGTAACCCAAGCCACGATATCCTGCAACACTCTGTGGTATTTGAAGTACATGGGTCTGACTTTCTGCATCATTTCAACCAGTTCTCCAGTAATATGCATGTGAGGCAGTATACAACTTTGGGCTATAAAGGTGCCAGCACATGAAAAGCCTGTGTGCAAATGGGTGCACAGACAAATTTGCACACATGCTTCTGGATGACTGAGTCTGAAAATTCGACTTTGACAGCTCATCCCATCTTTGAGAGAAAAGTGTCAACATCCTCAGCTCAGAACTTACCCACAATCACCCCCTGAATGGTCCAAGATAGAGTGATTTTGCTGATCTTCAGTGCAAGTTGAAAATTAGTTATTATTTTCTCTTCACTTCAGTTCCAGACTCACGATCTGAGCCCACATAAATAGATTGATAAAATTTTACATAACGTGTGAAAATCAGCAGTTTAACTTTTCTCACAGCCTAGCTTGAAGTTTTGTTTCTTTCTTTCATTACCTTTTCAGAATTCAAGGCTTTCAGGGTAATGTATTGCTTGCATGGCAGAGTTGGGAACGATGCATTTCACAAAGACACAATTCACTTACTGGTGGTCCAGAAGCACCGATTGGGCCAATGGCACCAGTTGGTCCAGTTTCACCCTTAGGTCCTTTGGGCCCGCGCTCGCCTTTAGCACCAGGCTGACCAGCTGCACCCTGTGGGCAGAAAAACAGGCAAAATGAGGAACTGAAAACCTTGCAGGGGAAATAGAGGAAGGTTATGGCATCAATATGAGGAAAGTGCAAACAAAACTTACAGGGGGTCCAGCAAATCCACTGGGACCTACAGGACCAGGCTCACCACGTTCACCCTAGAGAGAGGACAAAGTAGAGACGACTGGTTAGAATGATCTTTAAAAGAGCAGTTTTCTGAACATCATGTCTTTGACACAGAAATAATTATAGAAATTGCAACTTACAGGGATACCACGGGCACCAGCAGGACCAGCAGGACCAGCAGGACCTCCTTCTCCCTAAAAGATACACAAAACACTTTGACACTGGGAAATGTCAGAGCCAAATGTCTGCAGCCAGAACAGGAATGCTCCTGTGGTACAGATACAAATAGTGAGTCTCCTTGGAGCTCCACTACAGAGGATGTTACTGAAAATGCTTCTGGTTTTGATCCACCCTGTATTAATAGTATCGAATGATTCTCAGACAGCATAACGTATCATTCTGAGCTGATGTGGGTTATTCATCATTGTATCAAAATCTCCTCTCACAGTGCAAGTAGGATTGTGGAGTTTAACCTCAGTTGGGAAAAATTCAGCCCAAGGCTGATTCAGAATCCTCTCCAGATACAACCCACTGCCATGGAGATGTGCATTCCCTTCCCTGCCCTTTTAGAAAAAGTTTTGAGGTTCTATGGCAAGCTTCACTGAATATTCCCAAAAGCCCTTGCTTCCTGAATCTGAAAAACTTAAAGAACTGGTGTAAACTAGAAAGATGGAATTGTTTTTTATGGAACTCATCTTTAATATTCATGTGTGAGTAAACTGTAGCAAAAAGGCATTTTTTCATTCAAAGAGTAGACTTACCCGATCACCAGCACCACCAGCAGGGCCAGGAGCACCAATAGCACCAGGCAGACCCTATGGGCCAGGAGACAGGACATGGTTTCAAACAAAATGTAAGTAGGACCAACTACTTTAAATAGGCTTTCCCTTTCCCCCTGAAGAAAGATGTGTAACTAACTTTCTTTCAGATGTTCTCAATATAAAGGATACATGACTTTATAAAACAAAACCTATTCTGCTATTTTCCTTCCCAGAGTATGAATCCTAAGAAAGACACCTGAAATCTCAAATTAAGGATCGTTTTGTGTAACTTTGTAGGCTGCCTTTAAAATTAGCTGCCTGGGCTGAGCCCATGAAATTAAAGTTCACTATCACACTGAACATCTGTGCAATGTCTGTAAAATACTCTGCTCATGTAATTTCTCTGCTTGGATGCATGAGAAGTGATCGCTTTTCTCTCTCTCTCCTCCTGAATTCAATCATCCTTGGACAAGGGGCAACAAAATTACATTGATTTGTATCAAAAATGAGCAGCTACAAACAGTAAGGCAACACAATGGGAAATGCGTGTTCTGAACATTCTTCTCAGTTATTTAATTTCTGAGGTGTAGCAAGGTAACGTGGAGTAGAACCAGAAGATACTTACACGAGCACCATCTCTTCCTGTTGCACCCGTATCACCTCTCAGACCTGGGGCACCCTGGAACACACAGTGGCAAAAATTGTATAAATTGTATTGGTAATGAACACAACAGTTTGTATGAAAGAAGTCTTGAGCTGTTTGCTATCTGTGCATTACTTAGACATCATACAAAAACCTTATGCTAGGTTTCCTGGAGAAATGAGTGTTGATTATTTTATTCTTATTGCTGAGTAGGTACTGACTGAGTAGGCAAAGCGAATGTTTGGAAAGGGGACTGACATGCTTTTCAGAATAAACCTGCTTCTGTCATGGGAAGCCTTTTTGGCTCCTCTCAGGTACCAAGAATTTTGAATGGAATTAGAAATTGAAAACTACATCTATGTATATTACAAATGATGAATATAAATCCCCCTCAAAATCTCTTTTCTTTTAGTCAAGAGATAGCCATCTGTAAAAGTTCTTCTAGCTATTAACATTATACCTTCTATATGAAGCAAGAAAACAGCTATTAAAATGATGTCGTATAGGCAGACACATAAAATGCCACATGTTTCATATAACAAAAAGTTATTTTCAGACCATCACTAAAGTCAAGAAACCAGATCAGCACTCTGTTCTCTCTGTTTTTTTTTTCTTAATACAGTCTAGTGCTCGTCATTATTCTGCATGTCAATACATAGCGTTTTTAAAAAAGTTTTAGGATAGCACCTTGGAAATGACAGTCAGTCCCTTAGACCAACAAAACCTCTACTTGCGGACCATTGAGTAATACAGTTTCACAGTAAATAAAAGTCACATTGGGGTAACACGCAGGTTTTTCCAAGTAATGAAATTTAGTCATCTCAAACCTGTGCATGCAGTAACAAGCCAGTTGTCCATCTTACCTTTTCACCCTTGCCTCCTGGAACACCAGCAACACCTCTCTCTCCTGGGATTCCACCAGGGCCAGCAGGACCGGGAGCACCAGCAGCACCAACATTGCCAGGCTCACCCTAGCAGCAACAGCATATCATGCAAGTCAGGGTCAAGTCACTCACACAATTTGGAACAAAATCATCATTACTATTCTGCCCACCATTCTACTTGGTTGTAAACAGTGTGAGTAGTAACATTTTTGTCTCGAGCTATTGTACATGTTTTACTTTTCCAGCTAGTGAAGATGCTAGATGCGAATGCTCTCACTGATTCTGTGGGCTCCTGTGGTTTTAGGTCCATTTTCCAAACTAAACTTCTGTAGAAAGACTAGCCATGGAAATCTAGAAAACTAAGACCCAGATTCATTTAGCATCAAGCCAACATCATCATTTACTAGATGATCACTTATTATTGACCTAATATCTGGGGGAAAATATTACTAACTAGAGACAAGAGCTTCCTGTGTAAAGTAGGTGTGGATATAAACAGAAGTCAGCATGAATTTTGGTCAGAATCTCAGATCCTATCTCCAAACAGAAAACCAGCATCTCCAGCTGACAACCTGTATTCAAACTGACTTCCCCTCCCATCATCCATATTACTAAATATAAACCCATTTAATATTAGTGTGGATGAGCTGGGATGAAACTTCACCACTTGGAGAGAGGTTTTGGACAGTATTGATCAGGAATTCAGCAGTAAGGCAATGGCAGCTGGAGAAGTCATACCTTGTTACCATCGGGGCCTGGGGGGCCAGAGGGACCACGGCTGCCAATGGGACCAGCGGGACCAACAGCGCCGCTCTCGCCAGGAGGACCACGCTCACCCTAAGGAGACAGACTGATCTGAGGGCTTCCTTGGATTGCTCTCTGCTGAAACCACTGGCTGGGAGCAGTGACAGCATGGCACATTTTTATCTGAACAAACCTTTAATTAGGATTGTGCAGCTATTAAATAAATTGGTCATAAGAACTGGCTCTAGCTTTTGACAAAAAAGTATCAGAATGGAGTAATGAATTCTTGCATCATGACAATGGCTGACAACAAAGTATCGATACTTCTTGAACATGGATTTTGGCTACTGTGCTTGTTCTGTTAACAGGCATCCTACTGTCAAATGGAGATTCTGTTTTAGGACAAATAATGAATTCTAATGAAATTAAAGGGATAGTAATTGGCAAACAATTATTTTTACAGTGGCAAGCGCCTGGTGATAGGAGAATAATAAAGGTAACACCTAAAGCCTGCTAATGTGACCTGTACATTATAACAGGTATAAGGTCAAATTCTGAATCATAGATCTGGACACATGGAAGTAGCCAGAAACTCAATTTAAATGCACAATAGATCTATCAAAGATAGAAACACTAGTTTTACTAAAGATATCTCAAATTATCTCGGTGTGATCAAACTGGATATCAGTGAATAATCTAATAAGGTATAAGGGTGTTTTTAGTATGCTGGAGAATTTGGAATTTGTGTAAGAACTATAACGTGGTTAAAGAACTGACTTAAGGGGAGTTAGCTCACCAGTAAAAAGTACTAATGAGCAACAGATTAATTTATATTGTAGAGATGTTCCTAAATTAATTTTTTTTCATACATTTTGTTAATTACAAAGAGGCAGAAAAAGAAGAAATATGCAGATATCACAAAGGAAGGATTTGTCAACAGGAAGAAGGACTGGCAGACTACACAGGAAGAAGTGAACAACCTGCTAGATAGCTATCACAGCAAAGAGATAAAAATCAAGAGTGCAAGTACCGGGACATTTATTTAGGCATCAAAACTGCAAATTTTGCTGTAAATGGAGGCTTCAATGGTGAAAATGACTGAAAGGGAAAGGTAATAGCTAACTATATGATGCACACATGTAAAAGGAAAATATGATCTGGCACAAGCAGTGGGTTACTATTAGGAAGTGTTAGTTTTGTGTATAAAGCATCAGTAAGGCCTAATTTGGAATACTGGATGAAATACACTGGGAGCTCAATATGTGATGCTTAGGGCAAGCTAGAGTAGAGGAAAATACCTGCTACTGCTAAGACAAAGGGAACTTGGCTTGAATGAAATGGAAAAATTAGTGTTTAGAGCATGTGGTTTTTGATACAGACTCAGGGCACTGAAACATAGGGAGCAAAATTGCTGTTTAAGCTGATTGGAGTAACTTTTAAGAGTGAATGGGAATATTTGTCACTGGATACATTTAATCTGCAAGTCAGAAGAAAAGAAGAAGAAACAGAAGTAGGTTAAATATCAATCTCTTTAGAGGCAGATTTGGAAAGCAAATACTTAATTGAGTCCTTTATAAACTACTCATTGCTCTACATAAATGGGATCCTCCTGTCAGGCAGGAAGGCATCCACACAAAGCTCTTGGAGGATGTCAATTGAAAGTTCAGAATTAAAGGGAAGTGGGAGGCAATACCTTCTAATGACTATTCTGGTTTCTGATTTCAGAAATGTACATAGTTATTATTATTACTGATCACATTAATAAGACAGTCTGTACCAGATTTCAAATGAGTTACTCACTCTTGGGCCAGCAGGACCAGGGACACCAAATTCACCATGAAGACCCTAGAAGAAAGTAGATATAGAGGTAAAGTTTATTTTACTTGCTTAAATTGTTCTTTGTTTCTTAGCAACAAATGGAAATTCTCAAATTGCAACAGCATATTGGAAAGTTTCAGACAATCTATTCCATACATGGAAATAAGCCCTTTTCCTCCAGCTACACAGTATCTCAAGGTAGACATTAGATAATATTTTTTCATCTGAAGAGTTAGTTATTAAATTGAAAGCTCTTTTTTCAGGTATATGCAATGTAAACTCTTTTACGGGGACAGATGTAACTATAAATGTTAAAGGTGATTATGACGCAAAGAATACACAACTTGCAGAGTACATCTCACACTAACGGTGCAGCAGCTAGAGCATGAATTACAACTGAACCACCTCAGCTGGATACCATTGTACATTCCCTGAAATCAGCTGAGGTGCAAAAACATAAATGGAATAGTGCAAGTTAGACTGAACCTTGCAGATTTTGAAAGAAATGTGAAGTAAATTATTTTTCATGTACTCTCTCTTCTGGGGAAGAAGCATAGTTTATTACTGCTTAAGGTCCCAAAAGCAAAGGGCTATCTTTGCTCTGTTTCAAACCAAAACTTTAAAAAAGGAAGTATGATGCAAGCTCCAAGGCAAAAGGGACTTTTGCAAATTAAAGTTTGCATGTTACCCTGATTGCTTTGTTTTGGCAAACAGATTCACCAGGCTCTTGCTCCTGCACGTGTGCCATTGCAAACCCAGCCCTCATGCAATGCCTCCCCATGCATGGAGTGCTGTGTCTGTCACTCACCCTCTCGCCTGGTTTACCAGCCTCCCCAGCAGGACCCGAGGGACCTGGCAGACCCTGAGTGTAAAGAGAGAAGAACACAAATACAGTTAAGGCAGAAGCTCTTCATGCTTTGGGAACCATGGATAAGATGGAGCAGAGCACACAGTTACTCACCTGGAAGCCAGGAGGGCCAGCAGGACCGGTTTCACCCTTTGCACCTTGGTTGCCCTGGGTGGAAAGAAAAACAAGTGATTAACTTGAAATACAGGGAAATGGATTTTAAAATGGGAATTCCCATTAATGAAAAATAAATCACAAATTGGATTTGTGTGGAAGCTGTTACTTACAGTGACTCCAGGAGGACCTTGAGCACCGTTGTTTCCCTCTGGACCAGGAGCACCCTGTATATGTTCAAGTAGAAAGCTATTATCAAAGTGTTAATTTGATATGAGTAATATCTCTAAATTATTATTTGCCAAAACCAAATGTCTCTCACAGTTTATTTTGAACTTAACCATTTACTTGCAAGAACTTCACAGCCAGAGGTACTAAAGGTGCTTAAAATTTTAAATTATCATAATTTTAGTTATTGCAGCACATTCATACTTAAGAAAACTTCTTTTGGAATTACGAACTATAGAAATCTTGCTGATAGCATTTTTCCCAGACAAGATTGTTTTTGGTTCCCTTAAATGGGAGAATTACTAAGTTTCAACTATGAGTTAAAAGGTGGAAATTTACAGGATTAATTAGAAACCATACACTGTGCTATAAGATTTAAGGATAGGGAGTGCTATTTTTTTCTGTTCATAGGATAATGCCACTAATACCCAAGAAGGGAAGTTTTCATTTATCCATTAAGTCATAGCTCCCACTGACATGAGGCTAAAAATAATGCATTCCTAAGGGCTTTTCTAATTTCATCATCTAGTCATACTTGCACAAACCAATGCTATCTTATTACAGAGGTTTGGAAAATCTACCTTTTTTCTCTCTGGAAGGTGATAAAGAAAATATAACCACGTACCCGTGGGCCAGCAAGACCAACATTGCCTTTATCACCAGGTTTGCCAGGTTCACCCTGAAGTTGAAAGAAAAAGATATAAAAGTTAACCAACACTTCATATTAGATTCAGTTTAAACTGCTAAGCAGAGACTTCTCATTGCCAGAAGATTTACTGTAACATTTCTTTAACCCAAATTAAAACATACACAAGCTCCATCTGTCTTTTTGGATCACTTAGATTAGCTCAAAAATATATGTCTTTTCAAAACTTGATGCCTTTATGTTTTGAGATTGTAATTCATGGCAGTCCATGTAGTATCCTAACACTATATTTGCCTGTGTGTGTACAGCAACACCCAGTCCGGGACATGATTGTTATCTGTGGCCTCTGTGGGACATGTAAAGAACTCCACTGAAGTCACTGGTAGCTGTTCTTCTAAATTGAGTGAGCTTTGGATAGTGCTCCATAAATAACAGTACTCTGGAACTGATTTAATGGCCAAACTTGACAGAACTTTTACAGATGTGAATACAGAGAAATTATAAAATGGACATGCTGAAATAATATAATAGACATATATTATTCTAATCACTTCAATTTCAAAATATCCCTAAGCTAATTAAACTGTTTTTTTTATTTCTATAATCATATTTTGGATAACTAGAAAATAATTTGAAACAAAACTCTTGAATGTAAGTGGATGCCATCTGAGGAGGAGGATACTGGGAAATGTGTTAGATTACTGATAGAGTTGGGACCCTACAGATTAGTCTGGAAATACTTTCATAGTAATAGAAAGTTTCTGTATTGTACTTACAGTGGGACCTTTTGGTCCAGGGAATCCAATGTTACCAGGCTCACCTCTATTACCAGCTGGACCAATTGGCCCAACTCTACCATCTGCTCCAGGGAAACCCTAGAAAAAGAAATCATACTCTTAAATGGCTGAGGTAATTTAATTAGAGTTCAGCTTTAGGAGAAGTATGTACTGACAGGAAGCAAATGTCATTTAACTTTTCACCACTGTTGATACATCACATGCTCATGCATCCCTCCCTTTTCATCCTTTTTGTAGAACTCTGTATTTCTTCTTCCCTTTTCAGGACACAGGCCTAATCTGAGACCCACAGAAATGAAAGGAAATCTTCACACTGATCTTGTGAGTAATACAATAGAAAATCTTGCTGGTTTTACACAGTTGTGTTGGAGCTCAGTGCTGAGATGTCTGCTTTGTACTATTTATGTCAATCTTTCCCATGCAACGGTGTAACAGAATAAAAAGCAAGGTACTTACAACAGGACCTTCCTTGCCAGCAGGGCCTGGGCTTCCAGGCTGACCTGGGAGACCCTGAGAAAGGAAAAGTTTCATGATTTAGAAGGAAACCTACTCACCCAACACATAGCCACCAGTTTTTCTACATGCATGCATGCACACACAGATGTGCCAAGATATCAATGTACACTGTTTAAACAGGACTGTAGGTGCTATCACATTTCCACCTGAAGCACACTGACTCTTAATTTGGTGGTGTGTGCTCCCATGCCAGTTGAATATCAGTACAGGGAAGTACCTGTTTTACTCAAAGGAACTGATTTAGGCTCTGCTTTGGAGGATAGTGTGTTTCCATGTTTTCAGATGCCTAATACTCATATGTGCATTGCAAACTTTCTTTTCACAGGGTAGGGTAGGAAGAGAAAGAATAAGGAGTGTAAATGTTATGAGATGATCATAATCTGGCTGCAGCCCACACCACTAAAAGTAAATGGCTGTTTTCAGTGAAATAATTTGCAAAATAAAAAAGAAATAATTGAGATCAGCCATTTCACATCATTTTAGTAGGGTCTGGTTTCCTTTGAGTTCATTAAAGAGAACACACACACCTTAATTGTGACCATAATGATCACATTCTGTAAATAATCACAAGTGGAAACCCCTTACAGAAGTCAATGCAGTATCCAGTACAAGAAAACTGCTCCATCCCAAGGCCATCAAGTGCTATGTTAACAAAACTAACTAATTTCAATAAACATTTTGACGCTTCTTTATCATTCCTAATAGGGTTTTTTTCAGTTGAATGGTGGAAGTGCCCTAACCGTGGTTAACACATGCTGAAGTTTTGCAGTGGGATTTCTGAATAATTTTGTCCATTAACTGTAAGTAATTTTCTTCCTATGTAGTTCAAACTTAATCCACAGAGTTCGAACTTACTCTTGGACCCATAAGACCAGGCTCACCAGGACGGCCAGCATCACCATTAGGACCCTTAGCACCAACAGGACCACTAGCACCACGGTTACCAGCAGGTCCCTACCAAAAGAAAGAAATAAAATTAGGCAGAGGTAGCAAAAAAGCATTGCAGATCTGTATATAAAAGGTGGTTCAAAAATAGTGACCCAGACAAAAGTCTTACCATGACACCAGCTCTGCCATCAGCTCCAGGGAGCCCACGAGATCCAGGTACACCCTGCAAGTCAACACAAAACAAATCAAGAAAGGGAAAGAAATAAATCTGTTCCTGTGAGGTGTATCATGCCTGCTGGATTTCAGCCTTCCAAGCAGGTCTGCGGAATTTGAGGTAAGTGCAGCTTTAAGCACACACACCTCAGTGTAAATAGCTATTGTGAAAGAAATCCCTCTCATTTCCTCTAGATTTCTTTAAATTCTAATTTGTGTAATTTTCAGTGTTCATTGTAACTAACAATGGCTCTAGCCAGCAGCTAGGATCCCACAACCTGCCCCACAAAGTCCCACGTTCTCTGTAGAGAGTTACTGACTCTGAAATCTTTATCTCTGGAAAAAAAAAAAACTGGGGGAAGAGCTGCCATTTTTTCTTATTATTTTCCTGTGAATTCTCTTCCTTCATGAAGCTACATGCTTCCTGAAGTTCATGGAGTAGCTTCCTCACCCAGTGAAAAGTTTACTAGGCATCCTTGAAGACACTGAATTGAAAGCTTTTCCCCCCATGATGTGTGAGCCTATTACCACTTTAAGCAGTTAAAACCTATCACAAACTTTTAAGAATAATCAAAAAATAATTCACTAAATATTACGCAGTGGATAAATCAAAGCCATTTCTAAATATTTCAGGGATAAGAGAGTAAACAAGAATTAATGCAAAGTGAAAATGGGTTTGGTCCCAACTAATCAAAAGGTTCAGAATTGAAAATTATCACTGCTTAGCAGCATTAATGTCAATTTAATTACTCATAATTATTTAATTTGCCTGTGGGACTCTAGATTGATTTCCACTTTCCTTTTTGCTTCTAAGTGTGGAACATGAAAAGAAAACTTACTCTCAGACCAGCAGGGCCTGGGGGACCAGCAGAGCCAGGTTCACCAGGGCTGCCTCTCTTGCCTTCCTCACCACTGGGGCCAGGAGGGCCAGCAGGTCCAGCAGCACCCTATTTTGAACAAACAGGGAAAAAGAAGGTATCAAACACTGTGTTGCAGATATTATCAGGCTTTTGATTGAAAAAGCCTTCACATTTTGCCATACTTACAGGCTCACCCTTCATTCCACTTTCTCCCTTGGCACCAGCGGGGCCTGGTTCACCCTAGAGTCCAAAACAAAAAGAGATTACAGAATTAAGCATCATTCCAAAAATCTCTCTTCTACCTGGAGAGCTTACTCATGAATCAAAAAATTCTTTTATCACCTAATGGCATGTCTCCTTCTATTGTGAAAATGGCCAATGAGCATGACTGTATTTTTGACTTAAAAGGCACAAAACCAAACATTTAAAGGTGCTTAGAAATGACATAATTGAACAATGACACATTTAGGGCTGGTTCCTCTACTGAGGATACCCACCGAGGGCCTAGTTGGGAGATTGCTGCCACATTTCTCTCAGTGCTATCAACATGGTCAGAGCTTCACAGTCACACAATATTCTGCATTGAAAGGGACCCTCAAGGATCAACTACTCCTTGCACTCATAGGGAGTGCAAAGTGAACCTTTTCAGCCTCAGCATCTAAAGCAAGTAATGAGACACAGAAATTAACTACAATGTTAATTATAGTGCATCAAGAAAAGATGTCTGCACTATAACAAAAATGTATCCAGAGATCTTTTACAACTGTGGACACTGTGTCTGGTTTTCAAATACATGGAGGAGGAGGTCACTTACAACAAGTCCTCTAGCACCACTAGGACCAGCAGGGCCAGGAGGACCAAGAATACCACGGGGACCAGGCAGACCAGGAGCACCAGCAACACCAGGAAGACCCTGTCCAACAGAGGGGAAAAAGGTATTGTGAACCCATTGTCTTTTCTGCTGCATTAGCCGAATTGGGGTTTTTTAGAGGAAACGTGTGAGTGTAGTTGTACTTACAGCTGCACCCTTAGCCCCTGGAAGACCATTAGCACCAGGGTTGCCCTGTTAAGAAAGGTAACAATACTGGTTAATTCAGAATCAAAAGTGCACACATCTCACAGATAGAGCCTGGCAAGTTACTCACTGGAGGGCCAACAGGACCACTAGAACCAGGAAGTCCAATCTCTCCTCTTGGGCCAGCAGGACCAGTAGGACCAACATTGCCAGCAGGTCCAATTTCACCCTGTTGGAGAGAAGGACAGAACCCTCCATCAGTGTACACAGCCTTATGGCAAGAGTGAAGCAATCCCCTATCAGCCTCTATCATACTTGAGTATTTCCGCTTCAGACAGCAGGAAACCAAGCAGCTGAGAGCTTTTAATGGATTTTAAAGGCACTCAAGTTGGAATGTCTATTTAGGCTCTGTCTAAGGTAATGGCTAAGACAGGAAAACCAGATGCTTACAGAGAAGGTTGACCAAAAAATTAGAATTAGAATTCCAGTCTCATTTGCATCCATGTGCCTCCAGAATTGGCCTGAGGTGCCACAGTGCATGAGACCTAATTGGCCATTATCTTGCACTTTTGGATGCCATTTGCATAGATGCAAAATGCAAAATTATGCCTGACCAGAAAGCACACAATAGTGTTCACAATGGAGTAAATGACAAAAAAAAGGATCTTGCTTTTATTTTCAGAAGGTTGTGTTCTGTAAGTTTACTACAAGAACCTGAATATAATGACATGGATTTTGTGACAAATGGTCAGCAAAATTTGTAAATGAAATATATGTAATATTCTTTCCTCAAATGCTCTGTCCTTCCTTGGTCACTCAAAATATTGAGGCTCTTACCCTCAGGTAAAAAATGCTAAGATTTGAGCAATAAAGTGAATAATTTAAATTATAGTCTGCAAGAGCAAAATGGTACTGCCCTAAACCTGAAAAATTTTAATGCAATTTCTGTAATTTCAGGGACTCAGAAGTAGTCCAATACTCAAATGCTGCTTCTTTGTCCTCCACTATTTCTGTAAAGTGATTTAACTGCTGCCTCACTTATTGATTATGATTCATGTCACCCTTGGAAAGTGTATATAAGTGCACCAACTAGCAAGCAGTAAAAGGGTTCTGTTTTCCTGAACCTGCCCAGCTTCAATCTTCAGCTGTGAAGTAAGTGCTGACTTTAAATTAGCATTCATATATGATGTTCTCCAAATACAGATCAGGATGAGGATGAATCCCTAGAGTAACTACTAAGAAAGCACTCCTAGTTCATTGAGGATGGGGTTTTTCTGCTGCCTAGAAACTCTGGTTAGCATATTTCATCTTCACTAACAAATGCACCAGCAGAAGCAGATGTTCATACCTTAGCACCAGGAGCACCTGGGAAGCCTGGAGGACCAGCAGCACCAATAGGGCCCTGGGAAGTGAAAGGGAAAAATGTTGTGTAAAGGCATTCAGTGACAACAGAAACATCTTGCTTGTTGAAGTAAGCAGATTAAAAAAATGCACGTTTACTTATTCCACACATCATCCCCTCAGCACACTGGTTGCCTTTTGCAGTTCAAAACTGACAGACTTGGTTCACTACAAACAGAAAGAGCCAGGTGAATGCTTAAACAACATTTGCAGTGCAAATTAAGCAAGAATTGGTAAAACCTTGCCTTGAGGCCAAACACCTGAGAAAGAACAAACAGAGGATGAGCAGAGGCAGGCATCTGCAAAGCAAGATGACTGATTCTCCTATGTTTACCTGTTGCTGTGAGATTTATAATTATATTGGGACAAAGTTCCAACGTACCAGACATTACAAGAGAAGATACACTGATGGATTCATAGCCTTAATTTTTAAAGTCATACAAATAAACAGGGATAGTTTCTCTTCAATTATTAATTTAAAAATCCAACTCATATTGGGAATTGATATCCATCTTTTGCGAGCTAATATCTTTCAATTAGAAATATTTATAATAACACTGCCTCACAAAGCCAAGGTAATAAATGTCAGCTGCTATGAGAAAGAGTTGGCTTCAGACATTCTATAATTTACTCTGTTATAAAGGGGATACCTGGAATTGTCACTAGTTTTGCATAACTAAAAAAAAAATACCAAATTCCCTTTAGGATATGTTTGAAAGCATAGACTTCCAGAATTTTCATTGCAATGACTTATTTACCTTTTACATTTCAAGCGGAAAGAAGGATAAAACACTATTTCTGTTTTAGTTTTTAAAAATGAGTGTTAGTAACTGCTGTGCAGAATATTTAAGGTATCATAACCTAAATATGTGACAAATAACTTCAGTCTGGGACAGACACTGGGACATAATGCAACACTCTGCCCATTTTGAATAACAATCCCTGCAACCGACAGCTTCAGAAGACTTCTCCTATAGCAACTCAACTGCCTTAATTCAAAATGTCTTCAGCTAAAATGTTTCGGTTCTACTACATCAGATCTTAGCTGTAATATTTTTATTTGCCTGCAATTTAACTGCCCAATAACATATTTTTTAAATACACCACATGGGAGAACATAAGAGATATTCACAGTTATGTGCACATTCTACTCTGTTAAAGCACAGCAGGTATTTGAAATGACAAGGGGTTTTAAAATCAACTTTGGCAAAATGGAACCAAGTACAGCTTCATCATAGACTATTGAGGTTTTAAAGGTAGGAAGAAAAAAAGCTTATTAATTGTTATTACTATTGTTCTGATGCATTCCAGATTTTTTTCACAGTTTCAAAACTATATCCTTGTACTCATATTTATGTGGCTGAGATAAATGAGATTAATGAAGTCAGGGGTAAATTATGGAAACACTAACTCCTTTTAAACAGACAAATCTGCACTGGATTAGCTCTTAATAGAATAGTTACAGTCAGATTAGGAGAGTTGGATCTTGTTGGCCTTTCACAACAGCTCACAACTCAGGTATTAGTAGTGAATGAAAAAGGTTAGTGCCTGCAGGTGCAAAGCTATGTCCTGTTGTGCATTTATAATTTACAGGATGTATATAATTATAGCCATCTGTAACACATGCATAGTATGCATCAGTTAAAAAGCAGAAAGTCTCTTTAGCTTTTGGATGGGAATTATTCTGTTAGACTGTTGGAAACAGGAATTCTGTGCACTGAGTATTTCCCAGTGAGATATGCTGGAAAACCTTCTCATGAAATCACCAGGGCAAACAAGAGAATATTTGGTTCCTTATATATGGATGTGTTTAATATAAATCCTGAGAATGTCATGATTTTATCTGCAAAGGGCTTATCACTAATTCTCTTTGTGATGTTCTGATAAGCAGCAGAGAACTATGTTAAATACATCAATACAATCAACTTCTCAAAAGACCAAGAAATCCTCTAAAAACGGGAAAAGAAGCACAAAGCCTAATGGAACCAGGCTGGCAAAAAGGAAGACTGAAACTTACAGCAGGTCCAGTGGGGCCAGCGCTGCCATCACTTCCACGAGCCCCCTGTGAGGAAGAATATGATAAACAGTTAAAAAAGAGAATTGAATATCAGAGGAAGCCACAGCAAGTGGCTGGTTCATGATGACAGACAGATGGGAAGCCACTTACAGCTGGTCCAGGGGCACCTACTCTTCCTCTCTCACCAGGGAGACCACGAGCACCCTTGAAAGAAAAATCAAAAGAACTCATTTATATCTTTTCACTGAATATAGATATGTGGAGATCTTTCCCTCTGCTAGGTCATATTACTATTACATTAGAGTATCTGGGTATCTGGAGTGTTAATAATGACAAATATTGAAGAAAATGCTGGCTGAACTAATTCTATCAGATTATACTTTCCCACAGAAGCAGTGAGTACTTACAGGTTGTCCTGGGGTACCATTTTCACCAGGGGCACCAGGCTCTCCCTATGAAGAAGAAAGTTTGGAGACATGAGTTACTTAAAGGATGCTTTGGACAGAGTGTCTAACACTATCAGAGAGATCTTCAGCTACGGGATCCCACTTTCCGTGTCCTCTGTAGCATTTTATAACACAGCACTGTCCATGTTCCTGCATCACACTATGCAATAATAGCACATCAAGTCCTGAGGGTGCAGAGACTGCAACTGTCCCTGCATACACTGGAACACAGCCAGATGGAATCCTTTTAGAAGAGGAGGGGCAGAAAAAGTTGTGCCACTTGCTCTGCTTTCTTCACCCCCTTTCTTTATGCTGACATTTACTCTGTAGTACACATTTAAGAGACTGGATCTGGATAGTCAACTACAAATCCAGATCAATCAGCAGCTGTTTTTAGCTGGAGCAGAAGCAGAATGATGCTTTTTCTTGCCTTATTGTAAGTTGACAAAATTCTCTCAAATGGCTTAAAATAAGGATCTGCCTCAGGTATTTTTAACCTAAGAACAATAATACTGAGTATTTGAGCAATAGCCATGAATACCTGGCTCCTCTCCCTTCAGTACTGTGTTCTCAACAGCCTTCTCAACAGAAGGTCTACAGTGGTCTACAGTGTCAAGATTTGTCATTCAGGTACATTCAGGATACAAGTGCTTGTATCCTGAACATACCTTAATGCACCTAGTCTTAAATGCTGCAAAGAGAGAAAGTTTTTGCCTTCATTGCTGCTTTCAGCGCGGTTATATAATGAACAAACTTGATTTAATATGCTGGTGTTTTCTTGCACTCTTACTAGTAACTGTTCTGTCCTTTACTTATATGCTCTTTCTGCTTTTAATCTCCAATGACTGGACAGACTTTGCCAGCTAAACTTTTTCTGAAGGTTAACAACTTGCAAATTAACAAATTGTTATGTTACAACTAAAAACCCTTTAATCAAGGCTACTAAATGCTAAGCTCTTAGAAAAAAGCAAGATGGAGAATTAGTATTTGAGTTTTTCACTGTTATATTAGGAGTCTGTGAATACAAATTATTAAGGGTTTGTTTAAGGTTAGTGTTCAAATGTGCTCTAATTTAAAGATGATAAGAACTGCATGTATCCAAATTTTTAGAAGGAAGGCTTACACTGATCACACGTCTCACACAGTAGGGTTTTATAAAAAATGAGATGTTTTCATTTTAGTATGCTTTAAAAAAATAGCCAAATGTAGAATACAATCCAGAGAAGAGCAGGGATAGCAAAATCTGCCTGAAGTGCTGCTAAATAGCCAATCATTAAGAGCCGAATTCTACAGCCTTTATTCACTGAAAGCACTAACTTGCTTATGACTTGATTGAGGGCTCAAGACTAAGGCCCCAGGAATGTTTTCTCATGACAAGGTGCATGCATTTGTTCTACATGGATCCACTGACTCCTAGATTACTGCAGCTGGGCAATGTTTAATGGCAACATGGAAGACTGATTGGACCTCTACACATCTCTTTTGCTAGGAAGAGCTACAAATGCATCCTACATTTTTAGATTTTTTCCTTACCTTAGTGCCAGGAGTACCAGGTTGTCCCTTTTGACCATCCAGACCATTATGTCCCTATATTGAGTAGAAAAATAAATATTGATACATGTTTTCTCTCAAATAGCTTTATGCAAATTCTTAGTTTTATAACACAAAACCTTCCTCCCACACAAAATTATTTCCTAATATAATCTTAAGATTTTTCAAAAAAAATTAGCCTTTTATATCAGGCAATATTAAAAACTTTGAAGAGGTTAATGCACTCTTCACTTTCAGAGGATTTCCAGGGTTTTTCAATATGCTGCAGTGATGTTAGTCTCAAATATTCAGGCAAAAGTGTATATGTACTCACCCTAATTCCCTTAAAGCCAGGCAGACCAGGAGTTCCAGGGAATCCACGAGCACCCTAAAACACACAGTGCATGAATATTATACAGTGCAGTTAAGAGGAAAGATGATGACAAAGCCTTTCAATAAAATTAACAAGTAGATTTTGGTCATTATCATTCAAGTAAGGAATAGAATCCAGACCCTAACCTCTCAGGACCAGACTTGCTTCAAGACTAACAGTAATCAACCTGATTTTTCTAGCTCTGAATCTCAGAAATTTCATGCATTACCATGTGACACCACAGCTTTTTTAACTTCCTATGCCAAGGTGGCTGGTTACCTTTTCCTCACACTTCTCTTACTGTTATGCCACTTCTCTTACTCATAGCTTTAGTGGGAATGGGGTAGGGGAACAAAATAAGAACATAACTATATGACATCCCTGCAGGTAAGGGCTGAAATTGTATTAATCCATATAAGGAATATTACTAGACTGTTAATGTGGTGGAATTCAGAAAGACTGTTAGGTTTGATGGATTAGTGAACTGGTTTGTATTGTACCCAGGGGATCACTACACACCTGAGGGCCAGCAACACCCCTCTCACCAGGTCTTCCAGGTTTGCCAGGGTGACCCTAAAAAATGCAATAAAGATGTGCTAAGAAGGAAAGCTCTTATAAAACAGCAACATAAACCACTAAAAAAAAGAAAGTACTTTGGCAATGCTTCTCTTTTTCTATAAATACAGGGAGATTATTAACTTTCAAGTTTTCTTCTCCCTGTATTCAGGAAATTAAATAATGCATTTGGAGTGGTTTGGAAGCTATCCAATTTTCTATGCATTTCCAGTATACTGCACCTCTTGTACCATGAAATAATTATTTCAGGGGTTTATTTATGTAACAATGTAAAAAATATGGCCAATAGAATGCTTAGCTTAACAATTATCTGGTTGTTAGGGCTGAACCACCACCACAAAAGAGATGAGTAACATTTAATAACCACTTACATCTTCACCAGCCTTTCCTGGAGGACCAGGGGGACCACGAGGACCCTGGGGACCCTGTCAAAAACAGATTGAGAATTACTTGAAGCATCAGTCTTCATATACATCTTCCCATTGTTTTCTGATTCGTGTTGGGCCATAGTTGGAGCCTAATTGACTTTGCACTTTATGATTCCAAATGGAGAGAGCCTGAATCTGAGTTCAGCTCTGTTTCTGTAACAGGATCAAGCAGGAGTATCCAAACATTCAGAGAAGTGCATGTGGGTAGGAGGAATGGGCCTAAGCATTACAAGCCTACTTTGGGGTGCTGTTCCTAATGCCAGCAGTGTCTGTGTGTGATCTGTACTTACTGTTTGACCAGGTTCACCAGGCTCACCAGGAAGACCTTGGAAACCAGGAGGACCCTAGAAAATGAGGGAGATATTATTGGTTTCCAAACAAGATAATTTGTAATTTTACAGGTATGTCAATGTCAGTAGGAGAGAGAAGACTGTACTCACAGGGGGTCCAGATGCTCCAGGTGGGCCTCTGGGTCCCATTAAACCCTAGGGAAGGAAAAACACAAGATCTTTTTAAAAACATCAATTATATAAACTCATCTATGACAAAAATTCCCAGCATTCCTAAAACATGGTTAGCATCACAGTCTCCATTGTGCAATGTTCTAATGAAATTAGAGGAAGTTAAGAGTTCTGCATGAATTTGCCCAGGCAGACCAAGTGCAAACATCTAATGGCAACAAAGCAGCACAGAATCCAGTGGGATGATTAGAAATGTACCATTATGGCTGTGAGCTTCAGGATTCATCTTCTTAACTTATTCTGGCCTGTTAGAAAGTGAACTGCTTCATTCTTTTTTTAATTCTTCCCTCTACTCTTCCTGTGCAGAAGCGTTTAAAGATGAGGGTCATAGCACATCATGAAAGGCTCTTACACATATTGTATGTTGTGTGTACATCTATTTCCAATAATTATCTACTTCTATTTAAATATTTCATTGTTTTCTGGTGTGGATTAAATTCTTTTCATATCACTTGCAAAAGAAGTCACTAATACACTCTCCTTGACATTATTTACAATTTATATAAATCTTGAAAACACAGGGTGAGACAAATCACTTCTAAAAAGGAAATTTCCATAGACTGGTGCACTCTCTTAACAGTTATCTTAAGGTTTATTAAGCAAGAAAACAATTTGCAAATTGAAATTTTAACTTGGACTTCTATAGTCCAAACAAATTATTTAGGAAACATTTCAACAGAAATAATTATGTTTTAAATTGGTTATAAATCTTTCTTGGAAAATCTTTTAGATTTTCTCATTACAACATTAAAATCATATGCCAACTTTTCAGTGGTTTATGTAGGTTTTCCATAAGACTGAAAACCTTTTATTAAGAGGAATAAATGCACATTAATTACAAGCATTTATTCATGGAAGTTAAAGCAATGTTGTAGATATGAAAATATGCAGTAATTCTAGGAAAAAGAATGGTTCCTAGACAATCTGAATCAAATGTGCTGCATAAACCCTGTGAGTTTCTTCTCAAATTAGATTCTGTAACTACTTTCCCCTTCCTGAATTCTACATATTATTTCTGAAAGAAATATGTGAAACTTAAAACTTCCTCACAATAGGTAGATTCTACTGCTGTTTCTATCAAATGAACCTAACTGACTCAAAAATTGGAGTATAGAAATGGTGACACTTCAGATAAATTCTCATCTATGTTTTCTGACTAATCGTCAGACACTGAGGGCAGAACTTGATTAAAGGCTATTTTTATATTTCTTAACTAAATGGATGCCAAAGTATTTTCTGAAGTCCATTTAATATTTGAGTGTTTTTGGAAGTAGAAGCAAGCACTTGACCCAGAATAATCCTGGTCATTCTTCATCCTGCTGCTCACCCATCAGATGCACTGTGACATCAGAGTGTGTGGTGAATTTAACCCATATTCTGCTACCTATGTATACTGAAAATATTTGCTAATGTAAGGAAGGGTTAGAAATTCATATGGAGTGGCAATAGACCCCTAAATTCCATTTGTATATAGTATACAGTGAATTATAAAGAATCCTCCTCAGAACAGCCTTACAATACCAACATTACTAACATTCAGATGATGAGAACCAAATGTGGTGGCCAATTTCCTAAAAAACCTATGCAATCTAAGGGTATCAAAAGAGTTTACAGCCATGGAGAAAAAATCATCACCAACTGGAGCCAAGATGCTGAGTTACTTTTTAGGCCTGTGCCTGCTTTAGAGAGCAGCTTTACAGTTAAAACACAATCTTCTGTCTCAGTATGGGTAAAGTAGTACTACCTCAAAGTAAATGTGTTATCTAGCATCAGATCATGAGATTAATTGATTCATAAAAGTGTGGTCAACAAACAGAGTTAAAGCACAAGATCCAGCAGTGTTATATTCAAGATAAGTATATAGATACAAGATCATATTTCAAGCCCTCAGACTATTTAAAACACTTATCATCATCCTATATTAAAGGATCAGTTTCCAGTCTGAGTCAATATACGATCAAACCACTAATTTTAATGCTATGCTTTTCATTAATGCAGCTGAATTAAAGGAAAGTCCCAAACACATTATTCATGTGAGTTATTAAGTGATGTGTCATATACCTACCATAGGTCCTGGGCCAAAATCTGCTGCTTTAGATGGATCATACTGGGCAGCAAAGTTCTGCAGATAATAAAAAGGTTGAAATTAAAATTCTAAAAACTCTACTTTAAAAACTATTTATAATCAACATTCTATATTAAATGTCATCTGATTTGTTATACTTGCTATGAGGTTTGTTAAAGCAGCATACATATAACTCAGTAAATACTGCCTTATTATAAATACATTTCTATTTATTTGTTTCCAAAAAGACTTAATTTTACTGGGAAGGCCCTTTCAAACCTAAATATCTCTGCAGACATGATAGAGAGGCATTCAATAGTGTGAACAGAAAATTAGGAATGTAAATTGAGTGCTCATTTAAAATTGAGAACTTTCTTGAAACTCTCAAATTATTCTGCCTAATTTCCAGTGAGGGAAGTTAAGCAAAGTAGTGAAAAAATATGCATAAGTAAAATTAATGTACTGGCCCTGAGTAGCTATTGGATGAGGTGGGGCCTTCAGTTTCAGGAATATCTGAGGAGCATGCAGCCTCAGACACACTGCAATGGATTTCTGATATTTATCAAAATAGGAAAAGATTCTCTACAACACAATCAAATCCCCTTTTCTTGCTTGTTTCATTAACATAATTAAATTAAAACACCAATTAAAGCAGTTTGATATTTGCAACCAGCAAAATAAAGTATTGAAATAAGAATGAGTATTCTTCCATGCAAAACGACTTACTAAACTTGATCAGTACAAGACTGTCTATGGCTTCATGCTGCCTATGAAGCTAATGTCAAGCAAAGAGTTAAATTCAGCATTCTGCAGAGAGTACATGATGGACATCGGTGCACAAAGTGTGCAAGCACAGCCCATTTACAGGTCTGCAGTATGAATACAGATAAAAAAAAATTCCAAAGGAAAATAATTTTATAGCACTTTTAATTGATTTTTAGCTTAAGGAGTCATCTTCTTTGCTGTCTCCTGAATCCAACCCCAAAGGCTTCTTTTCCCCCTCTACTTAACGGCACTGGTTTCATTTAGTTGATGCTTAACCCATAGACATTATTGCTGTGTAAATTTAATGCTAAATAACAGGGTTGATTTGCTCTTCTTCCTAAGTCCCTGTTGAATAGAGAATCCAAATTTTCCATGGAATATATACGCTCCAAGGAGGGTTTCATTGGAACCGGGCCATCAATTTCTTATGGCTCGCAAAAGAATGTTTCTTCCACTCCTCAATTCAACAACAGTGCTTTCCAGCAGATATAAATTCCATCTTGGTTGCAAAGCACAGCTTAGGAGTTCTGGTAATAGAAAGTTTGGATGCCTTACTCCGCCAAGACCTGGAGGACCAGGGGGCCCTGGAGGACCTGGTAGACCATCTTCACCATCCCTGCCTGGTGGACCTGGGGGACCCTAGAGTTAAAAAGAGAATTATACGGTGAAAATTGGAAGTGGCTGAAGAAGTCTCTGATGTGGTAACTTCACTAACAACCAGGCACACCCTACAGCAGTGCTATACATTTCAATAAATAGTTTAAATAAATGCTTAACTTGAGAAAATATATAGTCTGATTTTGTGTTACCTTGCTACACCTTGTATCGGACAAGTGCTGGAGCTTTGTATTTGAAAAGATTTACAGGGGCAATATTGGATTTACACTACCAAAGCATAACGTCCAAACTGGTAAGATTCATCTTAGGTGACAAACTTTAGACCTGGAACCCCAAGTGACCCTTGTGGACCCACACAGCCCAGCAGATGCTAATAGTGAGAGCCTGAAGTTTTACCAGCTGAGGATTAGAAAGGTCAGCTCTACTGATGTGAGTTACCATGGATCCAGAGTAAATGCAAAGCCACTTTTTTAATCAGTAGAGACAATTGACTGGTGTAATTCCAAATCAAATTAAAGTTTAGCAGTGCTCTTTTACAGATTTTTTTATACCATCCATCTGCTACCACTGTGACAACTTCTTTTATGACCGGTTGAAATTACCTTTGTTCAGTCCAGTAACATTTGTCCTTACATTCTTTCATACCCAGTACACAAAGCTGGTGAAGTTTTGGCATCATGGCAATTGATGTGAGGTATTTAATTAGTTGAGTTTTTTGGACCCAGTTCAGTACTCAATGAAATCAATAATAAATGGATTTCTAAAGGAGCAAAATAAGGCTTGTTGCCTTCAGAACAAAGAAAGCATCTCTTTTCATTAAACAAATTTAGTTAGTGGCAGCCTAAAGCAAATATCCAGCTGATCACACTGATATAGTCTTCCTAATAGTTTCCATTACATTTGTCAGCACACTATGATCTCAGAAATCTTTAAGAGCTCCCTCATCAGTACTATGGCATTTTCATTTTCAGATGATAGAAAAAAAATACATATAACTACACACAAACCAGATAAGTATGTGAAGTTCAGAACACCACTTTACAAAAAGCAGCAATGATGCAGAAGCAAATCAGAAAAGCAGATATGAGCAATATGAATGAACATTACAAATTATTCAACTGTCCTTATTACTTTGGTTACTTTTATGGTGTAACATCCTCTTTTACTAGCAGAAGGTAGATAACAAATGCCCAGCTGCCAAGAAAAGAGCTTTTTCAAAACATCATTGGAGGCACAGATAATGAATTACCCTCAAAACTGGCTTAGTCTATTCGGGTTTTATGTAGAGAGCTAACCCATATGCCATATTATTCAAAGATTACATGTCAACTTTTCCGTCTGCATTTCCATGTGTTAATTCCACTGTGAACAGCTGGAAAAACACTTTTCAAATCATCACTTGAAGAGCTAGGCTGCCCTGTGATCTCAACCATATCTGCTCAGGCACAATGACCATAATTAGGCTGGATTTGGTACATATGTAACTTGGTTTCTTTGTTAAATAAAATTGCACATACAAGCTTCTACAGGTACAATCATTTGATCTCACAGAATGCTTAAACTTAGTTTTTTCCAAATGGTCTTCCAACAACTACCATTCAAAGATCACAAGTAAATGTCACTCTAATTCCTTACCCTTTCTCCCTGTGGCCCTTTGTCTCCTCTAGGGCCCTGCCGGAAGAAAATAACACTCAATGAGTTACTGTGGAAATTTTCCAGGACAATGCAGGGAAACAGATACATTAAGAAAAATTACTGTATATTAAAAAGGAAAAGAGGGCTGCAAATTCAGCTATTTTCCACAGACAGTGTATTTTTGTCCACAATATTCTACGGGAAATAGATTAGCCACTGACACTACTGTGTGTTAAAAGTGTCACTGCACAGACCACAGAAGTGCTTGCAAAATTGGGGTTTGTTTCTACTGAATAACTACTTCTAATTTTACAAAAGTGACTTTTAGAAATAATATCTAAACAATTTAGCTTTTTGTACCTACATGGATATTGCTGTACCATTCAATCCACATAAATCTTTACAAAGAAAGGAACTCTGTTTAAATAAGATTGACACTTGGATGCCATTTAGGTCTTGGTAGGTTTAGTTCTGCTCACAGGTGAAGCACCTTTGATTCAGTACTTGAATTTACCCTGTTAAAATGCTGCATTGATAATTTCTCCCTTTTTTCCTACCTATTCATCTCAGCACTACTGAGATGCTGTTTTCAGACAACACTGAAAATAAGCAGAGTAGCCAATTTTCTTTTCATTCAATATTCAACAAAATATTAATCTGCTGAAGACTACCTGATATCATCTTTATTTCCACCCAAGAAAAAGAAAAATGCTTACCTTGCGCCCGGCAGGTGGCTGGAAAAAATAAGGAAGACAATTAAAAAAAGAAGTTACAATTTCTGCCAGTATTTTGAACTAAAATAATGCTTAGACTTATTTTCTTACATAATTATACTTTTTCTCATTCCAATATATTTAACTATGCCCTGTGATTTAAAATTACTTTGAAAGCTAGGTTATATACAGCAAAGATGCATGTAACTAAATTAAAATGTTGTGTTGAAGACTGACAATCTTATAGCTATTACAGCCTAAAATATTAGAATTTAAAAAAGAGTCACACCTGAGTTCTTTCATAATCCTACTGTGCAATGAAACTTAGACTGTAAAACTGGCTTTAAAGTAGAGTCAAATCCAATGCAAACTGCCAGGTACAGTGTCCAAAGAGCTCTGCTCCGTTACTTTCTCCTCATGCTCTCCACACCTATGAAGGCAGTCTCTTAAAAAGCCCATCCCACTTGTGAAATTGGGGTGGGTACCTTTCCAGGCAGTGCCTTCAGGATTTAATCACCACTTTCCCATTACCATCTTGGGAATGAATGTAACAAAATAACACTGCCACAAGAAGAGAAGCCTAGCCTGTTAATTGGAGTGTTATATATTAGATAAAAAATTTATACTGACCTGATTCACATCTGCAAAGAGAAGGGGAAGGAAAAAAGAGATAATTAGAGCAGGGACTCAAATATTTTACAAGTTTTAAATTTTAAACTTGCTTTCAATTTAAAATTAAATTTGCTGCTTTTAATGCAAAATGCAATTTAGTTGATTTCCTTAATGCAATAAACATTTTCCTAATGTAATTTCTTCCTGTTAAGATGATTAACTTATACTGGAAAAACTCAAGGGTGAAATTGCCATGTATTTCAGATTCAAAATGGACTTGCTAATTAAATCAAAACAACTAATATGGCTGATACAGTAAAAAGGCAGATATCAACTATAAACCTGCTCTAAATATGTTCAACATACCTCCATTGGAAGCCCCCCACACCTCTGTATTTCCAGATATGTGTTCATGCAAGAGATTAATAAACCCAGGCAGACTGGAACATGTGAAGATACTATATTGTAGGAGTTATCTGAAATTTTCAGATAAATGGTCCAATCCGACTTTTTATGGGGAAAGGTTCTAGCCAAACATCCATTTCCATCTCTTTCCACATTTCCCTGTAAAACTGTGTAGCAGGGAACAGTTTGAAGCTATTAAACATAGCAAATATATTGCAATATATTGCAAATAACCATCTCTGTATGTTATGCACTGCTAAGTGTGAGTATGCACTTTTTTCATTAGTTGGAGAAACAAATTTTCTGATTTTCTTAATTTCAAGGACTTAAAAATCTATTTTGACCTAAACTCACCCTACAAAAAGAGTCTCACATCACCCTTGAACGCCTGCAATTTAACATCACCACTAACTAAAAGGTTGTTGGATGTTTTTCCACAACGTGTCACTTTGGCAGCGCATGACCACACACACTAAATTCGGATGATTCGTGCACTCCAGAAAAAGGTAACAGTGCTGAAATGATGAAAGCACTGGAATTCCGCGGCAGTACACAGAGCCAGCCTAACTCAGTGCTAACTCAACACAGAACTAAAGCCATTACTGCCCGCGGGTGACGGTGACAACGGTGCCTGCCCAAATTCCCTGCGGGAAGCGCGGGGTGATCGGTTCGGGGACCCCCACAAGAACCCCCCACAAGAAGCGCTCCCTCTCCTTTGCGAAGGGGCAGCTGCCTCCCGTCACCGGGGTTGGGGGAATGTCCTCAGAATGTCCCTCAGAACGGCCCCGCCGCTGCCCCCCGCCCGGCGAGGGCGACCCGGGGAGCATCATCCCGGGAGACATCACCCCGTGGGACATCCCCCCCGGGACACCATCCCGTGGGACACCATCCCGTGGGACACCATCCCGTGGGACATCACCCTGGGGGGCACCACCATCCCGCATCACCCCGGGGGTTCCCAGCGCCAGGAGCGGGCAGCGCACGGCTGCTCTCTCCCTCCTCCGCCCTGGAACGCGGCCAAACCCGGGTCAAAGCCAGGCGGCCCGGGGCTCGGGGGGCCCTTCACAGGGCGCTGCCCTGCAGGGAGGCTGCGCTTCGCCTCCGCGCGAATGGCGGGGTGCGTTTCCCCCCCATCTCAGTGTGCGGGGTGTGTGTGTGCGTTTGTGTGTGTGTGTGAGGGGGCACCACATCCTCATCCAGCGAGAGGCGGAGAGCGGCGCTGCGCCCTCGGGGAGCCGCGCTCCCCTCTGGCACTGGAGCGGAGCCCTGCTCCTTCCCTCCCCTCCCCGCAGCCCCCGGGCCGCGGCAGCTCCGCCCGCCGCGCTGCCCCAAGCGGCCCGCAGGGGGCGCCCCGCGCGCGGAGCCGGCGGAGCGAGGGACGGACGGAGGGACGGATGGACGGATGGATGGAGGGACGGAGGGACGGATGGATGAGCCGCCGCTCCCCCGCTCCCTGCTTCGGAAAGCGCGCCTCAAGCCTCACTAAAGTGCAGCCTGGGTGCCTCCGCTCGCCGCAAGCACTCTCCTCCCAGCCCGCATCTGTATCTCCTCGCAGCATCTGCGCCGGAGGTTTGTGTCTTCCTCTAGGTACAAGCCCGGCTGGAGAGGAGGTGGTCCCTTTTCTTTTACTTTTTTTCTTTCTTTTTTTTTTTCTTTTTTTTTTTTTTCTCCCCCCCGCAGAGGGGGATCTCGTTGGCCATGTGCCATATTTTTCTGGGAGAAAGAAAGAATCTAGAGTCTGATCTGGGACGGAGGTGGCAGTTTTGAGCTGGTTTCTATCGTTTGGGAAGCAGCGACTCCCCGCAGACTGCCGTAGTGGGGCGGGCGTCGGGACAAAGCACGGAGCGCAGAGCCGGACAGCCACCCCTGCCACCACCCCTGCCACAAACAAGCGGAAAGCACTTACGTTGGCCTGTTGCTAGGTATGAAGTTACTGCGAGCAGCAACCAAATCCGTGTATCCACAAAGCTGAGCATGTCTAGTTGCAAGACATGCAGACTCCTTGTGGTGCCGAGTCGGTTGGTTGGCTATCGCCTGTGGGACGCAGGCATACAGTCTCGAGGAGTAACTCCAACCTTAGCAGAAACCTGCTGCCAGGGACGCTAAATTAACCCAGCCCCGGTCCGCCCTACTTATACCGCAGGAGGGTCCCGGCGCCGCCCCGGCCATCACGTGCCCCGTGTCTCCAGCCCTCCGCAGCAGCCTTGGCAGCGGCAGCGCCGGGGGGGCGGCGACGCTAAATTGGTTCCATGCTTTGAGGACGTGGACACTGAGGCTTTCGGAAGGAAAATCTGACTCGTCGTCTCTCTTTTTTTTTCCCCCTTTTCTTTCTTTTTTTTTTTTTTTTTTTTTTTTTTTTTTTTTTGTTCCCCTCAGCCGTCCCACGCCCCTCTCGCCCCGCTTTTCTGGGAGTGCGGCCGGAGCCTGGCCGGGCAGCGGCTGGCAGCGCCCCGACGGCGTTCAAAGCGGGAGCTGTCCAGGGCCTGCGGCGCCTCCCGCCCCGCGGGGAAGCGGCCGGGGAGCCGGGAGGAGGCTGGATCCCAGCTCAACCAACCTCTCTCCGCAGTCCCACTGCAACCAAAGGCATCCCCAGACCCTCTAACACGACCCCTCTAGCACGGTCACTCCGGACCCCCGCCCCTGGCCTTTCCCCGCGGACAGCGGGTGCCGGGGACACCGGCAGCCCCTCAGCCCGCCCGCAGCCGCGTTCGCGTCCCGGCTGTTTGCTCTCTCTGGGGAAGCATCTCCGTCCAGGGCGCGGGCAGAGCCCTGTCCGTGTCCCCTCCCGGCTGTGCGGCCGCTCGGGCAGTGTGTGTGTGTGTGTGTGTGTGTGTGTGTGTGTGTGCGAGGGGAGCCCGGCGTGCCCGCAGCTTCCTGGCCGGCGGAGCGGGGCTCTCCGGGCGCAGGGAGGAGGAGGAGGAGGATGGGCATTCCCGCAGCTCCCCTTCGCGACGGCCACCCGCCCACCCAGCCGAGGGAAAGCTGGCGGCCTTGTTTGCCACGTCTGCTCGGCAGACGGCTTCTCCCTTCGCGGGGGAGGGGGCCGCGGTGGGCGTGAGAGGAGAGAAGAGGAGCTGCCCGCGCTGCGCCCCCGAGGGCCGCCCGCCCCATCGTGCCCCGGCACCGCGCTGGGGGCTGCAGTCACTTGGGGTCGCGCACCGCGGCCCCCGCGGCTGCCGGCGGCTGACGTGGTGCCCCGGCCGGGCCAAGCCAAGCGGCAGCCGCGGCCCCTCCCCGCACAGGGCTCCTCCAGGGCGGGCAGCCGCCCCCGCCCAGGCCCCTCCGCTCGCCGAAGGGAGTCCCGGGCAGAGGGAGCGGCGAAGGCAAACTGGAGCCCCGCCTCAGGCTGGGGGGCTCCTCTCCGGGGCGGAAAAGGCGAGGCGGGCGCCCGTCCTCTCCCCCTTCCCTCCCCCAGCCGCGGGTCGCGGAGCAGGCGGATCCTGCCCAGGCATGGCGGAGAGCCGGGACAGCCTCCGGGAGAGCTCCCGGCAGCGGCTCGGCACCGCCTCCTGACCGCCCCCCAGCCGAGAGGGTCCTCTCGCCCTCAGCCTGGCTTGGGGGAGGTGCCGGGGGGTATCCAGCCCCTGCTCATCAGCTGCCGTCGGGGGCACGCGTACAGAAAGAACGGGAAGGATGGGGCATGGATGTGCCCTGAGCGGGGACCCCACAGGCGCTGTGTCTCACGGGCACTGCCAGCACAGAAATCAGCATTCCTGTGCCCCGCACACCCAAAGCGGCATTGCTGTGCCCCGCACACCGAAAGCGGCATTCCTGTGCCCCGCACACCGAAAGCGGCATTCCTGTGCCCGCACACCCAAAGCGGCATTGCTGTGCCCCGCACACCAAAAGGGGCATTGCTGTGCCCGCACACCGAAAGGGGCATTGCTGTGCCCGCACACCCAAAGCGGCATTGCTGTGCCCGCACACCGAAAGCGGCATTGCTGTGCCACGCACACCGAAAGCGGCATTGCTGTGCCCGCACACCCAAAGCGGCATTGCTGTGCCCCGCACACCGAAAGGGGCATTGCTGTGCCCGCACACCCAAAGCGGCATTGCTGTGCCCCGCACACCCAAAGCGGCATTGCTGTGCCCCGCACACCGAAAGGGGCATTGCTGTGCCCGCACACCGAAAGGGGCATTGCTGTGCCCGCACACCCAAAGCGGCATTGCTGTGCCACGCACACCCAAAGCGGCATTGCTGTGCCCGCACACCGAAAGGGGCATTGCTGTGCCCGCACACCCAAAGCGGCATTGCTGTGCCACGCACACCCAAAGCGGCATTGCTGTGCCCGCACACCGAAAGGGGCATTGCTGTGCCCGCACACCCAAAGCGGCATTGCTGTGCCCGCACACCCAAAGCGGCATTGCTGTGCCCGCACACCCAAAGCGGCATTGCTGTGCCCTGCATCCACGCGTGTCCGGCGAGCCGGCCGTTCCCGGTACAGCCTGCCTGGAGCTGCCTCCACCGTCGGGACAGTTCATCGCTATCAAGGGTGCTGACGAAATGGAAAAGCCTGCAGTTGGGATAGGAAAATCCACAGCATTAGGAAAAGGTGATCCAACGAAGTGTGTCTGATCCCAAAATGGTAGCACAACAAATGATGTGATTGAAACATTGTAATAAAAGTATATGGCGTAAAAGGTACATGAGTATTCTTTCAGGTTATCTTTCATGTGAATGGTATCAATTTAGAACAAGAAGGATTTTAAGTTAACCTGGACAGTGAAGATAACTACTTGAAAGTTTGTACCAGCATAAACCTTAAGTAGCTCTGTGAGCTTCAAACAAGTTAAAATGATAAATACATTATCAATATTATTATAGACCCAAAGCACTGTGGCTCAAGTCCAAGTATTTCCTGATATCACTTTCAGTGAACTGTTTTGGTTTTTTTTTCCCAACTTGTTCCTTGAAATCAATCATTGACTCTGTGGCCAGTTTGTTTTGACTCTGATGCATCAGCAGAATAGTTATTGACTGATTATAATAGTAATTAGACACTTCTGAGACTAACCTATTCTAATTGCATACGTATAAACTTATTTTATGCACATTTTCAATAAGTGATAGCCCTTTTCTATTAAAGAAATACGTGGAAGGAGGCAGGCACATGTATCCTGACCAAATCAAGCTAAGCCACTATTCCCATCCATCCTACCCATGAAGTTTCACACAGGAAGGACAAGATCCCAGCCAAAGAACAGAAAATTCCTGCAAAGATGTGGATTTTCAATCACCCTGTCTCCCATAACGCAGGTGGCTGAGGGAGATGTGAAGCCAGAAGCTCAGCAACACAAAAAACCAGTTGAGATGGTATGAGACTCCTCAGGCTTCCTAAGAGATGAATTCTTGGTATGCTCCAGCCATTTCAGGGTGGCTGCACATGGATAGGGAAAAAAGAGATGCAGAAGAATAAATCATTGATATGGCTCTTTTCCCATGTCAGTCTCTTTTCAGCCATCCATCCAGCCATATAGTTATGGATTTTTCAGCATGGTGGATGGCTGGAAAGAGGTGGCTAAGTTCTCTAGGACTGACAGCTTTGCCACAACAGTCTCAGATTCGTACCTGACCTTTGGAACCGATGGCGTCCTTGGCTATTTTTTCACTTTCAGTCATCCATTGTCTTCATATTTCGAGGAAAGATGAGGAAGGAAAGACAGGAATCTCTTCTCCCTCTTGCATCAGCAGTTATTCAAGCCACACAAAATGATTTTAGGGTAAGTGATGGAGGCCTATTAGGCTGATCTTCCTACAAGGTATCTGTGTCATACAGGCACTGTCACAGTTTCTGTTGTGATGACAGACTACAGCGCTTATCTCCTCTACCTAAGCATGCAAAAATAATCTTAGAAACTTGGGGGAAAGAAAAAAAGTATTTCTTTAAACAAGTAGTGCCTACTTTGCAACTTTGATTCTATTGTGTGAATTCAGAAATACTTTTTCCATAAAATACAGTTATGGCAAATGTTTGCTTGTGTGCAATTTCATTGCTAGTACAAGTATTTCTGAAGTAACAGAAGTAACATGAAAGCTTTTGGAGCCATTAGCATACCAGAATTGATTTGATCAACCAGCTTCAACAAGTAAGGATCTGAGTTCTTTTTCCCTTTGGATCATACCTGTTTAAAGGAACTATTTCACATTAAAGCCAGTAATGCCTATGGCACAATTAAAATTGAAACTCTCACGATAACAAAAAAATACCCTCTGCAAGATTTGCTGTTAGGGCAGACTTTGAAAGAGAGGAGTTTCCAGGTGATGTCAACCTGGATTTATTTCTCATTATTTAAAAAAATCTAAAATACAGATAAAAATTATGAAAATGGTAAATTTTTGATACGTACACTGGGAAACATTTTCCCTTCATGCTATTTCAAAACTTCCCAGCCAACCACTGGGTCCTTATCACAGAATCATAGAGTGGTTTGGGTTGGAAGGGACCTTAAAGACTATCTTGTTCCAATCTACTTGCTATGGAATGTCTTTCATTAGATCATGGCCAACCTGGTCTTGAACTCTTCCAAAGATGGGGCATCCATAGCTCTGGACCTGTTCCAGTGCCCCACCGATCTCACAGTGAAGAATTTTTTTTCTGAGCATGTAATATAAACCTACTCTCTTTCAGTTTGAAACCATTTCCCCTTGTCCTGTCACTACATGCCCTTGTAAATACTCTCTCCTTCTTTCTTGTAGGCTCCCTTCAGATACTGGATGGCAACAATTAGGTCACCCCAAAGTCTTCTCCTTCACAGGCTGAGCAAACCCAAAGTGCTTCATCTTTCCCTACAGGAAAGCTGCTCCATTCCTCCAATAAACTTGGCAGCCCTGCTCTGGACTCACTCCAGCAAGTTGATGTCCTTCCTGGGCTGGGCACCCCACAGCTGGATACAATAGTCAAGGTGGGATCCCAACAGAGGGGAGTAGAGGCACCGAACAATTACCCAGCCAAGCAATTTAATACTGTCTGGCCAGCACCATACTATGAGAAGACACAGAATAATGCTAGAATTTGGAGAAAGATCTGTATCCTTTTAGTCTGTCCCCAAACCTCATACCCCAGGGTGGATAACTGCATTTGGTGTGCTCCCAGATCCAAGTTCTCCTCCAGCTGATGTGAATGGGAGCCCAACAGTGTTTGTGGTTGGCACAAGTAAGTTATTAATTGATTTTCATCTGTTCCAACACAAACTTTCACGCATTTGTTCAGATGATGGGTGCATTCCCCACCACACAGCAGCAGTGGGTGACCAACAAAGGTGCCCAAGGGAAGCAGTTTCCCAGTGGGATGAGTACTGGGGCTGGTTCAGTGACATGATCTGGCTTCAGCCTTCCTTTTGCAGAATATACATCCTTTGTATGGGTATATGAGGGTCTCCATGATTTCATGCAGCACTAAGCAGAACCTTGGGTAGTTTTTGCTTGATGTCTGCTGTGTAGCCATATCTGCTTCCCTAGAGATATCTTTAATGGAATTGTTTATGATTCTGGACTTCACACTTTAGCTTGGTTAGTCAATATTTTGCATGAACAAAGAGACTAGTACATTGTCAGTGGAGAAAATATGGAAGTGGTACCATGTATCTTCCTCACTGCAACTCATTGTGTCATGCATGCCGGTTTTTTCTTGACTGCTTAGTTAAAAAAAAAAAAGAGAAAAAACAAACAAAAAAAAAAAAAAAAAGAAAAAAAAGAAAAAAGGGAAAAAGGTTGTGCTATGCTCTTACAGACAAATCCTACAGAGAGACAAGATTCTACAAGGAACTTCCAGGAGTCCTCTGTGTTGAAGGGCTGGGTGTGCTAAGGCTGCAATCCTCCTGTTCCTACATAGCACTAAAGGTACACATAGGTGTAAGAGCATGGCACAGATACACAGAGTCATGACTTGGCTGCTGCAGGGATCATAATTTAGAGGGAGACCAAGGGGTGCCAGTAAATATTAAGGAAGCAGGAACATTGTGCAAACAGCTCATTGCCATTAACCTCTAATACTTTGGTATTTTAAGACAGTTCTTTTAGAATAATTCAAAGTGGCTTTTGAATAGTAGTCCAGCAAACTGACTTTTAATGGGAAATAAACAGGTTCTGTGTGAACAGCTATGGCTGCTGCTTCATTTATTTTCTGTTCCCCAGTGGCTGTCTCATGTCTGAAAGAAATCATCCTCCATTATCCTCAGCAAGATAAATGGTCATGGATTCTCAAAAAGGAGCTACTGATAGGCAGCCCTTGTGGGAGTGCTGTTAGAGGGATCAGTAGACAAATTTAATGGAAAATTTTCCTCAATTATGCTTCAGTAAAAGCAAACAAGAGAATGACTCAAGGCTGCTTTCTTAAAACTGAGATGTCTATTTATTCTCCTCAAAAGGGGTAATACTCCACAGCAGCAGTCAGTGAGCTTTCTGGGTGGTGTTTAAGCTATTCAAGGTATATATTTTTTTTTCCTCCTTTTCTTTTCTTTTCTTTTCTTTTCTTTTCTTTTCTTTTCTTTTCTTTTCTTTTCTTTTCTTTTCTTTTCTTTTCTTTTCTTTTCTTTTCTTTTCTTTTCTTTTCTTTTCTTTTTTTCTTTTCTTTTCTTTTTTCTTTTCTTTTCTCAAAGAATACACAATTAGGGATTGAGGAGGTTAAAAAAAAGGCCTAGTTCACCTATTCTTAGAAAGCATAGTTGGTTTTTACTGGAGCCAAACCAATTTATGGTGTTTAAATAAATTCAGGACGTATTGACCTCTTTTCATGTTGTTATCAACTCAGTCTATTGCTTTGTGATACTGAAAGTCATCCAATAAAATAATGAAAATATTGATATGCCAACTTACTTTACATCTGAAAGATAATTAAAAAACTTTATTTTTTAAGATCATTTGGACTTCACATCTAATTCATTTAATAAAGCCATAAGCCTGCATGTCTGTTATAAATATCCTTCCACACTGGCTCTGACTGTGTTCTCACTCTGGTAATACAATGAAAACTCACACTGACTTCAGTAATAGCAGAGGCAGGCCAATATTCTCTACAGTTGTATGTCTCACAAGTATTTAGTCCATATCACAGAATTTTTACCTTTTTTTTTTTCCTTTTTTTTTATTTTATTTTTTTTATTTTTTTTATTTCAGCTTTAAACATCTAGTTGTTTTTTGGGTTTTTTTCCCCTGTTTTATTTCCCAGCCTTACAGTTTGGCTGAAGGAAATCAAAATTCTCAACTAAAACAGGAGGCAAGATGAAATGAAGGCAGGTGGTCCTTTGAGATGCTCATCAATCTGAGCAAATACTAGTAAAGCAAATTAACATAGCACTGGTGAGAATAATTTCTGTGTCTGAGCACACATTAATGGATGTGTGTAGACAGACTGTGAATAAGTTTGTGATGTGGACATGAGGACTGGCGTACCAAGCATGTGCCACTGTTATTTAGAATATGGCTGAAATGGGGATCAAATCACAGTATTAAAAGGTTGCATTGCATCTTTAAGGAACTGACATCTACAGAGCCTCAGCTCCTGGGAAATTCCAGAATTTTCTGTATGAGATAAAACAAAAATGCAATGAATATCACTTGTAGAGAATCACTACAGATCCATTCCTTTGCATTCTCAACAGGATTGGGAATGATAAGAGCTCAGAAGTGCATGAATCAAGAATGTACTTCAAAATGTAAAAGGTAGAGATCAGTGGAGTAATTGAAAGAAAACAAACATGATCATGGGTTGTATTCAGTCTGTGTGAAGATGTCTTTTTAAGGAATGTTGTGGGCAGTATCATATAAAGCTCCAATTATTGCTTGTTACAATTATTGTTGCAATCAAAATCATACAGGCAATATTAGAGGAAACTGCTAAATTATTGCCACCTTGCCTTGAAATTAACCACTGAAAAAATTTGTTGCACAATTGGAATTAAAAAAACAAACCAAAACCATCAAAAGGACCCTCAACTGTAACAGTTTACAGCAGGTAGGAAAAAAATCAGTCTTTTCATTATCTTCATGTCCTGAGTTTCAATTAGCATAATAATAAATGGTAGTTTTCCATATCAAGTGGTAATTTTCAGCTACAACAAAGAGCTTATAACCGATAATTTAATGGAAATAAATCTGTCTCAGTAAAGGAAGCACCTTTAACCTGATCCTTCATTATATGGATACCACTTGGTATGCACACTGACAGCCAGAAATAAACAGCAGTGCAAGCAAAGGCTTGTTTCAGACAGTGCTGATCACTGAAATTAGCGTTTCAAGCAACCAAATTCCCACAGGCAGTGGGGGTAATTTTCAAATGCATTTAAATTCTACTTTGAAACATGAGGCAGCATACAGATTTAAGTTGTATTCAGCAACAACATTGCCCAGTCAGTCCAGGCTTTTCCGTGACTAAAAATTTTCACCAAATGTCATCCTGAAATTCTTTCATCTTCTACAGCAACTGTGGACAGATCTATGTTCTGCTTCAAGTGGAGTTAGAATCCCTCATTCTGGAAGGACAATGCGTAGGAAATCTTATGTGTTGATTAGCTTTGGGTGTCCTTCTCATGACTTTCTGTTTCTTATTCACTGAAAAGATAAATCTATTGCAGCAGACTAGGGGAAATTGATATAGCATTTGAGTACAAGGACTTAATGTTTTTATGTCACACAGAGGCAAATGTGAAATCCCCACAGGTGAGATCACTCATAAGGCTTGGCTGAGTGTATCATGTTGCTGTTCCCTAAAATTGTACACGACAACATTCTCATTTTTAAGTGGTATAATCAATAAGTGACATGCAGCCTACCTACAAACATTTTTTAAAGCTGATTGTGCTTTGTTAATACAGTTACTTAATACAGTTGAATGGGCTGTTGTTCGTTGTAACAGCCTGTGGTTTTGTATAAAGCCCAGGGTGATTGCATGAGGGTGGAACCCACAGACCTTGCCACAGATTGGTCAGAGCATGGGGCTCATAACCAAGCCAAGGTCCCGGGTTCTTCACTTAAGAGCTGGACTCTGTGGTCCTTGTGGTCCCTTGAGCTCAGGATATTCTGTGTGGTGCTGTCTCACACACCTTCAGAAGAATAGATGTGGCAAATATCCTAAAACCCTCAGATTCTCCCTTCTCCTAGATTACCCTCTCACATCTATACCTGCTCCTCTCACTAGGATCAGCTTCCTGTTCTGCAGCTATCAGCTGGGCAAAAAGCAGCCCAATGCAGTGCTGACCCTGAGCAGGCCAGGGTATTTGTACTGACTAGCCAGCTGGTAAACCAAATCAGACAGTTTTGGACTCACGCTGAACCCTTTTCTTCTTGGAGTTGCTGATTTTAGTCTTTGCCCTCCAGCTAACCTGCCAGTTTCATGAAAATTGTAGTAGAATTTTTATATATTTGTAGATTCTTGCATCAGTTCTGCTGAAGTGGGCTACAAGGTTATGGGGGAATGCAGTGGGCAGGCAAGTAGAGAGGATGCAAGTGTCTCCTTACGGAAGTCTGCTGGGCTTCAGACATAAATCTATTTTGTTGTATGTTGTGGGTGTTCTTCAGCACAAAATACCTTCTTAGTATTAACTTTGCTTTTTAGTAAATACCACCAGTAAATATCAACACATAATAGATAAAGAGTGGAAGCTCTCCATTCTCTCTTCTACAATATTTTCCTCTCTTTGAAAAAGGATGCTCATCCTTGCCTTGGTGTACTCCTCCATAGTCCTGTGAGATGATAAGCAGCCTTGTAACGTTGTACTCCACTTTTTTCACAGCATACTATTTTCACATGTCAAACTTTAATAGGATATTTGAAATATTAGGCAATAAATCAGTGGACTCCTTGAAACTCTCCAAAGTGCAAATTCACAAGTGGGAGTTGAGGCTTGTAGTTCCTGCACCATAAGAAGCTAAAAGCAGTGAGACTGGTTTAATAAAATATCACCTCTTATATTTATTGTTTTTAAATGTCTTTTATTGGTCACCATTAGAGACAAGACACTGCATTAGACACACTTTGACTTCATCTGATATGTTCCAAAGTACTTATGAATCAAAAACCCCCACAATTTCGTAAGAAAGCTGGGTTCTTTAAACACAGAATCATGGAATATCTTGAGCTGGAAGCCCCACAAGAATCATCAAAGTCCAGCTCCTGGCCTTGCACAGGACAAGACCAAGAATCACAGAATCACAGAATAAAACCAGGTAAGTTAGTAGAAACCATTAATTTTTAAAAATTTTTATCAGTAGTGAACCTGTGTATTTAAAATATTTTTTGTTTCCCATATAGTTTGCAGATTTATTTTTTTCTCCTGGATCTTTCTTGGAAAAATGGATTATGCATTCGACTGCTACTGAAAAATTGAATGGAAAAGTCTTGACAGGTACATTCATGGGACTCTGAGAATGGTCGGATAATGTCTACAGAATCTATATTACTGATTAGCTGTACATGAGAATAGTTAAACTGTCTGTGCTTAGCATCATGATGATGCTAAACAGATATGGTGGACAACCTTTGAATTTGCAACTTGCTTTTTATCTGTGACAGATGCTCAGTAGGGTGTATGGATAAGATCTGGACAGAAGAGCTCCCAGTGCAAGTACGTGCAAAGTGCATGCACAAATGCCTGCTGTCTTACAACTTATATTTTTAAGTTATTCCACTTTTTATCACTTTAGACATTACAGAAAGAGTGATTAAGATCTAGGATGTCTTGGTGAAATTTCTGTGTGCATGAAATTTCTCTGTGCATGAAGGCCCCACTTCTGAAACAGTGTGGTGGAATCCAGTCCCAGTGGATTCACCAGAGGAAGCCAACAAGTTTTGTCTCAGGAACAGTGCTGGGAATTTAGCACTGTCTTTAGTGGGAATGAGGGAATTGCCCTGCAGGAAAGGTGGTGCAGAGTGGGGGTACATCCTGGGGGAGCAGCCTGCTCTGCCCTGAGCTGAGCACATTAAAAGCAAATGCTGTGTTGTGAAGCTCAAGGACATGATCTCTGTGGAGAGCCCAGAGGGTAATGCCCTTTCAGGATAATTTAGGGCTGCAGCATAAGTAGCCTGTGTAGCCTCAGGAGGTTTGATTCAGCAGCTGCTCAGCCTCCCCTACAGTGGTCACAGAACTGGGACTACAGGCTACCATCACCACACAGATTATCCAAATTGAAAACAAAAATATTTTCTTAAGTTATTTCTACTGAAAATGTCTAATTGAATGGAAAATTAGCAAATTAACAAATGGCTGAGGTGCTTTTAAAAAATCCAGACTGGCTAATTAAGCAAATACTATTTAAAAGGTCTTTGGCTTTTGGAAGGCTTCTCTGGAAGGTTTCAAACCACAGAGAATGGTGTCTTTTTGCTATGAAACTGCTATAGACAAGAAATTTGGGTGATGCCTCCTACACTCCCCTCAAACACAAGTGTTTGTGTTTCATTTGGCTAAACTGTAAATGAGATCACCCTTCACCTATGAGAACACATAACTGTATCCATTCTTATTGTATGACCCTAGCAGACTTAGATTGTGGATTATGCAGTCACCTGGAGCCAAACTCTCTCTTAACCATCAAATAACACTATTTTCATGAAATGAGGTAAACAGTTTTTGTTGCAAGTGAAATACTCCTCCATCTGTATCCCTGTCATGAGACTGAAAGGCATTCAAATGAGGCAGCTTTCAGCTTTTCTGAAAGCTGCTGTGTACCCCTGGCATTACAGTCTAACTGTGTTTGTGTCTTCCAGAATGGGTCTGGAAACTCCACCTCTGTTTAAATGCTTTTAGGAATTATTACTTGAAGCTCTTTGCATTCAAACATGGACTGTGAAAGGGTTAAATGAGCCTTAGTTTATTATTTTCTATTGTAACTTCTAGTAGCTTTCTCTCTTAATTTTAGATGTTGAGACACTTTGTGCTCTCATTGGTGCTCAAATTCTTGCTCTGCATTAGCAGCATCAGCCGTGTCCAAACTCCAAAGATATTTGCAATCTTTGTGTGTATACAGACATATCAGTTTATCCAGCTTTGCAAATTCTAATATTCTAAACTCGAATACTTGAAAAAATCAGTGCATTTAACTTAGGTAGGTAGGTAGGTGGGTAGGTAGGTAGGTAGGTAGGTAGGTAGGTAGGTAGGTAGGTAGGTAGGTGCATGGTTCAAAATTCAAGCCTCATGTATGTTTTTTATCATCAGCTCAGGAAAAGATTTGTTTGTCTGTCCTGTGCAAACTCCAACCTCACTCTACAGGTACTTGATCATCAGAGGAGTCTGAGTGGTAATGAAAGAAAAAGAAAACTGCAGCAGAGAATGTGCATCTTAATTTGCACATGAGTTCTCTTTTTTCTTTGCTCTGAGTTAATTTAATTTTCTTTAGCTACTTCCAAATCCATAATTTATCCTGCATCTCAGTGTTGCCACACTCCAGATGGTTTCTGACTGGGGTTACCCAGCTGAACTCCTATTGCATTATTTCCAGACTCTCATATTTCTCAGCTCTTTCCAAATTGCTGGAACTGCTGCCCCTATTGCAGGGAAGGGCTCAACTGAAGAGAAACACACAAGGTTGCAGTTCCATTTTTAAGGCACAAACATGAATTTGGGACAAGAGGAATAATATTCTTGATATTCATGCAAAATGAACCCAAAAGACTGTGTTTGAACAGTGAGTTTTGTAATGAAACTCATATCTTAGGATTTCCTTACAAACTATAGGGAAACAATGGCTTTCTTCTGTTCTAAATCAACAGGAAAGCTCTATGAAAACTGAACTATTCTGCCTGATGAGAAAGGATTAATTTTTGCAGGGTTAGCTTGGCTTATGAGAAATTCTCTGGACTCACAAATTTGACTTTAAATAGTCAGGTAACATAAAAAATGGTGTAGAGGTTCCTTTCATCCTCATTTGAGGAAATACTGAAGGAAAGAGTTCACCAGAAACAGAACACAACTCAGAATTAGAAAAACCCTCAAATTTATTTAGCTAAAAGAAGTATGATTATTTTATTCTAGGAAGTAGGTTTTGATTAGTGTTTGCTGATCATACATAGAACAATAATATTTTGCATCTACTGTAAGGGAGGTGCTAAATCATAGAAAGAATTTATCTAACATGTAGGTAACAAAACCATCACTTATCGGATATATGATCTGCTGGTGGAACTCAATTAGCTCTACAAGTCTGAGTATTATTTTTCCTTGTAAGTCCCTGTCTCTGCAGCCTTGATGGATTGGATTGACTTCTTTCAGCAACAGCTCTCCAACTGGTTTGAGGGCAGCGCTTCAGGAAATATTGCTAACTAACATGGCACAGCTGACATGACAATTTAAGCAGCCAGATTTTCCCATTCTAATTCAAAATACAGAGGGAATGCCTGGGATGTATTAATATTTTAGGGTTTAATTTGGTAAAGAAGAAAACATGTTGCAAATTCACTCCTACACTCTTACATTTCAGTCTTTAAAATTTAAGTATGCTCTCCACTCTTTTAATTTAAGGTTAGAACACTTTCTCAAAAATAGGATAAAATATATACTTTGATGTCAAATATTTCAGGCTCTTAGGAGTTCTGTATCAAAGACTTCAAAGGAAACTTCTTGTCAATGAATTCCAGGTCATTAGTATACAGGACTGCATTTCACAGTTGCTGGGTTGTTCATTAAAAATAAAACTGTACCAATTTTTACACAAATTTTGGGTTCTCTGTTCTTACTTCTCCAAAGTAAATATTGCTCCTAAGCTGGGGTCAGAGCAGGAGCAGGGGCTCACTTAAAACAGACAAAGAACAAAAGAATGATTACATTCACACCTGGTGGAATCAATTGCAGCACACCAGAAAATCTCATTGGTGCAAGAATCACACTGCTAAAAATGACAGCACTTTGGCTCTTATTCTCAACATCCTTGCCAAAATTAGGCAGATAAAAGTGAAGAATACCTTTCCATTTACTTGCTGCAGTATAAGTTTAATAGTTTTCTTCTCTTCACTCTTAGCTTAATTTACTGTTTTGCCCACTATGCTTCAGATTACTGCTTAAATCAAATTTCATTTAGAAATCTAACTAATGAGTTACATGATAAACATGTTGTATACACCAATATTCAGTTTCCAGGCCATTAATATAGTCAACAAACACAGATCAATTAGAGACACTATTTTCGAGTTCAACAGACCTTAGAGTCTTGTTATTTTGAGGAGTTATTTAGCTCCCAGATAATTTCTTTATTTCCAACAAATGGAGTGTTTGCATACAAGATACATGAAAAGGCAGCATGATGGCATTTGCCATAGGACAGGCATTATCATCACCTGAAGTCACTGACTGAGCAGTTAACTTCTGAGAATTTACTTCCTGGGTCCTTGTTTTTATCCCTGCATTATGCATACAAGAGCCTTCATTTACATGATTTGCAGAGGTGTGATGCATGCTAATAGTTTCATGCTGGTGCAGGCTTTGTAGATATGCAGTTCAATAAAGGTGCTAAATATTGTTCTTTTAGTCAGCCCAGCCTTAATTTCATGTGACACAGAAATGTGAATGTTTTGGCACAAGCAGACCTTGTGGCTGAGCTTTGATGCCAGTGTGTGTCTGCTCCCTCAGCCCTACCTGCACCTGGGCATTACATCTCTTCAAGTAATTAATAATTCAAGAGCCATCTCTCAGTCATCACCTGTGCACTCCTGTTAGACTGTTCTCCACAGTTGTATGGGATCCTTGAATATTATACTTCCACCCAGTAGAATGGCAGGCCTTATTTATGGCTGAGTTGGTATAACAACAAGGCTGGGAACGGGCATTCTTACTATCTGAATTTAATAATGGACATAACTCAGCTTTTCAGCTGTCTTCCCACTACAAAGGTGTCTGCAGAGGTTGTCTGGCTGTTAAAATGCTATTTAGAAGATGTTGTCTTGATGGCCTGCTCTTTATTAGTCAGTTCTAAAGAAATTTGTGGCCGATTATGGTTCTGAAGGCCTGAGACATTAGCTTTGATACAGAAAGGTGATTGTTCTTTAGCTATTTTTTGTATTGCTTACATTGCTTCTTAAGGAGTTTGCCAGAAAAGGATTATATTGTCACTTGCAGGGGCTTTGCTCTCAAGTAAACCTGTAAAAGAATCAGAGCAAACAGGAAGCCCCTGTCTTCCAGCCCTAATTTGAACAATATGTGTGTTTACAGAGAACCACCTAATAACTATTTGGCTATATGATCAGGCTGATCAGAGATTTACAGAAGTCTCTTGGGCAGGCATATTGTAAGCATATCTGGCACTTCAGGGGTAGAAAACAAAGTGGAGGAAAATGATGCAGACAGGGACCTAGAGGGGGTATGGCCAAGGTCAGGAGATGACTTAAGGCATCCCCTCTGCCTTCCAAGTGGGCCTGTGTATATGTATGCGTGCATGTGTGATATAATCTAATCTTGAGGTCTGGTCCTGCTTGTATTACCACCTTTCAAAGAAAGCAGCACTTCAGAAGAGTACATAACTTCTAGATTTGCTCCATAATAAATAAATAAATGTTCCAGGACTTGTCCTGGATAATTTTCCCATAATTAGCTGACTTAGGTTCTCATACATTTCCTGCACTGCATGTGAGTGTGTAATTAACTTGGTTCTGTGTGGTGGGAAAACAGCTAGGCTCACTCAGATGGCATGGAAAAGAGGCAGAGGGAAAGTGAGGAGCTCTGTGAAATGGCTGCTGTTCATCTGGCACCAAATATTTGCCTCTCTTCTGATGGGCTGGGAGTTGCAGCTGTGAAAGAAGAAGGACAATTTGCTGTGTGGGAAAGGCTGCAGCAGGCCATGAGTGAAGGTGCAGCAGCAGGCAGAGATGGGGAATGGATGCAAACACTGCAGTGCACTGGGTCTCACTTTCCACTTAATTTCTGGGCTGTTCTCGATGAGCTGCTTAACACACCTGGGTCTGCACAGCTGATAATTGACACTGCAGGTCCTGCATGTAAAGTGAATTGGCATTCTCCAGCTCATACAGACCATTCTTCACTTTCTTTTCTATAAGCTCTTGTATTTCCCTGTTATGAGAAATTAAAATTTCTTTACCATACTGCTTGACCCTTAATGGCAGATGAAGCACACAGTGCCCCTTGGAATAAAATACTCTGTAGTCACTGTAACTGGCAGAAGAAACACAGACCCCTATCTGTCTTCACAAGTCTTTATATACAATATAAGCACAAAGATGTGAATTGCTGCCTGCAGGTGGATGATCTGTCACCAGCTGAGCTGTAATCAGTGTCTCTGAGCATGAAAAATAATCTGTGACAAACATGGGAAAATGAGATTACTTTATCTCTATTAAGGAGTACAATAAATTGTATTAGTTTGCAGTTTACATGATCTGAGTGCATGCATGTAGACAGTGACAGAAACAGCTGGTATGTAAACATATCTTAACTAATTTGAATGCTTTTATGGATGTGTACCTGTGTTCATCTAAAACTATGTACCTGTGGAAGTTATTTTTCTCTTTATGAGAGAGGACCTAAATCTGTACTGCATGTAATGGTTTGATAGGTAAACACATAAATGAAATTATGTTTTGCCTTTGGTTTCAATATGAAGAAAACCCTCCCTGCTACACCAAAAGTTTTCTGTTGCTGGCTGTATGGAGTGATCACCAATTTCTTTCAGAATTGGTTGAAAGCTACTTTTTGATGGATTGGTTCCAAAATCTATTAAAAAAAAAGAAAAAAACTGGAAAGCAAGAGTTCTTCATAGCCAGATATGAATCATCTCATGTCTGTCTGAGAGGGCAATTAGGAAATCTAGGAAAGAGCCCATGTTTCCGCCTCACATGTCATGCAACAGCCAGCACCCAAAGTGGTGACTTACTTTGGACTGGGCTCCCTGTGCTCAAGGAACTGAGGAGTTGCCTTTTTTTCCCCAGCACATTAGGCAGAGTGAAACTTTTGTCTAGCTGTCTGGCACTTAAAGGTTCTAAAGCAGCAGAGAAATCATGAGTCAGAACACAGGCAAGGAATGTTTTCCAACCCAAATAGTTTATTTAAGAGCAGTGCAGCCTGAAGAATGGGGGCAGGGAGGGAGACAGGAGGCTTCAGCTCAGACATTCTTATGATTTCAGTAGAAGTTTTTCATGTCCTGGGAGGAGTTAGTTTTCTTAACCCTCTCATTAGAAGTATCTGAATAAATTCAGACAAAGTCACAGACAATTGATGCATTTTTTTCTTACTACTGTACTTTTGTGGGGAGTCAGAGGAAGAGCATAAAGGCACAATCTGACATTTATACTGGTTTTAATCTGGAGTAATTAGTAATCTAAATGTAATTTCTTCAGTGTCACTAGTCAGAGAATCGAAATTATCAACATCCTTAGACCCCCTTTACATCTACTGCTGTCTCTATTAGTAGATTAACACTGCAAGTGACTAGTGCATGAATTCTACTCTAAAAACTCAGCATGTAAGTCACAGCAAATGGGTAACATATGACAATGAGCACTACTGCCAGCTACCTGTATATTTACAGATGAATACACACAGTGGGTTCTAATAAAACTCACTGGGAAGGGTTTTATTTTTGTCCCCCTTCTCCTTCCTGTTCTCTTCCATTTAAAAAACCAACACCCTTTAAAAGAGCCTTGTCTGACTTTTGTTCCCCCTGTGCTGCTGCAAAACTATTTTGTGGTTCGCCTTGATGCAGTGCAGCTGTTGGGAAGTACAGGCTCTTTCCAGCCCTCCAAATTCTCTTTATAGCTGCAGCCATTTCCCCCTCCTCCTTCCCCTTACTAAAGCTGCTTGCAACTCCTTGATTTCAGTATCCAGGCAAAGTTCATGCTGAGTATTCCACCTATTATGAAATAGTGAGAAGGGAGGGTGAAAATGAAAAGAGAGGAGGAGGAGAGAAGCTACTAAAAACCTATTGGTGTTATGAAAAATTATGAGATATTCATCACTGACTGCAAAAAATTGTATTGAAGCCACTCTTTTCTTTCATGCAGCCCTTCAGAAGAAAAGGGCTGTTAGTCTCAGAGGAAGTCTGAGCAGAAACACTCAGCAGTATGCTGGGCTTACCTGAAAAGAAGGGGGTTTATAATAACACAGAGATGTTACCTGCTTTATTAGAACACACTTTTGACAATAAAGCCTTTTGGTTTTTCAGCTTCTCTAACTCCCCCCAGTGCTGTACAGCCTTTCACAACCAGTGAATATTGTGTAAACTTGCAGCATATGAACCTGGACCCTAAAGCTGAAAGCTCAGAGAAGGGCACACCCTTTGGTCAGCATAATAACCATTTATAATTCAGCAAAATCCACATGACTCATAGTTTTTTAAACACACACATTAAAGTACTAAATATATCTCTGACATATATATGAAAGACAGCAGGGATGGACTGGTTCAACCATAGTCTCTGTCTGTGGCATCGAGCAGCTCTCTCTTATTTGACCATGATGTCCAGTGAAACTCTCATTTTAGCCTTCAGTGGCATTTGATTCAGAGTAATTGCTTTGTGTGCACCTCACTTCTTGAATGAAGATATGAATTGTTGGAAATTATTTTGGAAAAATGCTTGAATGGGCTTCGTTTCCCCTTTTAATGGCATTGTATAGCAGATAATGCTGTTTCCTTTTGCCCTCTTATTAGTCTGGAGTAAATACGTGGTAACTCTCACCACACAGGCTGAAAAACTATGAGTGCTTTAATTTTTAAAAAAAGGCATGGTCAGAAACACCTGTCTGGCCCATTAACCTAGTGGTATAGATGCTAAAAAGTAATAAGCCTAGAAAAGATTGTTCTGATTCCTAACAGCATAGTCTTGGAGTGCCTTGGCAGCCAATCCCTCAGAAAGAGACTTGAAAGAATGAAGAAGGAGAAGGAGGGGGAGGAAGAAAGGAAGGAAGGAAGTACTTCTGTTAGAAAGCCTACCAATCCTGGGCAGCTTCCTTGAAATCCCTGCATCTGAGAAGCCCTGCTTTGGAGAGCTTGCTGCTGAGCCACGTTTGCTTGTGTCCTAAGGAGGGGCCTGGAGAGCAGTGGCAGGATTTGCTCCAGCTAGTTAGCCATGTGGCACTGCTGCTCCTGCTGCAACAGGATTCCTTCACCATTACGTTTCTCCTCTTGGGCTCCACAAGCCGCTCAGATCTCAGAATCTATGCTTAAAATTATGAGGTCTCAAAAAAAAAAAAAGGAGGAAAAGCCACATTCTGCCCTGCCCTCCATAGTTTGGACAGGAAATATTTGCAGTAGCACACGGCTCCCATTGAGCAGGCAGGGGACTGATGCATTAAATGCAGCCCGAAGCAGTGTCTGCCTCTCCCAGGATGGGCTGCAAGGCTCTGGTGCTGTGGCCCGGGTGGAGCTGGGTTCTGGGGAGCATTCACAGTTCACAACATGATGAGTGGGGGTTTCCTACTCTGGCTAAAAAGGCAAAAGTTGGAAAAAAGTTTGCCTGATTTTTTTTTCCTTCCCATGTGGTAGTAGGATTAATGCACTGAAATCACATCCTGGATTTAACCTCTGGTGGCTGTCTCCTTGGGACTGAGCAGTTGACTTGTGCTTTTCTTTCCTGACTCGGGGGCTGCTGCTGGATGTGCAGATTAACCCAACTATTTCTGCCTGTTCCTGGGCAGTGGTGATGCCTCAGAAGGGCCAGCCTATATTTTATCATGTCAGACGTGCACTGAAGCAAGGTCATATTTTAATCTATCAAAGACAAATTAAACACAAACAATTAATCTGTCAGAAATGTGTTGTTTCTCTATATTCCATAGTTTGGTAAAAGCTTTTAAATCAACACATACAGAACTAGATGTGTCATAAACTATATGTGTCATAAACACTGACAGAAGACAGTGTTTCATAAAATGGTAAAATACTTTTAGATGAATGACACCTTCCTAAGTTTCCTTTTAAAGGGAGGAGGAAAACATTTTTTCTCTGCAAATTCTTTTAACTGGCAAGACTCAATTAAAAAAACCTAAAAACCCAGTCAATGATTTCTCTGATTCTAGTAAATATGTAGAATTTATTTCATTAATGTCTCATGGTTATGAGTTCACTCTGTACTCAGCTGCTTCCACACACCTCTAAGATTCTGAGAAAACATAAAAATACACTACAGTGTTTACAGAATGAAAAATTAAAAATTTATAATTATGGGACCAACACAGATCTAAAGTTTATTCACTTAGGTTAAAAAAAAATTTAGAAGAGGATTTTTTGTGATTTTTTCTCCCCCATAGTGTGTTATTTGATATACAGATGATACTAGGAGCAATTAATGGAGCATGTTGCTACTTTCACCTGTAGGTGCCCATGTGTTCTGTCTGGTTAAATCATATGGGGTTTACTGCTTTTAGTGAGATAGTCTTTACAGAATTTCTCTTTTATGAGGATGGGTGGAAGAGTTTGAATAAAAGGCTAAAAATGAGTTCTGTTCTAGTTCTGTAACACCTGTGCTGGGATAAATATTTTCCTTTTTATGTGATGTTTCCTTTTCATCTGGCATCTGTATCTGTGTATTGACAGGGTGAAGCATGACAGGCTTAGTGGATTTTAAGGACAAGATATTTGAAGACCTGGTGCTGTTCCTACTCATGGTACAGTTGCATCTGATGGTCTGACATCTCAACAACTGCCAAAAAATATGATTCCATTCCCATTGGTCCTGGTTGTGTAGCCCCTTATTTCCAGGTTGAGCTCTCATCTAACTTTTGGTCAACAAACTCTGTACACAAAACCAGCTGAAAACCACTAGTTTTTATTTTTTGTACTTGTTTTTGGGCAGTTTAGTGAGCACATATTCCTCATGAAGTCATCAGACGAGCATTGTGCTGCAAAACTGCCCCTTTCGAGCTGTAAGTTCTCAGCTTCAACCAGCTCACCATTTAAATGTTCATTTTTATTTCATATTACTTAATTTACATTTACAAAAACCAGACTAAAAATTATTACATTGTAGTCTGGGATTTCTTACTGGAATCCTTACTTAGGAAATTTTCACCTTCATTTTACTTGCAAAAAATCTTCCACTCAATGTGTCACCTTCCTATCCCTTTGCTGCATCTTTTGTATTAAAATTAATCAAAGCCAACCTGTGCTAAGGTCTTTGCTTTTAAGAAAGATTATGTTATTGGGAACTTTTCCTTTCCATTTTTCTTCAAACACAGCTTCACTGCACCATTCTTTCTAGGACAATTGAAAATTTCTGACAATTGAAAATTTCTCTTGTTCGGTGTTCACTAGTTTTCAGTTTTTTTGATTTCTTCCTAGGAATACAGAAATACAGTCACAAGCAAAGGAACAAAAACAGTAATTAAGATCCTATGTGAAATAGAATTGACCTAGAAGGAAACCCATTAAGCTGTGTTGGACTTAAAATGAAGCTTACTGAAGAGTTCCCTAAGCAGATCGCCATAGGTCTGATTTGTACTGTTTGCTTAGTTGATTGTGAACGTAAAAATGGAAACATTATTTCTCTAAATAGCTCCCAATCTGCTTTGATTGGTCATTTAGGTTACAAATAAGAGGAAGAATGTTCCTATAGTAAGAAACAGTGAAATGTGGGTCTTATTCCTGGATGACTATGGATTTCTTGACTGGGTGTGCAGCTTCTGCGACATACAGCTATTTCATTTGTATTCCTGGCTGTAGCTTCTCCCCAAAGCTACACCTCTGCCTTGTAAGAGCCAGGTGCTGCTGGGCTGAGTTGCAGGGTGCATTTACTTCACTCAGTGCTGTCTGTCCCAAATCATAAAGGAAGGGCTTAGTTTCAGTTTAGGTGCAAGAGAATTTAGCCCCCTGGAGATGAGCTTTTATCCCTTTTGCCCACAGACCCAGGCAAGAGACCTTGCTCCCTACACCTGCTAGTATAGATGCCACTACAGACAGTTAGTAGGAAACATAGGACATCAGAAAATGACCCAAATTTTGCCTTTCTTCCAGAACTTAAATACCCCATTGTGCTTATTTAGGAGCTTATGTGAAACTGGGATCTCCAGGACAAAACTGTATGATGACACCTAAGTGCATCCTTAGCATCATTTCATCATTCTTGCATTCAAAATGTAAGAGGAATTGCTGAATTTACAGAAGCAGTGTTGTGAGATAAAATGCTGAAGTGATCTAAGACATGATTTTCTCCGTTTTTCAGTTTATTCATGCTGCAGCATGAGAAGTTACCTTCTTAAATGAGAAAATGTTGCTTGTTCTGGTACAGGAAATTGTTTGGTAAGGATTTTTCTGCTTACTGAGTTATTTTTATGTGGAAGGCTTTTCACACATACAAACATGATGAAGATGTATGTACGGATCTGCAAACACACACACATACACATCACATGGTATTCCCAGCTTCTGTACTTATAAATACTTATAAATGATCCTCTTAAATGCAAAACTTACCAATCTGATAGGAACATGAACTGTTTTCTGAATTGAATAATATTCAAGCTCTCTTTTATTTTTGGCATTACAAAGAAGTTCACATACAGTTATAGAATTGAATCCTATTCAATTATATAGGTGGGGACCCTATTTTTCCTGTGTAGAAGAGTTGATTGGACACAGAGGGAGGGAAAGGGAAGAAAATTATAGAAATACCGGTCTCCAGCACCACATTATTAATGGATTTAGCTGCACTTCTCTCAGTGGAGCTGCATCCATTTACCCCAGTCCAGTCCCAGACCGAGACTCACTTCCAGTGCTGCTCTTTGAATCCGTGCCAGAGGGAGGTACAATTTAAACCAGAAACAGATGTGGGTGACTGTAGCTGAGCTGCAGCATATATAAAGGCTCCATGTGTGTTAATTTTCCAGGCATTTGTAGCAGGATTGTTGAAATAACTGTAAAATCTTGTAGCTAATGAACCTTGAATGGTGAGAAAGACTTCTCCTTCGTTTGCTGCAAATTATCTTTCATTTCTGCTTTCCCTGTTCAGCTCTCGCTACGTTTATTTGGAATTGTTTTCAGCCTTTTCTGCTAAGGATCATGGGAGAGCAAAGCTAAGTGATTGCAAATGTTTCTGTGGTAATAATTTCCACTGGAGCAGCCAGCTGGATCATCCTCCGTATACTGGCTGAAACTTCTGTCCTTTTTTCTCAAAAAAATAAAAATGTGCTGGGATAAATATTTTAATTTGTGTAAATATGGTCCAGAAAATGCAGGGTGCAGGTATATAGGACTGTATAAAGTGAGCTTTCCTTGAAACAGAGAAGCACCAGAGTAAGAATTCTTTTTCTGCTCACTGTGGTTTTGGAAGGCAGACCAAAAGAAAAATGAGAGGTTTCCAGAAAAAACAGAGTTGTGGGCCAAACTAAGCAAAATACTTAAAGTGAGCAAAGCAAAGCTCTGTCTGCTAACAGTTTGTAGCAAGGGAATGTATTTTCTTTACCAGCCTCCTACCCCAGGAACTTTGTCTTAACATCAAATAAAAAACACAATAGGAATAAACAGATTTCTGGTGATGCACTGCTTGGTAAAACCAGGTTATTCCAAAGCTGAAATAATGACTCTTTTCAGAGTCCATTTTTAATGGAAGGTTTGCTCCTGTTTTTCACTTATGAATTAAGACTAGATCACTGTGCACAACTCTGTGACCATTCTATCAGATTTCCTGTGATTTTTTCCAAAGAAATAACCTTTCTTTAATAAGAATGGGTTTAATGGCATTTACTTCTTGAACCTCAGGAGCAAGCAGAATGTTTAGGAAGATTCAGAAGTCCTCACTATTTTTTTTTTCCCTGTGATATTTGTTCAGTCTGAAATGAAGGTGAAGAGAGAGTCCAGTTTCCCCACTGCAAGAATTTCCATGGCTGCATTTCCTGCCGAGTCCTCACAGTGCACGGTGGCTTCTGCAGCTTTAACACTAAAATCTTCAGCAGCATAGCTGCCCACTTGCTCATTATTCCATTTCTCTTCACCATTGCAGAGCAGTTCTGCAGGGGCTGTCAAATGGACTGAGCTTGCAATCGAGACATTCAGCCTCTGAAGTTACTGACCAATCTTTTATATTGAAATTTGCTTCCTGAGCAGCACCAGCACTGTGCCCAGCTTGCCACGTATGTCCCATCTTGTGTGGATCATAGGAATGTGAAGTTATTTTGGCTCCCTGTGCTTGTGGAAGTGTAGCAGTGTCACTGGTGGCTTGCAGACCGGTTTTGCATCAGAAAAGAGCATTCATCTCTCTATGTTTATAGCACAAAAAAAAGGAAACACCTCCAAATTTCTGAAAATTTTCTGGAAGAATGTACTATTCTGCAGAGGTGACATGTACAGTGCATGTTGTGGGAAGGGTAGTTCTGCATACAGATAGTTCTGTATTCTGTTTCTTATTGGATTGTCCAAATGAAATGTCCTGTGTTTCCAGGAGCCCCTTGCAGCACAGCCTTGGGCCATGAGTCCTCACCTGAACTATGCTGTAGGTGTTCTCTCTTCAGCCCTGCTTCTGGCCCTGCCTCCTGGTTGTATTTGGGCCTGTGCAATAGGTAACTTGTGTCTGCAAGGACTTTTAACCCCCAATGCAGCCTTGTCTCTGACTGTCTCCTATTGCTTATGACAGGACTTCCTAGAAGGACCCTGGACCTGATCCCATGTATGAATTTCCAGCTCTTGATGAACCCCCTTGCCAGGACCTGACTGCTGTGTTGTAGTCATCTGCTCCTACTCCTAACACTTCTGGAAACTGTTATTAGACAAGCTTTAAAACATTTCTAATTTATATTTGATTTTGGAATAAAAAGAGCAAAACAAGCTTGAGTGGCAGGTTTGCGAGTAGTTCCAGGAGAATTGTCATATTGTGATGTCTCAGAATATTTTACTTTAGTTAGCTAAGGAGGAAAAGAGCTATCTGCAAGTTAAAAAAAAAAAAAAGTTCATAAGCTATTTAAGGAAAAAAGGAATTCCTTTACTGAGGTACCACATCTCAGATGATGTCTAGAAATGAACACACACAAGCTTAAGACTCCCATGATACTCTGCATGGTAAAGAAACCATCCTTTGAGTTCTGCTGAAATTCAATGTTGTGCAACTATATATTCATTAGTTAAGAGTATATAGTCTTTTTCATCTTTTTATGGAACCTGTGTGTTCACATTGCACATACATCTCTTTTTTTTTTTTTTTTTTTTTGCTGTTCACTTCTGTTTCCTTCTGCAGTGAGGAGTACAGAAAGTCCTAAAGAAGCCAAGTACTTCAGAAGAATGTCATGACACCTATTTATCATCCTGCTAATTACTAGACTGTTTTGAAATAATTGGATAAAATCAGAAATGCAAGAATTTTTAAAATTCTTTTTGACTGTGAAACTGATATTTTTCTTAGCAGGAATTCTGCCTGGTCATCAGTTGTTCTAAAATTGATGTGAAAAATAAGTTGAAGAGAATTCTGTTTGAGTGAGTTCATTTCCATACCAACCTGCAGCTGACCATTGAAGACATCAGTGTGTCTGGATGACAAGAGGAAGCGTGCCTTCAAAGGGTTGGTGTGCTACTAGAATTGAAGTGAAGAGCTCTCAGGTGTGAAATTCAGAGAGGGTGGCAACATATCAACAATATCAACATATCAGCAGTGTCAGCTGAACCCTCCACAGCCTCCAGCAGCCCCACTTTCAGAGCAAAGCTAAAGATTCTGAACTGGGGAATCCTCTGCAGTGGTGAGGGTTCACTCCAGGCAAATCCCCATCCATACATAAAAGAAATAAAAGTGTGTGATGCTTAGCAGTGCACTTGGCTCCCCAGTCCTAAGTGGCTTCACTTCATGGATTAATGGCACTGTAGAGCCTCCAGGTGAGACAAGTCAGTAAACTTGGGAGCCCCTCCTCCCTTTCATAGCCATAAAAGCAGCAGTCACATGTTAGAGCTGGAATTCATGCAGGGCCTTTCTCATTAACCTAGAAATTGTAGCCAACTGGATGCCACAGCCTGAGAGATGTGCTTCAATATATAAACAAAACCCTATGGAAAGAATGACCATGTTTCAGCCTACTTACTTTAGCTTGCTTTCTCAAAGTGTTTTTTTTTTGTTTTTTTTTTTAAAGAAAAAAATTTCATTATTTTTTGCAAGTTCTCATGATGCTGTTATCTTCTCTGCCTTAGATAGAGAGAAAGAAAATATTTAAGCTGCACTTATTGTTGTTATTACTAGTTTGAAGTAGAGAGAGAAAGACCAAGCTGGAAGCTGTAGGAAAAAATTTTAGCCTGGGAATTTAGGGGTAAGCTGTGGTATCAGTGCTAGCCACGTTCTGGGCTCCTTGGACAAACTGCAGGAAAGCAGAGCAAGTGCCACCACTCTGCCACTGCCCAGGGGCTCCGAGTCCTCCGGTCTCCAGTCTTGGGCTTGGGCTTTGGCAAAGCAGAGTAAGTCCCATTTCTGCAGCTCCAGCTACAATAATGACCCTGGCACCAGCAGGGCCATTAGCAGGAGGAGATAGAAAAAAATGGATGAAAAGACAGAAGAATTTTAATGTTTGAATTCATCATTACTGTTGAACTGAAAGTATTTTTTTCTTTCAAAGAAAGACGGTTTTATTTTGCCAGAAGGGCAGTATAATAGTTTTGTTTGGATAATGTCTGGTTTACAACGGCAACAAAGGCATTAAAATTCTGTATATATGGTGTAGAAGCTTTAATTATAACATTTAATAATATATGTGACATAATGAAAAAATTAAATTGATGAATTGTGTTAAAGTTGCATACCATGAATTAAGGGGTAAGGAAAATCCAGGTAAAGAAGGCTACTTTGGAAGCCTGTACAGAATATTGCTCATATTAATTAGAGTGAATGGAAGTCTAAACAATTTCATTTTACTTTTGTCAAGTGAACTAAGAAATGTTGTGAACACCTAAGGTACTGCTGGTGCACACAAGGAACTGATATTCTTCATCCAATAAGTTGGTGTTGAAAGCAAATGCTTGCAAGGTGGGAGACAAACCCTTCCTCTGTTTTTTATCTCTCAGAAGGAAACTCGCCTTTCAGAGGAGAGGGTTTCTGTGCTCATGGTTTATTCTTTGAAGGTTATTGAATCTGGGAAGTTGTTAATCAGAGCCATAATTCAGAATGCAGATATCCACCCTTCATTTTCTTTCCTATAGCAACAACGCAAAGCCTTTACATATGCAAGTGCAGACAGGCTTACACTCCTGTTGGACAGGGAAAGAAAAGGACAGGGAGGATTCCCAGATGGGCAGAAACATCCTGTGCTACAACATCCTGAAACATCCAGAGGCTAGCAATCCCCCTCACTTCCACCAGCCCAACCAATTCCACGTCTGGAGTTTTCTCCATCATCTTTGGACTCAAAAGCTGCACATATTTCTTCCATGTGTCGCTGCCCAGCAGGAGGAACCCCAGCCCCAGAGGACTGAAGAGATGGGGCTTGCCTTCAGCTGGTACTGGGACATGGCTTGAGTCTAGTTTTTCTGATTCAGCACTGAGCATTCAAATGTCTGGGTACACCACTGCCCCAGTGAAGAAGCAATGTAATTTGGTTGGAGAAAGAAAGGCACATTCCAAAAGACCACCTCTGCACCTGAGGAACTTCCCAAATTTCGTAAAACAGATGAGAAGGGTACATTAATATTCCCTTTACCACAGGTTAAATATGTATTATACTGATTTCCATTACATTCATTGCAGGCACAGGTAAACACTGCATTTCTCTTTGTGTCATGCTGCAAGATGTTCTTCAGATCATCAGAAGCACTCATAATTGTTATGCTTAATGGAACATATAGCCTTAAGTCCAGTTGATTTAATTTCAGGCAGTCAATTTGTATATAAACTGTGCAATAACTTCAAAGTATGCAGATGAGTTAGTGTATTGGTTGAGTAAAAGTTCTGCTGAATTTAGAAATTCACAGTGATTTTGTATGGAAGTAGAAAGAAACAACTGAGTATAAACAGTTCCACTGAATTTCTGTGGAAAACTCTAACCTTGTCTTTGGAAGATCACTTCAGAGATAATGTGGCATTTTGATCTCTATTCTGTTGTGGAGTCAGAGGACTTTGTAGACTTCATTACACACCTGTAGTAAAGCTTCTGGGTTGAAATCCTGGGTCCTACTGAAGCCAGTTTTACCCTGCATACAGGTGAATATAGGCCATTCCAGTTTGACCCTGCTCTATTATCAGGGGCTGCACAGTGACTTCCCTTAGCATCAGCAGAAAGGAGGCCAAAAGGCCTTTTTGCCAAAGTTTTGGACCAATTTACTGACCTAAACTGAACCAGAATTGCAGCAAAACCCTGCTTCTTTGATCTCTGCTACTTATTTGGAATTATTAATGCATTTTGTCTTTCTTACTGTCTAAAAAGGTGGAAAGAAGTAAGAAGCTAGGATTTTCAATTTTTAATTTTTTTGTTATGTCCAAATGTGTTTTAAATCTCCAGTGGGGAAAATCAGGAAGTGTGAAGAAATACATTGTTAACAATGGGCTATTATGAGTGCAGCACTAAAAATGGTGTGAGGCAATATTGCATTAGGGAATCAAAATTCCAGTTTCCTACAGAAAATTGCAGCTAGTCTAAAACAATCTGTCCAGGGCTGTGTTAAGTATCCAGAAACATTTCTGAAGAGAAAAGAATACCAGTTTGTTTGACTCTATTTCCCACACATTTTTAGCTCTTCCAATTTTTTAATTTGGGTGCTTGACTTAAAACACTCTTTTAATTTATGTGTATGTTTTATTTCTTTATTAAGGACAAAAATCTTATAAGCTGGATAAACAGTTTCAGAAGGGGCGCACAGATGGTAGCTTGCCTGTGCTAAACATTATGTAAACAAATTTACCATCTCCTTTTCCGGTCTGAACTGTAGGTGTTTCTAAGCACCTACTTCAGGAGAAGCTTTGCTGAGGTTGCACAGATCCCACAGTATCACTAAGGCCAACGAAAATAGTTCAGGCTGAATGAACCAGTCATTGGCATGATGAGCTTTTTAAGTTGTCCACACAGAGCCTAACCACATCAGGGACCAGAAACCACCAGCACAGCCACCTGTGGAGGTCATTAACGAGCCAGATGTCGTTCCAGAAAAAGAAATACTTCCTTTCCCCTGGCATCTGAGTCCTGCAGGTCTCTATCACAGGTGCGGTATTGATGTAATGGAGTTGGATGGCTGCTGTCCTGCCATGACACTGCAGGCACCTCATGCCTCTTCGATTTTTGCCATAAAATAGATATCAGTGCACTAAGTCCATATCACCATTCAGCACATACACATGAATGTGTATATTGTAAGTTCATAATACAGAGTGATTAAACATCGTTTGGATTTGTGCACACATTTTATTCCACAAATCAAACATTTACCATATTTGTATGGTAAATAATGTGTAAATTAGTCAGTCATATCCATTCTGGAAAATGGGAAATTGCCTCTGTTCCCCATGTGGGGAGATTATGTTTACATGATTCAAAAATGCACTTGGAATAGGCAAAAGAGATAACTGAACATCAGTCACCAACTGAGAAAAGTCTATAATTCTATTTATTTTCTAGATGATCCAACACTCATCTGTGTAGTTGTATTTATGTTATTCTTTAAAATTTTCAAAAATATTTGAAAAATGGTACTTGAATACAGTAATTTCCACCTTTAAACATCTAAATCAACTTGCTTCTGTCTAGATAAAACATGCTTTTTGGGGAAACATCACTTGTTTCTTACATTTTTCTCTGAATTCTGCTACTTGTTTCTCATTTTTGCTCCCAACATAAACTTTTTTTTGTCCCTAAGTCGTTATATGTCCCTCTTTTTTTCTGCATGTTTCAACACCCCAGATCAAGTACATGTGATAATAAATCTTAATAATCAGCTTATGATGTCAGCTCTGATAGTTCCAAGGATGGTTTTTACAGCAGACACTTCAGCAGGCTCTTCTGTCCTCAAAAACTTCATGTCTGAGGTAGGTAGAGACATGGCTGTATGAGTACACATTCTTATTTCAGATATATGATTAAATAGGTGTAAAAAGGTGCATAAATCCAGGGCTTTCTTTAATTCATACTTTCCTACTTTTAAGGGCTGACCAGATAAATGGGATGCTCATGTTTGTACTGTTATGGAGTGTCCATACAGGTGATCACTGTTTGGCCTTGCTAGTACACTCATGGATTTATCCTGGACCACTTCTTCATAGTTCATAGAATTGCAAATACACTTCAGTGTTTATAAATGAACCCACTCTGTTAAAAAACTACCCAATGGGCCCAAACCCAAGTGAGATGTCCCATACATGTGCCTCAAAGTCCCTCTCCCAACCTCTAGAACAAAAAGCCTTGAGTTTCCTGTATGCTGGCTATTCAGAATGTGAGCACAATGGAACCAAAGCCAGCTAGGAATGACATTTGTGTCTCCATGGCAGTCACAACATCATACAGGCATTCCTGAATTAATTCTGCATCCAGAAGCCATCAGGACCTGGGGCTCCTTAGGGCAGGAGCAGCACTGGCTCTCTCTGTCTGTTGGGCTTTGACTCCCAAGTCAGGTCATGGACATGGATGTGAAACTGCACTGCATGGTCTTGATATATCCTCAGTCTCTCCGTGCCTCAGTTCTTCCCTGATTCACAGAGAAGCAGACTGAGAGGCTTTTGGATACAGAAGTAGGAGGTTCTTGGTGTGCTAAATGGAATTAGGCACTTTGTTGTAAGCAGAGGTTTAAAGTGTGTGCCATCCCCCGGTGACTGAGACGTGAGGGGCAGGAGGGCAGATATTAGCAGGCATTTGGGCAGTTTTGTGCCCTGAATCACCTCTGTGGTGCCTTCCAGCCCTGCAGTGGCTGAGGAGCACTGTGCTGGGCTGTGCTCCTGCTGATGTGGCACCAGGATTTCCAAGTTCGTCAAGTCGAAGGTATTCCTGCTACCTCCGCCTCCTTTTGTGCGCTGGAGCCCTACAGACGTGGCAGCTTCCTGAGCCCTTCCCAATTATATGGTATGCATGTTGTACGTCCCCTGTGACCATCGGGACAAGAAGGGAATCAGCAATTCCAAATTAAGAGCCACAGAGCAGAAAAAACCACAAAGAAAAACAAAAAAAAAAACCCCACCAAAAACTGAGAAGTGAGGAAGAAAAACAAAGACTTTCTCTTCTTATTTTTCTTTTCACAGAAAAGTTTTGTAGCGGCACAGCCTGATACACTGGGACTGAGAATTGCTAGATCTCAGGATCTGAGATTTTTTTTACTGCAGTTCCTCACTAACATTAAAAAAAATGCTGTTATGATTTGAATAAAGCTTGCAAGATTGAGACATTTGCAGGGGAAATTTTCAGCCTTTTTTGCCTGCTCTTTCTGAAAGGGGAGAAGCTGGGAGGCAAGATGACTCACTCCATGGGACTTTTAATTTTAAAATGTGTAGAGCTGCTGTGAGTGAGGCCAGCCTGTGGAACACCCGGAGACTCGAAGGGTTTTATTACCCCTTTCCACGTCATCCTGCATTTCTCAAATCCCTGGAAGAAATATTCAAGCAGAGCAGGGGGGAAGGGAATCCTTTGCTTTTTGACCTGCAAGTTTTCTTATTAAAGCAGTTGCATCTTTAACCCACAAGCATAAATTTTGTCAACATTCCTTCCCATGGTATTTCTGCATCCTACGGCTTTTTTTGGAACACCGGAGAATTTAACATTTCCCTTCTCACCATGCAAAAGGACATTTTGCCCTCTCATTGCTACCTCTGCTTTACTATTGTGGGTTAGAAGTTGCCCTATCACCTCTGAAGCTTTCAATTTTTAAGTGCAAAGATACTTGGTTGTAAAAAACAATACTAGGGAGGTACCAGTATTTCAGAAAAATCACAAAGGAATAACGTGAAGGGGGAGGGCAGTTCTCAGTTCCATACCTTGAATAGATGCAGTTTGTCACTGAGCTCATGGAGTAAGTGACAAGCAATTTGCAGCTAAGCATAGGGGTGCTTGTGTTTCTGCTCGGAAAGCACATGGAGCCCGAGCTGCATTCTCCTCAGCAGCACTTGGAAAATCAGTTTTAATCAAAGGCAAATTTCTAAACTTCCTTGCTCTCCCCCTTTATGCCTACAAAAGTTTCCCTGCTCCTTGCCACAACATAAACCTTGTATGCTGCATTATTTTTTTAACTTCATCGGAGCTGATTCTCGTATCTGCAACAAAAATAGTGAAAAAATAAACTGTAGAACACATGGAGGACAGAGGCAGGGCTTCAAAGAGTCTGTGCACTGTGAGATAAAGAGAATCTTGTGGGGAATCTCTGCGAGGAGAGGCTGGCTTGTTTCACTTCATGACGTGTCAGGAAGATACAAATGACCATATCCAGGCTGAGCACAAAGCCTGGGCAAAATCTAGAAATAGCCTTTGTTAAACTGCCCCCTGGATCTTGAGGAGGAGGTGCAAGATCATGTAAACTAAGGGGGAATATAATATTTATGTGCCTTAAATTTTTGAGATTTTAGAAAAATATGAGATCACCATTGAAAAATTAGAGAACAATATCATAAAATAAATTTTTTAGCTACTTTTTAAAATTAAAAGAATGATGAAGAGTTTTCTACTTTTTGAAAGTTTGGTAAATGCCATTTTACATGGCTTGAAAAGATTTTTATACTGCTTTTCATTTCTGATAGTTTTGGTGGTGAACATTTTTACTAAAAACACCTATTTTACTTAAAAAGAAAGGCTTTTAATTTTCTTTTTTAAATTGCTCTTTTAAAAAATACCTTTCAGTATATAGTATGATATATGGGGGAGGGGTTTGATAAACAATAATCTTTTGATATGTAAGCAAAACTATTACTGAAATGCTTAGAAATACCCAGTATTACAGTAAAACTGATTAATCATCAGAGATATTTTTTTATTTGAAAAAAAAAATTAAAAAAAAAAAAGTTCACTTGAAAAATTTTGAAAAACTCTTTCCAGCAGTAGCAAGTACCACTTCACAGAGTCAGGTATGTTGATCAGGATCTCTGAGAGTTAGTTAATTCAATTTCCTGCTTGAACCAGCAGAGTTGCCAAAGCTGTATCAGGTCAGCTAAGAGTGAAAAGGTAACTCATATCCTGGGGCTGTTACTTTTTTGTCTCTGGGATGAGATTTCTCATTAGGCCCTTCCTAAAGAAAGGGCGAATGAACAGAGTGAAGGTGTTAAGAAAAATTTTGCAAGAACATCTGCCAAAAATAAATCTGCATGGAATAAATCCATCTATATCTAGTCCACATTACGTCACTGCACTTAATTCTTACAGTTTTAGGGAGGGGGAACCTTATTAATGAGAAATCACTGAAGGTAGAATTCATAAAGGATGAAGAAAAAAGAAGTTGGAGACAAGTTTTAGATATTAGGTTTGGATAAGTAGTCTTGCAGTGGGACAGTCTTAGACAATGTCATAAATAGGGTGTCCTAGAAATAGTCTTTCATTGTAAATGTTTGATTTGGGGCATTTTTTAATGTCAGAAGAGGTCTATGTGAGTTCTGCTCTGCCTGAGATTCTCAGGGCATATTTCAACAGCATGGGAAAACATTTAAATGTGACACCACAGTGGGGGCAGGAGCTGAAAGCCATTATTGTCAGGGTTCAGAGTGATCTTGACAAGTTGGACAAAGGGAGCAAACCCATGGAATTCAATTTAAAAAAACACTAGCAAAATAAGTTTAGGAAGGAAAGCAAACAGATCCACAAATATACAACGAATAGTTAACCTGGGTGAGTGATAACACCTCAGAGGAGGATCTGAAGGATACAAACAGGGTTACCACTCAACTGAGTTTGAGACAATGGCACAGCCTCTTTGCAGGTTTGCCTGTGTCATTCAGAAGTATATGAATAAAAACATTGTGTGTAAGCAGTAAATAACAATTTCCACAATCATGTGGTCTCAGCTTTTTTCACTCTTGAGATGTGTGGGGGACAAATTGGAGAGTCCAAGAGTGAGAGCAAGCAAAGGAGCAAGCAGTCATTTAACAAGGTAGAGAACAAGTTTAGAAAATTCATTTTGAGGAAATTAAGATTGAATGGACATATAATCTGTGTTCTTTCAGCATATCAAAGGTTGCTCACACTTCATTTGGGGCAGAGAAAGCAATTTTTTCATTCTTCAGAGGACAAAAAGCTTGGATAACATATTAGAGAAAATATTTCTGCTAATGGTAGGTACCTACTGCCACTCTTAAGAGAAATAATTTCCTTAGAAGTTTTAAAAGGATATCAAATATGTGTTCAGCATTCATCTGGAAATATTTGCCTTTGATTAGAAGTAAAGATTTAGATTAGCTGACTTTTTGATTTCTCATCCTTACATTTCTGTTATATTTAATAGATCAAGTTTCTTAAAATTTAAATGGGGTTGCTGTTAAAAGAGTTATTTCAATGTCTGCCCAAAGAGCCCTGAATTGCACAACCTTGGCAGGAGCTGGGAGCTTCTCATGACAATGGTAATGCTGGTGATCAAGGACTGAAGAGTCTGGCAAAGTGGAGTGAATCTTAGAGCTACCTGTCCAAAACAATTTGATACCTATGCAGTTCAAAGGGCATGGTATGGATTTTCTGATGTGAAACTTCTGATTTTGCCTCAAAGCTGTCTGAAACTTTTTGGCCAAGTGTTGTTTTGGATGCACACAAAATTCCTACATCCCCCTTTACATCTGGGCCATGCTGGCTATGACCACAGTGGTGAAATGAAAAAAGGGGTCTCCTTGGGCACTATAAATGGTCTTTATTGTCAGAATGGTCCCTGGGCTGCTTTTGGCCCATGCCAGCCTATAGTCTGACAAACAGTTGTGAGGTACTGTGCCTATTTACCAGCCCCCAAATCATCCTTGTATGTAACACAGTGCTCAAAAAAAGGTTTCCCGGCCCAGTAGTGGTTCTGGACAACTCAGTTCAATGTACAGAATCCTTCTGGGCATGTCTGCTGTTCTGGTATAGACACACTTTGCCTTCTCTGTGAATCCAAAGGTGTAGCCTCATTTATATTTCTATAGGCAAAGAGAATTTTTTTGCTTCACAGATGTTGAGATATTGTGAGACAGTAAAATATAGGTTCAAAGTCATATAATTTAAATATAATAAAGAGTATATTTGACTAAATCAGTCAATCATGTTTGATTAAACCAGTTCCTCAGGAGAGATCTGTGCCTATCACCTAGATTTCTTTTAAAATCCAGATTGCTGTTAGCAGTTGCAGAGGGAGGCAATGTTCTTTTCTTCTGACCAATTAAAATTTGTAATGTTCTCTGTACCATTTTAGATACTCTCATGGCAGAGAAATACAAGTAATTTTAATGTTGCTTTTATTAGCAAATGCTTTATTTAATAAAGAACTGTCATAGATCTTCTCTGTCTAATATAAAATCATTAACTGATGAAAAAGAAGGGATAAATCAAAATTGCTTTTGTTACCATTGACTTTGTTGTCCTGCTGAGAGTTATTGGTCTTTGACTTGCACTTGGTTAGTGTGCTGAATACTGAAATAGGTTCTTTCTCAGTACCTCATAACAGACAGATCCACCTATTCTACTACAAGTCTTAAAATTAAGCAAAAATTTGGCTCAAAAATTCCTTAGCTCAGTCTAATTCTAGCCAAAATTTTGAAAACTTTCTAGAGAGAGCTTTCCCAAGTACTCCCCTTCTCCCAGCTTATCAGGAACAATTGGTTTTACTTTTACATAAAATAATATTATGCAAGAGTTTGTAATTGAGAAGGTTGATTCTCAAAAAGTGTTTGCTGCTTGGAGACCATCTAGTGTACTACTGCTTAAAGTATCTCTGAAACACAAAGCAATTAGCCTCAGGGTAATTATGTATGGAGGAGTGGCCAATGTGAACTTCATGAAGGTGAACAAGGCCAAGTCAAGGTGCTGCTCCTGTACTGAGGCAACCCCAGGTACCAACACAAGCTGGGGATGAAGGGATTGAGAGCAGCCCTGCCCAGAGGGACCTGGGGGTGCTGCTGGGTGAGAGGCTGGACATGACCCATCCATGGGCACTCACAGCCCAGAGAGCCAAACGTGTCCTGGGCGGCACCCAGAGCAGCCTGGGCAGCAGGGCAGGGAGGATTTGTGCCTCTGCTCTGCTCTGGGGACAGAGACCCCACCTGGAACTCTGCACCCAGCCCTGGGGTCCAGCACAGGAAGGACAGGGACCTGCTGGAGCAACTCCAGAGGAGGCCAACAAGATGATCAGAGGGATGGAGCCCCTCTCCTATAAGGAAAGGCTGAGAGAGTTGGGATTGCTCATCCTGGACAAGAGAAGGCTCTGCAATGACCTTATTGTGGCCTTCCAGTACTTAAAGGAGGTTTGTAAGTTGGAGACAGACTTTTCAGCAGAGACTGCAGTGACAGGAGAAGGGATAAAAGGTATAAAGTGAAAGAGGAAATATTTAGATTAGACAGAAGGAAGAAACTTTTTATGATGGGAGTGAAGGGACACTGGAGCAGGTTGCCCAGAGGAGTGGTGGATGCCCCATCCCTGGGAACATTCAGGTTGGAGGGGCTCTGAGAAACCCAATTTATATTGACGGTGTCCCTGCTCATTGCAGAAACTCCATGGGGTTTTTGGTAGCCAATGAATTTCTGCTGGTCCAGAAGATGCAGCACCTAAACCCCAGACTTCTTGAGGCACTCCAGGACTGATAAAAGGATATCTTTGTCACAAGATGTAGCAACACCTCTTCTTCCCTTGTCATGAGTGGGAGGGCTGGAAGATACAGACACTATGGGGTGGACATTTTGATGTGGTCAACAGCATTAGGGGAAGAAAGAATGTCTGAGTGGAGGAGTGGTGGAATTCTCTTCAAAGATACAGAATAATGCATCCTGAGTTTTATCCTCAGGGCTGGTGAGGCAGGGCTGGTGAGGTGCCTAAGGAGGAGGCAGTGCTTTGCTGGCTTTCCAAGACAGAACTTCTTAGCACTGATATGTTATTTTGTTCCAAAGGGAACAGATTTCCTTACAAATACAACACTTGCATGGGCATTAAACCCACCACTGCAGAGAGGACTGCTGTTTTGCTCTCCAGCTTAGCAAATGCATCATGATATCCTGTATATGTTTGAGGATATTTAAACCCTACTTTACAAAGTGATTTCCATCTCCAGATCATAGAAATTTTTCATACTGTGGCTAAACACCATTGTCTCCATTTTACATGGGGGAAACTGAGGCATTAAGAGGCAAGACGATTTGCTTTAGATGGCTCAACAGGGCAGAGAGAGACAGCAGCATGAAATTATTTTCTGGTGGGAAGATTTATGTTTGTAGAGTTAATGATTTTTAGTTTGTTCAACTTCATGGTATTTACATAAATATGAGTAGATTCTATAGAATCTGCTTTCAACTCTTTCCCTACAGGGAGTATTTTTCTTTCATTTTATATCAGAAATTTTCCTGGAGGTTGGAGAGAGAAAGCAACAAGTATTTTAATTCTCCAGCTCATCACACATTTATATAAGCAGAGTGAAATCTGTTTTCTGTTAAAAGAGAGGGGAGGGCAGAGTTTTTCCTTTTTCCTTTCTTCTTTTTCTTCTTTTTTTTTTTTTTTTTTTTTTTTTGGTTAACAGACTCAAAAGTTGTCTGGAAACTGTGCCAAAACAATAGCCTAAAAGGAATTCATCTGGAAGTCATTAGGGAAACTCGGAGTGGGCAGTGATTAAAGCAGGATGGAATTTCTACTTTTTTTTTTCTCCCGTTACAGTTTCTAAACCAATCAAAGACAGCACAGCTTTAGAGCCTATCAAATCCCAACACTTTTTAAGTCTTATGAATATGCAATCAAGAAAACTTTCCCCCCATTTTCCTCCTGAAGGCAATTCCAGTAAACCCTTCTGTAGTAACTCTGAACACAGTTCCCTGCACTGTTTAGGAGAGTTCAAATAGCTTTACTTTTGCTTTGCCTCTTTTCCCATCATAGTTTTCACTGGAACATTAACTTCTTTCTTACATTAAAAACAACAGCTAGAATATTATGCTGGCATTGTAAAATACAGGGCTGTAATCTGCATTAAACCCAAATCCCTGTAGAGAATTGGAAGAATCAATTTATGAATGAAGATCTATCTTCCATTGAACTTCTTCTGCTGGCAGATCTGTTTACCTGTGGACAGCCATTTTCCTTCTGCAGGCATCAGAGCTGTGGGCCAGGCTGTTTCAGTCTCCTCCCAATAGCTTCTGCCAATTTATGCCTTGAATGCAGTGGTTACAGCCAGCTAAATCATGCCAGGGTCCTCCTTTCCTAACCAGCTGCAAACCCCTCATAGGACATCCTTCTGCTCAGCATATCTGGTGATGAAAAAGCTGAAGATTTCATCCTTAACTGTTCTGCCTAAAGTCCCATTTTCTTCCCTTGCATCTTTAACTGTCTCTAGCAGGCAATCTAATGTACTGTAAGGTTAGAATCAGCTGCAGTCAAAAATATGAGAACCTGCTTTCCTCAAGCAATTTTCAAGATAAGTGACATCATACAGAAGCATCAATTGATGTCATTTCATCATCACAAACAGGGAGACGGTAGCTGAATGACTGGACACTATTATTGGCACCTGAAAAGACCACGAAGAAAAGCGCTCTCAGTCTGTATTTTTGTACACAGTGGTTTTATGACGTTCAGCTGATGGAGGGGCTATGCTGGTGAGCTTGTGGTGCTTTACTATGTCCGTAAAAAGAGAGATAATATTGTTTTCAATGCTCTTGAATCTAAAAGATGGAAACCAGTGAAAAACTGGAATGGCCAATACATTTACTGGTATCAGTAATGGCTGTGTTCTGCCACTGGAGTGTCCTATGGACTTGGCCAGACATTCAGACCCTCATTCTACAAGTGTCTGTGGTCAGACAAGAATCTAGCAGATCACAGAGGTATTTTGGTGTCCTTCTTTAACACTTGGATGAGGCTTACACTGACAGAAGTGTTGCATGTGTGGATATATAAATATTACAGCTTTGAGAGTGCTACACCCCTAAGGCATATGCTGCCAGAAATGATTGCAGAACATTAATAATGAACAAATAAATACAAGTCAAACTCTGCACTGAAATTTACCTTCTAGTCCATAGTATAGTTTTATGCTTCTTCAGGAGTAATTAATTTTCCTGTACCTTACAACACTGAAAAAAACTATATGTTAGAAAATAGGAAATCATATGGAGATGTCCATTCCTGCCATTTCACCTGGCAGGAGCCCCAAGGGTGAAGAAGGACAGAAGGCTGTGGCCACCAGCCAAGGCACCAGCCTGTGCTTTGCCCTGTGCCTGCAGCAACACAGAGGTGGTGCCTGAGCACAGATGATCATTGTCCATTGGCTCCTCCTGCTTTTAACCCTGTGTCTCCTCAAGGAGTATGGGAAAATCATATATGGGGATTTGGCCTGGCATTTCTGTTAGAGAAACAAGTACTTCCAACCTCCTACTGCTTTAACACAAGTCAGTAAAATGTTGCTAATAGGAATTAACCTAGATATTCTTTTAGACTTGAGATCTTCATATGTAAATGAATAAACTTAGCCTAAGACCAGTGCACTCCACTTTACAGTCCCCAGCTTCTTTCTATATTTGAACTTTGGAGCTGCTTATGTCTCATTTTCTTCACTTATTGTTTTCTTTCTGTTTGGCAATTCTCAGTTTTATGCAGAAACACTGATGGTACCAAGGGGTCAGCTGTCAAACTATTGCTTCCTGCTGTGAGCAGCATTAAAAATTGACCATCTGGGGCTGAAAAGGTTTTGCTTGAAACCAGGTGCAGATGCAGCAGAAAAATAAACACTATTTCCCAGTGCTTGTAATAGCACTGGGAAAAGGGTTTGTAAGAGCCTGTTTCTGTAACATTTCTCTTAATTTTCTAACAAAGCTCAAAAAAGCAAGTGAAATAATCCAAATGACAAGAGATGTGAGAGGTACAACAGTGGGAGAATCCTGAAAACATAGGGAAGAAAATTAACTCTGGCCACATGGGACCAGCTCTGGATGTCTTTCTGCAAGGCGGAGTGTGGGACTCCTCTCTCCCATGACTAGCTCCACTGAAAACAGGAAGAAACTTAGGTGAGAAGAGCATGGGAACAGGTGGAGGAGGTAAGCCTCCCAAGACAAAGAAAATCGCACGTAAACAGACATTAATGATCATTCTTTTGATTGAAAAAGTTTTCCAAATAAAAATATTAGGAACACATGCTGTCAGTTATTTGTTAAAATCTCTAAGAGCAGCAGTCATTAGCAGCACTTAAATTATAATGGATGAAAATTGTAGGTTTTCCAGACATTGATATAAGAGAAGTACAGCCTGAGCTGGGTGTGGGGATGTCAGATGTTAGAAGAAAACCATAAATATCTCCCATTTTGCTGCTCTGTAGCTATAGAAATTTTTAGTTATTCCAAATTTAGTTTCTAGTCCTTCTCATATAACATTCATGTTCTTACTTATAGAGGTGAAATTCCCAGTGAAATTCATGTCTTTCTGTCAGCATACCCAAAGGAGGCAGAGAAAACATGTAATTAATGTGAATGATAGCTCCAGGAAGCTTATTAGCATAGTGCTCGTTTATTCCCCCATTCTCTGTGCTTTGACCTTTCCCAAAGGAAATGGAATATGTTCTGAGGAAACAGAAAACATCTTTAAAACAGCTACATGTGTATTGCCTTGATGGTGTCATCCTGACCTTTGCAATCAGGTATCAATGATCAAGTAAGCAAATGACTGCACATTTTCCTCCATTTGAGCAGTTATCCAATTCCTTGGGGCCACACATGGAAACTACTAGAGACAATGGACATTTGCCAATATAATCAACAGTTCTGTGACCAGTTCAGAAATTAATTACTCTGGGTTACCCACTTTTTCACAGAGGTGAGATTTTCATGTCAGGAAAGAGGCACAGTGGATGTGGGGACAGCTTTTCCAGTCCCGAAAAATCAGGGAGTTTCATGCCCTTCAAAGCCTGCAGACCAAAAATGGGAGGAAGAAATGAAAACAGGTGATGCAGGAATAGATGTGCCATCCAAAATAATTCTGTGGAGCTGGGCATTTGGCTGTGATGTGGGAAACAAAGACCCAGATTCTTGCCCAGGGTCAAAACAAAGAGTTGGATATTGGAATCCATCTCCCCAGATTCTTGTTTTCCTCTGTTAAATCATCCGTTTTCAGAAGGAAATGGCAGATTAGGGAATCAGCCAGTGATCAGCCCTTAATCTTCCCTCCTGTCACAGGATACAGGAAATAAGGGAAAAGAAAATCAAGATGTTGAGACAAAGCGATAGAAATTTTCTCTTCTGTGCATGTTTGTATATAACCCCAAATTTCTAAGCAAAAATATTTTACAGAAAGGTATTGGGAGAAATTCTGAGAGTATGGGAAGATGCTTGATGCACAGGAGAGGCTGTTTCATCCTAGATATTAGTAAGAGATTTTATGGATAAAAAATGTTATGCAAAAAAAAAAAAAAAAAAAAACTTTTTATCCTGTAAAGAAGAGGAAGAAAAATGGAAGAGACAAAAATGAATAATTAATCTTCCATATTGTGAATGAACTGGAGGGAAAAAGCCCTGAGACATACCTGAAGAATCTTTAAGTTAAAGCACTTTATTTAAAACTGCAAGAGGGAGATCTGGGGAAATCATGATGTCGTGGGGATTCTAATTTGAACCTCAAAGATGACCTAAAAGTACTGACAGGACTGGAGTGGAGACAATGGCACAAAAGAAGAAATGAGCTAGTCAGTTGTGAGAAAGAGGTGAAAGAATATGAAAGGCAGAGAATTAATTGTAATCAGTAGCCAGGTAAGTACTTTTCTCCATTTTTACTTAAGAAGGTTATGGTTTTATTTGCTGAGAATTTGTAAAAATTTCGCAGTGATGCTAAAACTTTAAAAAACCCAACAAAAATTCGAGAAATAAATAAAACATAGGGTATTTGCACTGTTCAATTTTCTGGGCCTATCTTGTCATGGTACCTAAGCTCATAGTGAAGCTTCCCAGATCTGTACAGACCATCCCATTAAACTGCTGCCAATATTTTATTTGAATTTAATATGATCCAGGACTTAATAAGGAAGAAATATTCATAGACCATATCTGAAGAACTTTGGAAAATGTGTTAAAAGTACGCTTGATGAACTATAACCTGGATTTAGCCAGGAGTCTGTTAAAAAAGTTTTAAGAGTTTTCTGAAATCAGCCATTTAACATAAAGGTGGCATAGACACAAAAAGCACAACAGAAGCTTTATCTTTTCACATAACTGTTTCACATCCCTGAAGGTGTCCACTTGTTTAAAACAAAACATATCCCCAGATCTTCATTTAAAATATGGACTTCAGCATGCAGTGTGAGCAACACTGATGAACAAGAAGAAGCCTTGTCTGTAACAATTTGCTTTCCCGATGGCAATATTCTCCTTTTGACAGTAGACCTTCATGTAATTTCAAGCAATACCTCTCTTGATAATAAACACACTCTGCTCTTTCTGGAGAAGACCTGCTGTTGTTCTCACCACCCCATTTATATACAGGACCCCTTGGGTAAGTCTTGATGGCCAAAATGAAAAGGATGCCCTGTTGAGAGTACTGCAAATAAGCATTGTAGGGTGTGCTGATTTTGGCTCGCTCATTTCCCATTCCACCCTAACATTTGTAAATTAAACTCCTATTTTCAGATTTCCAGAGACTGTTCTGAAGTTTGATTCCTTTAATTATGGCTTGAAGTAGAGGGTAGTGCATTCCAAGAAACCAATAATTACCTCTGACATGTTATTACAGAGAGACTTGTGGAGAGCTGCAGCTTTTGTACCACTCCATGAGACATAACAAGAAGAAACTGCTGAAGATGGATCCAGCTAGGTTGCAAATAAAGAAGTCTCAGAATATGGATCTTCTTTCAGTACCAGAGCTGGCATAACAGAATTAAATTGTATCTAGAACTGCTACAAGGTAAAAGCCCCACACAGTAAATAAGGAGTGATTTTCATCTATGAAAGGAAGATGAGGAATTAAATTTATTTATTTATTTTTAAGATTATCACATATATACTTGTCAGTTCTATTGGTCTTGACATAGGGAAATATATTTTCAGCAGTCAATAAAACCTGAAAATTCAATAGGAAATATTTCCCTTAGAAGAGTCATGTGGGGTGATTGTTCTGCAGACCTTCATGAAATAGAAATCTTCTGCACTATAATTCGTTTGGCAACTGGGCTCATTGAACCTGATGATCCCTTCCTGTGCTCTGTTTCCCTGTATAAAACTCAGCACATTTTCTGATTTGGAATTCCCAGGGTAGCATGTGTTTCTCTAAAGGTAGATGTCAACAACAAAGAAATTTGTGTCTTAACTAGGCCTCCAGCCACAATAGGAGATCCAAACAGTCATCTGGGGCTGGTATGCTGACATTTCACTGCAGCATGTTATCAGTACATCATCAGTCTATTACGACAGGACTACATCTGCAGTGGCTTCAGAATTGTCTACACATTGGCAAAGCTGTAAAGGGAATGTCATAGCTGGTAAAAAACAAAATAGATCTTACCGTTTATCCCAGAACATCAGAGAAGGAATATAGAGACGAGGCTTCTTAAGCAAAAATTGTAGAAAAAGGGACAAGAAGCCAACTGACAGGTTGCCACATTAGCTGAGATGGTGCTAGCCTTTCTTTGTCTTTTTAGCAAACTGTCTTCTTTTGTAAAGTAGAAGTAAATATTATTATATTTCCAAAATACAACTGATTTTCAGTATTGGCCAAATTAGGACAAACTCCATATTTAAGACTAAGTTAATAATTCAACAGAAGTGTAAAGATAGAAATTTTGTTTAGGGACTGCTTCCTGAAGGCATCAATTGCAACAGGTGCACTGTTACAGATCTGTGGTAGTAGAAGTGATCTTTGCTCTTTGCAATTCCTCCAAGACACTGAGACTTAGGACACAGATCGCTATAGATCACACCTTCTCTCATCCCCGTGGGAGATGGGCGTGCTGGCCTCGTGGAGCACATTTGAAGAACATTAGTTTTAGCATGTGACTGGGAATTCTCTGTTGCTGGCAAAACTGCCTCATTAATTCATTTTAAAAAGGAATATGGACACTGTTGCATCTGGCTGATCCAACAGGATTCACAAGTTTGTAATTTGGTTGTGAACACCTCGCTGTGTGGATTTGCTGCCTTCCTTTGTCAGACTGCGCTAAAGAGCAGTGGGAATGTGGCAGTGCATCTGCCATACCTGAGTGCTGCAAAGGAGAGGGGATTTGTGGCTCTGTGCCCCCTGTAACGATGGAAACATGGCACACATAAAATGTCTTTGATGGAAAACCCAGAGAAACACATGCTGTTCCCTAGAGAATGATGTACTTTTTCTGGTTCCCTAAATGTCCTCACAGAGCATTGTCCCAGACACCAAGCTAGTGCTGTGCATTCAATGGTCTGAACTCAGAAAAGCAAGATGCATCAGCCAGTGGGGGAGTATTTTCAAAATATAGGTGATCTATTTTTGACCTATCAGATTTGATCATTGAGAGGGGCTCATGGGAAGGTTTACAAAAATTTCTTTGAAAGACAAGACTGGGAAATTCAGTCTGTAAGTGTGTTGTCTGTCATATTCAAGAACTTCAGTAGAGATACTGAATTTGCAGCACATTATAATTTTTCTTATCCTTCACATATATTTAACTGTTCATTGATAAACAATTACATTTTCTTTTCCTCTCAGTGCTCCATATATGTAGGTAAAAGACTCCTATTTCATCTTATGGTAACATCCTCTTTCTCCATAGAAGGAAGTTATCCTTCTTTTCTCCAATTGTCAAGTTGACTAAATTATAATTTCCCAACCAATATTTACCATGGATATGCTAATAAAAGATATTAACTCTTCTATAAATTTTATTTAATAGAAGACTGCATAGCAGCACTTTTAGATCTAGGGAATTGCAAAGCTGTCAGCTTCACTTGCAATTTGACAATAGAAACACTGGAAAAACCAAGAAGAAAAAATTATCAGGGATGCTTAGAATTCTTTCCTAGAATAGTTATTAGTATACTGTGTTTAAGGTGACAATAATAACCTGAGAGACATTATTTTTTATAATGACAGTTTGTAAAGTTTTCACACATTAAAATTCAGCCTGATTGAAATTAACATCTATAGAGTCACCTGCAGCCTTTCTGACAACAGAAGAATTTTGTTCAATATTATAAGGTGGAAATTATTTTGTTCCTATCTGGGAGCTGAGGAATGAGAAGTTGCTTGCCAGCTTGCCACCTATGCATCATCTTAAATGTTATAAACAATCTATGAAATTACATTAGAGATAATATTTTAATATCTAAATCATTCAGTCAAAATATTTCATTATTTTAGTATATCATCACTTACAGTTCAATCCTGTACATTTTTCTATTCCACCTCACTACAGCCTTTTCTCTATTACTTGCTTACTTTTTGGCTTGGGTTTTGTTTGTTTGTTCATTTCTCTTTTTTGTTTGGTTTGGTTTGGTTTTTTTTTTTGTAATGGCTCTCAGATTTAAAATAAAATAATTTCCAGTCACTGCTTTTCCTAATGGTGCCAAAACCCTCTCTGTTAATCTCTTGCTGCCATGGAGCACTTTCATATCTACTGATATTAGCACTCAGTAATTTTATTCTACTGCTTCAATCACAAACTTTAGGTTCTTACAGAAAAAAAAGGAATGGTAGCATTGCAAAAAAAAAAAACCAACAGAAAAACCCCAAAAAACCAACCCCCCTCCCCCCCCAAAAAACTAAAAACCCCCCCAAACAAACAAACAAAAAAAACCCCAAAAAAACCCTCAAAAAACAAAAAACCACCTGCTGCTTCAGGGAGACTAAATTTTTCTTGTAGAGTGACTGAGTTGCACTCTAGAATGAATTTAAGTCCAAGCTTAGAAGGTTGATTTAAATCCAGCTAAAATCAATGTTAAGAAATTAGCCTTTCCCAAGTTTCTATTGACTCAGTACCTAGAATAATTGATCCATGATGTGTATAACTCAAGCCAGCAATGAAAATCGTATTTTTAATTTTGTTATCAGACTACCTCAGTTCCTCTGACATTTTAAATGTGTCAAGGAAGTACAGTCTGTCCTACTCTAAATCCACAGAGAAATGTATCTTCATTAGGTTTTTCTTTATCAAGTAACTATTCTTTAGAGCACTAACAACTGAAAATGAAATGAGATTAAATAAAAGTGCTTTTTTTTTTTGCCTGATCCCCTTCCCTGGTGGTAACTGCATCACTGTATGTGTCAAGCATGGGGTATACCTGGAGACCAATAAAAAGTCAGACACTCAGCTGTAGAACAGACTGTGGATACCAGATGAGCAGAGAACAAAAAGGAATCTACAAAAATATGGCCTTAACAGAAAGAAGTTTCCAGGAGCCTCACTCTTAGGCTGTAGGACTGTGACTGTGGAGTTCTGCACAAGCCATTTCACCTTCTGAATGGGAGGGAAAATGAGATGATGCAGCTGGAATTTGCATTAAGGATGAATGAGCAGGATGCCTGATCTTTGTACTTTTTGCACGAAACTACTGCTAGAGACACTGTAAGAGGGGGGTACCCTTCACCCTTGCTGCTTTTGAAAACTTCTGCACCCTTTTCTCCCCTAATGACTTCACCTCTTACAATGTGGGAGGGACTGCTGACTCTGCTGCAAAGAGAGAAGAGTTTACTTTCCCCAATTTTTTGCTTTTCTCCAATTTCCTTGCATTTTTTCATGCATGCTAAAAGTCATTGAACCAGAGAGGGGAAGAAATGAAACATAGAGGCAGTTATGCAAAGCTCTGTTTCAAAGTTCTCCACGTTCTCTCCATAGGCCAAGATCTCTGCATTTGCTTCACTTTATATGAAACTGATGGAATTCATGTGCAGCTCTTCTAGTTTGGTAAGTATTTCCATAAGTGCAACACTAATTAAATTCAGCTATTGGCAGAAGTATAGAAAGTGCAATGCTGCCAGAATAACTGAGAGTGCTACACTGAAAATTTAACCTTTTGCAAAGGACCCCTTTGAAAGTCGATGCAATAGCTTCTTAAAAGCACTTTAAAAGCACTTTAATTTTAGTCTGGGAGGATCATTCATCTCCTGTTGTGTATACATTCATTGGGCATATCAGCTTTTCCCAAAGCTGCTCCAGAACTGTCTGCCTTCCATGCTAGCCTGGTTTAGACTACAGGCTGTTTAGAACAGAAGTCACTGCAGTGCCTTTAAAGAAAAACCAACTGCAAAATCAAGCTAACATCTAATTTAGAGATGTTATGTTGCATTTTGTCTCATGCAAACAGACCTAAAAGGAAAATATTTGCTACGTGCTTTGCTGAAGCAAGGCAATGATCTGTGGGAGGAAGATGACAGGGAATTTTCTGAAATGGAGAAATGCAGGCTGAGGTAGGGAACGTGACATGGCTGTCAGTAGCAGCAGCTATTTAGGATTGACCAGAGGAGTTGAGGCCTCAGCCTCTGCATGCCAAATACAGCTCTTCTAAATGATAGAGTGGGAATTCCAAATAGACTCTGGCCAGTCTGCTTGGATCTCACTGGACCACAGTGCCAGGCATGGCAATTAGACTCACCAAAGAATGGCAGTCTCACTTTGGGGAGCTCCCTCTCCTCCAAACCCTCCTTGGTCCATCTGTGGGTGAGGGGCTTGTTCCATTCACTCCATCCATCTTCCTACACACTTTGCTTGACCCATGCAGCAAGGAGGGATTATTGATTTATATGCAGCCCCTGTATCATAACAGTCTCTTGTAGCTGGTTTACCAGAAGCCCTAAGGAGTTACTGCTTTTCAATTCCTCAGCAGCCAATATGGTATGTACCTTATATGAACCCACTAAATCCACACCAAGCATTTATGCCAGAGCTGCACAGCTTCTGCAGCAAGATCAGTTTCCTTTCATGATTAAAAAAATCAGGTAATTAGTCACAAATAATAATAAGGAGGGCAGACTTGCTCATTTTATCAGCATTTTTTTAAAAAGCTCAGTACATCAGTCTTTCAATTTTATCTTTCTCCACGTGGACAATACATATTCAAATAATTTAAATATAATTTAAAGATGGAAGGTTTTATGTGAGCTTTATGTGAGGATCTGTGTGAAAAATAAAAATAGATGGAAAGCAAAACAAGTTAAAATAAAACAGTTGAATCTAATTGAAACAGTCTTTAAGAGCAGTGTATTTTCCTCCAGCTTCTCTGGTAGAAAGAAACTAAAATTAGTGGGAATCTGGAAAAGTGTAAAAGACAATGATAGCTCTTCTTCCTGCTCCTCTGCTTGCCTTCTTCTAAGTGACTACTTCTTAGTCTAGTGTCACAAAACCAGGTTAAGAACAGATTTCTCCTTCAACACAAGGAAGGATCACCCATTGAGTCCTTTGACCCTGGTTATAAGGATATATGGCTTACATGCCATCCTTGCACTTGCAGATTTTTTGTGCCTGTTAACAGACATAAAAATATAACAATATAATAATAAGAGTTATTTCTGTTATTTTGGCCCATATTCCAGGAACTATATTCTGACAGTTCGAATGGCCTTTGTCTAAAGTGCTAAGAACAAACAACTGAGGAACACAATTTTTATGAGAGCATGTCCTAGGTATTTGCATGGTCCTATAAATACATGTGTGTCCCTACCTATAATTATGTGGGTGCCTGTCTGCTCTGTGCCAGTCCCTACTGATTATGACTATGGAACAGCCTCTTGTCCATAGGTGACTGTATTTAAAGATGTTAGAAAAAGAACAGCATCCTCAATAGCAAACACTTGAATCTTGAAGAATCATGAAGTGTTTTCCTGTCCATCCAAAGTTGGAGAAGGCAAGAAGCAGGAAGGCCATGTAGACCAAACAAACTATTCCAGGCTGAAATAATGACTGCACCAGAAACAGATCAATTCAGTGTCCAGAACATTTCCTGCGCTGTGAGGCTATCTAGAATCAGACTAATCATTAAGTTACAGAGAATTTTGCTGCCAATTGTTTGTAATTACCACATTTTGACTATGTGGTCAGTGTTTTCTTTCCAAGACTCCCCAGCTGCTGCTTAGTTATCCACTCATATTTTCTTTTCACATTCCCTAGCAGGAGACACAGAGCAGAGAGGTCTGAGGGCTGCTTTGAGGTGAGCTACAGTGGCGGGAGGGTTGCAGAGGGAGCAGGTGCCACATGCACTGCTGCCAAGCTCTAGAAAACTAAACATTGCACAGGTTTTCTGGGAAAAAATGTTGCTGAATGCAAAAGAAACAGACCTTTGCAAAACAGTTTTGACTTTAATGGGAAAAAAAGCTTTCAGATGAGTAGGGGAGTGGAGAGAAATCTTGGTTACGCCTGCCTTCCTGCCTGAACCCCAACAATTCTACCACCAGGATATCTATTCCAGTTTTTGTTGATTTAGGCCTGAAGCAGAAAATCTTTTTTTTTTTTTTGAAGTTTCCTTCTTCCTAGACTGCTGAATCTGGCATTTATTCAAAGGGCAATGGCCCACCCAATCAGCCTGCTGGGACGTTTCCCAATGAAAACACCTCTCTGCTGCGGGCCTGTAGTCACTTGCAAGTGAGTACATGGCTGAGGAAGTAGGGGGAGAAAGGAATTCCTCCAGATTTGCCTTCTGCACCTTTTCTTTTAACTACAACTGTGTGTGCTCCTTTTCTTCAAACACTTTTGTTTCATGCAGCAGGAGAGGGCTGGCTGTGTTTCTATGGAAGTAGTTTGTCACAACAGCAACATGCAGTCATTCTTTTTTCCCTTTTACTAAACTAAAAATCATGAGGCTCTTTGCAGACAGTCATCATCCCAGACAATGAGAACGAGAAGCTAATCCAGGAGCAGGAGCTGTATGGCCAGCACCATTCCTCCAAGGCACCAAAAAAACCAAAAAAAACAAAAAAAAAAAAAAAAACCAAAAAAAAAAAACCTCAGAGAGTCAGAGCTCTGGAAACAAACAGAATTTCTTTCTCTTTTCCCAGCTATCCATACCACTCTTCCTCCTCTTGATCCCAGGGGCTGGGGTTGCTCAGCAGAGCCTGTGGCCCCACTGGTGCTGGTGTCTGGCCTCTGCTAGAACCGTGACTGGAGAGAAGTGAGGATGACTGGGAGGCATTAGTCCTGCTTCACGCAGCTTTTCCTGAATTGTTTTTCCTGTCCTTAGAATGGGGTGAAGAAAAATTATACATCTCTGTAGCTGCCTAGCCGGGCTCCTCCCTCGGTCCATCCTTCCCTCTCCCCCTCCCCTCCCTTCGCCTTGGTGCGCAGCCCGCTGACTACGTGGACACTGTGGAGCAGAGCCAGGGCAAGGGACACAGAGACACGTCCTCTGTCAGAGCTCTTCTCCCTTTTCAAAAAACCACCTCAGACCCAGCAATTCTTCTTGCAGCTCTGCATTTACCCAGCAAAGAAAGAGAATTTAAGGAATAAAGATTCAAATTAAAATCACACTGAAGCTCCAGTAATTTCCAACATCTTCAGACTCAGTTATATTCAGTTTGACTGCATGGCAGGAACATTTTCTTAGCACCATTTTCACATTTTTTCCTTTAGCCCCTAATCACTTAAAACAATATTTTTGAAAAATGCAGATAATATCCCAGTGCTGATAAATCCTGCTGATTATTTGATACATAGCTTGATATAGTTTACTTCACCCAAGGTGAGAGATTGGGAAACAGCCTTGGGAATCAGACTGGACTTAATTAAAAACACACACACAAATCACTGTGGAAGTTTTTATGTAGATGTTGTGTTGCACTAAAAGCACTTTTAATTGTTACTGTCTGCTCTTTTGTCTTAGTGTCATCACCAAAAAATACATGTGCTGCATGCTGAGGTAAGAAATGCATGTAATGTGCGTAGGAGTCTCAGGGGGCTTGGAAACTCTACTTGGAAAAGCAGAGTATGAGTGGGAGTGGACCGTGGATGATTGTGGGGCACTGGGGCATGAGTCTGTGATGGGATGCTGTGGAAGGGCAGCAGAGCCCCCCAGCCTGATGAACATTTGTCACAATGGGGGTTATTGTCTTCAGAATGTTTGGTGAAATATTCCAGAAGGTTCCAAGAAGGAAGAACAATGTAATGGTTTGGCAAGTAACACAGAGAGAATTGATAATATGCTATCAGATGCAGGGGCCTTTTGGCACAACTCTGTGAATAACACCAGAATCTGGGGGAAAAAAGTTATTACCAAATAACAGCAGAAGTTTCTCAGAAATTCTGAGAAAAGGCAAAAGCAGGTGGAGGGAAAGAAAGATGCTTTAAAACATTAAATTCTCTGTCTCTGCTGGAAATCCCTGCAGTAATGAAAATAAGAAGCAGTCAGCCCTGTCGCTATGGTTGCTTTGTTTTTTTTATGAGAAAATAAAACCAAGGTATCTTCATCAGGGACCAATTTTGTTCTAACATAATTAGTATCTGTTCCTCCAGCTGGAGGTACCTCGGGATTTAGGGCCATCTAATTTTCTTAAAATATTCCTAACCAACATGGTTGGTGGAATTATGTGAACTTCTTGCTCCACATTTCTCCTGCAGCTGTTCCTCCATCCTTATCCCAGGTCACTTTTCTGTGCAGCTGGGGTAAGCCATCTCAGGGAGCATCCCCCTTCTAAACAGCTGATGCCTTTTCCACTGGGGAAGTGGGACACCCACACCAAGTGGATCCAGCCCTTGGGAAGTTCCTACCCACCTTAGTTTCCTATGAGGAGAGGGGAGGGAGGACTGGATGAAATTCCCTGGGCAGCTGATAAATAAAGGCTATAATTAAATAAATGCTTGAGGAAAGAGAGTGAGAGAGCACATAATAGAGATAACAGAACTCAAACTGAGAGGAGTAGGCGGTGAAAGGGAAGAGAAAATGCTGGAAAAATGCAGAGGCCAGTATTGGGGAAGACCAGTTACATTACAGAGCTGCTCCTGGGAAGTCAGCCAGAGTATCTCTGTAGGAGTCTTCATCTTTCCCTCTGGTTGTAAAACAGCGCTAAAGCCTCACACAGCATCCAGTTAATGAGCTTAACCAGTGGCAAGGGGAGCATCAGCTCAGATATGATTGGATACCAGCAAATCACTTCCCCAGACTGTGCCAAAATGGAAGATACTGGTTGGAGATTCAGGCATTTCCATCTCCTTCCTGGTAAAGCCTGATGGTTTCCATTAACCCCATATTGTCCCTAGTATTTTTCACTTTGTGCTTCAATAACACTCTGAGAGTGCACCCGCATCCCCAAACTCTTGTTATTGCTTTTCTAGTAAGAGCTCTGCTTCAAATTTTTACTTTTATTTTTATAAAAATTTTTCTGAACTTTGAGGAGTCAAAGAAGTCTCATAAATTAATTTGTTTTTCAGGACCACAGCTCTTCTTCCTTAGAAGAAATTCCTGCTCACTTCCATTGAAGTTTTACCTGCAAGGGTTGAAGAACATGAATGAGAAAATTGGCCCCCAGAGAGGTAACACTGGTGAAATGATCCAGAGACTGCAGATGTCTGTGTTACACTCTGCAAATACAGCTCTGTAGCCTGTTGACCTCCACTTTTTTATTGCTGTGAGCACTGGGGCAAGCCAGAGTAGAAAAGTAGGATGTCATCTAGATTCAAGAAAAGGACACTAACATTTTCTGTGCCTAAATTTTCTTAATCTATAAATCCAGGGACACTTTCATAAACCATTTTGAAATTTCTAGCATACTGCTGGAAAAATAGAAATAATTTAAATAAGTTTTGAGTTGAGTCTTTGCCACAAGTAAGAAAGTAGTATTTTATTTGTATTCATTTTTAAGTATTGTGAAACTTTTTCTGATTTTTAACACAGATCTGTCAGCTGACTCTCAGACTAATATTTTTATTTATTTCTCAATACCACACACTTGTTTTAATACCTTGTAATGTGTTGAGACAGGTCATCTGGTAGGACCAACAGAATGGTTTAGTGCACTGGGTCCTCTCTCGGTCCTCTCGATAACATTCTGCAAGTGTTACAGTATTACAACCATGAGGCCTTTCAGCATTCAGCAGGTTCCTGTTGAACATCCACACTTTCATTTCCAGATAAAATAAAGAGAGCTGGCAAAAAGAACATGCCTTTAAAACCAGGACATTGCAATGCAGAAGTGCAGGTGTGTGTTTTCTGGGGACTAGTAGCTGTAATGTCCTGAGGGAGTGCCCAGCAGGAGACAACGTCTAAGCTCAGGTTGTGAAGTCTGTGGCAAGCCCTGTGATGCCTGAGCATTTCCTTGGATGACAGAGCCAGTCTTTTCTGCTCCCTCCATTTCATAGATCCTGGTGATGAGGGTCCAGCAGTCACCTGGATTGCAGCAAAAGTGTCAAGAACTTAATAGTTACACACAGGCAGATTTGAAGTTCTTGTCTGACTTAATGGGAAGATTTTACCCACAAAATGTGGCTGTCTAAATTTTTTATAAAGTGTGTTGGCATATGTCTGCATGTGTGTGTCTGTGAGTGTCTGTACATGAGAGACAAAGAGCTGAACAGCACTGGAAAGATGTTTGAGACTACACATACCCTACTGTGTGTGAATAAAACCCCTAAAATTTAGCCTAGAAATGTTTTTTTTGTTATTAATGATACTCTAGCAATTTCCCTGTCAGAGAAATAAATATCTATAGATACATCTAAAAGCATCCATGTTTTCTTAGGCATTATGTATGGGAAAGAGTATTTGCACGGTTGTGCTTGTGTTCTAAATAGATGCAAGTGGTGATGCACTTATGAACCAAATGTAGATTTAGAGGATAAAGACTTCGTGTGAATATGTCAATATCTGGCAAGTACAAGAAATACTAATGGTGGCTCAGCTCTTGTGCTCTTTCTGAAATGCCATGTACCACCTGAGCTTCCACTATGGTTCATTATCCTATGCCCCACCTGAAATTCTTGTACAGAACCTGAGATATGCAGCTTTTGTGTCTTCTCCCTGGCCTTCCCAAGCTCCTACCCAACAGGCAATGCAGGAAACCTACAGATTAACCAAAGCATCCTCAAGCAGGATCTCCAGAGTGCTGTGCCTCCCAGCTGCTCACTGGGTGGTGATGAGAACTGGAGATGTTCAATGCCAGGGCAGTCAGAACTAGGGCAAAGCAGGTGGGAGAACCCAACAAAAACCAACACACCTGGAGCTGGGTCAGGAATTGTTCTTAGCAGGGTAAGGTGATGGAGGGATGATTCAGGGAAGGAAGGTGTCACAGACAACTCATTAGCAAAAGGGAACAAAGCTGGCAGGAGGCATGAGCAGCGTGTAGGGAGAGGTCTTATGCAGAAGAGGCTTTCAGGTAGTGTGAGAGGACATAATCAGAGGAAGAGTGACATGGGCCAAGTAAGAAACAGGCAACAATTTTAGGGTTGTAACATAAAAAAATGCTGCATATAATATGACCAAAATTGTTAACTGGAGGAAATCTCCCAGATGTAGGTTATACTTTCTGACTGAGATGTTTGTGAAGATGGATCATAAAAAGGGTGGCAGGATATAGCCTATATTTTCCAGTTCTCCAGACTCAGAGACATAATGCTGACCAAGGCAATTTTTCCTCTCCCAAGCTGAAAGGGATGTTCCTGTTGTTTGCAAGGAAATCTCAGCCCTTGCTGGTACTTTTACAGTTCGAGGTACCCATCACCTTTGGGTGGGGTGCAGGTGCTCCACCAGTGGTGATGGAATGGTGGGATCAGTGGTGGGATCAGTGCTGACTGTCACTGGGGCTGTGGATGCTGTGGCAAAGGGTGCAGTTCTTTCCAGTCAAGATTTTTTCCCTGCCTGCGGTGCTCACGTCAAATCCATCCACGCTGGCCACAGCCTGTGCCAGAGGAAATCCAAAATTTTGGAGACAGCTCTCAGAGCTGGGCTGAGCCCTCCTCCCTTCCAGGCAGAGGAGCAGCAGTGTGTCTGTGGTGTGTGGGGCTGGTTTCAAGCAGGAGGAATGTGGCTGACAGGGAGGTAGAAAACCAGCAGAGGGGACAGGCTGCAGGAACTGACAGCAGTGTTCACCATGCTCCCTGAGTTTTGATACTCACACGACATGGAAACAGAAGTAATTCCTTACACTGTCTGACTCCCCTCACTCCTGAGCAAGCTAAGGGAGGGACACTTGCTTTCACAGCCAATCCTTTTTTTCATCAATAACATCAATCTGGCTCCTTCACTTTCTCAGTAGCAAGACAGCAGGCTTTTTCCTTTTTCACCTCTTTCCAGGCTCCTCCTGCCTGCCTTTTTCTGTTAAATTTGATGGTGACCCATTTAACAGAACCCACTTCAGTATATCTGGAAAATTTCAGTAAGGGTTGACTTAGGATACCTGTTCCTCATTAACCCTTGAAAGACACTTAAAGTGTCTGAACATACAGTACAGCTGAGATCAAGACTGACTTTAAGTGGAAATTATATCTGATTATAACAAGGACTATAGCTTTGAAAAATAACAAACTTCCAGGAGTTCTCACATGTCAAAAAACAGGTAATATCAGAAAAAAAGTGTTTTAAATCTTGAGTGGGATCTCTGCAAATAAATTTGGCTTTAGAACATGGCTGAAAATAATTTGTATAATAATTAGGCTGAACTGATTTTTATTCATTCCATGGCTTTAATTCTGAAAACAAAATGGGCAACTGCTCCTTTTTAAATCAAATCCTTACCTTCTGCTGCACAGCCTCAAACTTACTCGTATGAGAGTGGGAAAAAACCCCACATACCATCACTTTCAAAACCTCTCTGTTGTATTTTTATATTCTCTTTTTTCATCCAGTCTTTTTCAGTCTAACTGCTGCTCTGTATTATAGGGTGTATCCGAATTCAAGGAAAACCTCCAGCCAATTGTTTTTGAGGAACGTTCCGAAGGACTGCGCTGCTGTCCTTGGGAGGCTGCGAGTGCCACGTCGCTCCCCAGCTACCCAGGCTGAGAAAACCATCATGGTTACTTCTGCAGCTCTTGATGTGGTTCTGGGTGGTAACTTCCGATGGCCAACATTGTTTTTTTTCCCCTTGGCTGCAAGGATTAGGGCAGGATTGTACTTGCTGAGAAAACTGTGGAGGCTCTGAAGTGTAAAATTGGATCACAGGGACCATCTAGTGTTCATAGCCTGCACCACCACTGTAGCAATGCCTCGTATTTGCAGAACACAGATGTTAATGTTCTGCAGTCTGCTGGATTAAATATCTAATTTTTCAAAGAAAGAAATCAAATGCCACTTGAATACTATGGGTCAGCACAACTAGTTTTCAGCTGTTCTAATTGAGAAAATGAGAAAAGTACTTTTGAGTGGTCTTTTTAGGTGTTCTGCTCTAAATAAAATGAAAGCTGTGTTTTTCAACATATTCACAGAGAATCTATCCCTATTTTTTAGCTAATTTTTTTTTTAAGCTAAGCAGAAAATATGTTGAGGGTGGAAAGGACAAAATAATCTGGCTTTAGAAAGTCCAAAGTTTCCATCTTGGATACATTCACCATAAGACACCACAGCCCAAGCTCCACTCTGCCCGAGGTGCTTGGAGAGCAGCAGCTGAGATGCCTGGGCATGAGGATCAGGCCATGCAGTGGCAGAAACCTGGGCTGCCACCAGTGGGAGAGACATGGCATTGCCATGAGGTTTAGGAGTGATAAAATAGAGAATCAGGACGCTCCTGGGTCAGCTGAGGGATGGAGGAGAGATAAGGGGAGCATATCACAGCTGCAGGCTGGGCTCTAGCTGGGCTCCTGGAAGGGAGCACGAGGGTGGGACTGAAGCTGTGAGCCAGGGCTGTGGGTGCCAGGGCTGTGCTTGCTGCAAGCCTCATTCCCACCCACACCAGCCAGGGTTAAGCACATCCTGCTGCCCTTCCCCTCCACCACAGGGTGCTGCCTTTCCTCTCCCTCTCTCGTTTTGCAGACAGAAATTTGGCCCTTCAGAATGCCAGGATTTTGTAGAGGACAGCAAGTTTGGGAATAATACCTGTTCTAAGACTATAATCATCATCTGTGTCTTGATCTCAAGCAGAAGTGCAGAAGTTCCTCTTTCCAAGTTTGGACATGATTATTTCTGGAGTTTAAAAGGTAAACAGGACAGCAGGCTTTAGTGAATTGTAACAAGTTGCCAGAATCCCAGGGCTATTTCATCCCACTTGAAGAGAAAAATAAGAAGCAGAGGGCCTTCAGGAAATAGAGACATCCACTCTATTTTAGCTTGCAGAAAAGAAATTCCTCAAAAGAACATCTAGAGGCAATGGAGGAAGGGAAAGGGAGAGGGAAAAAAGGAACACAGTTCCCACACATCTGATTAATGGGGATTCTGCTGCACAGCAACTAATTTGGGTGATTTTTTTCACTGAAACAAGAAGATTTTGCACAATCAAAAACATTTGTGAAAGTATTTTGTTTCTCAAAAAGGTTCAGCCTTCCAAAAAAGGGAAGAAAGAACTGGCCAAATAACTGAGAAAATAGAAAAAAAAGTCAGTGATTCAAAACAAAATGCATTTCAAAATGTATTTCCACCTGTACATCTACATTATTAATTTTAAAGGAACTTGAAAATGTTCAAAACCTAAATGAATATTTTATTTCATATAATTTATTCAAATTAAGAGGAATTTTATGCAGTATTTTTTATCTTATACACTTATTCTTGCACCTCATCTTTGTGGACTAGATATAAACCCTCTTCATGTGTTGATTCTCTGACAGAATGAAAGTCTGGACATGTCCTAAAATTCCAAAGGTAATAGGGGAGACTAAAGTGGGAAGAAATCTGTGAATTGCTGTAAAATAATCTCCATGGAATAGGACAGCAAGGCATGATATTTATCCTGTGTGTGATATGGAACGGTATAAGGAATAGTTGAACATTTTTCTAAAGTGTTAAAATCTTGCCTGGATATTCAAAGTCTGTTCTTTTACTCTAGCTTTGTGAAACTGAAATTTTCTGGACCATCACCATGCCAGAACATGCTCCTGAACTGGGAAACTTGCTCTAATTAATTAAGACAACTTTCATTCCTAGTCAAAATGTTTGTATTCCATAATCATGAGCAGGGCAGGAAATGCATTGTATCAAATTCAGCAGTAAATACATTAAGGTGTGATATATTCATACTGTAGACATTGTCAGTGTCTCCGCTATGTGCATTTAGCAAGCCACAAATGATGATCTTTAATTGCAGCACAAAAATGAATGAAACCCTGTCGCAGACATTTCTCCACGGAAATCCTTCCTTTCATATTTCTGTGTCTTCGGGAGCCAGAGGCCCCCGAAGAGAAGGTAAACAATTATTATCAGCTGCTGTGGAATGCAATAGGATTCACCTTGATTGGCTCATTTTCTATGTTTATAATTAAGAGCCAATCACCAGTTCAAGCCAGGGGACTGAGTCCTTGGCCACAACTTTGTTGTGGGTTCTTTTCTATCTCTTCTCAGCTTAGCTAGCTGCTCTGCAAACCTCTCTCTATATTCTTTTTAGTATAATTATAATGTATTATATCATATATTAATAAATTCAGCCTTCTGATCAAGATACAAGATTCACCGTCTCTCTCTCACCAACTGTGACCCACACAGGTTGCGGTAATAAAACCCCCTTAGTGATTCGTGGGCTAACAGAAAAACTTAAGAGTTCTTTTAAAAAAAACCTGGGAAAATTACTTTTTTTTTTTCAATATATAGAAAAAAGGTGGGAAAATTAAAGGAACTTCAGTAAAATGTAAAATAAAGAAGTTAAAACACAACAACCCCATGTTGGGACCGGTCCAGCAACAACAGCCCTGTTGTTGGAACTGGCACTGTTTAACATCTTTGTTGACAAGATGGACACAGACAGTGGGATTGAAGCACCCTCAGTGTGTTCACTGACCTCACCAGGCTGTGTGGCTCAGCTGGCACACTGGAGGGAAGGGATGCCATCCAGAGGGACTTCCATGGGCTTGAGAGGTGGGTCATGAAAGTCTCATGAGGTTCAACAAGGCCAAGTGCAAGGTCCTGCACCTGGGGAGAGGCAATAAGCACAAATACAGGCTGGCAGGAGACTGGATCAAGACTGGATTCCTGAGGAGAAAGACCTGGGGATGTCTGTGGACAAAATACTCAATTATGACTTGTCAGTGTGTGTTTGCAGCCCAGAAGGCCAGCTGCATCCAGGCTGAATCAAGAGAGGAATGACCAGCAGGTCAAGGGAAGGGATTCTGCCTCTCTGCTCTTGTGAGACCCCACCTGCAGGGCTGTATCCAGCTCAGGTGCCCTCAACACAAGAAAAACATGGGTTTGTTGGAGCGAGTCCAGAGAAGGGCTGGAGAGGCCTGTCAGACAGGCTGAGAGAGTTGGGGCTTTTCTGCCTGGAGAAGAGAAAGCCCTGGGGACACTCTACAAGCAGCATTCCAGTACTTAAAGATCCCACAAGAGAGCTGAAGAGGGTCTATTCAGAAAGGCACATAGTGGTAGGACAAAGTAAAATGGCATTACGCTGAAGGAAAGAGGTTTAGATTAGCTATTAGGAGAATATTCTCTACTGTGAGGGTGGTGAGGCTGGAAATGTCTGCCCAGAGAAGTTGGGAATGCCCTATCTCTGGAAGTGGATGGGACTCTTTCTTTAGAATGAATGACAAACTTATTTGGAGAGTAATATTTAATAGTTAAAAATTATTTCTGTGGTGAAGTATTTTGAATAGACTTAACTTTCTTCTTAAAGTTACTTCATTACTTAAATTAGGACCTTAGGTTTTGCTGTGCTTGGAACTGATAGGCCATCTACTGTTGGTTTTGAGTTGGTGTGCATCCGCCACAATATAATGAGTAGGTGTGACTGTGTTCTGCTCACTTGATCCCTGTCCATGCCCTCCCTCTTCCAGCACCACAACAACTCTGCCTCCACATCCTTTATCAGGCAAGAAGCAAAGTAGTCTTCAAAGGATACAGGGTAGCCTGTGTTGACTGGGTCTCCTGAGGTAGTGCCATGAAGGCACTAATTTAAGTCCTCTTCCTCCAGGTGCTTTATGTGGTGTTTTCAGGAACTGTCCCTCTGTCATAGCTGCTCTTCCTTCAGATCTTGCACAGATTTGTTGCCAGTTCAGAAGTTATTTGGGGTAAACTGAGTCACATGGAAAAAAATGTTGTACAAAATCATAGTTAAAGGAAAATAGGTCTGAAATGGATGTGAGGGTAAGGCCATTGCAGATGTTCAAGTGCTCTGGCACACTGTATTGGATTCTAGATCTCACAGTCACTTTTGTTCAAAGTAAACCTGCTCTCTGCCCAGAGCTTTGTACAATTACCTGAAAGTGGGTTGTATTAGGTGGGACTCTGTCTCTTCTCTCAAGAAACAAATGATAGGACAAGAGGAAATGGCCTCAGATTGCACCAGGAAGGTTTTAGATTGGATCTTGGGAAATGTTTCTTCAAAAAGGGTTGTCAAGCTCTGGAACAGGCTGCTCAAGGAGGGGGCTGAGTCTCCATTGCAGGAAGTGTTTAAAAAATCTGTAGATGTGGCACCTGGGGAATGGACTAATGGTGGACTTGGCAGTGTTGGGTTAAACTGTTGAACTCAATGATCTAAAAGATCTTTTTCAGCCTAAACAGTTCTATGATTTCTCACCTCCCTCTCCTTTTCTCTGCTGGGATCAGCACTCACGTGACACATGTGAACAAGGTCACAGGGGTGTTAAAGCTGAAAACAAGATTGTGATGTGCTGGGTTAGATGCCTAGGGCTCTCTAATTAGCCTGAATTTATTTCAAAATAGCTGTTTGCCTTTTAGTGGCCATGTTCTGCCAGACCAAATAACTTGGATCCTTTAGCAAGATGGCACAAGGGGCATTTCTGGACTATGAAGTTCAGACACCTCCATTCATGTCAGACTGATATAACACTTTAGGAAAATCTCTGCAGCCTGTGTTGAAGGAGGAAGAAAGGTGCAGTGATGCATCTTCTGCTAAAAGGAGGTTGGATGCAGCTCCTGCTGCCTGTGTGCAGTTTTGCTGTAATCTTGTCCATTGAGCTATGAGGGAATGCTTGCACTGTGCCCCCGAAGGCAATGGCAGTGACTGTAACCACAGAGGAGATGAGGCTCTTCAGCCTGCAGTGACTGTAACCACAGAGGAGATGAGGCTCTCTGATTAACTTAATACATATAAATTTGTCCTTCAGAGCTGCTGTTCCTTAACTTTCCAAGGTAGCAAACTTCCAAAGGCCAGATTTGAAGCAACTGGACTAGTAAGTATTTCCTAGCAGAAGTTTTTTTCTCTGTTTTCAGACTTCAGTGGGGCTGAAGTCCAAACTGCTGTGCTTTAAAAAGCACAGCTTTCCTATTTGCATAGCTGCTGTAGGGATGTATGTATTCCAAGACTGTTTTTTAAAAACAAACACAATGTTTTGTAGCTGTGACTGCTAGTACCCTAATGTACCTTCAAAGGCAAACAATCTGTCTATCTTCAAGAAGAAAACACTATCACACACATAAAGGTCTCTATTAATGTTTGTTTTTCTGTTTTTCTTGTAAATGTTGTATTTTTTTTCCTTTTCATCATATAAAATTGTGATAAATGAGAATGAAGTATATGGTTTTCCTCTGTAAATGATAAATATTAGCAAAGTAAAGTACAAAGCATCAGTCTCACAGGTAATGGGCTAGTGAAAATCACAGGGATTTAAATAAGGAACTGGTTACAGCAGATATTGCAGACTGGAATATTTTCTTGTTTATCACCTCATATGAATTATTTAACACAAATCAAGGGAGTTATTCCAGATTTTAAGTCATATGATGAAGATCTAGATGTTATCCCGCATCCAATTGTAATGACAGAGTTCTAAGCACTTGGAGTAATAAATATTATAGAATACTCTTTGTTGTAAAAATACATAACCTTCCTCTGTGACTTTGTTCTTTGCAAAACATTTAAGGAAATTATGCATGTGAAACTCTGCTGATTTTAGCGCTTAAATGTCAGGCAGAAAATATCATTGTAAATTTCTTTTACAATGCATTTTGTAAAGGAAAGGTCTGACTGGGCCTCTGGCCAGGTAACTAATGAAACTCAAAGTAACCCATGAAACTCAAAGTAACTCCAAACAGTACTTACTTAACTCTCCTGGCAAACACGATTATTCCTACCTTTGATTCTCTTTCCAGCCTTACATGTTTGCTGGAATAATTCCCTTTGTGACAAGGGCGTACATAAAATACACCTGTGCTAATCTTGCCATAACATATTCCTAACAGCAAAATGCTATGAGAGTTTGTGTAGTTATCAGCAGCACCACATGGTGTCTGTAGTGCTAAAGAAAAGAATTAATATGAAATACAGTTTGAAATATTTCAGCGGTGTTTTTTTTTTTAGTTTTTTTTTTGAAACCTGACTCCGCTCATGCAGTACAAAAGATGGAGAAAGTAGTGAAAGTAATACAACATTTGCTGCTTTCTAACAGGTGCATTATAGGAAAGTGTCCAGGGATGAGAACCTAGAAACATGGAAATACAGGGCTTGGAGGGATCTCAAAGTGTTGTCTGGCACTGCAGCTGTATTTATGTCATTCTTGGCAGGTACTTGAGAAAAACACGTGGATGATGAGAGGAGAAGAATAAGAGTAAGATTTCTCTATGTCTTCAAGGAATTCCTTCCAGAGTTTCACTAGAATTAGCACTGGATTTATTTTTATTTTTTTTAACTCAGTCTTTCTTGCTCAATGTTCCATCCTATGGACCTTGAGAACAAGTCTTTCCTTTACTCTTTCAATATGCTCCTGTGAATTTTGTCCAGTTAGTCAACATCTTTCTTGAAGTACAGTGCCTCAGACTGAACTCAGTTCATCAAAGGAGATCTCTGAACAGAGTAGATGTAATTACTTTTGTTCTTTGCTGGCTCAAATTATATGTTCCATCTTAGGGTTGTGTTTGTATTTCCTTAACATTTTTAATTTTTATTCAGCTTTCCACTTCTAAAAAGTCTCCCTTCTCTTTTTCTGTGTAACAGACAAATTTGTGTCTTGTCCAATAATTTTTCTGGATCAAAGGAAGTACCTCATTGTCCCTGCACTGGGACTTGCCAGAGCTTTATCTCCAAATTTCAAGGATTCACAAAAACTGGTTCTATTCTCAAAGTGATCATGTCTTCAGAATATGAGCACTAGTGATGATATTAAAGATATCTGAATGCAGCTGAGGCCTCTGTAGGACTTCACTCAATGCAGTCTTCCCTTCTTACAGGTAATGACTCACAGTCCTCTCAGGGGATGTCTTTCCACTCATTGTCCAATTATTTAATCTAGACTATTCTTACCTAGTCTGATGGTGGATTAATTAATGCTACTGAATACAACTTGTTTCCAGGTTTGCTTGTTTGTTTGGGTTTTGGTTGGGATTTGGTTTTGGTTTGTTTCATGCTGGCATTTTTTTCAGGTTAACTGAAGTGTTGATACCAGGGATTTTGATTCTGTGGCCCTTCCTTTTAATTTTTTAAGACAAGCATGTTTTATGTTGATGAATACCACATTTCTCCTTCAATAACTAAAAATAATTTTTAGCAGTGCAGAGAAGTATCCAACCATCTTAAGGTATATCATGGGATGAAGTCATCAGAACCAGATGAATCAAGTATATTAAAGACTTGAAGATGAGGTCTTTCTTTCCTGCCACATCTAAATTCTGCTACCTCACTTGATAGTGCTCTTTTTAATGAAGAATATCTTAGTGAAAATCATTATCTTATCATTCCCTTTAACGTTTTTTTTTTGGTGTGCTTTATCTTAATTGCAGCTCATTCTATTCCTTTTCTTTCCAAGCAGTTGTGCTATAACTCTGTATTAACACCTGGTAGGTTGGACTTTCTTTTTGTTTTTGCCTTATAACTCAAGTACATGATTGGTAATTTTTTTGTCAAAATGATCTTATACTATACTTCCTATGCCCCTCCACAACTGGATAATTAACACCTGCCCTTAGTAATAATTACCTATTATTCTTGTTCCCTTCTAATTTTAGCACTGAGAAAATTATAAAGAAATCCTCAGAGTTTAATGGTGATTGCCTTTCTGAAATTTGGAACTCAGGCTGTTTTTTCCTTTCTTCTTCCCTAATGATCATAAACTTCAGCATTTAATGACCATTCTCACCTCAGTTGCCTTTTAGTCTGAGAGAGGAATTTTCTGCTCTTTATCAGAATTATCCCTCACAAACCATCCCCTCTAGTTGCTCTCCTCACCTATGGATCATGACCTACCCTTCATGAGCTGGATGGGAAGTCTGTACTGCAAGTCTAGTTTATATCTGAGTGAAATCCACTATTGTCAAAGTGTAACATGAGGGATGCTCCCCTTAGAGCTTGCAAAAAACCTTCATGCTTATTATCTTCTGTGTTCATCAGCACCATGAAATTTCTATTTTTCTCTTCATTAATCGCCACTGTGAAACTTTCAGCAGAACGCGTTAACAACTAAGTCAAATATTGGTATCTATCCCTGACTTAAAGGGGAAATATTGCTTCCTTTTTCCCTTGCATCTAATTTATGAACAAGTTATTCCCTTGTGGAATAGTATTTATTCACATAAGTTATCTCCCCAATTCTCTGCCAAGCCATGGCTGTGCACAAATGACAAAACCTTCAGGACTCAGGCTGAAAGCCTGTTACAAAATGTGCATCTTAATCCCACGTTAGATTTTGACTCAGTCTTTGTTCAAAGTCATAGTATTGTATCCTGTTTCTCCTCTACATTTTTGATTTGTATTGGCGCATTAACCATGTTTATGCACTTCTCCTATTTAAGAAGACTCTCAGTATAACTATTATTTAAAAAGAAATTTATCCCTCATTTGGAAATACACTTGCATTTAATGGATAAATTATTTGCATGGATAGTTCACACATTATTTAAGGCCTATGCAAGTCTATTTGAGACGTGCAATCATTTAAATTATAAGTAAGGGATAAAAATAAAGTGAAACCTGATCCTTCCATTTTTAATTCCTGTAAATAGCACGTATATCCTCTCGATCCATGCTAAGAGATGCAGAGCAAGGTCTGCAGATTTACAGCAGGATTTTTGCTCCTTCATGAATAATAATAAAAGTATTTGTTTTATTAGTGAGCTGGTGATTGAATGATTTTCTTGCTGATCCTTTTAAGACACACATTTTCTTTTGGGGTTTTTCTGTCTTTTGGGAGTCCTTCTCTGGTACCTGGAAGATAAAAATTCAAGATTTATTATCAAAATTTTTGTAATAATAGCTTATTTAATCACCACCCACAACACATTCACAGCTGAAAGCTTGATTCTGGAGTGGTGTGAAAGTAGTTATGAGGAGAATTATAATAAGAAAAGAAATCACTGACAATATAGCTCTACTAAAAAATTACACAAAAGTTAAGCTACTAAGTTCTTTCTGGCACACTCCACTGCCTTTCTAGGGAGAATTTAAAGTCTTTAAAGTATTTTAAGTCTTTAAAGTATTTTCAAGAGTTGAAATTGCAGAGCAGACCAGTGTCCTTTATGATGACAGGCACAGTATGTACCAAGCCATTGGCTGACTGGGGTGTTTGCTAGGGACGTGAGTTGGGTGTAGTAATGACTTTCAAGTTCTGGAGTTTTTGAGGAAGCACTGAAATCACCTAGAGGGGGATGTATTGCCACCCTTGGAAGATGTTTGCATATCCCATAGTTTTTGGTTAGATCACAGTGGATGGCCTATACTTTATTGCAACTTTACCCATGGCCAGTAGTGACCAATCCCACATCATGCATTATGTCTCCAACATAAGCCCATACTTAACAAACAAAAGGTGAAACAAAAATGTAACATGTCCATCTTCTTCCTGTCACATGAAAAAACTACCCTCGTGGTGACCACTGAGAAACAAAACCACATTGCAATTGTTAGTGATACAAATCTGACTTCTCTGCCCTTGACTAATTCCAGTGGGCCATCAGATAGCAGTTGCTGGGAATAGATGGTCCTGGCAGCAGCAGGGGGCAAGAAGGACATTTCTGTAATGGTTACAGCATGAAATGCGGGGCTCTGACTACTTAGAAACTACTTTTAGATGTTTTTTTTACATCTGAACTGAGGCGCTGGAAGACTGAAGGCTCTATTGAGCAGTCACTCTCTTCTGCCTTTATACATCCTGTAGGGTACCAGAGCCATTTTCAAATATCAGATGGTTAGGGCACATTTATGAAACCAAGCCATCAACCAGACACAACAGTGCATGGTGGCTCAGTGCTGAATCAAGGTACTTCAAAGAAGAAGCAGAAGAAGAGAAGAGAAGAGAAGAGAAGAGAAGAGAAGAGAAGAGAAGAGAAGAGAAGAGAAGAGAAGAGAAGAGAAGAGAAGAGAGAAGAGAGCAAGACAACGTTTTCAGACTGAGATGATGCCCAAATCCTTGTTTTTATAAGGACTCTGAAGTTCTGAGTAATGGAAACAGATCTTGAGTCCAGGAGCATCAAGATAATTATATACTTGCCCCAAATCAGTTATGCAGCTTGGAAATAGTTGGTTTGCACCCTGTTTCCAGAAGTATAATATACAAAATAAATTCTATTTCTATTCTTATATAAATGAAAACAATAAATTTTTAAAAAATTCAACACAGTGCTTACAGAAATCAGAAGGAGCTGGCATATTTCTCTTATTGACTTTTCAATGTGTTATGTGTACTCTGTTGTTTATGCTAATAGAATCTCACTACTTTTCAGACCTGAATTAACCTGCTGTAAAATTTGCAGACTGGTCTATCTCACACTACATTAAGCCTGGTATATTTTCCATAAATTCATATGCCTTTAAATTGTTGAATTAAAGGAAGGTCTCATATAAAATAGCACAGTGGTAAATAATATGAGAGTATATTTAACTTTCATATTTTATGAACGTTTCCCTCACATTTCTGCTTGAATGGTATCACTCTACTTTCTAAAGGAAAATATGCACTGATGGAACTTTGCTTGGGACCCAACTTCACACAGCTTTAATGGAAAATGGCACACTCTGCTGGCAGCACTTTTCCCAGGATTTTTAAGTAATTCTGTGAGGAACAATGCAATTTCAAAATTGCTAACTACCAGGTTGCTCAGAATTCATTGCTCATTGTCACCATCATAGTGATTCAGAAATTGTTTATCTCTATTTCTTAAAAAAATTAAATTAGATTAACTTACAGGTGCAAAACACATATTTAAAACACTTCATATATTTAAGATACATGGTTAAAATACATAGTTTTGTGTATAAGTAAATCTTTCAGGAATTTGGGGAATTCAATGCAGTCAGCAGAATGACTCCTCAAATCTGGATCACTTGGGAAATTTAACTCCAAAGCAACTGGATGTCACTCACAGTTTTATCAGAGTTTTATGTTTAACTGCCTTCCTAACAGTAAGAATATTGACTTTTATCAGGACATTTTTTACCTTGCCCATACAGGATATGCTCTATTTGAACCACAAAGAACTAAAGTAGAGTAACCTACACTTCAGAACTCCTAAGAGTAAACAGGTTCCATCAAAAAGTAGCCAAATGGATTGGGATAGTAATTTAAACATTGTGAGATGAGATAAAAATGACTGCACTAGAAAGAATTCAAGGTATTCCAGTCAGCAGGCTGGCATAATTTGGTCCTGGTGTAACTCATAACTGACTCAAATTATTTAAGCTGCATGCACTTCAGTGAAAGTTTACAATCTTTCCCACTTCCTAATAGATCTTAATGTTGTCCCTGAGATTGCTTAATCAGCTGTGTAATGGTTTGTGCTTAATCTTCATCCTGCACCGTGGTCTGAGCTCGCCCTTGGATGTGGGAGCATTTTAAAGATGCTATAGTGGAAGCATTGATCCTATCCACATAACAGCTCACATTTTGTCTCAAGAACCTTCCCTTCCTTCCCCTTCTCCTGCTGTCTTTGTTGGTCAGTCCTCTGAAAACCAGCTTTGGCCTGGGATGCTTTGGGAGACATCTCAAGAAAAAAGTCTACCAGTTTTGTACTAAGCAATGAAATCCATAGACACCACAAATTTAGCCATAGGTGCCTGAAAAATTATTTTTCTGCCACCATTGGCTGCATTTTTCTCTAATCATGGGCCAAAAAAGGTGCTTTTTTCATTTCGAAAGGGCTCGTCTTGGGTGAGGGAAGTTTTGCTTTGGTTCCTTCTTTCCAGAAGATACTCTTTCCCCAGAAAATCCTGATGTGAATAAGCTGTCAGGGGAGCTATTCTATGGCACATTTTTGTGTCTCCTGATGTCCTCCAGTTGATCATTTTGCCCATGAGATAAGGATATGTGCCTCAGAGTGACAAGCTGTCTTTTCCATGGACATGTGTGTGTTTTGCTTCTTTACAAAAACCTTACCATCTGACACCTATTGTAGTGAACCACAGGATCCCACATCCATGGTGAATTTCAAACACCATTCTGGTTTCCTAGAGGGTTTTGCTTTTATTTCTAGAACATATCACTTGCAAATCCACTTCAGCCTAGCTACCATGTTGCACCTCTATAAACAATCAATTAAAAAAAATCATAGATATAATCATTAATTAATCACATTGCCACATGTGATATTAAAAGACAAAATATGTCTCTCCTATGAAGTAAATATTAAAAAGAAACCTACATGTTTTGAAGTTGAAATTTACATTTTGTTTTTGAATTTCTAACCTATTTTGCTGTTTTTTTCAACCTTCTCAATGCAACAGCACCAGGATCTTATCAGACTCTAGGCTGTGCTGCTGCGCTCCAACACTTCTAAAGTTTTTGTCTTTTGCTAGCTTTTTGTCTAGCTTTTCTTAAGTCTTATCATGAGTTATATCTTACCCTTGTAAAACGTAACAGAAAAAAATCTATTCATAACTAAAATGGCACATTTTTCTCAATCCATCTTGAAAATTTGTGCTTATAACCGAAGAAATTTCACAGCAGACAGACATCATGCAGTCAAATGGAACCTTCATGTTGCATGATAGCAATACCAACACATTAATTCTGCTTCATGATGCGTAGTTGCTCTTTGAAATATTTGTGGCTTTTTTCCAGTGAACATTATTTATATCATAAATATCACCAACATACATATTTTTAATTGGATAATTGGCAGTTTTAGTGATGGGAGTTTTCTCTACACTTGCCACAGAATTTTTTTTCTCACATGAATCTCAGACAAGTTCTGTAAGAAATAAGGATGTGTCACTAGCTTGATTTTGTGAGGTGTTGAGCACTTGATTTCAGTGAGAATTGCAAGCCCTTACCCTTCTGGAAGAGGGGAAGTGAAGCAGATTTTGGCAGACCTTGGCCTGCTAGGGAGAAAGACTGGCAAAGTCCCTTGGTTTTGAGTGGTGAGGGGCAAGAAGTTGGACATTCTTCAAGAAGGAAATTGTAAAAGCACAGAAGCAGACTGACCCTATGTGTTGAAAGCTGAGTCATCAGGGAAGAAGCCCACCCCAGCTGAACAGAGAATTTAGGCTGGAACTCTTTCTGAGCTGAAAGATAGGTATGGGTAGAAGAATGGAGCTCCCATAATCCAAGGGGAAATGGTCAGAGATGTACGGCAACACATAGACACGCACAGAAGTCTATGGAGCTGGATGGGATTCATCCAAGGATGCTAAGGGAGCTGGCAGAAGTGCTCCCTGAGCCACTTTCCATCATTTACCAGCAATCCTGGCTAACTGGAGAGGCCCCATGACATCAATCTACAAGAGGGGTGAGAAGGAGGACCCAGGAATCTACAGGCCTCAGCCTGCCTCCACCTCTGGGACAGGTCATGGAGCAGATCATCTTGAGTGCCTTCACATGGCATGTACAGCAGAAGTAGGGGGTCTGGCCAGCCAGCATGGGTTTGTGAAAGCCAGGTCCTGCTTGACCAAGCTGTTCTTCTATGCCAAGGTGACCATCTTACTGGATGAGGGAAATTCTGTGAATCTGTCTATGTGGACTTCAGTAAAAGCTTTGAGACCATCTCCCACAGCTTTGTCCTGGAGAAACTAGTGTGGGGAACAGGAGGCTCAAGGGTGATCTTATTGCTGTGAAGGAGGTTGTTACAAGGTAGTGGTTGGTCTCTTGTCCCAAGTAACAAGTGATAGTACAAGAGGAAATAGCCTCAAGTTGCATGAGTGGAGGTTTAGATTGGATGTTAGGAAAAATTTCTTCACAGTTGTTAGGCACTAGAACAGGCTGCTCAGGGAGGCAATGGAATCATCATTCCTGGAGGTATTTCAAAGTAGTGTAGATGTGGCCCCCAGGGACATGGATTATTTGTGGACTTGGCAGTGTTAGGTTTGCTTGATGATCTTATTGGTCCTTTCCATTCTAAGCAATTCTATGATTCTACTTTTGTCTGCCACTAGCTGGAACGCATAAGACATTTTAATATGAAAGAAACAAATTTTCTTTCTCAAAGAAAGAAAGAGAAGAGACAAGTTAATTGCATCCTTCACTTTGTAACATCCACGTAGGTCCTAATTAAGCAAACAATCTTCTTTCTGGAGGTTATGTTGTGAGGGCTGGTCTCACGTGGTACGTTGAGTAAAATGCTTAAATAATTTGAAGACTTTTATACTAGTGGTTGGAGCTCAGCTCATTTTCACCTGCAGATCTCCCCACTAAATATGAAGGCTACTGAAGTATCTGAGGTGAGGAGAGTTTTCACAATCATATTCAAATGTGAATATTTAATAAGACCTTAGGAAGACTTAACAAGAATCACAGCAGAAGAAGGGACATGCTGTCTTACTTTCCAGGGGACAGAAATCCCATCTAGAAGAGACCACATACAGTGAATGTGCTTAACCTGTGCTCTCAAATAACCCTGTAAATTGCCCTTGTAAAACATCAGCTTTTTCCACACTCTCTCAGTCGTCACTTTCCTTTCCTGACATATTTAAGTGAAATTAATATGCTAAGTCTTTTTGCGCTGGAAGTTGCTGTTGCTTAGTTTTTGTCAGAAATGTAATATGCTGAATGTTCTTTGTTCAGTTAGCATAATGTCTGGTCTCCTGTGCATAGCATATTAGATATTCCAGACCACACTGATTTGAAGTTTCTCACACACTGCAAAAGTCACAAAAGCCCCACATTGATTTTATTTCCTCTAAGGTATATGTAGACCATTCTGGAGGAGTTACGTTGCCCAATGTGATTTGTTTGATCTTCCTGTAGGGCAAGGTGAAACCAAGCTACACTAATTATGTGTGCCACTGAGAAAATTATAGCATTTGTTAAACTGAAGGATTCAAAGCAGGAATCATAATTTTTACCTACTGATAAGCAATTAGAAAATAATGGTGAGATATTTAACGATATGTTACATACGTGAAGGAAATTAATTACTATGCTGACAGTGATTTGACTTATGTAAAGAAATTTCCTTAACTACAGCTAAAGAACAGATATGGATCTTGCTGCCTTATCCTCTCTTTTCATTCTTGCTGCTCAAAGAAGACTGATGCTCCTCTTCAAACTGACAGCAGGGATCACCTGTGGCCTTTCTACCCAACACAGCTGTGTGGCCACACCAAACTGTGGGACCAAGTGTTTCACTGAACCCATTTTCTGGGTAACCTGATAAAGCATCCTGGCAGAGTAATGTCAGAGGTCAGGGCTGGAAGCATTTGTTATCCAGATGGCAATTTATGAGGCTGCAGAGTTGCCTTTCATGTGTCAGATGCTTAACACATGAAACTTGGGGGGAATTAATGCCCCAGCCCCCTGCATCATGCTCTCTGATCAACCATCCAAAGTGTTTCTTTAGATTTGTAAAGCCAGAATTAATTTTTTTTAATTGTGTTTACAGACTAAATTTTGTTTCTTTTAGAAAAGTAACATTCAAATGCTCTTCACTGCTGGTATTGACATCCACATTACACTAGTCACTTTTTTTTTTTTAAAGCTAAAATGTGAACAATCTAAGCAGGTGAAAAAAAACTTCTTCAGAATAAATGAATCACCTCAAACACCTATGGTTTTATCTCTGTGGTTTTGTCTTTTTCTCTAACACAGAAGAACTTGAAATTATTCATTTGTAAAAAGCAGCTTATTAAAATGTAACATTGAAAATGCAATTTGCCACTAAGAAAAAATCAAAGGGAAACAAAGCCCAGAGGAACGTGAAACTGTGATGTAGTTATTGAACCATTAAAAGCAAGTTCTCTGAAACTGCCTACAATGTTAAATGTTTTCCCTTACAGTGTTAATTTGCTGCAGAGATAATGGAGTGTGAGACCCTTTATGGAGTACTTGTGTACTGATATGGGCTGCATGAAAGAATGGTGGTGAGAAGATTGAGGGAAGTGATCTTACCCTATGTTGGCAATGGTCCTGCTTCATGTCAAAATTTGAACTAAAAACCCTCTCCAATCAATACTTCTGCTGTTGCATATATGTATATGTTGCATGTCACTCTATATGTGTATAAGTATATATTGTACAGCACATCCTCACTTGTGCTGCCCTGCCTTCACTGGACCTAGTGCAAAACACCTGAAATGCTTTCACAAGCTGGTCTGTAATATAAGGTTTTCATATCCACAAAAATGTTATTTTTTTAATGCCAGAATATATTTTTCATCAAAATTCTATTTTGTTCTAAATTCAACTCAGAATAAAAAAGCAGTTTTGAAAAGCTGATGTGGAATGGAACCAATATCTTCAGGTTAGTCTTCATATTCTTGCCTGTTTAATAGTTCTAGAATACTGGATTTCAGCATTTGGTTGCTGTGTTAATGCTTGTGTTTTATTCCTCCTTTGCTTAGCATTATCTTACTTTGCAAGGCTTTGCAGTAAACACTACTGGTTTACAAAGCAAGAAGCAAAGTTATGTTGCTATAGAGATGTTGCTATAATGATAATATCTTGTTATGTATTAAGATAATGGAATGTTACACTCCATGAGAAGAAGACACATACAAATTCTGACATATGCAGAGGGCAGCACAACATGAATATTTAAACAGAGACATAAAACTTAAAAAATATCCAACAACATCTGTTTCAGAAGAATTTTGGGTATACAGAGTGAAACACTAAACATTAAAGAAACATTGCTGATGACTCTATTTCAAAGTTTATGTAATTTATGAACGATGAACATTGAAGTTATGGTTATGATGGCATGAAATTAAAAAGTAAGAGAAAAAGTAAAGGATATATTTCTCCTTAACGAGCATCTGCAGTGAACCTCAGCATTTTAAAAAGCCTCTGTGGATAGGTGAGTATCTCAGGATAGATGCTGAAAAACTTGGATATTCTGAGCTGTATGGTTAAGGACTTCCAATGAAATGGCAGACATCTCTATGGACTGGAAGACCTGGAACCGGCATAGCAAAGGGTAGATGGGGATAGAAAACATCCTGTACTCTAAATCTGGTCCAAAATAAGCAGCTCCACACAGCTGAGACTGGCAGCTTCAGCATTCACCACACCTTGTGACCTGTCTGAATATTTGTGCTGGAAAAGGAAGGCATGGTGGGGTTAGGAAGCCTTTCCCAAATCATCACACCAATGCATCACACCATCATGCCTCTCTGAATTTATCTGGCTCATCCAAAAGCTAGAAGGGTAAAATCTTCAGGACCTGTGCACATCTGTGGAGCAGTACTTAGTAAAACTCTGCGTCAGCACGTCGCTTTTATGGCTTCTGGGCCACTGCTGCATATGCGACCCTAGGGGGAAATCTGTCTTTTTTTGAAAACTATTTATGAAAATTGTTTCATAGCACAAGTCATATATTGAGTATTTAAATTAGCTTCACAGGAAATGTGGAGGAATGAAACAAAATCACTGACCATATTTGAGGTACAGAAAGGTACAGGTAGTTTTAGCAATATTTATGAGTTTGTGTGAATTCTCCAGTAAAGCTATTGCATTTCTCAGTGAGCACAATCAGGAACCAGGGAAACAGAGGTCTTCCCAATTGTTATCCCCTCATGAGTCTAGGGTATCTGGCTTTTCAGCATTACTGTTTTCCTGCTAGTTTAGGTGATTCAGGCTGGAAAACACAGGAGCAATGCCATTGGGAAATTACACTGCAGCTGAGGGTTAGTATCTGGAGTGCTCCAGTCTACAGAGTGTGACAGCCTCCTTGTTTGCAATGGTCCATTGTATTCCCTAATCACCAGACAAGTTCTGTTCAGCAGGTTGGTAAAAGGCAAGAAAGGCATAATTTTCCAATAAAAGTCAAACAGTGTCAGACCATTAGCTCTTCAAAGCAGGGGCACTGTCACACACTGGAGGGGTTGTTCTGGCTGGAGCCAGGCCTAAAACTGCAGTCCAAATAATGGAAATAGAGAATGTGTAGAGCTGCCCAAAGAACAGTGCAGACAAACTTTCACTCTGCAGATGTATTAAATTGCTGTGCAAAAAATCCAAACTGGATGTGAATCCTGCTTTTCTTCTTCTTCTACTTTGGGACATCTATTCATACACATAACCAATGTTATTGTATAGCACACATCCTCTGCTTCTAGCAGTGCCATTAAACAAAAACAACCCACAACTGGAAGGCATTGCTTAAATGAAGATCAGCCTAGGTCCTCTTCCATACAACTGCACTCAAGGAACAAGGTGAATGATGTATTGGTTCTTGTTCAGAAGTTTCCTAGCAACAAAACAGGTAATGAAGAAGGCAGCAAGTCAAGCTGTGTACTGTCAGCATCTGCAGTGATGAGTTGTACACAAAAAACAGTACTTTTTATATAACAGATATGTGTCCTAAGATTGAAGGTTGCCTGCAGAATTACCTTGTGAAAGTGAAGTCAGGAATACAAAAGACTATTGCCATTTTCACTCTGTTATGGCCTTGTTATCATCCCTAATCAATAGTTTACAATTTTTGCATAAGAAAATAGGGGAAATTTGAACCAGAAGGGCTAGCAGCTGCTGGATCCTTTGTTAATGTGTTTGCTATTAAGAGAGATACCCATACTGTTAATGGAGCATGAAGAGCAAATAGGCATTATGAACAGGTGATACAACATAAGTATTCATCAAATAGGTGCTATTCTAGTCACTGCCATGCTTAAAAATGATTATTAGATCATGGCCACAAGTCATGACCCTGTTGTTCTGATTCACATATTAAAAAAGCATCAGCTTTACTTTGGAACTTTAAAGATTATTACTTTTTTCCAGCTTACAGCACTTTGGGAGCAGGACTCTATTGGCCTTAGGGTGTACAGCACCAGTCCAGTGGGAGCCTCTGGAGAGGCATTTCAGTCAACTAGCTGCCTAGGTGCCTTGGAAGGGCAGGTAGAAAGAGGTTCAGCCTAGTTACCTCCTGCCTCCTCCAGGCATTTTCCCCCTTTGCAGGTTGCCTTCCCCTCTGCTCTGTGTGTTTATACACCTGTTTGGCTCTCTGACATCCTATCCATGTATTCCTTCTATTTAAACAGCATCATGTGAAAGTCTGGTTCAGAAGGGGGTGACAGGGAGAGGTGACCGGAGGAGACTGAGGAGGCAGTGAGGGTCCAGGAAAGAGGAGCTTCAAATAAAAAAGGAAGGGCTTTCACCTGGCCATGTAACTGCAAAGTTCCCCTGAGCAGGAGGAAAACTGCCTCCATGCACAGTGCCAGGAGATGGAAGACTCCTTGTGCAATGTGGGTCCTGTGGCTGTGCTGAGCAGGTGACCTCTCTCTGCAGCTCCAGGGCTGGCTGCTGCCCAGGCAGCTTAATGAGCCACCAGCTCATCCACACCACAGCCATCCTTGGCAAGGATTAGTGTTAGTTCATCTCACCAACATCAGTGATGGACAATGTTGTAGGACAACCTGACATGCTCCTGTGAAATGGGAAGGAAGTTCTTATGGCTATTTGTAATCTTCTCTGAGTCTTCAGAGAACATTGTTATTAACTTTCAGTATTATTCAGAGGCTTCTGCTTTTTGTTGTTTCATGAGTGAGATTATTTTATAATTAATTACCTAATGTATTATTCACATTCTAAGCCTTAGAGCAATCATGTTTCATTTTATGAATCTCCCTCCAACACTATTGTCCTGCCTCCAGCTTGGAGTTCGAGTTTCACAGTAATTCTACCCTAAATAAGCCAGTTCCTTACACTCACACTGAAGCCATTTTTTGTTCCTATCATGTTCTGCTCTATTTCGACAAAGTCAGCACACTTCTTTGTATGCTCATCGTTCTTGAAGCTTTTTTGTCTTTAGCACTGTGCCTTGAAGTTATTGGGTTATGTTTTATGGAGGAGGAAATGACTTTGCAAATATTTCAATTGCAAGGGAAAAAAGCTCCAAAGTTTGAGAGAATCAGAAAAGCCTCTGTAAGCAGCAGTGAGAGTCTTGGTTATTTCTGAAGGGAGTGAAATGTTGAGGCCACATTTGCCAGGGCTGTGACCCTGCTCTGGGACTTCTTCCCAAGCCCCAAGAACTATGGCAGCTGTGGTGGTTGTTGTTGTTTTGGGTTTCTGAGTGAGTATTGGATATGCTGAGGAGTTTCTAGCCATTGACTATACTGGCTGAGCAGGGACACCAAGGCAAGAATATCTTCATACCTAACTTTGGGCTCCCATAAATACTTTTCTCATTTCTGATGAAGACATTGCCTTGACAACTAGGGTGGTGATGATGCTTAATTTTACACATAATTCTTAATCAGCCACTCATGTTCAGGAAGAAAACAGCATGATGCATCCTTGAGGTGACTTGTCTCCAGGTGATAATCCTCAATGAAAGGGTTCTCCTGGTGGTCCATTTGCAGCCCAGTCCTCCCCAAGGGAGAACAAACTTGATGGGGTTTTCTCACAGAAAATTGAGAGGCTTGCAATGAGTCTAGAAATAGACAACTTTTTTGCAATTTCAGATGATGAGTTTGCAGGTGGAATGGGATTTGGTCTCAGGATTTTTGTGAGAACTGTGTTGTTAAGCATTAGCTTCAAACATCAGCAAAAATACCGCAGTTTCTATGTGCCGCAGAAATAGCCCTGTCCAATCAAGGGAAAAAAGGACAACCAGAAATCTAACTGCCTCCTAAAAATGTCATAGCAAAACCACAGCATCAAAGAGAAGTCCTTTAGCATCTTTAAATCATACTGAGTGCTGAAATGGCTATTCCTTGCTGACAGTGATACTGATTTAGTAACATAAGCACATTGTAAACCACTAGATTTTGACTATGAAATCAGTCAGCTGTATCCTAATGGCATTTTGTCATTTATTCCTCAAATCAACCAGCATTCACATATGTGCCCTGAGGAGGCAGCAAGCAATTTCAGACTTCTAAGTTTCTACAGATTTTGCACACAGATTTTTATTGCAGGGGATGAGGGGTCATACATTAGGAAGTTCACTGTCGCAATATGACACAAAATGAGCAACATTTTCAGGCTGAGACATCTAAGGCAAAAAAGGGCACGTTTATTTCTGAACTTCAATATTTATAACATTCTAAAAGTGACCATGGTTGGAGGATGAAATTGCTACCTTTCCAACTGCACTGGTCAAACTAGCAGTCCATCAATTTTCTCTTCCTCCAGAAAGGAATGCAAAACAATCATTATTTACATGAAAGGTGCGTGAGAAACTCCATTACAAAAATGTAAACATCAGAAGGCTTAGAAGAACAGGGCGACAGTTCACACTGGAAATGTTAAATGCATGTTAAATGCAATGTTAAATGTTAATACACGCATAGCAGATGATAGAACAAGTACTAGATTTGGAAAGGCTTAGGTACCTCACATTGGAGAGCATGGGTTTTATGGGTCAGAATAGCTCTGATTCTCCAGTAGATTATTTTCTTTTGAACAATCCACCTAAATCAGTAACAAAATCCTGCAATTTTTCAGGGTTGCTCCTAGATGTTCAACATGAGCAGTCACAGTGAGGGTTTGGCTCACGGAGGGACACGGAGTCAGACAGACCCCGAAAGGCAAAATCAGCTAAATGATGTGGTGAAGTCTGGCATAAGGGGCAAGGGTTATGTCAATCAGTGATTTGATGCATTTGCTGAGGTAGACTGAAATCAGGGCAGTTTTCTCTGACAGACCTATGAGCCTATTACTCGGTGTTGCAACTAGTATTCTTCTCACCTCCTTCCTGATCTGAAACTCTTCCAGACAGTGTACCCAAGGCACCTGCACAGGCTGGGGGCTGACCTGCTGGAAAGCAGCTCTGTGGAGAAGGACCTGGGTGTCCTGGTGGATAATGAGCTGTCCACGAGCCAGCAGTGTCCTTGTGGCCAAGAAGGCCAGTGCAATCCTGGGGTACATTAGCAAGATGAAGGAGATGATCCTGCCCCTCTACTCAGTCTTAGTGAGGCTGTGCCTGAAGTGTGGGGCATGTCCAGTGAAGAGCTACAAAGATGGTTAAGGGACTGGAGCATCTTTCTCACCCGGAAAGACATGTTAAGTATCAGGAAGAGATGACTGAGAGGAGACCTCATCCATGCCATTCATCAGTGTCTGAAGGGAAGGCGCCAAGAGCATGGACCAGGCTCCTCTTGATGGTGCCAAGCAATAGGACAAGAGGCAACAGGGAGAAAGTGATGCACAGGGCGTTCCTCTACAATATGAGGGTGAACTGCTTTACTGTGTGTGACCAAGCACTGCAACAGATTGTCCAGAAAGGGTGTGGTCTGCCACTGGAGATATTCAATAACTGTCTGGACACAAATCTGTGCAATGTGTGCTGGGATGACTCTGTTTGAGCCAGGAGGTTGGGACGCTGTGGTCCCTTATACCCTGATCCATTCTGTGATCCTGTGACTCTGTGTCTGCCCCCTCTCTGCAGTACAGGCCAGCCCCATGAAGCCACTGGTGAAGAACACACACTACAGCTCCATTTTGTAACTCAGGGAGAAAAAAACAGCTTTTCATGTCTGTGGCTCACATGCACATGTTCACATGTGGCTCACTTAGAAAAGAAGTCAGAATTACACCTTCCAGTGATGTTATCTATACAAATAGAAGTACTCAGAGCATCTGGAAGACCATAGGTCTCTGTGGTCTCTGCTGAGGTCAGATGAAGAAGGGTGGTGGTGGTTGGACATCAAGTCAAGCTGATGGAAATTTAGGAGTGTTCTGTACATCCCAGCACAGGATGGCAGCAGTCAGACATGGCACTCACACTAAAGATACCACCAAGCTTTGCACAACAAAGATAAAGGATGACATTGAACACACCAAAGACTGGAAGTGTAAGGATACATGGTGGCTGAGAAAGAGGGCTCCCCATTCAGAAGTGTTTCAGGTTTACCATCCATCAGAGGGAACAAAATATTAAAATATTGAAGATATTCCTGAGAAAAATGTTTTTCTGTTTACTAGAACTATATTTAGGCCAAACCACTGGTATTAAAGCAATTTGTTTCAATATGTTTAAAATGTACCTTTCTAACTGTACATCAACTGTGCTCTAGAGGCAAGTAATTTTAAAGTGGAAAATCAGAATTTTCCCTTGAAAAAGGGTCAATACATTAAATTCTATTGTTTTCTCTGTTTTTTGGTTACAGGATTCTCAGGAACTATTTAGTTTTCAGTAAATGTACATTTTGATATGAAAAAAATCACAGTCAAGAAATTGCTAGTCACATCCTGAGACAATTATGCAGCCACAATATTAAAACATGACGCATTACCATCTTATTAAAGAAATTAAAAGCCAGAGGCAAACAGTACCATAATAGACAGTACCATAATATAATGTAGGAATATTAGCATTAGAAGGCAGTGTGGGACCCTTCACAGCAAACTGATGAATATCAGCATGTGCTAATCATTCACTAGATACACAGAGCAGAAATGTGGGCTTATGTTCAAGGTTGTATAACCTGTCAGATGCAAGATTCAGCCTTACCTTAGAAAAGACTTCATGGCTAATTAAATTTAAGGTGCAGTACAGGGCGTTGGCAAGTGGAGTGGTGTACTGGAAGACGAGAATGTATGAAATTAAATGCCAGTTTCCTGTGAACCCTGACTGATGGGATCGGATTTGCAATTTTGAGAACAGACATCAAGGGTGCATAGCTGTCAATGAAATTATCATGTGGATATTTTATAATATATAATGATGCTATTTTCAGAGTGATTGCTCAGGAAGGAATCACATCCATTTGATAATAATATATGCTATAACCCTTTATACACACTGTATTTTACTGTATTTTCATATTTACATGCAAGCATTGAAGCTACACATATTTGAAATTACTACTGACTTCAAGGGAGAATATATTTGCAATAAGATTTTAATTATTAACAAATAAGAATGTAGCTGAAATGAAAGTCTTAGAAGTTATTGTAATGGAAAGAGAAGTCCTTCACATATGAATTGATATGGATTATAAAAATTCAAGCTTCTTTATTTAACAGCTGCCTTCAGCTTTCTTCTAAAAGTACAAAATCTGCAATTTAATTCTCTTGCTTCAGAAGTTTGGTTCAGCTGCTGAGGTATTTCAATACTTGGCAACAAAAACCTAAAAATAAGAATTCAATTTATCATTACAAATTGGGCAAAAAGCTATTTGGAGAAATGGTGTGATTACTCTATGACACCTTTGTTTTTTAAATTTTGTTTGCAATACAGCATGGTGTGAATAGTAACAGTCCATTTCATTCTGCTTCTCTTTCTTTATCTTCCCTCCTCACTGAAAAAATGTGGAAGTGAGATGCAGGATGGAAGCAGTTCCTTCCCTTCACAATTTCAGAGAATAGTTTTATGGTTTGTTTCCTACCACTAAAACATTCAATAGAAAATAAAATTCTGTCCAAAGGTGCTGGGAAAATGCATTCCTGGTCTGATCAGTTTTGACTGAGTGGTCCCTATCATAGCACAAAGTTGCTTCTTTTGCAACATCTCTTTGTTACTTTCTAATATTTCTGATGACTTTTCCAATTCATGGATTGCTATTTCTTTTAGTTTCTTCTTCCATTTTTTCCTTCATTATCTTATGTCTTCTGGCTTAAGAAAATATAAACATAGCTGACATGTTGTAAACAGTGCATATAGGATGAATGGTAATAGTGAATCTTTTGTTAAATACAGCCTTGTCCATTTGTTTTCTAGTTCATGGAATACAGCTGCCTCTGAATGTACATGTAAATACAATTAGCATGTCCAGGAGCTATCCTGTACATCAGGGAAAATGACATTCTCTCCTGTGTGACGGTGGTCACAAGGGTTTCAGGATGAGAGAGAGACGAAAATGTTGAATCCATGTTCAGAAGGCTTGATTTATTATTTTATGATATATATATTACATTATAACTATATTAAAAGAAATGGAAAGTTCTCAGAAGGCTAGCTAAGCTAAGAATAGAAAAGAATGAATAACAAGGGAGCTCTCTCCGACTCTGTCCCAGAGAGAGCTCGGTCCTTGATCGGCCATTAATTGTACACAAGCAACATGGGCCAATCACAGGTGCACCTGTTGCATTCCACAGCAGCAGATAACCATTGTTTACATTCTTTTTCTGGGCCCTCAGCTTCCCAGAAGGGAAAAATCCGAAAGAAAGGATTTTTATGAAAAGATGTCTGCGACACTCCTGTGTTTCTTCTCTTCTGAGTATTAGTGTTGTTTATTCTGTTGTATTGAAGAGTCAGGAGGCTGCAACACTCAAAAGTAAGCTTTTCCAAGTAAAGGCAAGGAACCCATCTTCTAATCAATGTTTTATTATTTCCAGTTTCAGTATTTCATCTAGTTGAGAACTTGGTGACATTAACAATACAGACACCTTTGCACTTTAGTACATAGTGATACAGTCTTCTAGTCCTGGTTATGACCATGAAGCCTTAACAGCTGAAATTACAGCAGAAATCATTGCCACTGTCAAGCAAGGAGTGCTCTCACCAGCACAAATATCTGTAATATTGCTGTACCATTCTACTCTTGGCTCCTAAAGTGATAGATGTGTAAGATGAAAGAAGATATGTACATAAACAAACAAACAAATCTAAAATGGTTCTAACAATGGATGAAACTGATGAAAATACTCCATAGCTTATTTGAAAGATTATGAAGGCAGAATTATCTTTTGAAGTAACCTTGCTTTCTTTTCTGTTGGAACACCTCATTCTCCACATGTTCTTCTGCAGTTACCTCTGGCTCTGCACCTCTTCCCTGTCTCCACACTGTCTGGCTGGACCAGCTGCTGGAAGCAGTTGAACCCATTTGGCAAGTTCCAGCAGACGTTGAAGATTATTCACTCCAGAGGATGCATACAGCATATGTGACCTCCAGAGCCCATGGGATTTGAGAGGCTGAGCCTGCCTCTCAGAAATATGTTTCATGCACAAGCAGGATTTAACAGGAAAGCCCCCAAGGAATGCAAAGTTTGATGCAAGGAACAGGAACAATGGAGCAAAGAGACTGCCAGATTTTCTAGGTCTTCCAAAATTGAGAAAACGCAGAGTACAGGTGGTGAATAAATGAAATTCTCCCAAGAGACAGAACTCCTGCAGGTTCCTTGAAACTAAACCAAGGCAGATTTGTCTCATTAATTCTTATTAGTGGCTGGTTACAGACAGTGTGATTGAGCAGGAAAATGTTAGTGGTTACAAGGGCTGACTGTGTGCTAAACATAATTGAAAGTTGATGCTGTTTAGAAAACTGGTTAATGCACTTAGAATTAACATTAAATTATTGCATTTTTAAATCAGTTGCTAATTCCTTCTCATAGCCCAAAGTTCTTTTACATTTTAACAGAATAATTCTAATCAAAATCATACTGCTTTCTTTTGATGATGGAAATGAAGGAAAGCATTCCTTGTTGTCTAATAACTTAAATCTGTGTAATTATTTCCACTTGCATTATATGGATGTTTTTTCAGTAATTTGTGTGTCCATCAGCTCCTGTATTTTTATTTTTTTTTTTGGTGAAACCTTTTGAACCTGCTGGCCATTTTCAACCAGCTATGGCAATGGGATAATGTTGTTCCTGAAGGTTTTGTTAAAATAGGTATTGTTTACACTTTGAAAGCCTCGTGAGGTCACCAGGCTTATGTGCACTGCCTGGTCAGGCAGCAAGACAACACTTGGGACAGGCAGGGGTGGGCATCACTACTTTTTGAGTTCAGCAATTAAGCAAGAAGAGGAATCTGAAGTGTCATGAAAGGCACAGAGAAAATGGGAAGGAGATGAACTAAGTGGAAAGGATGTGTGCTAGGAGTTAGGACAGACACATACAAATAAGAGACTTTGTTCTATTATATATATATCACAGTAATACAATTACTTGGTTTTCTCTGGATAGAGCATTGCAAATGAATTTCAAATTGTCAAATAGCGTATATAAGAAAAGAATTTCTGAATATGTACAACACATGCAGAACTCATCTTCCCAGTTATTGTCCTTTTCCTCTATTGCCTCTTCCAAAGCCATTTTCAGCATAGATTAATGCCACTGAATTCACTTTTCCAAATGTAGAACAAAGTGTGTTATAAGTATATAATATCTAGCAGCAAATAAGACCAAAAATAATTTGGATTTGCTTCTTGGTCAAACAGCAAAATTAATCAGGAAACATGAGGAGACTTTATAGAAGTCTCTGTCAATTTCAGAGATAATGCTTTGTACAACTATTATCAATTTTTAAAATAAACAGCATCATGATAATAACAAATATTTATATTCCCAGAATTTCATCATGTAAGTTCAGGAAGCTCAGCTCATCCTGACTGGGTTTGACAATGGTTGGTGCTCCACTGAACCAAGATCTCCTCATCTGTTGAACATACAGCCTAAAGAGCAGCAAAGGCCACCAGCTCCCAAAGGCTTCTTCCTTGTGCAGCTGACTAAAGATCAGAAGTAGGACTAGAGCCCCATGGTCACAGCTGGATTCAGGGAGTTTTCTCTTGTCCCCAACCCCTTACATTCAAAGACAGGATGTGAAGATAAGTTTCAGGCTCCTTTCTCTTTTTTCGAGCGTGAAATGATGATGGCTGGGCCTAGGCCCACTGCAGCACTGCACATTCTGTGCTCTAAAGAATTCCTTCTGAAACAGCTGCTGTCTTCAATACAGAATTAAGGCTGTGAACCACCTCCTTATTGGTATAGTGATATGAATCAAACTGTTTTAATGAATTAACTCTGCTGTGTTGGGAGAGTTGTGGTTTAGGTATTATTGTGATTTGTTTCCTTTTCTCAGAATATACAACTAGTTACTTTTTAATAGCATTCCTGCAGTATTTTTGGAATTTTCTTTTTTTTGCTCTGTCAGTCAAATTCTCTTAGTCTACCAGCAGAGTGTGCTGACTCACAAGAAGAACATTTTTCAAGTAAAGGTCAGGTTGAGTGGACACTTGAAAGAGAAAAAGAATTAGGTTAGTAAAAGGGGGGAAAAAGCTTCTTTTAAGGTCAGTTTTTTACCTCTGATGGCCTTATAAATTCTTCTTTTCAAGTCACACAAACTGACTGGGTGATGATAAAACTCAGAATAAATATCTGAACTTTTAAATTTGAGTTTAAATTTCAGGATAAATGGAGAATAAATAATCTTTAGATTGAGTGAAACTCATTCCAAATGTTTCTCAGGTTTTGTTTCCTCAAAGTATTTTGTTCCGAAGGTTCTATATTTTTTTCCATACCTGTTCAGAAACCCTCTGCTTGTTTGGAAATACTTCTTTATTTCATGACCCAATGGCATATGACTACAATGCAAATACAAGCCATTAATCACTGTTGTTTAATACTAACTGGAGTTTGTTAATTCCTGCTTTTAGGTAACACCCTTAGATGAAATGTCACTGTAGATCCCCCCGGGACTCTTTGTGGTGGGGCAGATCTGGAGAGAGGTGTAGAGTGCAGCTGGCCTTGCTGTGTGCATGTGGCATTTGGGCAGAAGCTGGTTAGGGACATGCTACCACCTAGAGATGAATCTTTAGTTAGAAATATAAAACATTGACCAGCCATACAGAATGGGATGCAGGGACACCTCTGGTTGCAACAGCAGCTGGGTAGAAATCATACCTCCTTGCACTTAAAGCTGAGGGTTTTTTCCTCTGCTTTATGGTGCTCCCTGTGGCACTGTTCAAAATTTTAAAGTGTTTTCCAAATTTGAGGCTTACTAAATGTGCGTATGTGCTTGTGTTGTTTTCTGGAACAAAGTAAAATGAGCGTAGCATTTTATCTCAACTCTTTCTACCTGACTAAGCCTGGAATCCTCTTGGTCCTGAATTATAAGGTGTGGGCTGTCTTCTCCAGCTAAGAAGCTTCAAGCTTAACCACCTAATCTTCCTTCTCTGCTGCTTCTAGGCAACAGCTTTCTCCAAAGAAAAATCAGTGCAGTTGTAGCCCACAAGATGCCCACCCACACGAATACTAAAGGTTGCTTGAGGGTTTTCAAAACATGGAAAAAAAGCTAAGTGACTTGAGAAAGCATTTGAATTGCATATTTTTCAACTTTTTGACACTTTCAAGTGATTTTCTATTCCTAAACTTCTGAACACTGATTGTGAATAATATGTTTCAGAAAACTATTTCAAGACAAATTTATAAACTCTTAGATATCTGAAGATTTTGTTGAAGTGTTGAAGATGCCTTATGTACTGATCTTTATACAAATGATTTTTAGACTCCAAGTTGTCACCAGAAAAACAGCCCCAGATATTTGCACTTGATATCTACTGACATGGGCCAAGACTTATTCCATCAGACTGAGGAATAAGTCACCCCATCCTCTTTTATTGTCATAGAATCACAGAATCCTGAAATCTCCTGAGCTGGAAGGGAGCCACAAGGATCATAGAGGTCCAGCTGCAGGCCTTGCACAAGATCACCTCAGGAATCACACCATGAGTTATCGTAAGTCACATTCACATTGTGTGTTACAGGGGGCAAAAGTCAGGGTTAACTTCTAAAGCAGCTGTCATTTAAGCTGAAAACCCTTAAATTGAGGCCCTTTGCCTGACCACAGATGGACCCTGGAACAGACATTGAGTCAGTCCAGCTTGTGTTTAGGTTCTTTATACAAAAATATTGCAGCAATGTAAGAATGGTCAAACTTATTCTACCTGAAGATTATTTCTGCCACATTCTGGGCTTCATTTTGGTATAACCTTTTCCTGATCCTCTGCTAAACACTGGAAACAAGTCAGATTGGGTGGGGCTCATGGCAACCTTCCCTAGCCTAAAATGTCCCTGCTGATTGCAGAGGGATTGGACTAGGTGACCTCCAAATGGCTCTTCCAACCCAAACTATTATATGATTCTATTCTAAACACATCTTCCCTCAGGGAATATTAATTCCCAAGTGTCACTAGTATGGAAGTTGTTAAATGGCTATGAAAGTACACAGAAATAAATTAATAACCAAGTGTTCCCTTAAGGTTTACAAAGTGTAAAATTCTCAGGAATACCAAGAAGGGATTTCTCACTAGTTGCCATCTTCCTGCAACTGGTGACATAATAAGAACATTGCTAGTTTAGCCTGTGGCCCTCTCATTCAAGAATCAGCTGGAGAGCAGGAGAATGAGTACATGTCACAGCTGGTCTCACCCTGACTTATGTATCAATATATTGATTAATACATCAGCAACTGCTTGAATTTCTGTGTTTGAAAGCTAATATCTGACAAAAAGGCAGCTAAGGGTCATACACAAACCATAAAGAAATCCACACAGAACACATGGTCTTGATGTATTCCAAACTTGCCTTGGGACATCTGAAGCTTGTGTGGACTGAAATCCCCTTTACAGATGCACCTTTCTGTCAACTATAGAGGGGGAAGTGTTATATTTAAGTATCCTGACTGAACACATAAAATTGTGGGGGCTGAATCAAGGCAGAATCTAGGCAGTCTTCCTTTGTGCTATGTAAAGGATTCACTGGCGCTATTGTACAGGGCTTGGCTGGAGAATATAGTCATAACTCAATCTCAAACCAAAAAACCCCAAAACTTTATGTGCTCATACATGTCGGCAGAATTTCTTTCTAGTTTTCAGACTAAATCCAAAACCAATAACCAGTTTGAGAACAGCATCTTTAGTGATGTTATTCACCGTTGAAAATGTAGATTTTTATTAGGAATGTCCCACATTACAGAATCTGTCAGGACCCCAAGGCCACCAAGAGGCCTTCATGGCCTTGACCAGCCTCATCTTCAACATCCTACCACACTCTGCCTGCTGCTCCAAGACCTTCCTTTAGGTTCACCTGGAGCCCTTGGATCAGGTTATCCAGGGCCCTGTAAATAAAAGTATTTTATATTTTAATGAGGGACATTTCACAACTTCTCTGGGTAACCTGTTCCAATGTTAAATTGCCCTCATGATGAAGAATTTTTTTCTTATATCACACAACAAAGAAGAGTAGAATGGTAGAAGAGTAGAACCCAAACTCTTAAAATAAATTAAAAGTTTTCAGCAGTGGAAGTTTGTTTGTTACCATGTGTGGAAGGGGCTAGCAGCGGGCCTGTTAGCTAAAGGAGCGAGAAGTAAGAAGAAGAAGAAGAAGCTGATAAGGAGCTTTCTCCAAGGCCGTAACCAAGGAGATCGAGAGAAGGAAGATAAGAGCATTTTGCAGCTGGATGAAGCGTTTTTAGAAAGTTAGGTGGAGTCAGAGTAACTTTTCACCAATGGCATGGTGTTGAATTATTGTGGCCAATAGCTAAGGTAGAGGAAGGGTAAACAACTGGAAAGTGTATAAAAGATCAGCCATTTTCATTAATAAACTGTTGCCAAGTGTTACCAACTGAGACTGCTTGTGGTCTCTGCTTTATGTCGTGACCGCCTGGACTGCGACAATCATGTATTTTTCAGTGGGTGCAGAGGCACAAGCAGTAAGATCCTGACTTACACTGTTTTGATGCTTTTTATTTTTCTCCTTTGCTATCTGCAACTGGAACCTTCATTTCCCTCAGGAAAGATATTGATTGGCTCAAGGTATGCCTAAACTTCTGGGGAGGAAGCCATCCACAAAAATCAAGTACACTTCTTTAGGAAAACACTAAAGAATGACATCAGGCTACTGCCACTACTGCTATAACACAACATCCTTATCAAGTTTGGAGGTCAGGTCAAAGCCTAGATCAGTCTTTCCATCCAGGTTGTTGGATGTAAAACCCCCCCTTGAAAAAACACTCAATTTTCAGACCTGGGAACATGTTAAAACATACATTATTGCTGGGGAAACTAAGAATGTATTTGTATTCACCAACTGTTTTACAATTCTTCTCTTCCTTTTTTGTTTTTTCATTGTCTTTTATTTTTATTTTAGATGAGTACTAATATGACACAGAAAAACCATCACTTCTGACAATAAGCTGCACACTATTCATGTCACACTGTGCTGTTTTTATGTGCCTAGATAAAAAGAACCATAATTAGCCAGACCTTACTTTTAAGCATATTTCCTGGTAGGCCAGGGTGAAAATATCCCATTACCATGCCCTGATTTAGAAGGCTTCAGGTGATGCAGATAGTGATCTCAGGGCATCCTACTTGTCCATGTCTCAACCTATGTAAGCAATGCCTATTGAGCAGTTCAAAAAAGGAGAAGGCATTCATTGATGATTATCACTTGCCTTCACTCATAGAATTCTAGTTTTATTTTGTTTGTCAAAGTTGTTTAGATCTATTTGGTAGCCAAGCTCAGATTATCTAAAGAAAAACCTGTAATAACAACAATAATATTTAAAATATTTGCCATAATATTTCTTTGGATGCAGGACTGAATTCTTATGGGGAGAGACAGAGGAAAGTCCTGGGAAATAAGAGCTATCTCCATAAATGAATCATTAGAGCATTAAGAACAGAATAAGAATGATGCCTCACTTTGATGACTCTTCTTGTGGCTTTTGTAGGCAATCACTTCTCCTAACCTTTGCTAATTCTCTTTCTTTGAATTCAAAACAGGACTAAAGCCATTTCTGTCTCAATTTCTCTGCTCAGCAAGCAGGGAAAACACAAGACATGGTGCAGGCTGCTGCCCTTGGATGTGGTCTTGCCAGGGTTCAGCTTAGCTGAGGGATGAAACAGCCCATGTGTGCAACACTGCAGACCTTTAGCTGACTTTAATTGACAGATAAATATTATTTTAGGAGAAAACATTCCCAGCATCATCTGTGCCATAGGCTGGTGATATAAATGGAGTCTTTCCTTATTCATCCTTTTTATTCTGGTACGAAGTGGCAAACTCCTAAAAATTGAGGGTAGGAACTGCAGCACTTGCAAGTCAGAGCCAATGACAAACAAGGCAGTCCCATAACCTATTATGTCCTGCTGTTGTACCTGTGCTAGTTTTGACAGGAATACAGTTAGTTTTCTCTACCATGGTTGGTGTCAGGCTGTTTTGTATTTGTGCTGGAAACAGTGTTGATAATCCAGCACTGTTTTAGCTGTTGCTGAGTGGTGCTTGCACAGCATCAAGGTCTGTTCTGCTCCTCACACTGCCACTCCAGCAGGTGGGATAAGGGTGCAGGGGAGCTGGGGGAGAGCACAGCCAGGACAGCAGACCCAAAGTGACCCAAGAGATATCCCAGACCTCCTGACATCATTCTCAGCATATGAAGCTGTGGAAGAAGGAGGGGAATGTTTGGAGTGGTGGCATTTGTGTTCTAAAGTCGCTGCTATGCATGCTGGAGCCCTGACGCCATGGACAAAGCTGATCCTCTGCCTGTCCATGGGAAGTAGTGAATGAATTAGTTTTCTCACTTTGTTGGCTTTACCTAGTAAAATGTCCTTATCCCAAACAGGAGTTTTCTCACTTTCACCCTGCTGATTCTGTACCCCATCCGACCTGGGGAGGAGTGAGGAAGCGGCTCTGTGGGGCTGAGTTGCCAGCTGGGCTTAAACCATGAGAGTCCCTCAAAACCATTGGGGAAGTGATGGCCCAGTTTTTCTGCATGTCAGTACCAAATGGCAGTCCCTTGGTATGAAGAGTTTACAATCAAAATGGATAAAGATAGAATAAATTTACTGTTTTCTACATTTTGCCAGAAAGAAGTAAATTTCCTGAGATGGCACACAGATTATTTGTAGCCTGTGCTGAAATCAGCTAAATCAGCATCTCTCCATCTTCCAGCAAATGCAAGCTACATCCTTGTCCCAGTGGCAGGTGCCAGCTGTGTCACCACAATATGGGAGAACAAAAAAGCTTTGTCAGATGAAATCACAATATTAGATTTTTCTAGGTCAGGTGTCTGAACTAAGATACCACTGCTGGTAATAATTCAGAAATGTTTTTCACATATTGGAGAAATAGATGAGGGTAGTATTTTCTTTATATATGTCTCTGTTACATAATCACTTCCAGCTTTGAATGTTTCTAGCAGATTTCTTTCCAGTATCCTGTCAAGCAGCCAAACCCATAATTATTTATCAATAAATGGCAAGATTTTCTGCACTCGGTATTTTCCTGTTTAAATGTCTCCCTGACTCCACAGGCTTCATCCAGTTACATAAGCTCTTTCATGTCTTCACAAAACAATTTATGCATTACTTTCTTTGTTTTCTTGAGAGTCCCCTTATTTTGCAGTAATCATCAAAGCTAAATCATGTCAATTTGTTTTGGGGGGTTATATATTTATTTGTTTATTTTCCTCATTAATGGTTATATGACAACAAATTGCCAATTTATTGTAGTGGAAATGGAAATATAAATATTTCTTCCTCCTCCCTGGAAACTTTATTCCAGTTACTTTCAATTATAAAGTCTCCTAATAGGAAGATGGCAGAAATACTACAAGTTATTAGCAGTGGAAGGACATGACCTTCAGATGGCACATACAGACATCTCACAGTATTCTTCCAAATAAAAATACTGAGCATTGAATGGGAAACTGCAATGCTAGATCCCTGGAAAATACTAAAAACTACTGCAACCATTTCCAAGCCTTTTTTTAAACCTTTTAAGATAATGCAAACTTATTATCCCTCTTAAGGCTGGGAATTTTGTTCTCAAGATATCCTTATATTCTAATTTGAATTGAACAGTACATTTACATACCTTTAGGAGAATCTTACTCTGTAAGCATTTCCAAGAATGTCTCCAATTACTTGCTCCAAAATCACCATCTAAATGGATAAAGGTAAAAGGACTGGAACTTCAAAGACAGATTTGGACTCTCTAAGGCTGACAGTCTTTCAGTCTTTAATATGCTTTCATGGCACTGGGTTGTCTAACCAGGTGAGACTTTATACAGAAGTCATGTAATTCATAAAGTAAAAAATACAAGCCATTTTTCTCTAATAATATTTCTTCAAGTACTGTTTCTGCAGCACAACTATATGAGATGATATTTTGTACACTAGGTTTCAATTAATTATATCAGCATCTTTTTTGAAATTATTACACATTTCTAGAGATCAGCTCTCATATTACTGTTCAGATAACTTTTTTTGTAGTCAGAAACTTTGGAGTTGTTCATGCACAATTTCCTTCCTCCCCCGACTCCAAAGGCCTTATCTGAGTCTTCCATGATCTTCAGCTTCATCTGCACTTGCTGCTGGTAGAGAGGGCTTCATGTAGACACCGCTTGCATCAGTCTACAAACTCACCAGGCCTTCTGCAGGATCCTGTTGTCTTCAGGGTTTCTAGTTTTGGTCTCCTTTTCTGTTGCTTCAGGCACATCACTATGCAATTCTTCTTATTCCTAGAAACCCTTGTCTCAGCATTCTCTGCAAATGGTTGTTACACTCATTTGTGTTGCCTCCACTGTCTGGGTGAATTTTTCTCTGGGTGAATTTTTCTCCTGGACTTGGGATCTGTTTGTCTTAAGCATGCTTGGGTGGATGATCATGTATTGTTTGCTCCTCAAGTCCTGTCTGAATATTCATTATGTGCCTTAAATCTGGTGGATTAAATTTGGTTTTCTACACAGTTTGTTCTTTCTTAGTGCAGCAAACATTTGATCTATAGTTGACATAATATTCAGAATGGGCATATAATTTGCATTAGAAGAACAGAAAGTGATGATCTTTGTCCCTTAACTGCAGTAAAACATCAAAGAAAATATTGTTCTTACATCTGTATCAGGGCATAACTGTGAGAAGACTAAATGTAGGTATTAATGATATCATTATGTAGAACACAATCATGGAAAACACATAAGACAATTTTCAGCATCTGAGTCTATCTTCTGACTGGCTTTGGTTGGAAGTCTAAGGAATCTGGTAATCTTGTGGTCAACCACAAAGATACCCTTCCTCTTATTTCCCCAATCAAAAAGCTGATTAAAAAGCAGTTAGCCACCTTCACTGTAGACTCTTTGTCACTCAATCATACATGAATTGTATGTCTTCAGCACCAGCTGGCAATGTAATTTCTGAAGTGCCATTGCTGTTATGGTTTGGAGACACTGTTCTTCCCAGAGATCTGAGCACATTTGAGCACATGAACTGTGGTGGCCAGTGTACCCTGTGCACTCTCCAGCACCTGGAGAGCTTTGCTGTGACACCCCTACGCCCTGCGCGGAGTCAGGAACCAGCACTGGGTTTCTCAGAGCAAAACCCAAATCACCAATGCCCAGGTTGCTCCCAGAACTTAAAGCAAGGACCTTCTGGTGTGACTCAGCACAAGCTGGCCAAAGACTAAAAGTCAGTCTTTTTTCTGTAAGTTTTAAGAACACAAGACTTCTTCCTAGGAAAATATTTGGCACCTTCTTGGGTAAGGAAAGAAAATGCCAGAAGGATTCACTGTGGTAAATATCAGAGCATAAAAGCAAAATGTTGCTCCAGGCACTGGGCAATGTTCCCATTGCTCTCTGTACGATTCAGAGGGAAGGATGTGTGAAAAAGGGTGTATAAAGATATTTTTATCTTTTGTGATTGATGGATACTGGTGGCACACTGGTCTCTGGGATAATTTATAACTCTTTGACAGAAATGTTTCAAGAAGATCAGTCTTGCCTGCTGTATTCAACTGTTTCTGTATGATGATGCATGAAACTTTACTGATTATTCCATACCTCAGGTGAAATACAACACTCTCAGTAAGTAAATTAAATTTAGATATAAAGGACTGGCTTATGCTGTCTTTATGGAAAACGCACAATTCTCACAAAGTTAGAGGAGTTACATTAGGGAAAAAACCTCAAAGAACAAAGCCAAGTACCAAAGAAGAAAAGGATTTGTCAAAACACTACAGGGCATATTTGAAACAGTTGCCAGGAGGCAATTAGCATGGTTATTATTGAAGCCAGCAGATAAGCTGGACCCAGAGTAACAGTACTTTTGAATATGATAATGAGCTTGTCTAAAAACCTGTGGTATTCCAAGTTTCCTGTTTTAGCATAACCTCATTTTTCATGCTTGAAGATTTCTGAATTTTTCAGAATTTTAACTTCCTTGAATGCATGAATTACCCTAAGAATAAGTTTGAAATTAAATGAAGAAAAGAGAGCAATTACACATTTTAGTCATCAAATATTCACTTACTTTTATTTAGAATTCATCTTTTTACAGTTATCTTTTTCTATGAGGTGTATGACCCCCCAGCAGAATTCCAACTTCTGTTACTCATTAACCTCTCAAAAAATCCGTGACTTCAAAGGTGGTTTTATTCACTTATTTTATACAGAAAAAATACCTATGTTTTCTCTCAGTGTAAACACAACATATTGATTGCTATTTGCATAGATTTTTTATAGTATATGGTTAGATTTAAATTGAAGGAATATTGCTGTGGTCTTACAAGTATCTACAAGGAACTGGCATGCCTTTTAAAGTTGTACTTTAAAGTTGTACCTATTGTGACCTCTTTTCTTCATTGCAATATGTTGCTTGACGACTTGAATTTCATGAAAGTGGAAAAAAAATCTTTTGAAAGATTTCCTTTTGCACATCTAGTGACAATGAACCATGCCAGAGCATAATTTTGCTTTAATTGTAAAAAAAATCAGATTATGTGTATCACATGAGTCCTCTGAAGAAATAATATTCATTGACATGCCATATACAGAAATCTGATAAAATGTCATCATCCAGAAAGCAACATTAGTGTTTATGTAATACACTGGTAATTAGCACAGTGCCTATCTTGAATTTGTGAGCTGGCACTTGATTTTAAATGCCATAAGCCATGTTCTCCAAAAGATTTAGCCTTCACAGCACAGGTAGTAAAAAAATTGTCATCGATATAAGAGTAGCAATAGTAAAAGATCTATTTCTGCTGCCTTTGTTAATTATTGTTACATAATCCATATGTGACTTTCACTGAAGGGCCATTAAAACTGAATATTGCATGTGGGAGCTGTTTAGCAATGTCATGCATGTTCCACATGACAAGACATCAGCAGAAGTCATTTTATAATAGGGCAAAAGTTTCCACAGTTTTTGCCTTCATCCTACACATATAAACAAAGAACTGCATTCATTTTTGCGGCTCCTAAAGTCAGCAAATATTCTGTCAATAAATTAGGGTACACATGGCATCAAGTTGGTCAGAAATAAGTAATATAAAACTTTTACAATAATACTACATATAATTTAATAATAATTAAATTCAATTTAGCACAGTTTTTGGAAATTATATGTGAAGTAAAGAAAACCTGTAAATCTACAGTTATTTGCCTAAACCTGTTACAGAGCACTGAAGGTAGAATGGAATAATTCACTCCCTGTCACTGACCAGCACCCTCAAAGAATGAAAACCCATTCAAGTGTCAAGTTGTGACAGTGGTCACAGGGGTTTCAGGATGAGAGAGAGACGAGAATGTTGAATCCATGTTCAGAAGGCTTGATTTATTATTTTATGATATATATACTACATTATGACTATACAAAAAGAAATAGAAGGAAAAGTTCTCAGAAGCTAGCTAGGCTAAGAATAGAAAAGAATGAATAACTAAGGTCTGTGTCTCAGCAGAGAGCGAGACCCAGCTCTGCCGTGAGTGGTCAGTAAATGCAAACATCCACAGAAGACCAATCACGGATCCACCTGTTGCATTCCACAGCAGCAGATAACCATTGCCTACACTTTGTTGCTGAAACTTCTCAGCTTCAGCAGGAAAAAATCCTAAAAAAGGATTTTAATGAAAAGATGTCTGTGACATCAAGTAAGTCTCTTCCTGAACCATATTTTGATTGTCATCCTCTATCACAGTCTTTTGCTTCTCCAGAGCTCAAGAGCCTCCAGTCCTGTTGATACTTTTACAAGAACAGTTTTGTTACACATAACAACTAATTCCTGTTTAAATTTTTTAACAAAGTAAAAAAAAATGCAAATAATAAACCCTTAGCTTACAGATAAGACTAGTTAAAGATTCAAGCCACAATTACTTATTTTGAATTAAATAAAAAATTATTTCCCCTGATAATGTTTAAGAGATTTTTCAATCCACTCGTTTGTAGTGTCTTCCCAAACTGTGCATCCCAGCTGATTCTGAGATGTTCCTGGATAGTTTTACGAAGTCCTGCAGAACAGATATGCGGGGAAATGGAAATGGTTGTCTAGAGTTACCTATGGATGTTCTACATCAACTGCGGTGAGGGGAAGTGTCTGGGCAGTCTCTTCCTGTAGGGTGACCAAAGCACACACCACATTGGTGGCATTAACATGTGGGTGGGTTAAGTTGCTGTTGCTTCCCTTCTCAGCAGGGTTTTCTCACTGACATTTCTACAAGGACAGTTTGTTGCTGAATACTGGCGGGCTGAGCTCCTCTAGTCTTGCTGCATCAGTAACAGGAACGTTCCTCACCCTGCAGAGAGACATTCCCAGCTTGGCAGAGGGCACGGCGCTGTCTGCCTGCCCCAAAACATCAGAAACTGCCAGGTTTTGAAGCTGGCCCTCCCACTTCTCTAGCAGGTAGCAAACAGAGTGCAAAATGAGCATATTTCCTTTGAAGGCCTGTTAATACCATAGGATGTGGGTTTGCATTTTAAAACTGCATGGTGTCTACTATTTTTGGTGCCTAAGAGGCACTTTTACAGAGGTGTTGAGCACAAAGAAGTCCCACTCAGTGACTGAGTGTAAAATGGATGTGCCAGAGCTGTTCTTTTATCTGCACTGGCAGATTGACTCAGCAGTGCTGGATTAACAATTGGACCCAATGATCTTTCAAAGGTCTTTCCCAGCCTAAATGATCCCATGATTCTGTGATTAATGAGCAGAATGAAGCAACCTAGTTTTTTTAGGCTTAGAGACAAAAGTCTCTTTCTAAAAAAAGTTTCTTAAAAATTTGTGAGAGTCTGACTACACACACACACACACACACACACACACATATATATATATATATACATACACATTAAAATACAGTTAAAAAAATAAGAGTAAGGTTATGTGTGGGGCAGCAAAATTCAATATTTAAAAAAAAAAATATTAATGTGTTAAATCATTTGTCCCTCCCTAGGCTGAAAGACTAAAACCTTGGTGTAGATGTTGGTGCTCTGAGTTTTGATCGGCCTTTGGTAAACAAACATTAGATTAGATCCAAAAGCACAAATGGTATTAGATTCTCCAATGTGCAGAAACGTGCAGCATATATTGATCTACAGTAAATTTTTTTAAATTAACTTTCATTTTTAAAATTAATAATATTTCATATATTTAGAATATGTTCTGATCAGTACAACTAAATACTGCACATGGGATCCATCTTACATGGGAAATTCGAAAGTATAAAAGTTCAAAATGCCAAGTCAAGTTATTTGTAATAATTGGCTTTGTTATTGCTGTTTACACAACTATTAATCTGTTACATATTCTCCCTAATTTTCTTGGTGAGGAGCTAGCCAGGCTCTCCTTCCTGATGTATTTGAGACATTACTAATTTTTCAGGATAAGAGTAATTTAATTCTTTATGAATTAATGAAGACTAATATTATGGGGTGGCAAAGGAGCAAATAAAACTGTAAATTAGCATAAAAATTATTGTCTGATACCAAAGCCTGCAGAAAAGCCTGTAGGCAAGTTGGCTGCAAACACTTAGCTGCAGACTAGCCATGTCCATATTTATAATTTTTCTGAAGTGAATCACTGCTTCTTCCAAGCTCTATTAAGATGTAATTAAAAAAATATTTTATATTCTGAAATCGCTGTACATTAACAGTCACAATCATCCATTCAGTCATTCATAATTTGCTAATAAGCATCTACTAAACTGTTCACTTAATTTAATAGTACCCTATTGATCTAATTCAGATGTCTTGGGAGCTGTTGCTGGCTTTATAAATGTCAGGAAATAATTGCTAATTTGATCTTTAATTTGATACTTGCTTAATTTCTCCATTATGTAACTCTTCCATTGTTTCTATTTAGAAAAATGAAAGAGAATGATAATGGAAGGGAACAGTCAATTACAATAATGAAGTGCAATGTCTTTTGCCATCTGCATTTCCTCTGCAATGGAATGGATGAATGTTAGTTCAGCACAAAAAAACCCAGCAGGATTTCAGTCATGAACTCCAGGTAAATAAGAAGCAGCTTGTTAAATATCAGGCTCAGATGGTGTAATTTTGTGGGATTTTTACAAGAATCTACCTTTACAGTCATATTTCCTTCTTTTCCACCCTACCAATTTTTTGTTCTTTTTTACTTTACATTTCTACTTTATACCCACTTTAAAAATGCAATAAATATGCGCAGGCTGTGACTACCACAGACCACTATCAGCCTCAATCATTTTGCTGAGTAGGTGTTTAGAGCACTCATGCATTGTAGCAGTTTGTGAGGTGCTGTGAGAAAATGAATCTTCTCTACACTGATCTGACATGCTAATTACCATGTAAGTCTGCACTACCACATCTTCATAATTATGCCCGTGGTGAACAATAACTGGGATTTTTAACATTCTCTTATGTTAATTTCTATTTTTGTAAACTTTTTTTATTTCTCTCACTTTGTATAACTTGTTTGTAGGTATCCTCAATATGACATTCTTCAGCATCATAATTTCATCCTCTCTGTACCTTATTTGTACAGCCATGTGTGTGATTTTTTTCTTGAGTTCCTAATGTTTAAATAGACGTATCCTGCATTAAAAGAACTGTTGCAAGAGAAGCTCAAGATCTTGCAGTTAATGACTTTGTATTTAAATAACTTTATTGTGTTTGCTGTCTAGTAACCATAAAAGTTGTGTGTGAAGAAAACAAAACAAAACAAACAAAAAAAAATGAAAAAAGGAGAGAAATAAACTATATAGTTAAAGCATATTTTGGTAAAAGGAACTGGAAAAAAATTGCAGGAAGCAGCCAACCTCACAACCCCACTGTTCCAGTGGTGCTGCCAAGGCCTTTGGGAACTCCGCGCCTCTCCTACAGGCTGGCCTCCTAATGCACTCATTGTAAAAAAAAAAAAAAATCTCATCTAGTCTCTGTTGTATCTTTATATGCAGAGGTCCACTAGGAAACACTAATTAAACACCTGATTGTTTAGAAAATGTTTTCTTCTACTGGAGTCTTCTGAATTTCATATATGCTTCAGAATTTGCCTCTTCAACTTATATCCAGGACTCCACAGTTAAAGAAAAACTTGTAATAAACCACTTGGATATATGAGGAAAAGAGGATTTCTTTAAAGAATTCATTAGTAAAATTTTTGGCTGGACAGAGCAGGTTGAGAAATTAATAACTGTGTAATCACTCAGTCATTCCTCCATTTTTATGGCAGCAGCCAGAACTGGAAAGAGTGGATATTTCTTCCATGGGTTTCATCCTTTCTTCCCATCAGACAAGTGGCAGGAGGGCACTGTGTTCTTCTCCCTGCTTTCTCAACCCATTCCATCTCAGCAATACTGTGTAGCTGCAGAGCCATAATGCCCACACCAAATAACCAGTGGGATTCCTGATGATGGTAAGGACTAAACTTACCACCAAGCCCTAAGAAAATTCTGAAAGGAATAATTTGCCCATGAAATTAATGGCTTTGTGATTTTTTTTTTCCCACTTCGTTTTTCTAATGTAGCTGTGCAGTTTTATTGCCCTCCAATGCACTAATTAGACTGTATAAAAGGAGAGATAAATGATCCCTTGTCCTCATTACCCTGTGTGGGATGTGTCTTGAGAACAGGCCCTGCACAGTGAGACCTCAGATCATTTTTGACTCTGGAGTTCCCTCATCCCCATCACCTCCCAAATCAGTGAGTGGGGTGGGCTGTGGCACTGACTTTGGACAGCTCTCCCAGGAGGTCTCCAAACCTTGCTGTGGGTTTTCTCTCCTTGCCCTTGCGCACCTGGCCCTGAACACGGCTGTCAGAGGGGCTCCTCACCAGCCCAGTCTGCACTCGGCGAGGATGCAGCAGCAGTCAGCTCCTTCCTCAGATTCTTTCTGCTTTCCTGCTGCTTCAAGAGTGTCAGATGGTTGAATAATTAATTTCCTAATAAATACTACAAATGTTTGAATATATTACGTATGAAAGGGAACATGGGTAGGATTAAATCACTTTTTTCCTGGTTGGAACAAGATTTTACAGTAATGAAATCATTTGGTCTTCTCTTTATGCTCTTTATGAACCCTTTCTGTTTGGTATACTCAATGCACTGTAAAATGTAAAATCTATTTACACATAAATTACACTACTGACCATATTCAAATCAAACACCCCACCATTATTGTTACCAAGAGACTGAATAAAATTGAATTTGATCATTTCAGATGGCTCCACTGGAATTTAATATTATAAAGCTCATTTGTAATGGCATTAAAAGAAGAATAACAGCAATTTATGCAAGTGCATGAAAAATTCTGTTTTGGATATGAGCTGGAAATGTTATAGTAAATTTAAAGTCAGATTAAATAGTCAGTTCAAACTGCATTTGCCTACATAAAAAGAAGTAACTACTTAAGGAGTAACAAATTGCTTCATTCAGTTATGATTTATCAAGGATTTGTATTTCTTTGCCCCCTAGAGCAAGACCAGACAACCATATCACTGAAAAGGAGGGAGGTAGTTTCTGCTTGATTAGTGATTATATGTCCATGGCAAAACACCAAGAGACAAATACATTGATTTTTCTTGAAACAAGCTCTCCTTAATGTTAAGAGGATGTTGCCAGAGGAAATATCATATTGTGGTTACACACACACAGACACACACAGTGAAAGCCCACATGGATGAGGAAACTTTTCACAAGTGTCACTGCCTTTGATCCTGGCTCTCCCAAGAAAATTTTTGTATTTTTTGTATTTATTCACTATGAGGGAAAAGAATTCAGCAAAGCATTTTATTTCATTGATCGCCAAACAAAAACAGTCACTAAACTTGTTATTTTTATAAACACTGCACTTGGTATCTTCTGTAGGAGATTTAATGCACACAATGAAACCTTTCATAAGTAATCAATATCTTATGTAAGGCCAAAATTCTAGGAATAGTTTTCAATTTATTTCAATCTCTGCTGCACTATTCAATTTTATGTCGTTAATTTGGTTTGGAATTGATGAAATAAGATGCTTCAAAAGCTTCTGAAAATCAGTCATGACCAAACAGTCCTTAGTCTCTCTGTCCAAACTGGCAGTATGTCAGGCAGCAGGACTATTTTATCCCCACAGGACCAAATGCAGTTTGCATTGTGCATGGCCAGAGGCAGGAAGCATGCAACCACTCCAAAGATTTTCCAGGCAAATGAGCTTTAAGAGTCAATTGACAGAAAATTGGATAAACTGTTCAGGATAAATAAACCTGAGAACTTTATTATTATGATATAATGTAATGGTTTTTTAAAAGCCTCTTTATTTGACATAGTTTCTTTTAATAGCATAATGAATAGGGATTTATTGGATCCATGAGCAGTCGTGATGTAAAAGCACTCCAAGCCTTTAAATGCTCAGTAGAGAACAATTAAATCTCTCTTCACAAAACTCTACTTACTTTTGATAGAAAAATCAGAAAAAAATGCCATGAGATGACCATTCATTTATTCCTCTCTTTCCTCCTCTGTTTTGGTATTGATTAATTGTTGGTATTTTCTTCATAGTTTGTGGACAGGAAGGATAGAAAAAGGAATACATGGACCTCAGATTATGTAAACCTGTGGGGAATGCTTGAAAAAGTGGACAAGGACACTTGATCCTTGGGAAGTGAGTGCAAGGAAGAGCAGAAGAGACGCACACATCGTGGCTTGTGTCTATTGGAGGTTAAGGTTTCAATTTGTAATTTTCTAACCTTGCAATCCCTCATTCTTTCCCTCCTATGAGCATCAAGACTCTGCAGCATGCTCCTCCTCCATCTTTTCTCTGTGCCCTACTATTATTCCACTCTTTTGTCTCCAGGATTTTAGCAAGAGCTTCTGCCCAGGTGCAAGGTGTGCTGACAAAGGGTTTGGGATGGGCCATGGCATTCTGTCACATGGGTGGGACTCTTGCAATCCCTCTGTAGTGTGCCTGCAGTGGTCTCCACTCACCTCCCACCTCCCAAATGCCTGCTTGCCTAGGCTGTAGGAGCAAAGTGGAGGTTGGCTTAGCTCAACTTTCTCTGCAGATCAAACAGTTTTGGGAGAGTTTTCATGATATAATAGCAAGCATTAAATGGGAGAATTAGGCATCCCACCCAAAGTGCATGTTGTCGTGGGTTGACAGCCTTTATCCCAATATCGTGTGTTGTGTCTGGCAGCTGTGCCTTTTCTCTCTTCCCCCCCCCCCCGGCTGTCTTGCTGCGGCGGGGCGGGGAAGAGAGGGGGAAGTGTTTGACCAGGCCTTTTTGCTTTTGGCTTTTGCTGCTTGGCTTGGCTAGCCGCTTTGCTTGCTTGCTTTCTGCTTTTTTGTGCTGTTTTTTTCCTTTTCTCTTGCTCCCTCTTTCTTACCCTCCCCTGAAGATACTGGACCGGCTCCGGACGTGACCTGAAGACGTCCAGGACACCCGAAGCTTGCAGAGAAGCGCCGCGCCCTCTCAACACACAGTCTGTTTTTTTCTGTTTTCTTTTCTTTTCTTGTGTTGGGGAGTGTTCTTTTGTTACTTGTAAATAAATAGGTTTTGTTTTCCACTTTGCTCCTCCGAGAAATTCCTTCCCGAACCCGGTGTTGGGGGAGGGGTGGTTGGAGGTTTGTTTTGTTTTTGGGGGGCTCCCTTTTGGAGATTTCCCCTAATTTGTCCTAAACCAGGACAATTTGTATTTTTTTAATACAAAAATAACTTATTTCAAGGTAAAAACTATATAAGAACTAGATGATACTTTAAAAATAATTCAATGTATTTGCTTTACAGATTTTTCAAAGCTTATCTCTGGCCTATTGAGCTGTGACATTTTGAGACTGGAAATTCTTAAATATTACAGCAAAAGATGTTAGAAAAATGGTGAGAGAGAGATAGACAAAGTAATGGTGGAAAGTCTGATAAGAGCAAAACAAGGGTAAATTATTGCCATTCCAAAACAAATCCAGTTTGTAGAAAGAAGTGTTGCCTCTAAAACTGGCATCCACCCAGAGAGAACTGAGAATGAACATCCTGTCATGAACCCCCCCGAAAACTCCCAGGTCCATATCTTAGAAAGTAATTAGGTCAGGAGCTTCCATTGATTTCCAATTTATACATCCTAAAAACCTTTGTGCCTAATTTGGTACAAGGAAAGCTCAGCACGCAGAGGAGCCTGCAGGAAATTACTCTAATTAGGGTTTTGAAGAAATATTGAAGCAATGCTGAGATGTTGCTTTTGTACAGCAAGAACAACAGCACATGCAAAATAACTGTATTTGCTTTGGCAAGTGTTTCTAGGCAATTAAAAAACCACCAATGCCAATACCTTCTTTAATATACCTGTGAAATATAAATGTAAACATTGTAGTCAAAGGCAAATAGTGAATATGAGCAACCATATAACAAATATAAGGATGCCAATTTTCTTGACGTTTCTGTGCAGATTTTTTATCACTTCTTGACTATACAGGGGTTGTTCATGTGAGATTTCTGGTATCAATAATCGATCTCAAAAATTTTCATGAATTTTCATTTGGAAATGCTTTTCTGTATTGGGATTATGAAGAGAACATCATGGATCTGTAATGTTCATGGATCCCCTGAATCAGCAACATGGTATCACAAAGGATACCATGTTGCTGATTCAGGGGATCCATGGACATTGTCCTAGTGGTGGAATAGTCCTAGTGGTGGAAATTGCTTCCATTACAAAGCATTTGATATTGTCTAACAAGCTACTATCTGAGTCTAAGACTTTAAGTTTAACAAATCCTTCCAATGTCATATTTTTTTGGTTTAAACAAGCATTGATATTTTCTTTCATAGTTTTCTGATTTTAAAAATAGTAAGTTATTAAAACAACCTAATAAAACTATTCAGGATCCCGGATGTTGTCATAAGGAGTGTTTTATGGAAAATATAATTATTTACTCAACTGTTTATCAGTTTGTAATGATGCTTTATAAACTTTATCTGCCACAGACCAATGAATTTTCTGAAAGTTATTTTCACATCTTGAGAAAAAAATAATGAAAAAAGGCCCCCAAAATATTGAACAACTTTAAGGTTCTAAAGGTATTAATTCTGGAAAGACTTGCAAAGCTGGTAAATTAATATATCCATGTACATCTGTGTCTGCATCTGGAGTTCCTTTTTTAATTGAAAACTTCTGAATTGAGATCCTCAGTCTTGCTGACTGAAACTGCGTTAAACGAGTAGAAAGTAGAGTCCCAAATATTGTTTCTTCCATGATAACCTGTCTAAAATAACTGTTTAGCCATCTATTTGACCATAGGAGGAATTCAAACCATCTGAAAGGCACCAGTTTGCAGGCCTTTGAGAGGGCTTCTATATCATATTAACTTGACACAATTCATGAAAGGTGTCTCCAGAACTCATATCCCAGCATAAATTTAACTTAAATGTTGAAGATGAGACCAAGATCACAGTTAGCAAAGTGAATTCATAACCCCTGTGAGCAGCACAGCTTAGGGAAGAGGGCTGTAGTGGGACACAAACAAAACACACAGGTGTGATGGATAACCAAATGCCCAGAGTTAATTCTCAAAGGATATGGATTCCTTCCCTTCTGGCCTGCAGATTCTCTCTTGGAGGAGAGTAGCTACAGAGAGCTGATGGTACATTGGCTCTTGGATGTTTCACCGAACTCTGAATTTGTCCTCAAAGTTTATGTCAACAATCCCACTCACATCTTCTGTTCCACATCCAAACCCCTTATCTGAAGCAACTTTTTCCCTTGGCATTTTTCATGCAGTGAGGAAAAGTGTCATTTTCAGCTGTAGCTCTCCTCCACCAGTACACAGGTCTCTTCAGCCTCAGCCTCCTGCATCCATATGGCAGGTACCTCCAAATGCTCCTTCCTGGGATACTCCTGGAAAAGCCTTCCCAGCTGAGCTCCCAGCTCACAGTTTTGAATGCAGCATCTCAACACACCCCAAGGAAAGCTGTTCCCAGGAGGTTGCCTCTGGCTCTATGCAATACGAAGGCATTGGGAGATGAGTTCTGTGACACAATACGTACTTAGTTTCCTAAAACCTAGGTTTCTAGACGTTCTGAAACAGAGAATAAATCTAATATTTAATTTTAATAGTTCCCCCAGCGGTTTTGTTTTGATTTTCCACAGCCAGAGAACAAACTTAAGAATTTCAGAGCTTTTCCATATATTCAGGTTGGGTGTATGGAATATTTGGGATATACCACAGTCTCTGAAGTACCTAAATCAGTGCAACTTTTAAAACTTTATTAAGCTTATATATTATTATTGATGTCAAAAATATATAAACTTTATTAAGTTTAGGAGGTAATTCAGTTCTATTTAAATTCAGATTGCCAAATTAATTGCAACTTTAAGCATGAACAGTTCACAGTGGATGTCTTGAGAAAGACTTTGGTTTCACTCAAGACTTTGTAATGAAAAATACACAGCAAAACTGTCTTCAAACCCTAGACCAAGGTAGAGTGTAAGTATGAAGTGGCCAACAAACTGTCTAAAGAAAATTAACTTCTCTATATTTGTCAAGTTAACTCTCACCAAAAGAGAAAGAAATAACAACAACAGATGGCGCAGTCCAGCTTTGATCAATCTCTCATTGCTTCCAAAGAATATGTACTGGGGAAAGCACTGCACTGAACGGAATACTACTCAATGTTTTTATTTTTATAATGTGCTAAATAATGTGCTTCAATGAAACATCTAAAAATTGCTCTAAGGAATGTGCCCAAAGGAAAAGCTCTTCAGTTTTGAACGGACCTAAAATCTGTCCTACAAAGAAAAAGAACTAAATCCATGGAGGGAAGAGTGACATGGAAAGATATTCACTTTTCTCTCGAAGATCTTAGAAAGGCTCATTTAAAGTAAGAATGATGCAATTAGGCTGCTGATTATACTGAGAAGAGACCTGACCAAACCAGGAGCAGCTCCACCCTAAGATCTTCCCTTTGCTCACCTATTGGCTCTCTTACAGCCAAAAACTTCCAGCAGTGTTTTCATCCTTGTCCTGTCAGGGGATTCTTTCTGCCTTTATAAATACCTGTTGAAACAATGGTCATTTTAAATCACTGCAACATATGTCCCGCTTGGCTTTGCTTGAAATCTTATTTCTTTCTTTTGGTACATTCTGCACTTGCTGTTCAGCTAGGAGTTTGGGTTTCTGCATGTCTTTCCCCATTTATTCTTTATGCAATATAAATATAATAGCTTTTGTTTCTAACCAAAGTAACATTCTTAGCAAAAGAACTATAATCTGTGATAGCCATAGATTTTTATAAGGGAAAACCTTCCCCCTGGTGCTGAAATTTAATATTAAATTTCTAAAGAATTTTTCCTCCTTGTTTATCCTGGATGCAAATGGTTTAAAGACACTTGTCATACAACAATAATATTACCAAGTAATTATGTCTGCAATCAGGCCTAACATCACATCAACAATTAGGAAAAAGTAAATTTTTTCTGAATGGCATTCTTGTGAGGAGATAAGTATTTCCCCAGTTTCAAAGACAAAAATATTGAAAACTCTTATCCAAGATCACACATTATGTCTGTGGTAGATGCTCAAAATCTTTTCCACTCAAGTCAATGTGCCCATGGGGCATCATCAACTCCTAGTGCTGATTAATGATATTTTTAAAGTGGTGTTTTATACTTGAGAAGCCTGCAAAAACAAGGACAAAAATATTTAACTAAGTCCCAAAATAACTCTGAGAGCAAGAAGTGGGTGGTTTACATGTATGGTAATGAATGCATATCTACTTTTAACTTCTTACTTGGAAAGGGAGAAGAATTTTCCAAATGCTGCAACATAAGCACATAAAATGCACTGATTCCTTTGCTTATTGTTCCAGCTTAATTTAGGGACTGCAATCTTTATAATAATAAATTAACCACTTTAGTATTCCCTGGATATTACCAGTTACCTCATTTCTGATGGCAAGATGGTCCTTGTGAACTATCAGTTGTACAAGCTTGTAAAACTTACAAAACTGCTTTCAGCTTTAAAAATCTTCAGAGAAAATTCAAAAATATCCTAAAAGCAGAGATAAAAGTCCAAGCATCTCTTTTCTTGGTTCACTTCTCTACCTGAAGTTAAGGTGTTTACTCTTTTTCCACCCCTTTCTTTACCAGCCATAAAACAAATCTCCAGTAAAGTTCTCATATCCAGATTCTTTTATTTACAAAGGTTCACCTGCGCTGCAAGAGCTGGAGGAGGAAGGACACCAGGAATCACATACCTGAGTCAATTCTGACAGCACATCATTACTGGAAACATGCTGTCCTGAAACAGAAGGAGATAGCAGCGTACCTTTCAGCCAAAGCAAGGAACCAGTCTTTCTTTCACTAGTTTTTCATTTACCAGGCTCTTTAAGTGCTCTGGCAGGACTGTGGGATATGAAGAAAACAGACTGTTGTTTCCTCTGTGTGTATGTGGGCCCAAATGCCGTGCCTTGGAATAGTAAGGCCAAAAGAAGTTTTGCAGGATCCTGAAAAATTCAGGATGGAGGTTGTGGAAATAAGTCCGCAGCCCTTGTGTGAATTCTCTCCTCTCAGGCAGTGACAGGTTCCTGGCTATTAATCTGTACTGCTGCACAAATAGGTTTCATTGCATGTCTACACACTTTTAACCCATGAGTACATTTTAAAGTCTCTGAAATTATAAATGTCAATCTTTTATGTACAGAGAGCCCCACTTTAATTTGTAACTTCCTACACTCTCCCCAAGGCACAACGGGAATCTGTAAGACAAGTAATTTGGTGGGGTTTTTACTACGCTCAGTGATAATTCACACAAATCAATGCCATTACTGTCCCCTATGGTAGGGACCATAATATATTGCAAATACTTAACCAAATGTTCCTGTGAGGAAGCTTTTCTTGAGTTATTTATTCATACAGAGGCGTTACTGTCACCACAGTCTTATAACTTCAGTGCGACCCAGGGTGGAACACCTATAAAAGTAGTGCCCTGAGCTGTATTTTTATCAGTTTTAATTCTCAGTTTTAGAATGTATTTTCAAGGTTGATGAGGTTTTTCTCTGCAGAAGAAAGCCACGGATCTGGCTGGCTCTGCCTTTTTTGGCTGGCTCTTGGTGGCCTGGGACTTTTCAGCCCTCTTTCAGATTAGTTATGAAATTGTTCCATGGAGCCTGAAGTGAGCTTGTTGTAAGGAAGTTTTTGGCAATGTGCTGTTATGGCCCTGAATGCATCCCCTGCACTCAGGACCTCAAGGCAGCCCAGCTCTGTGACCTGGGGAGAGCCTTGGACTTGTGCTGGGGAGGCTCATGGGGGCCATTGGCCCAGCTTATGTGGAGCCCTGATGTGTACACTTGAAGGAACAAGTATAAATGCATGTGAACAAAACCAAAAAACCAAACAACAAACAGCTGCGAGACTTAGTAGCCTTATAAAAATAATCTGTAAATATGCCTCTAAGGATCCTGCTATGGGCTTTCCCTCTAGCATTCCACAGAAGAGATGAGTAATTCTTTGTTAGGCTTGTAAATTCTGCACATCTACAGTGAATTTGGGCCCTTTTAGCAAACTTCTCTCTGCTGTAGCTGCATTTTCTAAGCTCCTAATCAAAAACTCAAATGCTACATAAGAATGAGATACTTCTCCAAAACTCATTTGCAAAGCAGATGAGGCCGTGCAAAAGCTGAAAAGCTGTGTAAGAGTTTAGTGCTAGCTTTAAGACCCTATGCTGCTCTGTTCTTCTAAGTACTGGGGGATAGAGGATGTTCAGTCCCTCGTGCTTAGTTGTGCCTCTTTCAATCCTAGTAAATGCTCTATCCAGCTTACGGACCACACGTATCTCAAATGTGCAGTTCCAGAGCACATTTCTACCTAGCAAAACCCTACATGGTTCTTTTGTCTTCTCCTCAAGTATTTCCAGATTCCTGGACTCTTTGAAGCCGTAGGGAAAATTCCTATGCACTGTGAAAAATACAGAGGAATGAGAAAAGTACCCTTCTACCTTTTACATAAAAAGAAGGAAGCAATGTTATTATTAACCAATTTCATTTATAAACTGAAAGGTGATATGCCAACATTGCCTACAGTACTTCTAGATGATGTCTTTCTTCTCTCCTAAAATCTCTGTGACTATAGCAGGGCTCTGGCTATCAACTAAGAAAAATATTCTGAGAAAGAAAAAAGGTATTGTCTTTAATTGGTCTGGAAAAGGAAGAGACTAATTATTAAGGATAAATTAAAATAAGTTCTAAATTGTGTTTATCCAAGTCAATCATGGAGAAAATTAAGAAGAAAAAAATACCAAAGGCAATAGAAGGGACTATGAAGCCATATATTCTGAAATATGATGGGTCTTGTATGCAAAGAATGAACACTGATAGCAGACTAACTCCTATGATCAGTGAATGTTTAGGGACATATTAACTGACAGGCATTGTTGATAGAAACCTTTTCTTTAAAGCTGTTTAGGTGGAAAGAATGTAAAAATGGAAAAAAGGAAAATTTTATGCTCAATTTCCTTCTTCTTTTCAGTTTGAGGCTAAAATTGTGAACATATTAAAGCCAAGCACAGCTAAGACAAGTACAATTCTTGTATCCCTTTTTTCCTTTCCTCACCATGGTATCCATGATTAATAGGCTTCAAAGTGTACAAAACTCTCCCTAGAGAAATGTTTTCTATAGAAATAGGCTTTAAATTTTCCTTGTGAGAAGTTAGTGAAGGTTCATGGTAATAGCACATAGCTTAATTTTAAGAAAAAAGATAAAATGCAAATTTACTTTTTAAATGTAATTTTTTTTTTAAATTCATGCCAAGAGAAGAAAATGGTCTGTTACAGAAGTTGCTTATTTCCAATTCTAATGTGTTTACTAAAAAAGATTGGAATATCTAAGTATTCTGTTGGTAAATCAGCCCTTCTTTATTTATAACTTTTTAAATGTTTTCTAACATTCTCACAAAACCAGTAGAAAATAAATTGATGAAGAAAATTGAATTGGATGAATGGACTGAAACTCAATTACTTCACAGATTTCAAGAGCATTTAGTGACAGGACAAGGGAGAATTTGTTCAAACTGAAAGAGTCTAGGTTTAGATCTGATATTAGGAATAAATTACTGTGAGGGTCATCAGGGCACTGAAACATTCTGTTTCTCAGAGAAGTTGTGGGTTCCCCATCCTTGAAAGTGCTCAAAGCTAGGTTGGATGGGACTCTGAGCAATTTGCTTTAGAGGAAGGTGTCCCTGCCCATGGTAGGGGTGTTGGGACTGGATGGTCTTTAAGGTCCCTTCTGACGCAGGCCATTCCAGGATTCTATTTTTAGCTCAGATGTGCAGTAATTTGAGAAGTTTTGTGTTTCAGATGGACTTGATCACACAGATGTGTGTGGTCACATAGAGTTTCTAGAGTAGGACTTGCTCACACCCCGTTGATGTCCAACCCTGAGCATGTGAATGGACCTGGCACCATTTGGTTTCTGGAGCAGCAATGCTAAAAACTGTGTCACAAAGGCCAGCTTTAAGCCTGCTATGGGTATCCAGTACTTTTCTTTAAGCCTGCTATGGGTATGCAGTACCTTCCTTTAAGCCTGTTATTCTGTACTTTTACAGATAAACCTTTCTGAAGGTGATGAATGACGTAGAAGAAATTTCAGCTTCCCAAATAATCTCCCACCACCATTTTGGCTGTTTGTGTCTGGTAAGCTTCTGACTCATGACCAGACCAACACAATTTTATTTTGTCTTAGGCTGAGTAATTTTTCCTCCTCCCTCAGCCTCCCAAGAACTTTCAAGATAGAGGCATATGCACACATGAATATTCATGACTCCTTTAGGAAACATTTATGCAAATAGATATCCACTCTTTGAAAACAAGAACAAAGAGTTCTAAGTGGGAAAGTAAATTTGCATTTTGGTTTCAGTAAATAGGTGTGGACTTTTTTTTTTTGAATATTCAATCAATTTGACAAACTGAGACTGAGACTTATCCCTGTTGCCTAAATCCTGTGTAGGCAGAGATTTGCATATTCTGGTTTATGTTACTGGTAGATCACAGCGGAAGTAAATGGCAAATTATGAGATTATCTTTGTAGTGACTCTGTGTAGCATTGTAGTGACTTCAGTCAAAAGGGCTGAGAGGGTTCATACAGGTTAATGAGGGAATTTGGAGGGTGGGTTAACAGCTGTCCTCTGATGCAAAGTTGTTTGAATTCCCTGGTGTGAGAGAAACTGGCACACCAAACCAGCACAACCATGCAGACATGCAATACAATCCCACTGTTCAGCGTCTCCACTGATCGACACCTTCCACCATCGCTGGTGACCCTGGGCATAAAGGGTAAACTCAAATTTACCATGTGTCCCACAGAGCAGAGCTGTGGCTGCCAAATATCTCTGAGGGAGCTCATTGATATAAAGCCAATGAACTATTTGTGCAGCAAATGGACCTATTGTGTCTTTTATCTACAAAGGAAAATTCTTGCAAGAAACATTATTGCGTTTAATCAGGTCTTTTCAGATCTTTTCTAACCGTTTCCTGACTGAAAATATTTCCCTCTCCCATGGAAAAAAACAAAACCAAAAAACCACCAAACCCAAACCAGCAACACAAACCTCCACTTTCATTCTGAATCACATTTCCTTGAATAAAAAACTTTTTTAGGAAAATTTAGGTAAAAAAATCTTTCTGCCATCTCCATTTTTTTTGTTATGTTTCTGCTTTGGACTACTGAAAAAAATAGGAAGATTTTCAAAACACCAAAGTGACCAAAATACATTTATACACCTTCTAGCTGAAAGAGAATTGACAAAATATTTAAATTTAAAGAATTTTTGAAACTGCTTTACAATTCTCATAATCACATTTCTTTGCTACCACACCATGAGAACACTGAATAAAATTTTACTTTTTTATTCTGCTTTAATTAAAACTTATCCACTATTTGCATAGTTCTTCATTAGTTTTTCCAGCATATTCATATTCAGGCATAATCAGTCTTCAGAAGCTTAACCTGAAAGTTACCTCTGTAAATAGCATTTCTAACTTGGTGGTGGCTTTGCTTTACAGTGGAAAACAAGAAGAAAACAAATCAAAATTTTGGTAAGCAGCACGCGCATGTATTATTCTGAGCTTCCTTTGCTGACCCTAGGAAGCTATAGAATACAGGAAATATTTGTGCTGGTTGACCACCCTTTTATTATCAGGAAATAAATAAAGGAAGGCAGTAGTTAAATGTGGCCTCCGATTAGTAAAATGTGAATCCATGCATACACTTTAATGAATTCACTCATTAAAAAATGTTTAAAAAGCACTTATGTTAAATATTCATGACTAATAGTTAATACTTAACTTTTGACTCTTCCGCTGTAAGTATCACTCTTGAATCTGGAGTTTCCTGGAAATCTTATTAGTTTCAAGAGGGGATAAAATTAGTGTGAAGATAGCAGAGCTTCTGGAATGTTACAGAACTTAAGCAATTCTTGGCCATTAATGTCTAACAAAAGTCAGCAGAAATACAAACTGTGGTAGGAGTGGGTTAACACCAACTTAATGTGAAAATTATCTCTTTATGGTAATGAAAGGGACCATGTTTTTCCTGATTCAGTTACTCACCTAAAAATATTTACTTCCATCTTATAGGATTGATTTCATATCCTTTGTGAAGCTGACAGTTCTCTTTACAATATAGCTAGGAGGCTTTTTTATTTCAGGGTTATGCCAGCCTTCATTTTACTTCTTTGCATTTTAGCAATTTTTTTAGAAAAATAATTTAATGACTATGCATTTCTGCACTGAATATAAATTTTTAAAAACCTCTTAGTGATTTATTCAGGGGGGTTGTTTTTCAGAGTGCGCAAGCAAGAAATCACTGAGTTTAGGGAAGCTGAATCTCCCTAACAATTTTGTATAGCAGAAGTAGAATTCAATGTGATTCAATCAGTATAAAGTGACCTCACACCATCTATTTAAATTAGGATCAATCAAAGTTTTGTTTTAAATAGATAATAAGACACAGCGATGCAGCATGGATGTTAAGATGTTCTCTTTAGGAAGAAATCTGCCTTTGTATGTGAATTTTCCAACAGAAATGAACAAGGCAAAAGCTCTGTTCTTGACATAAGATGCCAGGATATGCAGAGCAAGACACAGGCATATGATCTGATTTTGAACGGGTTCACAGCAGAACCAGAAAGCTTTCTCAGGAAAAAAATTCAGACATGGTTCCACAAAATCAAGTCTAAACCGATTTGAATAGTGAAGCCAGTAATTCCAGCTTCACCAAGCCATAAGAATATGAGAGACTGGACAGTGCTAATCCAACAAATGCTGGTACTTTCCATCACGGACCTCAGAAGTTTGTCCAGAAGAGCTTCTACCTTGAAATAGGTGCTCTTCAAAAAAGAATACAGTTAGATCACTCTGAGCTATTCTACATTTAATGATGCTGATTTTATAACATGGTTAACCCTGATCTAGATCAGTGAAAGACAGAAGATAATTAATTATTGTTCATTACAAATCAAATCCTATATTTGGATCTTTTGCATTGAAATAGGAACAGATTTGCTTCTTTGGTAAGAGCTGTACATGGGTTTAAGGCACTTGACCAAATGAACAAATCCATTTCCACGCAGTTCATTTCTACTGTGTCTTGTAGAGTTTTAACTCATCTGATCTTTGCCATGATATTTTCTGCTATGGTACTGGAAAAATTAAGGGAACAGAACAAATTATTATGAGTAAGTACAGATACCCACAGCTGCCTTCATCTAGTTTTCAGTAGTTTCTCTTCAAGTGGGAGGTTGGATAACAGACGTCCAGAGATTATTCCTATGACTCACACTGCTCTTTCACTATGAATAAAAAATGCAATTTTTCTTCTTGGATTTTTGAATTATTTAAACCTTTGCTATCTAACCATTAATTATTGACTCATAAAAATGGATTTATATGCATAGGAAGCATTGGGGCATATGGAGTTTGTCAAATGTTATTTTCAGGATCCTGTGTTTTCAATAATGTACAGTCATTTTCCTTTCTGATATTATTTCTTCAGATTTCAACACTTTTGAGAGAATCTTGTGTTGTCCTTTTTCAGCCTTTTTGCTTTCATTTTAGTACTACTTGGTAAGTACTGGAATGTTCTAATACTATTAATGCTTCTCAAGGTCTTTCTTGCTAATTGCAACTGTTTCAAAAAAACCCTACATTTTTATAACCAAGAGTGACCAATGAAGTCATATATCATACAATAAAATATAAATTCAAGCAAGATAATGTTTACTAAAAGATCAAAAAAATCTTAAAGATAATCTTAAAGATCAAGAAATGGCAACTGATGAACTTTGATTGAAGTGGATAAATTTGATAACAATTGAGTTTGCCACTAGGACATAAAAAGAAAGAGGTGGTCAAGCTGCAGTATAAAAATTTCTTTTGGTGATGAGTTATATATACTGAGCCAGGTAGGAAGTAGCATAGAGTTGTGTCCTCTGATATCTATTTGCAAGAATATGTCCAGCCTCATTTACTGTGTGATTAGTTTCAGGAAAATCAAATATCACTAAAATGAGTACTCAAACAGGTTCCATAAAAAGCTACACACGTACTATAGTAGTGAATTCAAACACATGGATTGATACACACAGGTAAAGAAATAAAATTATTTCCTCTTAGCATTGTGTTCTGCTCCACAGTTTTTAAACATTCCTCAAAACCAGAGTAGTGTGGTGATCACTTGTTCTTTCAGCATAGTTTGTACACAAACGGTCACATTGCAAGTAGGTTTGAAAGGACTGTTGCTCTCTATGTTTCCACACTCAAAAGAAGCCTTTTATTTTTCATTAATACAGCTTCTGACTTTGGTGTTATTTACAGTTCTTCTATGGCAGTTGATAACTTCTTCAGGTTCTTCATTTGAACTGCTGCATTAATGAATGGGAATGATACCTGCCAGGAAAAGCTGCCTATGTTTTAAATAAACATGTCTGGAGATCAATTGCATCTCCTCAAGAAGGGCTTGTGTAAATACTTATTTTGTATTTAGTTTAGAAGGGTTAGGTGCTTCCCCTGTCTCCTGCCATCAGCAATGTTAGGAAGTCCTTAAGCTCTACATCAAAATGCAGTTTGCGTAGGAGATCATTCAAAAAGAAAAAAAAAAAGTCACTCTGAGGCTCTGGCACCTTCTGTGACTACAGGAAACTGGTTGTACACCTTTTGTGGCCTCAGCTTCTCTTATAAACATTATAAGAGAATTAAGACCTGTCAGGTTTTCTAGTACCTGTTTTGATATCTGCATGGCAAGCTTCTTACAGATAACTTTTTGCTTCTTTTTCCAGGAAGAGCATTTAGAGATTTTCAGAAATGTGGTTGTTACCCAAAGAAAATTTTTCCTAACCAAAACTTAAGGCCAGCCTTTTTTTTCCCAGACAGCAGTATCTTGCAATTCTTTTTTGATATCAGAAAAAACTGACTATTTCTCATTTGAAAAATATTTAACTGATTGCTTTAATGACGTGCTACCTCTTAGACTTCCTGCAGTGGTGTCCTGTTTTCCATTCCTCTCTTGGAGACTTAGTCCCATCTGGTCTGTGATCTTTTAGACATAGAGTAAACAATCTCCTCCCCAAACCACTTCCACCTTCTTTTTGCCAAAGATTCTGAACTTAATTACAGGATCACAGGATCACAGAGTAAGATAACTTGTAAGGCTCCCACAGGGATCATTGAGCCCACCTCCTGGCCCTGCACAGGACCATCCACACCAAGTGCCTGACACTGTCGTCCAAACGCTCCTTGACCTCTGCCAGGCCTGGTGCTGTGACACTTCCCTGGGCAGTCTGTTCCAGTGCCCAAGCACCCTGTGGGTGAAGAATCTTTTCCTAATATCCAGCCTAAACCACCCTGACACAACTTCAGGGGTGGCACAACTTCAGTCCTGTCACTGGTCACCCTCCTCCTCCCTTCATGAGGAAGTTGCAGACTGGAATGAGGTCTGCCCTCAGTCTCCTCCAGTCTGAAAAGACCAAGTGACCTCAGTTGCTCCTCATACAGCTTTTCCTTTCTTCTCCTTCTCCTTTGCCCTCCTTTGGATGCTCTAATTGTCCTGTGTTCAAGTGTTACCAAAAAATTTTGAATATTTGTCTGTGTCATTTTTTATTTACAGGGGGGTTCTTCAACAAAATTTTATGAGTGTTCTTCATTCTTTTTATCTTTAAACCTCCCCTTCAACTCATGAAAAAGTGCCCAGGAAAAAGAGAAAAAAAGGAGGGAAAAAGAAGTAAAACAAGAAAAAATAATATAATGGCCTAAATTTATCCTGCCTACCTTTAGGTAATTATTATTCCAATGAGAAAACCAGCCACACAGGTTGTCTTTATCTGTCAGTGAAGAGAAGCAGTGATCGCCATGACTATTGCCATAAGCAATAATAATATGAGCCTAAGGCAATAGAGGTGGGTTCCTTTGCCATGCCAGACCTTGGAAGGCAGCTGGCACATGATGGCTACTCTATATTTGTTATTACAGCCATTCCACTCCAACTTAGCCTAACTCTATCTGTTTGAATCCCACCTGGTGATTGTCCTTATTAAAACTGGGTTATGTTTGGGCCTTTGTGACTCCTCTGCAGAAGGGGCTGGGAGCTGCTCTCAGAGTAGTAATCCGAGTGCCAGAGATCTTCAGCTGTGTTCTGGCTCAGGATATACACCTTAAATTGTTTATGTTCTTGTTTCCAAACTTAATGCCTTTAAACTCATGGAGTTTAGATCCTTCCCATGTTATATGAAAACAGTGCAAAGAGCTAATAAATGCATGTTTTGTTGTCTTGCATAACTCAGAAATTACTGACCCTATAAAAGAAGACATGTGAAGTTAAAGGAATTATTTTCCATTTCACATGGAAATATCAAATTTTTGCTCGGTTTTGGAAAGAAAAAAGATATAAAGATGAATCCAAGTCTCCACTATGCTTTCAAGTGACTATTAGTTCCAGATCTTTTATGCCTTAGATATTTGCTTGCCTGGAATTTATACTGACGAGGCAGAAGAACAGCAATAAACTAACAATCATTTTTGTTTGGTGCATTATATTTCCATATAGCTAAATCTTTATTTTTTTCTGCTGACATAGAGATTAAAAGAATGTGGTTCTCAGACAGAAATAATAAATATATATTTCTGTGAGAATCTTATCATGACTGAAATTGGGAAGGACCAGATAGAAATGGAAGAAATTCCATGGAAACACTTGTAGTTACAAGTACAAAAGTGTGTAACTACACCATCGCTCTACTGGAAAAAGTCTATCTTGTCAATTTAAAAAATCCTCATGGTCTATATTTAATCATTGCCCTTGTTTTTTCAGTTTGTTAGTAGCAGATTAATTTGAATCACAGTAATAATGTATAGAAAGCATAACATACAGAAAAACATCTGGATTTTGGCTGTAGACCTCATGATCTCATTTTCTTATCTTTATTTCTCTTTGTTTACTATTCTCCCCCTTTCAGTGTTTTTGGTTGAAATTTGCTTGAGAATTAAATATCACAAAAACCCGAAGAAAAACCTCAAAATTCAGAAATTATTTCAGACTGTTAGATACAACCCAAATAGAAATTGTTCTGAAAAGGATCAGGCTTGAATTTCCCACCAAGTCAAGGTGGCTTTTTCTGTATGTCTCTGTGATTTAGGGTTTCTTTTCAAGCTGATGGTACCTCACAGCAAGTAAGGGTTTTCCCCATTAGCCAGACAATGAAATATTTAGGCCAACTTTGAAGTTTTAGTGGCATAGGAATGAATGCCACTGCTGCCAGTAAGTTTTTGAGATGTGCTGCACACTCAGCATAGGAAATGCCCATTCTTGGGCAGACTTTTATGTTCCTGATGATGCACCTGGAAACACAGTAAGTGGAAGGGTTGTGGTATTTGCCAGCTCTTTCACTAGATGGCAATAAGGGCCAGCCACATTTAGCTAGTGTCTGTTGTGCTTTCCACAGTGAAGTCACTTGATTTTTGACTTGTCTACTTGCTATTGTTTTACAGACACTTGAGCTTTTTTGGGGCATTATTCAGGTGTGTGATCAAATGGTTCCTATCTCCCTAAAATTGTCCAAGCTCAGCCAGATAAAAGGCAAGTCCAAAACTAGGAATACAACCTAATCATTTTTTCTAGATGGGCAACAAGTTATGTGCAGAGAGGAACGATGCAGACTTCAGTTGCTCTTATACCTAAAATTGGCTCCATTTTAATGTTTGGGACCAAGTTTTAAATCTAGGCAGGTTACAGAAGCTGCTACCTGTATCTTTTTATACCTGTGCCTTTTTCCTATTGTTTTTACTTTGTGATCTGGTGTCTAAGTGGGTTTTTTTCAATAAGGCTTCTGCCTGTTTCTTCTGTGGATTGGTTATGAGGATTTTGCTGGTGAGATGCATTACTGCATTATGTGCATTACTGCAGGCTTTTCTCCATTTTGATAAATACGGTCTCCTGAGGGTGAGCAGAAAAACAGTGTCTAAACATGCAGGAAGATCATAACATTGCAGTAAGCAGAACAGCCACTTCACATCATAAAATATATGCCAGCTTCTCCTGGTCTGTGACAGGAAAGTTAGGAAACTGTCTTAACTGCTGTAATTTAAACTGTATAATGCAAGAACCTTTCATGATAGAGGTAAAGTTCTGCAAGGACAGCTGTGACCATGTTGCTGTGTAAGGTTCCTTTTTACCTTTGTGTACTCTAAGCACATGGCTATATGGAAAAAAAATTTGTACATGCAAATCAACAACCCTTCACTAATCTGAAATTAAGAAGAAAGTAGGATATGAAACAGACATAATATTGGACTAAAAAAGCCTGAAAATTTACAGTCCAAAAATATTGATTTATCAGACTGTATTATTTTTTCTATGCTATGAGGGAAAATCTCCAAGGAGTATACCTCGTGTAAGATCTTCCCTGTCTGTATCAGAAAAACCACAGAAATTACCTTTCTGGTGTCTTCCTCACAGTCTCAAACTGTGCAGACAAATTTATTTAATGATGGCTACACTCATTGTCCACTTTGTTGCTGGAGAAATTCTATGGATGTTTTTTCACTTTTTGAACTTTGCAAGGAGTGCAGTGTCTAGAACCATTTATTGTATATGAAGATGTACACTTTTTTTTTAGGCTAATCCATTTCCCATATTTCTGAACATATAATGAACTCTTTATACCTTCTAGGGGGGAGACAAAAATATTGCAGAAACATTTGATACTTGATATTGCATCCTGTCTTCATCCAAAGTAAACACAAAAGATAGGACTCCACGAAAGATCATATTAATGATTTTTGCTTCGTGAAGCCCAGTTAATAAGTATGTAACAGTGGTGATGTTATTGATATTATTTTAGACCTCCTGATGTTCCATTAAAAATTTCTCATTACAATTGGTTTCAGTACATTTATTTCGTGGTGCTTGTAATGATATTGATCAGACCAGAATGGAATGCAAGAATAGCTGGTCCTGTTTCAAATGGTTAGAAGCAAGAATACAGATGCTGTCTGCTGAGATCAGTCCCATTTCCAGGGCAAAGGCAACTTTGTCAAAGGCACATTCTATTCCATACTCTTGAGCTGAATGTAATTACAGGGAATATTTCCATAGCTCCCAGAACTTGGAAAAGGCAATTACAAATAACTAAAGTTCGGTCTCAATGAGGTTTGAATAACTAAGATTCATGAAGTAAACTGACAAAAATCTCAAAGGATTCAGGCCTTCCTTTGAGTGTTTCCAGATTTAAATATATTAATTAAAGTAATAAAACTTGAATTAGTAAGCTGTGCTGCAGCCATGCATTTTCCAAAATGAACACAATTTAGTTGTATTACTTGGTTAAATTAGATGCCACTCTATTGCATTGTATTTATGGTAATGATGTTGGATGTTTTGATTGAAATAATAGCTTGTTTATATTAAGGATAATACTTTTATTCCTTTCAGAATGATCTTCTACCAGAAAAGATGCTAAAAGAAATTACTCTTGCTAATTCTATTGCACAAAATGACACAGCCCCACTAGACCTCCCTCTCCTTGAGTTTACGTCCTCTGATGCATCAAAAAAGTTGCAATAACCTTTTACTGACTCTTATTTATTAACATTTAGTTTTAAAAATGGTAATTACAGAGGAATGAAAATCATGAACAATTTTAACTGATGATTAGAAGCATTTATATGCCAGTGGGAAAAAACCACAATATGCCAAAGAAAGTTATCTGGCCTTTCCACTTGGCTTACAAATCATTTACAAGTTAATAACCACTGACAGTTACTTGAAACAGTGTCAATCTTCATGATGAGTGGCTGCTGTTCAAAGAAAAATGAGTGTATAAAAAGGTTGCATAGGCATTTTTTATTCAAAAGCAAGCACAGAAGGAGGGGAAGGTAAGACAAAACAATGGAAAACACACCAGATTTTAGCTTATCAACAGAATTATTATTTAGCTTATACCAGTGGAGTAATTTGGCTACATCAAAATGAAAATCAAGATAATAAGTAATAGTTTACCAGAAAAATTGAGAAATTATTAATATAAAACATGGTGGGCCTCCTCAATAGGATCACTGAATCCCAGTCATTAAAAACTACTGTGGTAAATCAAGGTGATGTCTTGAGATTTTTGGCTAGAGTAAATATTAGGAAGGCCATGCGCTTTTTGTCAATGCATCAAAACTCATCAATTACAACAGAAAGACAACTATTTGCATTTGATAAATATTTTAGGAAAGGGCTTCTTATAAGAGCAATGCAGTAATTACCAAAGTGCAGAAATATTGTTCTTTCCACTATGTTGGATTCTATATCTAAAGCTTTCTATTTCCAGCTTATCCCTTTCATTCAATTTCATTCTAACAGGTCATTAACATGTTTAACCAAATGTCTGAAATTATTGTGAACCATTCCCAGTATAGTGACTATTATCTTAATGAAGACCTGGAAAAGAGAACTCCCTGTTGAAAAAGGAATGCTTGGAAATAAATGGACCTTTCGTGTACAATGATTTGTTATGCTAAGCTTAATCACTACTTCAGGGCATTACTATTTCAAATAGTCCTGTGACTGAAGTGTGGCAAGTGCTAAAATTTTGAAGCTGCACTTCAATATAGTTATATATTGCATATAATCGCAATAAAGCCTCCCATTTCCTAACAATTCCACCCATACATGCACAGTGTGTATGAAAGCATCAGTTTAGCTATTGCCTCCCAACATAATACATGTTTACAGCAATGTAAGTTTATATGTAGGAACCATATTTAATGATTCTAAAGAATTTTTAAAATGTCTCCATTTATGACTAGGTATTTTATTGGTTGAACTTGAAAATTCCAGTTGAGTTCTGATTCTTTCACAGATAACCCAGGTCTGCCTGGGTAGGATTAAGCTCTGCCCTGTTTTACTACTTGTGTTTGAACTAGCCATCTTGGAATCCCTTTAAATCATCACAGACCAAACTGGTCCTGTCAGAGTAAAGTGTGCAGTGCTCTTCACCCTAGAGTGCATATCCAAATTAGGTCGGGTAAACCAAATTCTCATGTTTTTTCTAGTTCAGCCAGAAGTACCCACATTGTGATCCTCAGGTGAAGTCAATGCAGGCTCTGACACCTTCAATTCTACTTGTACATATCTGAGATTGTGTAATCCTAGTGCTCCCAGTAGATGTTGTGCCTGTGGAAATGCTGGTCACTTGGGCAACACTTCTGTTGTTATATAAGAAGTATCAAGTTTGGCTCACTAACCACTGCAAGAAATAACTGAGAAAGTTAAAAAGCTAAGAACCTATTTAATTATTAAATCTGTTGAGTAGTGAACTTCTGCATTTACATAATCACTTTCTATGAGACTTGGACATTCAAGAACAGCAATAGGAAAAAAATAGCAGGAAAAAAGACTGTGAATAACTAAATTTTTTAAAAATTGTTTTTCCTCCTTTTTATTTTTTTTGCAGCAATTATCACTGTGATAAAGATAATGAGAATTGCCTGTGGATGTAATCTATGTGCCAGATGAAATCTTTACAAACCATGCATTTCATTCCTCTATCCAAGATGCCGATGAAAATATCAACCAGTTGTGACTCCAGTTGGGACCTTTGTGGGGCCTCACTTGAGGCAGTCTTCCAGATCAACATCAAACTCTACTATAAACTGCTCTCTGTGCATCTGTTTTTATGATTGTTCAATTCAGATCCCTTTGCTGCATTGCCAGCAGCTCCTTTTAGGTCCAAATGCATAAAAGTCTGCTTCTGACCCCTTTCCAACTGAGTTATTTTGCCTGTAAAGAAAGACATTGTTTTGACTGTGTTTATTTCTGACAAACATGTTTAACCTCTTGATTTATCACCTTATTATCCTCTAAGTACTTGTGACTTTACAGTTTCACAGTTCCATTTAATCAGATGACTAGCTGGCAGACAATATTTTGCTCTCAGAGGTTTTCAAGACGGTATCTAATTACAACAAACTGCTGACAGGCTATCACTGTCTGCATGGATTTAAACACAGGGGCCAACAGGTCATGCTGGAACTAGACCAACACTGCTGAGTAAGCAGCTCTGGAAGTGGCCCCAGTGCAAAGATGAGCAATAACAGAACAATTCTGACCCAGGGCAGCTGCTGCTGATGGGTGCTGCTGCTGTGTCACACAGATGCACCTGGTTTTGGAAACCAGTTCATGGTATCTGCCTCCCTGAGTCCAGCAAGAGCACCAGGGCACAACCCTGGCCATGCAAGGAGTCCGTATCAAGAAGCACGCACGAATCAGAAAATGAAAAATACAAAAGAATAGTGCAGTGGCAGAAGCCAGCCAATGCAGAGCAGTCACAGTAGCTTCTCCTTAGACATGGTCTAAGAGAGAAGAAACAGGCTTGAACAACTGAACACTGCAAAAACTTTGAAACCACTCCCAGACATTTTTCTAAAGAATGCATTCACAGTTCAGCATGGATTTCAGTACAGCATACATCTTGGAGGAAGACCAATTTGGAGATAAAAGTATTCTCTTGTGGTCTGTGGGATCTCAGCACCTCAGGATGGAGGTGCAGAGAGGCCGAGACCACCCTTGGGGGGCTCGGGAATCCTGGAATGTTGCCAGAAGCATCTGGTGGCAGGATTTTGATCCTACACAGGAGATGAGACCTGTATGAAGGCTAGGAGGAATTCACTGGGTGAATGGTGAAGGGATAAGTTAGTTAAAGTGTAAAACACAGGGTTTAGGATTTTGGTACAGGGGGGTCTAAAGAAGTAAGATGGAGGAATTGGGGCGTGTCCTGTCCTTCTTCTTCTTCTTCTTGGCCTCCATCTTCTGTGGTGGTGGTGGCACTTTGGGATTGGTCATTACTAAAAGTGCACCGGTTAATAAGGGTAGAAGGTATTGGAGTAAAATGATAAATATTGTACACGTAACTTAGGGTATAAAGATAAGTGACCGCCCGGGGGCTTCGGGAGTGTGCCCATGGCTGACTTGCTGTGCAGACCTCTGTCGGGCTGAAAGAAAATCTTTTAGATAAACAATTAATAAACACCAAGACCGAGACAAGATCAGAAGTCTCTCCTCGTCCTTTGAAGCGTCGGCTCTCCAAGGCCATCCCTGGGCCTTTCCAGGCCACCAGAACAGCAACACAGAAAACCTTACAGTGGTCAACAAAATTATAGAACCCAGAAAAAACAAGGTATGAAACTAAATTATCCCCAAAAAGTTTTCAAGTCAATCAGTTTCATTAGGTGATGGTAGTACTGATAACTGATTATGTGCCACACCAAATGAAAATATTTGAAAAATATCCTGGTTTTCTGCTGTGGCCTTGAAGTAGTATCTTAGATGTTGTGACACATTTCCCAGCAAAGCTAATAAGGGAATTCCACAGGGCTGACACATTTTTAATGGGGAGCATCTGTTCTCTGAATAGAGCTAAGTTCAGTATCCCAGAGAAATGTTACAAAACATCTGCCTTTTTTTCCCTGCAGACACGGTATCCTTGCTAATATTCTATTCTAATCCTTTGTTTCCCTAAGCTAGAACATGCTCTATGTTTTAAAGAGGATTTTTTGTTTTCCTTGCTGCCAAAGATCTTACATAGCTTTGCAAGTAGGCAACAGGTCAGTAAAGCAATGAATTTTTTAGTTTAGAGTGCACTTAGTAGACACCTAAACTTTCCTTTTGCACTTTTTTTTTTTTTAATTTCTGAATGGTATTTGAGTAAAATACCCATGTTTTTAGACATTTTAGTAGACATACACATTTTAAGGATATCTGTAGAATCCATAAAGTATTGATTGTGGTGTCTTGCAGACCTTCCCACTACAATGACAGCCTCAAGAATGGATCTCATGAGAAATGCTCTGTGTCATTAGGTGGCACTGTACAGCAATGCTGGCAGTTTTAAGACTTCCTCAGCTCAAAAGGGACTTTTCAATTATCTAATCTGATTTCCTACATGCTGTAAGCTATAGAAATCCAAGCAAGAGTTCATGCCTCACTCCAAAACTCTGTTTCAGTGAATATATATTTTTAGATATAGGTTTTGACCTCAAGAAAAATTAAAACAAACAGTACTGCAAGTCCCTAATTTCTATTTCTGATAACAGAAAACAGTTTGTGTTTCAGATCTTAATCTCTCTGTTAAATAATTTGGAGCTCTCAAACATTACTGAGACAAAATACCTGTTTTAATTCAGAGTAAGCAAAAGGATGTGTGTTCCTAGCACTGCAGTAAAGCAGACCAGCATTAAATTCAGCATGACATTATAATAAAGTGTCTCCCTATGGAAGCACCAGTCTCAGAAAGGAGTATATGCTTTTTATGGATGCTGATGCTCTGATGCCCCTACAATTTCAACTCCATTTAAACCACTTTTACTTCTGACTGCCTTTATAATCCCCAGCTTGTCCTTTCTGCTAACAGCCTATTTTCTACTTGCTGTGTAGAAGGTTGGGGCATGTCAATTTTTTAATTTAATTCCCCCAAGTGTGACTGCACACAATTTTCACTAGTCAAATGGCATCAGGCAGTGACTTTGTGCTTTCCACCAAGAACTCTGAAGCTTCATACAGAAGGGCAGATTATGTTATGCTTTTATATATTGTTGTTTTATATCCACAGTTCAGGCCCTGTCTTTACATAACTGCATTACAAGAGCAAGCGTGTGCTAAAATGTCCTCAGTTTTGTCATAAATTCAGATCTTTCTGTCCTTACTGCCAGTGTTCAATAAATACTTGTGGAAGCAGGTGAGGAGTGCTGATGGACACTGTTACAGCAGCTGTAACAGGCTGGAAGAGCTGGTTCCTTTGGTGGCAGATGAAAACCAGTGGGACACCACAGGCTCCGAGGCTCAGTAGCTCAGCCTCAGCCTCATACAGCTGCCTAAGGCAGCCTTGATGTCCAGACCTCAGAAGTGCTTCAGAAAATGGCTTTTGGGTGGAATAATGACCAAAAGCCACCTGATGGTATGAGATAAAAAAAAATACTCTGTGAGTTCCTCCCACACACAAGAGAGATTCAGTATGTATTTATAGATAAACAAGACCTATCAGTGACACTGGAAATTGGACTTGGTTGTACACCAATTTTTCTTAAATTGAGATAAGCTGTAAAAGCTATCAAAATAAATAGTCAATATTTTACAATAGACATGTTTTTAAAAATAATTTTTAAAGTAGCTTTCAAATAGAAAGATCAAGGTATACCATTCTGGAATGTCAAAAGTGGCATGTATGAAAATATAATTATATTTTCCATTTTGAAGTGCTTTGTGAAGTCTACTACCCAGTCTTAAATTTTTTTCCTGAATATTTTAGAGTCTTCTGGCTGGGTTAATCAGCTTTTATGACCTTCTCATGTACAAAGTGAAGAATTGTCTTTGATTTTCTGTCCAGAAGATATGAGAGGGGTTCCTCCCCCTGGTGATTAGCAAGGGAAATCAAAACACTTTGAGTTACACTTTTATTTCTTCCTGTGTAATTTCCAGAGCCACAGTCTATTTTTGTATGAAGTCCCTGTGGATATCTGTGAGCTAAACAAATACACATTCAGAGCTTGCTTATTGTCAGTAATGAATTAAAGGTCAATCTTTATATGAAGCCAGTGCTTGTGACTGTCAGAAAAGCATGCTTTTATCATATAATATCAAAAGTAAGAGATGGCAAATAAAAAGGTGTAAAGGTGTTTGTGCTAGGAGAAAACACTCTTTCTGTCACTTGAACTAAAAGTGTGAAACATGTGGGAGCCAAATCAGAGTCTCTGTGTTGTCTCTGTGATACCTGGCTCTGGAAGAGCACCCCAGACAAGTCTGATATTTTCTGGCTGGTTCCACTCACAAAAAGCAAGTGGAACTGGCAGGCTGGAGGAAGCAGCTGTTGGCATTCCTCCAGGAATTCAGGCTGAAAGCACAGCAAGAGAAAAATCAAGTCTGGTAAAAAAAAGAGCTTGCCCAAGAATCCTTGGGAGACAGAATCCCATAGTGACCCTGCACATTTATTGTTTTCATCAATGACCCTGGCTCCATTAGAAATAAGGGAACAAAACTGGCTGATGACAGAAAATGCAAGATACTGTGAATACAGATGAACATCTGAGCATCTTTCTGCAAGAACTAGATGACTCAGAGTGCAAAAATAATAGAAATTATAAATGTAGCAATGCTGCCTGCAATGCCATGAATTTAAGAGTAAAAATTTTTTGTTCTAAGTGGAAGAAGCTTATTAGCTGAGAACAGCAAACACAAAAAGATCAAATTACATGAGTTTATCAAAAGATACTCAACATTTGTAAATATAATGTCATATGAAGAAAGCAAACATGATAATAGGATGTGTCAAGAGAGGGGTTTCTAGCAGAGCCAGGGAAGTGATGGCATGCAAAATTTCAAAAGCAGAAGGTGGAATGGAAAAAAGAGTGTAGAAAATGTAAATATTGAAAAAATGTAAGCTCAACATAATGAAACAAGATCTGCAAGGAATAAATATTGAGACAAAATCCATTGATATAGATGGGGATAGTTATTCCATTGAATTCAGTGGAGGATGGGGAGGTCTCCAGACTCATGGATGAGGCTTTCATATGCCACATATATCATATGGAGAAGAATCTCATGCAATGTGTTTTAATCAAAACCACCTCTTTGTTATTTTAATCCAAAGTCTGCTTAAATCACAATATTCCAATAGGGAATATAGGCTGGTTTTTTTCAGTCTTCCTAATAATCTGACTCAAAAAGTTTATGAAAATGATGTCCTGGAATGCACTATGGTATTTATAATGCCTCATGTTCTTTCTTTCAGGATTTGCAATTTGTCAAGCAATAGCAAACTGTAGAAGGAAAGATCACTGATGCTCTCCCAGCATATTGACTGACCTTTATGTCTACTTTTGCTATTTATATTGGCAGGGAACTATGCAGGACAAAAGTAGGCAGGAAAATTCCCAAGTTTTAGGAAAATCCTTTAAAACCTTGTGATTATATTGACGTCACTTCTTACTTTATCTCTTCAATTTAAAATTTACTTGGTAATTTTCTGTTTGTAAATATAGAAGTTGTTTGGTTTTTGAGTAGGTTTTATTTTGCTACATATTGCTGTACTGGTTGAGTAAATAGTTTCTAGGGTGAAATAAATAATAACTGCCAGTTTGATTTTCTTGGGCCAGAATAGAGCACAGTACTTTCTTTTCAAGCAAAGAGCAATGGAGCAAGATATGAAAGTGTATAGAATTTCATAATCATTATTGCACATTGTTATGTTCTATTTGCCCTATACAAAGATATAAAGCAGAAAGCAAAAAAACCTAGCAAACCAGAAAGTCACAAAGTTAATTTTCCGTTTTTGTGAATTATTATCTATTACAACTTTTAATTAATTTCTAGGTAACTGAAATTATAATAAATTTTATCTAAATAAATTGTGTTTCATTGTAAGGTTTGGTGAGTGTAACTAAGCAGCAATTGTGGCTTCATTAAAGAGAAATGTCAGAGTGAATATCACCATCCCTTTCTGTTGGGCAGGATGAATCAAGAAAGCCTTTTAAATATGACTGCCTAGCAAAAGATTTTGAGAATATAGAAACTATATGCGAGATTGAAATGAAAGCAACCTTTGAGATACCTTAGTTGTGACCAGTTGAATGTAATCCCCCCTGGAGGAAACAATTCCCTCTGCAAGCAGGCAGACCTAAGATTCAGAGCAGGCCTTGCAGCTTGGCAGATAAGGCCCAAAGAATAAGATTTAGGGTTTAACACGTAAACATAGTATGGTAATGTAGTGATTCTTATAGGTTGTGTGGAAATGTTTTAAGATATGCATGCTGTAGTAGATTGGTTAATGAGAATCTGCATATTCAACACTGAAGACGATTTATTGTGTTGTAACGGGAGCTTCGCTCTCTTTTTGCTCTCCTTTTGCTCAGTCTCCGCGCTCTCTTATCTCTCTTCTCCCTTATCTCTTTGCCCACTCTCTGCTCCTCTTCACACCCTTTTTTTTCTTTGTCTCTTTGTCCTCCCTCTGCACTCCTTCACCCCCTCCTTTTACATGCTCTCTGCTCTTAAACTTTTGT